>NC_084889.1:19488260-20104510 GCF_958979055.1 Alnus glutinosa
TTCATTCAATAATATCTCATTACAATGAGTGCATGCTATTTATAACCTTTTCAGCCATACATGCCCACTATAAGGAAAAAAAAAATAGAGCCTAAAATTTAGCAATAATAATAGGCAAGTCAATCAGCCAATTAATTGCTATGAAATAGGCAAGTCAATCAACCAATTAATTGGTATGGAATTAGCAAGTCAATCAGCCAATTAATATGTCTGAAATTTGAAAGTAAGCAGCTACTTTCTCCTTCTTATTCTGTACCCATTCAAGCCATAATCTGTCGTTAATCCACGCCATTGCTAAGGAAATTACGCCCATCAATAGCTTGGATTAAATTTATTACGTCTTCATCTTCCTTTGAGCCAAGCTTGGAATACCCCGTTTTAGAATCACCCTAATCTCTTTAATCAGGCCATTAAGTGTTTCTTTGATCTTCTTGGATCTTACTCTAGTAATAGGCCCAACTGGAACATGCAATGGATCCTTTAATGGTGCTTGTTGATTCTCATCAAAACTAGTAAGAAAGCTCAAGAAATCCGCAAGAAATCAAGAAAAATTGCAAGTAAACAAAACTTATGCGGCACAAGGAGAAGGAGACGCAACTCTTAAACCTGTAAGGCAACCATCTGGACGTGTCACTTAACCGTCTGGCCGGGTACTACCAGATCAATGACCAGCAGGGTCGCACGCGTCTGGACTCAAGAACAGATTCATCCGAATGCTCAACACTGAAAAGCTGAAATTGGAGAAAAATTTCCAAAAAAAAAAAAAAAAAGAATTTTCCATAAAGTTAGCTTCAGAATACGTATGTATAAATAACTTGAAAATAAATATTGACTTTTAATTTAACCAAGTGTGTGTGTGTGTGTGTTTGTGTGCAACAAAATATCTTAAATGCGGAATTTAAATAAGACAAGATATTTGTTACGAAGTGAAACTCTGTGAAGAGAAAAACCACTTCGGGGCAGCCAAACCTAGGAACTCCATTATCCAAAAATAAAGCTAGTTACAAGACACTCGTACTCACATACCCTTATACAGTAGTCATACCTTTAACTCTGACACAAAGCCAATCGTGAACACTTCCCAACCAGATCTCCTACCTGAAGGGGTTTTTGATGGATTCCTTTACTTTAGGGCTGACCCATAAGAAAGACTTCACACGAACTATTTAGCACACACCGGCAACCGCTTGAGAGCTAGCGGATCTTCAATTCTCCCTAAACACCCTCTTAAAGTAAAGAGAATTCAATATTGAATTCTGTACAATTGACAAGCCTAGGGCCCTCTGTTTATAGGCTTACAAAAAACCTAAAATTGCTAAGATTTGAACTCTGGCTGTCTAGGGTCCGGACCGAAGATAGCCACGTCCGGACGGTCTTCTGTGATTGCCTTTCATAAATAGCACAATTCTATCCTTATCAGGTCCACGTCCGGACGGCTTGGCCAAGCGTCCGGATGGTCTTCGCTATAACTCCTTTATGCATTTAAACAGAAGACTGGAATATTTTGAAATGCTGGACGGCGTCCGAACGATGTTGCTCTGTCGTCCGGATGGCTTCAACATAATCTGATAGACATTGTGGGGTGTCTGGACGCCTTCAAAGGCTCGTCTGGAAGGTTGAACAGGAACCGGTTGATTTGTCTTGGAATTTGTAAGGACTCTTCATGGACATCTTCTAGAAGCTTGTGATTAGTCACATGCTTTGATTTGAACACTGTCTGAATACATGAAGATTCTGAATTGAGAACCAACCATCCTGTTAATTCGCAACCATTACATAAAGTGTTTTTTGTTATCCAGAATGTGGCCAATATAAAATACTAACAAACTCCTCATTTGGCCATTCTGGGATAAAAACATTTGACCGGTTTGGAAATATATTCCCTGTCTAAAAACCAAAAAATACTCCCCCTTTTTGTCACGCAGTGATAAAGGGTAAATAGAGAATTAATAAAAACATAAGTGTTTTAAGAAATACACAAAATGTCATAACAAATTTAAAATTGTTCTAATAAAAACAATAATAAGTAATAATAAAAAAAATCAGTCCTCATCATCAGGCTTGGGGTGATGATACTGCAGGCACTCCCTGATGTCAATCTAACACTGTTCAACACGCTCTCTAATAAGATTAACTTCACGCTGGAGAACTCCCATGGATGACATAAGCTGAGTAAATGCAGCTTCTATATCAAATGAAGGAGGCACAACTTATGATGATGATGTAGCAGCTGCTGGTGGAGGAACTGGTGGAGGCTGAGGAACATCGCCTTGAGCCTCATGTTGCAACTGCGCATTCGACTTTATGTGATGTGAACCCCGTCAAGAATAACGAGACCTAACAACGAAAGGGAACCCAAGATTGTTCTATGGACAGATTCGAATGGAAGACCTCGACCCGTTGTTTATGACAAACAAGAACCTCGGTATAAGGAAGACGCCACAAATGGTGGTGGAAACTCCGTTTGATAAGTCGAGATGAACGCCACCGGAAATCCTGATAAGTTCGCGTAGTTCTTCAAAGAACCAAAGAGAATAAACCTCACATGTTTTATGAATAATCAATGTCTCCTTTTCCATTACTTATGCACCTATTTAAAGGGCTGAACATTACAAGGAAAAAAAACCTAACATAGAAAACCTAATTAAAGCCGAAAATGGGTAAGGAAAGAAATCCTTACCTTCCTAAAACACACAAGACATATAAGGCAATAAAGGCTGGATGCCCACCCTCCTAATCAAAGCTAAAATAAATCCCTACTTGCCTTAAAAAAAAAAAGAGTTGGAATAGGAAAGAAAAGCTAGACGCCTAGAGTCATATAGAAGGAAACAAAAGACAACATAAAAGGAAAGAAAGTGGCGCCTAGAATAGCCATGCAATCCGATCCTTCTAGAATAGACCCAAAATATTTCTTGCCAATTCTTAGCCTTAACCGGATCCTTCTAGAACTTGAATCAAGGTGACGATTCTTTGTTGCCCATGTGGATCATGTTCAATGGGCCTCCACGAATTTCCTTGAGCCCATAACTCTTGGATGAGTCCGTTGAGTACATCGTTGAACTTCTTTGCTCGTGCTCTCGTAACCGGCCCAATTGGTACTTGAACGAGATCCTTTGTAGCGGTGCCTTGATCTCCATCATCATGAGTGTCTAAATGCCAAGAGGATCTGGAATCCGTGATCTGGGCTCAGAGTCTAAAATATCTGCCACGACATGAAGAAATATTTGAGTGATTAAACACCCAAAAGACAGACTCGTGTTCTTCTTGTCTAAACCTCGAGCATAGTGTGCAAGATGTGCTTGCGCAAGCAAAAAGGAGTGTGCATCACAATGGCATAAAGAAGGGTGGCCTTCTTGAGAGTAAGCTCACTCCGACGAGCTTGAGGCCAAAGGTTTGTCACAACAACCTTTGCTAAAAATCAGTGCATAGGAGCAAAGGCACCGATGTTGATCTGGGAGTAGGACTTGTCCTCTCTCTGTGGTCTCATCACAAAGAAATTATGGAGAAAGTCAATGCTGGGTGCCTCTTCACCAGCAGGGAAAGGAACGCCTAAGACTGGTAAAACATGTACTCCAATCACAACACTGATAAGCACTGAATCGGCTGTCCTTTGACCATGGTTTGCATAATTAGTCCTCTGTCATCATCCTGGATGATGATCATATTGCCATAAAATTCCCACACCAGTCTGGGAAAGGCCAGGCAGGCACAATTGTGTAGGTACTCCCATTGGTTCTCCAGAAGCATATGAGCAATGGGGAGTAGAACTGGATCCCTCATATCTGTACGGAGAAGATTCCGCTCCGATAGGACCTGCCGCGATTGCATGCGGTGTAGCCTGTCAGCAACTGACTCTTCAGTTCTTTGCTTGACTCGGGGAGGAGAGTCATCTAAAGACATATTTCCTGGGCTAAAATAAAATCACAGAGAAATCCATGATGGCTGTAAAATTTGGGCATTGTGATGGCTGTAAAATGGACTATCCCAAAAATTACAACTACATAAAACTCAACCAAACAATATCAAGATACCACAAATTAGAAAATATGCAAAATCTCTTCCTAATCAATAAAGAATATGAGCAATGAATCATATTAAACTCAATATATGATAACCCCAAAACAAACTATTTTAAGTATAAAACCTTAAAGTAATACAGTAAAAGGGTAGAGAAACATACTTGGGTTGGAGATAAATTGCAAAGAGACAAGCCCATGTGAGAAGCACACATAAAAAGCAAGGAAAAAGCGCACAAGACAACAAAAAGAAGCCAAAAAACAAATGAAATGAGGAGGCTGTGGCGCGGGGGGGGGGGGGGGGGAATGTGATATAACCCTACAGGGTTCACCGTCCGGACGGAACTTAAGTGACACTTGGATGTAGTGCCACGTAAGAGATCGCACAAACACGCCCGTTCGGACAAGGAGAAGGGACGTCTGAATGAATCAACCTTATCGTCAGGACAGCCAAAACCACCGTCCGGACGCTTCACTAAAAAATTTGAAAAAGAGAGGAAAAATAGCAGAAAAATATTTCCCAAATAATTTCCAGAACAAGCATGTATATAAAGCTGATATCCCAGTTCAATTAGCATTTCAAAAATATACCAAGATATAATTGACAGTTAAGAGTCAATAAGCACAAAAATTTCCCTACAAAAAGACATTTTTCAATAGTAAACTTAACTCATGCAATGCCTGTGTGTGTGTGTGTGAAGGCTTTCTCAAAAAGGAATGAATTTCACTGATATGACTTAAATCACCCGAATTTTCTAGAGAAGAGAGAAAATCAATGTCAAATTAGTCAAAAGTCAAACATTATTTTACTAGGGCCTAGCCACCCTCATCTGATACACTCTCCCTAAGCTGCTGCACTTTTTCTTTTACATCGTCCTTTAGTGACCATCAATTTTCGCAATGATTTGGTCACTAACTGTTTCTATAGGGACAATTTCAAGAATAGATTTATTTATCCATATTTATTCAGTTTTGAATGCTTTTTATCACTTGGTGCTGCAACCTAGAAAGAATGCCAAAAATTTTGGGTTCTAGGTTCAACTAGCCAATTGGTCATTTTGACCATCTTAGCAAAAACAAATCTCTCTCAATAGAATTTCCAGAAGCTAAAGGTCAGAGAGGAAAAACGTACCTTAGGAGAGCCTTGGATAGTGCATATTTTCATCGCATGCATCAAAAATCGAGGCATCGATTAAACATACGTAAGATATCTGAAGGCTATATAATGGAACAACAAAACTTTGCATCCTTTATCCCTTTTTCTTTTATTTTAAAAAGAAAACAAAAACATGCTTCATAATAAAGAGGATAGTACAGTACAAGCATGTAAGATAAAAGCAAACCTGACCTCAGGGAGAGAGGTTTGACAGTACTATGATAGAAAAGCAGCCGCTCAACGTGTTTTTTCTATCCCTATTTAATACCTGCAAAATTTCCTCAAGACAAACAAGAGGGGAATATAGGGATAGAAAATATGGTTCCATAACAACATGCAAAGATTTCATATGATACTACAAAAATGCTATGCAAGTGTACCTGTGATGCTCTAGGCATGTGTGACCTCACCTACTGGGTAGATGCGCTCCCCCTGGGGGGTTGGATGTCCTCTTTGTTGTCCTGTCCTTCCTTCTTTAACTGTAGTGCCAGAAATCAGATCAGATCTTGCATGAAGGAATTGACGGAAGATGTTCCTTCATAGGAGATTTCCCTTCCTGCAGTCATCTGTTCCTCCATATACAGCTTCTTAGGGACCCAAGTCTTTCTTGCTTAAGTAGGCTTCTATAGTTGCTGATGCCTTGGAACATGATTTCTGGGCGGAGATCTATGATGCGTGTGTGGCTTAGGTGGAAGACACCTAGGTCTGATGATGGAGATCAAGGCACCGCTTTGAAGGATCTCGTTCAAGTTTCAATTGGGCTGGTTACGAGAGCACGAGCAAAGAAGTTCAAGGATGTACTCAACAGACTCATTCAAGAGTTATGGGCTCAAGCAAATTCGTGGAGGCCCAATGAGCATGATCCACGTGGGCAACAAAGAATCGTCACCTTGATTCAAGTTCTAGAAGGATCCGGTCAAGGCTAAGAATTGGCAAAAAATATTTTGGGTCTATTCTAGAAGGATCGGATTGCATGGCTATTCTAGGCGCCACTTTCTTTCCTTTTATGTTGTCTTTTATTTCCTTCTATATGACTCTAGGCGTCCAGCTCTTCTTTCCTATTTTAGCTTCTTTTTTTTTTAGGCAAGTAGGGATTTATTTTAGCTTTGATTAGGAGGGTGGGCGTCCAGCCTTTATTGCCTTATATGTCTTTTGTGTTTTAGGAAGGTAAGGATTTCTTTCCTTACCCATTTTCGGCTTTAATTAGGTTTTCTATGTTAGGTTTTCTTCCTTGTAATGTTCAGCCCTTTAAATAGGTGCATAAGCAATGGAAAAGGTAGACATTGATTATTCATAAAACTTGTGAGGTTTATTCTCTTTGGTTCTTTAAAGAACTACGCGAACTTATCGGGATTTCCCGTGGCGTTCATCTCAACTTATCAAATGGAGTTTCGACTACCGTTTGTGGCGTCTTCCTTATACCGAGGTTCTTGTTTGTCATAAACAACGGGTCGAGGTCTTCCATTCGAATCTATCCATAGAACGATCTTGGGTTCCCTTTTGTTGTTAGGTCTCGTTATTCTTGATGGGGTTCACATCATTTGGTATCAGAGCACGGTTTCTAGTTTAGGTTTGCCTATCCTTTAACATCTTTCATTCCTGTGTTTCTTCTTTAGCCGTCCACATCATTTATCTCTTCTTAGCCGAATTTCCTTTACCCTATCTATTCAATCTTTGTTTGTCTTGTTGATGTCTAAACTATTGGAGTCCGAAAAAAAAAAATTCACTATTCTATGCTTCCAAAATTCCAAATTGCCATATTTCTTCTAATTCTAATCTGAAAATTTCCATATTCCTTGTGTTCAAATCTGAGATTCCTTGATTAGTTCTGGGTAAATTGTTGTTGGAAATTTTGAGTTGTTTGTTTAGTTTCAAAAGAACTGAAAGAGAATTATCGAGTGGAAAAAGGCAAGAGTGGTGAGAACATTAGAGGGTAAAAGCCATATTCTTTTGAGTGAAACACAAGTGGAGAGTGATCCACATTCTTGAGTGTAAACACGTAAGGGAGTGATTCGTGAGGTTCTTTTTTTTTCTAACCTTTGTTTTGCAGCAATCATGTCTCACGATAGTGGTAAGAGCATTGCCGAAGGTGATACAAAATTGGCTGATTCGAAAGTGTTTATGGAGGCCATGATGAGTGAGATGAGGCGTGTGATGAAGATGGAGATGGAGCAGGTTCACGAACGGATAGATCAAATGGAGAATAGACGTGAGGAGCAACCACAAAACGGTCGTAATTTGGGTAGAAGGGAAAGAGTTCCACCGAGGGAGGAGGATGAAGAGCGTTATGGGTTTGGTTTTTATGAAGTAGAAGATCGGGATTCTATTGTTAATAATAGGAGACCTGGAGGAGGATTTAGAGAAGTTAGGAATCGCGAAGATAAGAACTTGGGTGGTATTAAGATGAAGATTCCGTCCTTTCAAGGTAGATATGATCCTGAGGCATATCTTGAGTGGGAGAAGAAGATGGAGTTCGTGTTTGATTGCCATAACTACTCCGAGACAAAGAAGGTAAAATTAGCCGTGATTGAATTTTCTGAATATGCTATTACTTGGTAGGTTCAGCTTGTGATAAATAAGAGGCGGAATAGAGAACGACCAATAGACACATGGGAGGAGATGAAAGTAGTGATGAGAAAGCGGTTCATTCCAAGTTACTACTACCTAGAGTTGTACAAAAAGCTACAAGGTCTTAGACAAGGGAGTCAAAGCGTAGAGGATTACTACAAGGAGATGGAGATTGCTATGATCCGCGCTAATGTAGAGGAGGATCGGGAGGCTACAATGGCTAGATTTTTACTTGGCTTAAACCAGGAGATCCATGATAAGGTAGAGATGCAGCAGTATGTGGAATTGGAAGATATGGTGCATATGGCTATCAAAGTGGAACAACAACTCAAGAGAGGGATTGGGGCACGTGCAGGCCATAACTCTAGTTCTACCTCTTGGAAATCTAGTCATGCCAAGCCACTGGACAAGTCACAAATGGCCAAACCCGAGCCCAAGTCCGTGACCACCAGCCACGTTCCTCAAGGTAAAACCGAAGCCTCTACCTCTAGGAATCGTGATATTAAATGTTTTAGATGTGAAGGCAGGGGCCACATAGCAAGTCAATGTCTAAACAACCAAGTCATGGTGTTGCAAGCCAATGGTGAAATTGTGACCGATGATGAAGATTCCAACACCGACGACATGCCGCCATTGGAGGATGTTTCCGAGGAGGAGTATTTAGCCCCTTACGCATCGACATTGGTGGCGAGAAGAGCATTGAGCTTGCAAGCAAAAGGTGTTGATGAAGTACAGGGGGAGAACATCTTTCACACTAGGTACTACGTTAAAGACAAGGTATGTAGTGTGATTATTGATGGTGGTAGTTGTACTAATGTTGCAAGCACAATTATGGTAAAGCACCCTAGACCGTACAAGTTACAATGGCTAAATGATAGTGGTGAGATAAGGGTGAACAAGCAAGTGTTAGTTGCATTTCGAATCGGTAAATACGAAGATGAAGTGTTGTGTGATATAGTACCGATGCAGGCGGGACACTTATTGCTAGGGCGTCCATGGCAATTCGATAGGCAAGTGAAGCATGATGGCTTTACGAACAAGTACTCTTTTGTACTTAATCAACGATCAATCACTCTTGTACCATTGACACCGCAGGAAGTATACGAGGATCAAGTGAGATTACAAAAGGAGATTGATCAAAAGAAAGAGAGTCAGCAAAAGAAAAAGAGTGAAAATCAAAGAGAGGCCGAGAAAAAAGAGAGAGAAAAAGAAAATCAAAGTTCGGCCCTTGAGAGAAAATCAGAGAGAAAACAAAAAAATCTCTATGCAAAAGTGAGTGAGATCAAGCTAGCAATGTTTTCAAAACAGCCGATGATTGTACTTTTGTACAAAGAGGCACTTTTAAACACTAACAAATATTCCAATATTCTAAAAGGACAAAAACTTAAAAGAATAATGGACGACACAATGAAGATCATGGGATGAGAAGAGATGTGCAAAGAATGCCAAAATCTCGGGAGAAATCCACGAGAAAAACACACAACATGATATGATAAATCAATAAAAATGCATAGATGTGTGTATGGCAGAGAAAGAGAAGCAAGTCTTAAACCTATAGAGATCATGTCCGGATGTGCAACTGCAAGGACAGCATATGGCAAGACTGCTCTCGTCTGGACGAAGAATAGGTCCGTCCGAATGCTTCACACTTGAAAATCTAAAACTTGAGGAAAATATGCAGAAAAATATTTTTCCCAAAAGTTAGCTTCAGAACACACATGTATAATCAACTGATAAAGCAGTCAAATAGCATTGCAAAAATATGCAAAGATATAAATGAGAAGATATAAATGAGAGTTAAGTATTCAATAAGCACAAATTTCCCTGCAGATAGAAATTTTAAATAGATTACTCAACTCATGCAATGTGTTTGTGTGTGAAGACTTTCTCAATAAGGTATGAAATTCACTGATATGACAAAAAGCAACCAGATTTTCCAAACAAGAGAGAAAATCAATGAAAGATCAGCCAAAAGTCAAACCTTATCTTACTAGGGCCTAGCCACCCTCATCTGATACACTCCCCCTAAGATGCAGCACCTAATTGTTTTACTTGTACCATGAAGGACAAAGTAAAATTTTTACTTGCACGTAGAGGGCAAGGCATATAGCAAATTCAGCACATAAGCAGTGAATATATAATTTAAAAGCGCATAATGTATATGATTTACTGCTTGATTCTTATGGTGCTGCAACCTAGAGAGTATGCCAAAATTTTTAGGTTCTAGGTTCAACTAGCATTTGGTCAATTTGGTCATCTTATCAAAAATCTCTTCTCTTTATCCATAATTTCTAGAAACAAATAGTCAGAGAAGGAAAAGATGTACCTTAGGGGAGTCTTAGATAGTGCACATTTTCATCGCATGAGGAAAGTAACTATCTATCATTAAGATGCAACAAGAAAACTTAGTAGATATCATGCATAAACTCTCAGTCATATATAAGCATATTTAATCAATGCACAATGAACTGAGATATCAAGCAAAAACACATGCAAAATCTGAAAAGCTATCAAAAGAAAGAAATAAAGTTCCGCATCTTCTCCCCAATTTTTTTTTTTTTTTTTTGTTGAAAAACAACAAATACATGCTTATGGAAAAAGAAATGACATCTAATCCCAGCATGTAAGGTAAACCAAACCTGCCCTCATGGAGAGAGTTTTAAGAAATACCAAGACAAAAAAGCAGCCTCCCGACGTGCTTCAACTGTCATCCCCAAAAGAAAATATCTGCAGATGTTTCTCAAGACAACAAGAGAAAATATGGGGATAAAATAAACGGTTCCTCAAACAGAATGCAAGGCATGAGTACGATATGACAAGATAAACAATGCAATGCAAACATACCTGACATGCACTAGGATTTAGGAACCAAAATCCTAGGCATGGGAGACCTCACCTACTAGGTGAGTCCACTCCCCCTTAAGGGGTGAATTGTCTCATCCTTCCTTACCCATACCTTCTTTACCTGTGAGGCAGGGGTGTGAGCCATGTCCCAATTGATCAGTCTGACTAGGACATTCTTCATCATGTTGACAAGCCCTTCATTGGTCTGATTCTTCTTGGGCTTGTGAGGCTTCACTTTGAAGCATTCGGCTTTGATGTGGCCATACTTACCACAATGATAGCATAAGGGAGAATCCCTTTGAGGATAATGCCGTTGTTGTCGAAAAACATGATGAGGCTTAGAAGGTTTAGAGCTAGACTTACCTGTCTTTTGCTCTGTTTTCCTGATCAGAGGCCGCAGATGTCGGATTTGAGGACAGTGTGGCCTGATGTGTCCAGAGACACCACAATGATAGCAGGTAGGCTGACTTCGTTTGCTGAAATGCTTCTTGAAGGGCTCTGCAAATTTAAGATTAGCATTTTCACAAACAACAAAATCCTTACCTCTTTGAGATATATGCCTCCTATGGGGCGGGACATATTTATCTGAAGAAGTTTTCTCAATAACGCCCTTTTTGGAGTCCTCTTGCTTCTTCCAAGGTCTGTGAGATTTTAACACAACACAATTTGGTCTAATATGACAAATTTTCCCACAATTATGACAAATAGGAACAAACTTACCTTGTGTTCCTGAATCCTTGGAGTTAGGCATCACACATTTATCTAAGCAAGAATTTTTAGAACAAGCTGCATCTACTATCACATGCTTAATACCAACAGAGTCTAATTCAGAATCAGAAGCATGTGAAGTAGAAGTATTTAAATCAGCAGTCAAATCAGGCTTGTTCGAAATATTTGAATGAATACACAGCATGCTTTTCAAATTATCACTTGAGAATTTTTTCAAGAGATCTTCAGATTCTTTTAATTTATTCTCAAGTGTATCAATAATGTCAAACAACATGGTATTCTCAAATCTCAAAGAGTCAATCAAAGCATGAGATTCAGATAACTGAACAATCAAAGACTCTTTTTCTTGCTTCACCTTTTTAAGCTCTTTAGAATGTTGAGCATTCTTCAATTTATTAAAAACCTTAAAGAGCTTAATATCAGATTCTTCATTAGAAAACTGAGAAGAATTCATGATAAAAGGTGTAATAAAAAAAATAGAAGTCACAAGAGATGAGGATCACACTCAGGAAATAAATCATAAACAAAGTGTACCTGCTCTGATACCAATTGAAAAATAATATGGACTTCTAAATTTAACAGTGTGTGTGAACAGTGTGCAACAAAATATAAAATACGGAATTTAAAGGAGACAAATATTTTGTTGACGAAGTGGAAACTCAATTAAGAGAAAAACCACTCCGGGGTAGCCAAACCCAGGATATCCACTATTCAGAAGACAAAGCCAGATACAAAGCAGTAACACTCACATACCCTTGATGCAGTGGTCGTACCATGCTCTCTAACGTGTAACCCAACACGAACGCTTTCCAACCAGGTTCACCTACCTGAACGGGTTTTCAATGGAATCCTTTACCTTAGGGCCAACCCCTAAGATAGACTTCACAGCTGATCAAATCACACACTTGGCAAGGCTTTAGAGGAAATATCACATCTCTAAGCTGTAGAAAATTCACCACTGAATTCTGTCTTGAAAGCATGCCTAGAGCCTCTTATTTATAGGCTTAGGAAACCCTATTTTGAGTCAAAAACGGAGTCTGAGGCACGCACGTCCGGATGAGCAAATCTTTCCGTCCGTACGGAGGCCGTCCGGACTCTTCTAGGGTCCGTCTGGACACTTAAATTAGAGCATATTTTCTAAGCTTTCCAATGAAGCTGATTTCGTCCCAATCCGATATTTGAGTAAAACGTTATGACCAAAATACCCGAGGGTGTCCGGACGGCTTGACCGAGCGTCCGGACGGTCAACTGCAACCGCCTCTCCAAGATAGCGCTGAAAGCTTCCATAATAAGGCCGCGTCCAGACGGTGTTGCCCTAGCGTCCGGACGGTTGCACTTTGGCTGCACGAAATTACCATAATAAGGCTTGGAGCGTCCGGACCTTGAAGGCTAACGTCTGGACGGTTGAACTGGTGCACGCAATTTCCATATATGAAGCTTGATCGTCTGGACCATGAAGGTTGACGTCCGGACGGTTGAACTTGGTATGCACGTTCTTGCCTTATAGAGGACATCGTCCGAACGGGATCACACATCGTCCGAACGGTAGCAGCCGTCTTCCCATAACTGTGTCTTGAGGCAAAAACCTTATTTCTTGTCAAACACTGAATGGTGTCTGGACGGTATAACCACGTCGTCCGGACGGATGCGCTGGAACACTGGGATTTTCTCGAACTCTTAAGAGCGACCAGACGATTTACCATTACGTCCGGACGGATGCAATCTTGAGCTGTTCGAAACTTCTGGACACTGATGGGCATCCGGACGGAAAGATCCCGTCGTCCGGACGGATGTTGCTGACTGATGAGCGTCCGGACGAAATACCACGTCGTCCGGACGGCTGACAGGGAACCGAAATAAATCATTGAAAACTTCACAGAATCTTCTCAAAGAACATAGCTGAAGAGTAGACTCTGGATAGAGTAGCATCCCTGTGAAAGCAGCAACATTACATAGAAGTGATTTTGTCCAACAGAATGCAGCCAACACAAAAACTAACAGTGACGATGTATTTTGAAGACGTATCAAAGAAATTTCGAAACTTGAAGAGCGTGTTCAACCAGTAAAATAGGGACCAGGAACTTCATAGATGCTGCACCTACCTTAGAGGAGATAAAGATATTCGATATCTAGAAGCAGAGGATCCGAAGCATCCACGAGAGGCGTTTCTATGAAGGATTTGGAGCGAGAAGCGAACCCTCATCTTCTATGCACTAATGGGAGAGGTAACTAGGCTATTGTTCGGGACCAATTCAAGGAAGCGGTGCGCTTGTAGTACTCGCCAATTTTATAGCCATCATGCGACTTACAGAAGACTGTGCAGACAACTAAGCCATTTTCAGAAATGTGACCTAACTGCAGCTACGAGTGCGTCACCATAGCAAGGAGACAACCAGCCGCCATGCCTCGATAGGCTAAACGCAATGAATCTGTTGGTTGATCATTGCCCAACTTGCTAATTCACTTAGATGCACTGACAATTAGAAGGTTGACTAGATGGAAAAGCTAGCCATTGGTGGAAGGCCACAAAAGTCTTGATAGCAAAAGAAATAGGCTAGGGTGTCCCAATCCCTTGGGATAGATTCAAAAGGGAATTCAATGATCGATTCTGCCCTCAGGCACAATGACAACAATGTGCTTAGGAATTCCAAGACCTCAAGTAAGGGAATATGTCAATCGAGCAGTATTCGGCTGAGTTTATGAAGCTATAGAGGTATGCTCCACATCTCATCCCAGATGAGCAAACTAAGTCAGAAAGATTTCTTGATGGTTTTTCCCCAAGAATCAAAGAGAGGATTGGTTTCCTCGAGATTACTAGCTACAGTAAAACGGTGCACACTGCCACCATTGCTGAGAAAGGGATTAAAGAGGCGGTTGCTGACTATGTGAATAGAAAGTGGTTAGTGTTAATGGGAGCTCCTCCTCCTCCACCTCCGTCAAAGAGACATTCTTCTAGCAGCAGTTCTGGATCCTTTGGAAGAAAAGGTGCTCCTGTGAGTCAGGGCAGCTTTAGTATCACTCAATGCAGTAAATGTGGGGGGCCAAACTCAGGTGTATGCCACATAGGATCTAGGGCATGTTTTAAATGTGGCCAAGAGGGCCATTACGCTAGAGATTGTCAACAAGTTGCCACCAAAAGTCAAGGGTCTCAAGTGAGCAACTATCAACCAAGGCAACCCGCACAAGCCAGAGTTTACTCACACACACCGTGTAATGTCAATGCTAAAGAACTTTACCGATGTAGTCACAAGTACAATCACTTTGTTCGATAGTGTTGTTGGCCATTCTTTCATTTCGTCGACTTATGTGAAGCTATGTAAATTGAGCACTGAACCACCAGAACAAAACATATGTGTGGCCACTACTATTGGTAACGTAGTGACATGTAGTAAATGCGTGGATAGCTGTCCCATTTGTTATAGAAGAGAAGACTCTGCCAACGAAGTTAGTAGTGTTTAGCATGCTGAATTTTGATATCATTCTGGGAATGGATTGGCTATCAAATTATGGAGCGAACATAGATTGCCGTAAGAAGGAAGTGATATTCAGACTCAATGGCATAGAAGAGTTTAAGTTTTGCTGGTCTTGTGTATGAGCTACTTCTCCACTTCTCTTTGCCATTCAAGCAATAAAAAGTGTAGAGAGGGTGCACCAGCGTATTTGGCTTATGTTCAAGCCAAGCCTGAAGTCAAGTCAAAGTTGGAAGACATTACAATATTATGCCACTATCCGAATGTTTTTGCAAAAGCCACAGGATTGCCTCCAGATCAGGAAATTGAGTTCACCATTGATTTGGTACCAGACTCAACCTATTCACAAGGCACCATACCGTATAGCTCCTACCAAATTAAATGAGTTGAAGGAGCAACTTCAAGAGTTGCTTTATTGAGGTTTCATTCGCCCAATTGTGTCACCGTGGGGAGCGCCAGTGTTGTTTGTGAAAAAGAAAGACAGGTCTATGCACCTGTGCATAGATTACCGTGAGTTGAACCAAGTAACCATCAAGAATAAGTATCCCTTACCAAGAATCAATGACCCGTTCGATCCACTCAAGGGAAAGGAACTTCGGTATTCTCAAAGATTGATCTTCTTCCAGGATACCATCAACTAAAGGTGCGAGAAGAAGATATGCCAAAGACAGCGATCCGAAAACGTATGGCCACTATGAATTTTTGGTGATGCCATTCAGATTGACTAATACACCGTCGGTATTCATAGACTTGATGAATCTGGTATTCCATGAATACTTGAACTAATTTGTGGTTGTATTTATTGATGACATATTAGTCTACTTGACTAATCACGTCGAACATGAAGAGCACTTGAAGACAGTGATGGAAATGCTAAGGGAAATAAGTTGTTTGCCACACTCAAGAACTGTGAGTTTTGGTTAGAAGAAGTGTCCTTTTTAAGTCATGTTATGAACAAGAACAAACTTGCAGTTGACCTAGCAAAGTTAAAGGATGTTGTTGAGTGGGAAGGACCAAAGAATGTTCGGGAGATCTGAAGTTTCTTGGGTCTAGCAGGTTACTACCGGATATTCATTGAGGGATTCTGCTAATTGTTAGGGCCAGTAACCGCTCTCACAAGGAAGAATGCACAATATGAATGGACTAAAGAATGTGAAGCAAGTTTCCAAGAATTAAAGCAAAGACTTGTGACTGCACATGTGCTTACAGTACCCATGGAATCTATTAGGTATGTGGCTTATACAGATGAATCAAGAAAGGGGCTAGGATGCGTGTTTATGCAGCAAGGCAAGGTTGTGGCCTATGCCTCAAGGCAACTAAAAGATCATGAGAAGAACTATCCTACTCATGATTTAGAGTTTGTAGTTGTTGTGTATGCCTTGAAGATATGGAGGCACTACCTCTATGGTGAAGAATGTGGAATCCGCACTAATCACTAGAGTCTCAAATACATTTTCACACAGAAAGACTTAAACATGAGGCAATGGAGATGGATTGAAGTACTAAAAGATTTATGAAGGCAAGATGTTCTATCATCCTGCTAAAGCCAATGTAGTTGATGCACTAAGCAGAAAATCTTGTGATGGCTAGATTGAACCTGAAATGCTCATGGAGCAACTCGTGCAACAGTTTGCAATTGTGTAGATTGATGAAGTACTAACTAGTGGGCCACCAATTATGGCAGCCCTTGTTGTATAGCCACAAAGTCTAGACAAAATCAGACAAGCACAAGAAGATGATCTTGATCTGCAAGATTTTATTGATAGGACCAGACGTGGAAAAGCATCTGGGTTCTATCTAACTGAAGGGGGAACGTTGAAGGCTAGTAGTGAGAAAACAGTTATTCCCAATGAAGCTGAGTTGAGAATGGAAACTCTTGATAAAGCTCATCAGACACAGTATACTGTCCATCTCGGCAACAATAAAATGTACCAAGATCTAAAGAAGAAATTTTGGTGGTGTGGCATGAAGCATAATGTAGCTGAGTATGTTGCACAATGCCCTTCATGTCAACTTGTGAAAGCTGAACACCAAAGGCCAACTGGGCAACTTCAGCCTCTCGAAGTGCCAATGTGGAAATGGAATAAAAAAACTATGGATTTTGCCGTTGATCTACTAAGTGCACCAAGCAGACAAGATGCCATATGGGTGATTGTAGACAGACTCACGAAAAATGACCACTTCCTCCCCATTAAGATTACAGATTTCATGGACAAGCTAGGAGAAATATATGTGCAGGAGATAGTAAGGCTACATGGAGTGCCAGATTCCATTGTGTCAGACTGTGACTCACATAATGGAATCTTGGATAAATCACCTGTAGAATCCTGCATGACCCAGAAGAGAACGAACCTCCATCACTCTACGTGCGGGTGGAAGGTTGGAAATCAGATCCACCTTCGCTTTATCAACCTCAATCCCACGATAGGAGATAACATGCCCTAGTACAATACCTTGTTGTGTAAGTTTATGTTGGCTGCATTCTGGTAGACAAAATCACTATCATGTAATGTTGTTCCCATAATCAGGGATGCCGTATATTTCAGAGTCTTCATTACAGAAAAGTGTTTCAAGATGTTCAATGAAGATTTGGTGCAGATTCCAACTCAAAGAAGTCGGATCCCAAGTTTTTGTAAGGACAACCTTGTCATACGTCCAAATGCCCATCAGTGTCAAGAAGCCGAACAATTCAAGGTTACATCTGTCCGGACATCATGGCAACACGTCCGGACGCACTTCAGAGTTCGAGAAGATTCTAGCTTTCCTTCACAGACACGGAGTGAGAAGACAACTTGCACCTGTCCGGATGCTAGGTTAACACCGTCCGGACGCCAAGATCCTTGATAAGGAAATTACGTGCATACACTTTGCATCCGTCTGGACATCAGTGCAACATCGTCCGGACACAGTCCTATTATGGCAATTATGTGCATGCAAAGTGCAACCATCTAAACTCTAGGGCAACATCATCCGAATGAGTCCTTAATATGGAAACGCGTGGAGCACAAGATGGAAAACCAGTTGCACAAAAGACATTCTGGACGCTCAATGCTTCAGTCCGGACACAGCCTAGAGAAATCAGAGACAGACTCATTTTAGGCCTTCTTAGACTATAAATAGAGGCCTCTAGGCATGCATTCTTTACAGAATTCAGTATTGAATTCTTTATAGCTTAGAGAGGGTGTTTAGGGAGATATTGTAAAGATCTGCTAGCTCTCAAGCTGATGCCAGTGTGCTGTTGCTGTGCTCGTGTTGAAGTCTATCTTAGGGAGGAGCCTTAAGGTAAAGGAATCTATAGAAGACCCCTTCAAGTAGGAAACTTGGTTGGGAGGCGTTCACATTGGGTTACGTGTCAGAGTGCAAGATATGATCGCTGCTTCGGGTATGTGAGTGTTACTATCTTTGTACTAGATTTTGTCTTCTAATAGTGGATTTCCTTGGTTTGGCTACTTCAGAGTAGTTTTTCTCTTAATTGAGTTTCCACTTCGTTAACAAAATATTTGTCTCATTTAATTCCGCACTTTTGATATTTTGTTACATGTTGCACACACATGTTTAAATCAGAAGTCAATTTAATTTTTCAATTGGTATCAAAGCTTGGTACACTCTGTTTAGATTAGTTTCTTGAGTGTGATTTTTTTTTTTACTTCTATTTTATTATGGTTATGTCTCAAAATCTTAGTTGTGTTCCTGCCTTTGATGGCACAAACTATGGCTATTGTAAAGCTCGTATACATTTCTTTTTAAAATCCATTGATGTTTAGCAGATTATTGAATCTGGTTGGACTAAGCTAGAGGATACAACTATCGAACTAATTCCTCAAAAAAACGCATAACTTGCTAACGATAAAGCCCTCCATGCTCTATGTCAAGCTTTTTCACCATCTGAATTCACAAAAATTTCAAACTGTGACTCCGCTCTAGAAGCATGTCAAATCTTAGAAACAACATATGAGGGCACAAAACTTGTTAAATCTGCCAAGCTCCAAATGTTGATTTCTAGGTTTGAAGAAATTAAGATGATTGAAGAAGAGACATTCGGGGAGTTTTACACTAAGATCAGTGACTTGAGAAACTTGATGGTGTGTCTCGGGAAGTTGGTCTCGGATGTAAAACTCATCCGAAAAATTCTAAGATCTTTGCCTAAGCATTTCAAAATTAAATTGACTAACATTGAAGAAAGCAAGGATCTAGATGAGATGAAGATTGAAGAGTTGGTGGGATCTCTTCAAACCTATGAGTATTCCCTGCCTCCAGTCAAGAAGGCAAAGACAATTGCCCTCAAGGCATCAAAGAAGAATGTTAGAGTCTCATCTAAGCAAGACTCTAATAATGAAGAAGATATAGTGGCAATGCTGGCCAAGAACTTCGGGAGACTAATGAAGAATGACAAATTCAAGAACTTCACTAAAAGACTGAAGAAGGCCCCTAGAGATTTTGAGCCAGAAGAAGCTGAGAAGAAGGACCCGAGAGCTCCTAGATGTTTTGAATGCTTAGGCTTTGGGAATATTCGGGCTGACTGTGGGAATCTCAAGCAGGGTAAAGGGAAGGCCTACAATGCGACTCTCAATGATTAGGCAGAAGAAGAAGAAGAAACTCCTGCTCAAGATTAGAAATTTCAAGCCTTTGTAGCTCCACATAAAGATCAGGAGGATTCTCAATCCTACTACCCTGAGTACATTGATGAAGATGGGGAAGAACTCAAAGAGGCTTATAAAGTCCTCTATGTAGAGTTTTTGACGTTAAGGGATACTCACAAGCAGCACGTCCATGAGCTGAATAGTCTGCAGACTAAGAAGATTTCCTTGCTGCTAAAGATTCAAGATCTAAAAGAGAAGCTATTGGAGACACAACTACAGTTGGAGAGGGTCATTGATGAGAAGCTTACCCACATGCTCTTTATCTAGAAGAGCCCATAACAAGACCAGACTCGGGTATGTAGCTTCTACCTTAGATATCCTCTTTACTTCTAAGACTGTATTTGTCAAGCCCATAGTCCCCGAACCTCCAACCACCTGCATGTATAAAGGAAATGAAGTAATTGGTGGAGATGTTCCTGCTATTGCAAAGACCACTCAAAAGCCTCCTACCATTAGAAGGCCTCCTATATGCCACCACTGTGGTTTAAGTTGTCACATCCAACCTCATTGCTCACTTCTCAAAGCTTAGAGATCAAAGGTCAAGAAGGTGTTGCCAAGACAAGCTACATCCGGCACTAGACCTTTGGCCCGACATCAGGATCCATGGCATCAGACTCCACGGCATTAGGCTCCTCAACATCAGTGGTAACAGCAATGATTTGTTCCTGCCAATCAGATTGGCAAACCCAAGACAAACAAAACAAGGCACCACATGAAGAAGCTGCAGAAGCTTGAGAGTGACCAATACTATAACAAGTTGCCTATGTTGATGCGGAGCATGATAAGGTGGATGGACCACCAGATGAAGGCTTGTCAACCACCACCACCGGGAAGGCGGGTATGGGTCAGAACGGATGAAGCCATTCACCCCTTGAGGGGGAGTGGACTCACCTAGATGGTGAGGGTACACATGCCTAGGATTTGGTTTCTAATCCTAGAGCATCAAGTTTGATTGCATTGCTTTCTCCATGGCATATTTTTTGTTTGCCTTGCAATCTAGGAACCATTATTGTTTTATCCCCATTGTTTTCTTGTGTCGTCTTGAGAAACTTCTGCAAGTAATATTTAGGGATGACAAAAAAAGCACGTCGGACGGCTGCTTTTCTCTCTTGGTAATTCTAAACCTCTTTTCTTGAAGACAGGTTTGATCTAACAACACATGCTAGGTTTAGTTTCTGTTTCTTTACCGTCAAAGCATAAATTTATTGTTTTTCATAAAAAAAAAAAAAAAAAAACTTACAAATTAAAAAAATAATAATAATTGGGGGAGAATATTTTTTTTATAGCTTTTCAAATATTGTATATATTTTTGCCTGATATCTCAGTTCATTGCGCGTTGATTGATTATGCTTATATATGATTGAGAGTTTATGCATGATATCTCCTAAGTTTTCTTGTGCATCTTAATGCTAGTTAATTACTTTTCTCATGCGATGAAAAATTGTGCACTATCCAAAGCTCCCTTAAGGTACATTTTTTTCCTCTCTGATTTTTGGCTTCTAGAAATTCTAATGAGAGATTTTTTTTTTTTTTTGCTAAGATGGTCAAATTGACCAACTCGCTAGTTGAACCTAGAACCCATAAATTCTGGCATTCTTTCTAGGTTGCAGTACCAAATGATAAAAAACATTTAAATTCAGTATATATGGATATTTGAAAAGATCCACTATTTTTGTGTTATAAATTTTTTTGTAAACTTGTCCCTAAGGAAACAGTCAGTGACCAAATCATTACGAAAATAGACGGTCACTAAAGGACTAAGTAAAAGAAAAGTACTGCAGCTTTCAGCTTTCCTTCACAGACACGGAGTGGGAAGACAGCTTGCACCCATCCGGACGCTAGGGCAACACTGTCCAGACGCCGAGATCCTTGATAAGGAAATTACATGCATACACTCTGCATACTTCCAGACGTTAAGGCAACACTGTCCATACGAGGCCTTAATATGGAAACGCGTGGAGTGCGTTATGGAAAGTCGGTTGCACAGAAGACCATCCACAGGCTCAATGCTTCCGTCCGGACGCCACCTAGAGAAATCAGAGACAGACTCATTTTAGGTCTTCTTAGCCTATAAATAGAGGCCTCTAGGCATGTATTCTTTATAGAATTCGGTATTGAATTCTTTATAGCTTAGAGAGGGTGTTTAGGGAGATATTGTGAAGATCTGCTAGCTCTCGTGTTGAAGTCTATCTTTTGGAGGAGCTCTAAGGTAAAGGAATCCACAGAAGACCCCTTCAAGTAGGAGACTTGGTTGGGAGGCGTTCACGTTGGGTTACATTTCAGAGTGCAAGATATAGTCGCTGCATCGTGTATGTGAGTGTTACTGTCTTTGTACTAGCTTTGTCATCTGATAGTAGATTTCTTGGGTTTAGCTGCCCAGAGTGGTTTTTCTCGGAGTGGTTTTTCTCTTAATTAAGTTTCTACTTCGTTAACAAAATATCTGTCTCATTTAATTCCGCACTTTTGATATTTTGTTACACGTTGCACACACACACGGTTAAATTAGAAGTCAATTTAATTTTTCATATTGTACCATAAAATGACATTTCTCCCAATTGAGCACCAGGTTCTTTTCCTTGCACCGCACTAAGACCAAAGTGAGGCAGTACAGAAACTCCTCAAATGATGAACCAAAGATGGAGAAGTCATCCATAAATATCTCTAGGAAACATTCTACCAAATCAGAGAATAGGCTCATGCACCGCTGAAAAGTGGCGGGTGCATTGCATAATCCAAAGGGCATGCAACGGTGGGCGAACATCCCAAACATGCAGGTGAATGTCATCTTCTCCTGATCTTCGGGGTCCACAGGGACTTGCTTATATTCAGAATAACCATACAAAAAAAATAATACTCATGTCCCGCCAAGCGCTCCACGATCTAATCAATGAATAGGAGTGGAAAATGATCCTTCCTAGTGGCGGCATTCGACTTGTGATAGTCTATACAAACTCTCCATCCTAACTGAAGACAAGTTGGCACCAACTCGCCATCCTAGTTCTCCACTACCGTCAATCCAGTCCTCTTAGGCATGACATGAGTTGGGCTCATCCACTTGCTATCGGAAATTGGATATATGATGCCTGCACCAAACAACTTAATCACTTCTACTCTCACAACTTCCTGCATAGCTGGGTTAAGCATTCTTTGTGGCTCCCTTGATGGCTTGGAATCCTCCTCCAAATGTATCTTGTGCTTTACCAACGAGGGACTGATTCCTTTAATATCCTCAATAGTCCAACTGATAACTTCCTTGTGCTCTCTCTCATAACATCCAATAACTTCTCTTCTTGAGCATCAACCAAATCTGAAGCTATAATCATAGACAAAGAATCTGTTGGACCTAGGAACTTATATTTAAGATTGTCCGGTAGGGGCTTAAGTTCCTTCTTTGAGGGCTCAGGTACAACTGCCTCCACCTTCTCACTACTCACCAGAGGAGCAGACTCCAAAATGGCATTAGCTTGCTCAACTAACTTGTCCAAATTCAAATCCTGTCCTAATTGAGCAAAGCACGCCTCTAGGGGGTCCTCAATACTTGATGCATCAATAGTCTCCTCAATGATCTCCTCAATCAAGCAAACACTTCCAACCTCATCATACTCTAATGGATGCTTGCTAATATCAAAGATATTTAGCTCCACTATCATGTTGCTAAAAGAGATCTTCATCACCCATGTCCTACAATTGATTAGGTCGTTAGCCGTAGCTAAGAATGGTCACCCTAGAATCACCGGTATCTGAATCCCAACATTTTGAACGGGATTTGTGTCAAGCATAATAAAATCCATGGGGAAATAAAACTTATCCACCTTTATCAAAACATCCTCAATGATTCCACGTGGTATCTTCACTAACCTGTCAGCCAATTGAAGTGTCATGGAAGTAGGCTTCAATTCTCCTAACCCCAATTGTGGGTAGACTGAATTAGGTAAGAGATTTATGCTTGTTCTTGTACTTTATGGGCAGCTTGTACTGAAGGATTAAGCTGACATGCTCAGTCAAACAAACTTTCTTCGAGACATTAGTTTTCCTCTTTACTGTAATCAAGTCCTTCAAGAACTTGGCATATGATGACACTTGCCGGATGGCATCCAAAAATGGGATACTGATCTGAACTTGTTTGAACACCTTCAGAATGTCCTCAAACTTCCCTCCCTTCTTAGGCGCTTGTAATCTATTTGGGTATGGCACCTTCGGCACAAATGATCTAGAAGGATCATCAACAGTGGGCGTGGTGGCTTTAGATGGCTCCACATCTCCTTCCTCATTGCTGCCACTATTCTGCCCTTGAGGCATAGCAGGGTTCTTTTAAGGAAGAACCACTTGATTGTCCACTTGTCTCCCAGACCTTAGTGTGCAATCGCTTGCACATGCTTCTGCCCGTGCGCAGGATTTGAAGAGCTTGCAACCGTAAACTGTAACTTTGGGTTGGGTATAGGCTGACTAGTGAGCTTTCCCTTCTCTCTCTCACCCAAGTTATTTGCAATTTGACCGATCTGAACCTCCATCTTGGCAATCACCTGGGTGTTTACCATAGTAGCATTCTTCACATCACTAATTGATTGGCCTGTGAGTTGCATGAAGGCCTTGAGAGTGTCTTCCAGAGTGAACTGTGAAGAAGAGGCTAGCACTTGAGTGGGTGCTTGGTAAGCTGCTACTGGCTGAGCTGAACGACCATGATTATGAATCGGCTGATGAAATCTGGGAGGGTATTGATTTTGGGCATGATGAGGAGGCCCTCCCTGGTTCATAGGCTGGTTCTGCTTCCAAGAAAAATTAGGGTGGTTCCGCCACCTAGGGTTGTAGGTCTCAGAGAACGGTCCATTTGTTTGCTTCCTATAATCATTGAAAGCATTCACTTGTTCTATCGAGGAATCGACAAAAGTTGGTAAAGATAGACAATTCTGTGCTAAATGCATAGGACTAGCACAGATGGAATAGTTATCAACCTTGAATGTATTGGCAGCATTGATGGATTGACCTACTGCGGGAGCATCGACCTTCCTTGTGAGGGCATCTATCTTCATCTTCAAATCAATGTCTTCCTTAATCTTATAGACACCTCCTTTCTTTGGGATATGGGTAGATTTATCCCGACAACTCAAAAAATCTCACTGCTCCGAGTTGTCAGATAACTTATCCAAAGTAGCTTCATCCTGCGTCAAGCTCAAAAATGGTCCCCCATTCATTGACTTGATCATACTATGGTTGGATTGAGTCAATCCTTGGTAGAAGAACTGAATGAGTCTCCATTTCTCATATCCATGTGGAGGGCATCTTATCAATAATTCTTGAAATCTCTCCTAACTTTCTGAAAACTTCTCATCCTCCTCCTAAGTAAAAGAATTGATCTCCTTTCGACACTCATTCACTTTAGACATCGGGAAAATTTTATTATAGAACTTACTCAACAAGCTTTCCCAAGATGTAATAGAGCCGAGCATGTTTGAGTCCAACCATGCCTTGGCTCTATCGTGAAGAGAGAAAGGGAAAAATCTAAGGTGAACCGACTCCTTAGAGAAGTTTTGGAACTTGAATGTTGCACAAATATCCTTGAACTTCTTCACATGGCGATAAGGATTTTCAAGATTTAAGCCATGAAATGAGCTTAGGAGTTAGATGACATGAGGTTTTAGATCAAAGTGGGTGGCATTGGTAGGTGGAAGTACTATGCAAGAAGGAGAGTTCGTCGCAACAAGTGCAAACAAACCCCTAAGAGATCTAGTATAATCCGCGTTTTCAGCTCTAGGCAGCTCATTCTCACCCTTAGGCTGCCTTGCATTCTCAAGTTGGTATGGATTTTCTGCTATGTTATCTCCTATCTCAACAAGTGCTCTCTGCTTTCTCCTAAGAGCTCTTTCTAATTCAGGATCTAAAGGTATCAACTCTAAGTTCAGGGATCTCCAACCAAGCATAAACCAAACAAACAACTGCTCAAATAAACTAACTAAACAAAAATATTCAAAAGAAAGAAGAAAAACAAACAAAAGATAATGTAAAAGTATAAACAAAATACTAACTAAAATAAACCAAAAAGAAATTGCAATTTTTTTTGTTAGACAATAAAATAGAAACAAATAAAAATAAACAAAAATTGCAAGAAGAAAAATAAAATAAAAATCTACCTAAACTAGTAGAAAAATAAAATCAATTCAAACAAAAATCAATGTTCACAAATTAACAAATTCCCTGGCAACGGTGCCAAAAACTTGTTCTGAGTTTTAAAGTACTCGCAAGCATACGAATTGTATGCAATATAGTGTGTGTGCAAGTGCAAGGTCAAATCCACAGGGAATTAAGTTGTAAAAATTAATTTCTGTTTAAACTAATCCTATTTTAACCTAGTTCCGAATTTTTGGGATTTTAATATGTAAAATAAGAAACAAAATAAAAAATTGCTTAAAAACAATTGATAGAAAGCTCTAAGGTTTTCAGAATCCATCTCGCCAAATCAAACACCACATTCTTGTATTTTATTCATACAACCGACAAACAAATAAGCTTTATTCATTGTTCAAAGTTCTATAAAAATGCATATTAAACCATTCAATGAATCCAACCATTAGACAAATCATAATGAATACCCAATTGAAATCAAATCATCCACTATATCTGTTTCATAAACAAATCACAATAGATATCCTCTTTCAATTGAATGATTGGATGTATCCATCAGTTGAAACACATCGAATATCCAATTTTTCACAATTAATCATTGCAACATTCAATCAAAAGAAATAAATCAACATGAACAATATTTTGATAAACACGGAATTGTATAAAATAAAATAACAAGAATGTGAGTGTAATCAATGGCGAGGTTTCATCTTCAACCTTAGTTGAAGATTTTAGCCTGTCATGACTAAAAACAACATGCTAACTTGATTTAAAAATATAAAAAACATGAATATTGAAAGACTTACAAAAAGAAAAGTGCATAAAACAAACTCGGGCGTGCAAAAAGAAAAACCATGCAAGAGCCGCACAACCTGGTTTTGGGACAACAAGAAATACTGCACAGCTGCCGCTTCCCTCGTGTTCACTTCAAGAGAAAAGAACAAGAATAAATACTAATACGCTTGGGTTCTGCACCTCTTAAATCAAAAAGAAAAAGAAAAGAAAAAAGTGTGTGTATGTATCTTGGTTCAATGTTGCCGGCTGCCCAGCTCTAGAAAGAAATATATGCAAAGAACTGCAGCTACTTCTTTTTTTTTTTGGAAAGAATCATGTGTGTTATGTTCGGTGGGTGTTGCCAGGTCACAAATGTTAGTTTGTGATTGGCTACAATCTGTTAGACAAAATCACTTTTATGTAATGATGCTTATTATATAGGGATGTTGTTTTATTCAGAGCCTACACTTCAGTTTTGAGCTTCAAGAAGACTTTGTGCAAGATTCCAAACAGTATAGTTCAGTTCCCTTGCATCTGTAGCGCCCCAGATTTTAAGTAATTAAATAAATGTCTTAAATTAGAATTTAAGACTGAATAAAATAGACTGACGGAATTATTCAGTAGACTAATTGGCATAATAATATTAATAAATAATATTAATGTGTAATATTCACTGCGTGTAATATTACTGTGCAATATATAATTGGTATATAATTTATGATGTTAAAATATTATTGAGATAACAATATTGACAATGAAACGAACTAGAATCAAAACGGACTTAGTGTATAATTTTAATGAATTATACATAATGGTAAAGACCAATGTAAAATATCTAGAGAGATATTTCTATGAGAGATATTTTATAAGAGATAATTTTATAAAACTTAACTACTAAGTTATGTTCAAAATATCGAGTGATATTTTACTGAGATAATGATTACAAGAAAAATAATATCCTAATTATTCTATAAAATCAAACCACTCTCTCTCTTCAGTGATTCGCAACTGGTTCCTATTTCTTTTCTTCCCTTATTTCTTTTATTCTTCTTTCTTCCTTCTTTGTTTCTTCTCTGTTCTGTTGCCCGAAAATAGAGACAGTGAGAGAGAGTGAGACTGAGATGAGAGATGCGAGAGATTGAGAGACGAGAGAGTGAGAATGGGGGAGAGATGCTGAGAGTCAGAGAGAGAGACCGAGAGATCGGGAGAGAGAGGATCCGTGAGTGGGAGACCCGACGAGGCAGGAGGGAAATCCAACCGCTCAGAGGTCCGGTTCTCGGTGGGTGGTGCTGGGTCGTCGCCGGCAGAGCCAAAGCCGATGATCGGCGGAACCCAGGGGTTTGAATCCACAACCCGTTAGCCTAGAAAACCCACGACCCGCAAGCTAAACCCGACGGATCCGGGAGAATCCGTGTGACCCGATCCTTCCGGAGGTCTGATCCTCCATGTCCGACGATTCCAACGGCGGTTTTCGGTGAGCCGTGACTTGTGTGCAGCAACCCAGACGAAGACCCGAAGGCCCGTGACCCAAAACCCGAACCTATGACCCAAAGACCCGAGAGGAAGACCCGGTTCTTCCTTTGCGTTTTCCGGCGGCTTTTCCAGCGGAATCGGTGGCTTTCTCCAGTGGATTTGCTATGAGAAATCCTTGGGGTAAATTCCTTTAACCTATGATAATTTATTTTGAGGATTAATTGGATTATTGTGAAATTAGGGTTTATGATTTTGGGGGTTTTCTATGGATTGAAATTCTGTTTTTGATTTGGAATGATCAAATGAGTATTTTGATTTGTGATTTTCTGTCTTGGGGTGTTGATGTCCGAATGGGTTAGGAGTGTTCCTTGTTGTAGTCGGTTGTGTGTTGGCAGTGACCATTTGGGTGTTTTTGGACTGTTGGCCGATTGAATATTTGATGGTTCCACTGTTGTTGGCTGATTTGAGAAAATTATTGTAGTTTTGGGTCCCTGTTTAAGATTATGTTAAAATTTTAGGATTGATTGATGATTTGGGAATTCAGATTCCTATTATTTGTATTTAACAAGAATTTCCCCTGTTGTGGCTATGTATATGTGTACTGATTTGGGATTCAATTGATTGGATGTTGGCTAGGGGAGATTTGATGAGTTTAGCCAAGTAGTGTTCTAGTTATGTGTATATTGGTGATGTTTAGCCAGGAATGGTTTTTGGTGTTCACTATTTTGGACTAGAGGCTGGACCAAATGAGTGTTTTGGAGATTTGTTTTAGGTTGTTTCAATTGGATAGGTATTGGAATATTATTTGGAGGTATTGGCTAGATATTTATGTGGGATATATTTAGTTAAATTGGAATGGAATAAATGTAGTCCTAATGGATCGGTAACTGAATTTAAGACTCTAGGTGGCTTTTGTTGTTGATCAATTATGATATGAAGTATTATTGGGATTAGTGTAAGTGTGTGCTTGGTTATGGGTACTATTATTGTTTGGCCATTTGAGGTTAAGCCATATATCATGTGTTGACCCGATCTATGTAAAGCATGAATTGTTGTGCCTTGTAATGTTCGGTTTAAACTAATTTTTATTAAGAATTCCCTATTGTAATTAAATGGGCTTGTGTCTTATTATTGATGATTGATATGTATTATTGAAACCTAGAGTTGTATAATATTTAAGGGTATTGATTATGTTTGATTATTGATAATTAATGAGTGATGTTGTTTAAACAAAGTGCTTGATTACTTGTGAAACTCTAGAATTAAAGAATGATTTTATGAGTTTAATCATGTAATGTATTGTTTTAGAGATTGAGTGTTATGGAAATTGAGCATGCTATTTTACTGTGATTTCTTTAATATAAGTTAGTTGAAATAATTGTTAAGAGTTAATATGTTTTAAAATAGATGTTTTGTTAATTGGTTTGGTGCTTGGATTGATGTTCCTTAAAAATAATTAGGCTTTGTTAGAGGTGTCAGCTGTTATGATTGAAAAATAATGTAGGAACTTAACCATGTTATGTTAAGTAATAATTAATGTAGATTGTGTTCCATAGATGATTGCTTCTATGTATGTGCATATGTATAAAAATGGAATTCATGTTTAGGCATGAATTTCTAAAAGGAATGTTATTGACCTTCTATGCATATAAATATGTATTTGATGCAGATGATGAACTGAGACTGCACGAAAGGGCTGTAAGTATAAATTACTTACTGAGGGTAGTACTGGATTTCAATAATGTTGTGTTTATGTTTTATTTTAATTGGATGCGTGTGATTGATCATTGCATACATTTAATAATTAACCTATTAATATTGGTTGCTACCGTCTTCCAAAGGTTCAGGATGGGAATAGTGCTTGGAACCGAAAACCCAATAATTCATATTGATTCCTACTGTCTTTCAAAGTGCTAGTGGAGTGACGTGGGACGTACTCTGCTAGGGCGGAAACCATGCTAATAAAATGTAATGTAGAGGGTACGGCCTCGAGATATACGCTGACCGGGGGTACGGCCCTTATATGAGTGGAGTGTCATGACTATATTAAACTGTTAAACTTTGCATGAAAACTATCACTACATCATTATGTCATATCTCTATTCCTTAAATAACGCATAAATCATGATGTTGTTGAATGACAGTTAGCTCACTTATGGAACTATGGGATTGTGGCGGTAACCACCTTCTCATAGATGTTTGCGCAGGTTCTGAAGATTATGGATTGGATTAACTGCTAGCTTAAGAGATTTAAAGCTGTGTAGTTAGGATTTCAGTACTTTGTACTCATAAATGTTTGTACTATTTGCGTGTAACATATTTAGACATTTACTTGTATTTATTAAGTCCCATGTATGCTTTAGTGTCATATGTGACACATGTTTCTTTGTAAATAGTGTAAAGACTTTTAATGTATTTCTAGAGGATGTCAGTTAAAGCTCTGAATGTGTTGTAAGGGAATTGTCCCTGATGTTTGAAAAAAAAAGATATTCGTATTTTCCGCTGCCAGATTTATCATCTCTGAATGGTTAATGACACGTAATTATCCCTTACGTTTTTGTAAAAAGCGGGTCGTTACAACATCTGTCTTGACGATGTGGTTTTTTGTCTGGACACTCATCTGTTAAAGCATCATCTGTCTAGATGACGAGAACTTTCCGTCCGGACGTCCCTCTGTGTCCAGAAGCTTTGAACTACTCTCGGTTGCATCCGTCTGAATGTCTTAGCAACAAGTCTGGACTCTTTTCAGTGTTCAACAAGATAAAAGATTTCTTTCCAAAACACAGATATGGGAAGACAGCTGCAACCGTCCGGACGACGTGGCTATTTCGTCCGAACGTTATCCTTGATAAGTCAAGTCGTGCAAAAGATGTTCAACCGTCTGAACGTCAGACTGCATGGTCTGAATGCTCAGGCATTAATATGGAAATTGCGTGCAGCTGAAGTGCAACCGTCTGGATGCTAGGGCAACACCTTCCAGACGAGGCTCTATTCAGGAAAGAATTTCAAGTGAATTTGGAAAGTCGATTGCACAGTTGTCTGTCCAGATGCCCTCAGCTACCGTCCGGGCGCCGCCTAGGAAAATCGCATCAGACGCCATTTAGGTTTCTGCAGCCTATAAATAGATGCCCCTAGGCATGTAATTTGTAAGAATTCAGTATTGGATTCTATAGAGCTTAGAGAGTTTATTTTAGGAGTTGTTGTGCTGATCCGCTCACTCTTTAGTCGTTTCTGTTGTGTGCTATTGCTATGCTAAAACTAAAGTCTATCTTAGGGGTTGGCCCTAAGGTAAAAGATTCCAGTGAAGACCTCTTCAAGTAGGTGATTTGGTTGGGAGGCGTTCGTGTTGAGTTACACGTCAGAGTTCAAGGTACGACCACTGCATAAGGGTATGTGAGTGCTACTACTTTGTAACTAGCTTTGTCTTCTGAATAGTGGATGTCTTAGGTTTGGCTTCCCTGGAGTGATTTTTCTCTTTATTGAGTTTCCACTTCATTAACAAAATTCTTGTGTCATTTAAATTCCACTGTTATATTATTTTGTTAACACATTGTGAACACACACACGTTTAAAATAAAAGTCTTCTTTATTTTTCAATTGGTATCAGAGCTTGGTACACTCTGAAAAGATTAAATTCTTGAGTGTAATTTATTTTGACTTCTATTTTTTATCATGTCTATCAATTTTGATTTGATGGAAAAAGGTGAACTCCAAAGGATGTGTGTCGAATTGTTTAAACAATTTGAAGATTTTAAAAAATCTAGCATTGATCACCTACAAAGACTTAAAAATTTTGAAGTTGAAAAAGATGTGTTTATTGAAAAAATTAAGTCTTTAGAAGATGATCTTATGAATTCAAAACTTCCTTTAGACAAACTGGTAGCGGACTAACCGGCTACGTGGATTTTAAATTTATAAGTTTACCACTCGCAATAGTACGCATCAATTGTACTATAGTAAGGGTGATCGAACCACAGAGATTATTGGTTGTTTTGCGTAACGGAATATTAAAGAGCGTATCTAACTTACCTTAAAGATAAAAATAAAAGCAAGGGTTGTAGAATTGAAGCTACAACAATAAAGTGAAGGAATGAAAGCGGAAAATGAAAACAAACTAAGAGAAAACTTAGGGTATTGATCTTGTCCAATCCTCAACCAATAAAATGCTTAAAGTCTATATGGATCTTCCTAACATACATGATATGAGCGCGTAATGGGCGTCAACCATTACGACGACCTCGACATGAAAACACTTTTGTTAAGACGTAGTTATAAAGCACCTAGTTTTACATTAATCAACTCCAAGTAAAGATTAGCTATAATTGAAAAACGTTTACACTACGAAAGGTGTGGAGTGATTAATGCTCCATAGCTTACTACTCTACAACACATCCTAATAAGCATACACAATATATGAAAACACTAGTTAGGCCACAATGATAAGGTATCTAGTTTTACACCGAACGCATCACGTAAAAGTTACACTATAATTGAAAAACGGTTTAAACTACCAAAGGTGTGAAACGATCGGTATTCCCTAGTATATACCCTATAAGTTGACTCTAATGAGAAAACACATATTATGTCAAAAAGCATCATTGCACAAGACATCATTCTCTTTAAAAAATGTTGATTTTACTCATGAATCCAAGAAAACTCATAGACAAGCATAACTCTTTTTCATGAATAAATGGATTGAAATATTGAAAACAAAACCTTTTAGCATAGGTTTTGCAATCCTCTAGCCTTACACAATCATCAAACATATTAAGAAAATCTCAAGAACATCAAGAACACTTCATGGTTTTTGGAGAGGATTTTGATCAAACCCTAAGAACTAAATTAGCTAGACATAATTGAATCTAATCTATGCATGAAAATTAATCAAAAATAGGAAAGAAAACAAAATTTCAATAAACTAATAACACTATATTAACATAAGAAGATTCAGATTACAAACGGAAATGATAAGCATTAAAATTAACTAAGAAGATACACCTGAGAAAATGGAAGTCCCAAGAAAATGCATGATAAACTACTGATGCTCTGGAAAATAAAGTCAGGAAAGCATACATCTCTCTCTCACCCATGCCTCATATATATAGAGGAAGAGATTTACAAATATCTAAGAAAGAGATAAGATAAGAGATATTTCTGAAATATCTGAGATATTTCTGAAATATCTAAGATATTTTGGAAATATCTGAAAATATCTAAAAAAATCTATAAAATATCTAAGAAAATATCTAAAAATATCTAGAAAATGTCTAGGAAATATCTAGAAAATATCTAAAAATATCTAGGATATATAAAATATCCAGGAAATATCTAAAAATATAGGAAGAGTGACATGTCATCATTGTTCCAGATTGTTCCGAAAATATCCAAATTCGATCGATCGATTATAAAGTTGATCGATCGCATTTGTCGTTGCCCTGTCTCGATCAATCGCATCTCGCACGATCGATTTTTCTTCGACTGATGATTGGATCGATCGATTTGCCTTAGCCGATTCTTTACTTGGCAGGAGCAACTTTGAACTCTGGAAATGACCAAATCGCCCTTGATGTATTTTCAGGTATAATTCAGGTGTTTTGAACTAGATTTCAATTAAGACCTGAAAATAAGACAAAACACTAAAACACAACAAAATATTATATTTACAACATAAACTAGGTATAACAAATGTAAATTAAGGGGTCTTGAATCAAATAATTCAAGACTTATCACACCCCCAAGCTTACATAAGCTAGTCCCTAGCATTACAACAAGAAATTAAGATACAAACAACTAATCTACATCCTCTTTCGTGGGAAACGCGATTGCATTTAGCACATGCAACAAGCCTTTTAAACCCCTAGGCTACCCTAGTGGACGTGTGCAGTCTCGTGAAGGTTTAGCAGAAATGCTACCTACAAACATTATCTTTACAAAATATACATGTTACCTAATAAAAAGAAGTATCATTACAACAATGGTTCATAATTCATGAACAACTTTAAACTGATAAACTCCATCTTCACACAGTTCAGAAAATCATAGTCTACTCACTTACAAATGGCCTGCTAAGATCTCATATGTTAGAAATGATGCAGTTTGATATTAACATACAGTTATGAGGCTTTCAAAGAATATAACCTACATACATGTTCCAGTGTCTCAAAATTCTTTGTATCTCTCGCTAGATGGAATAACTAAGGCATAGGCATACTTTAATATTATTTACATTATTTATTATGGTTGTGCAATGCTCAACTCCTTTAAGCTTCTAAATGACCTATGTACCAAGTGTTAGGCCAGTGACTCCCAAACCAGATGGCTTTAGGGCACTAGATGTAGAACATCCCTAAGGGCTTAATAACTCAAGTCAAAAAGAACTACGAAGTCAAACTAACATTATTATTAACTTGCATTTTTTGACGCGAACACTCAATGCTTAATGAGGCAAGATGTCCGGTTACTCAATGATGTTTTTTTTTTTTTTTTTTTTTTTTTTTTAAATACTATATATGCCCACGTCATTCATCTAACAAGTAATCTTGGTTTTCCGAGACACAAAAAACCATATGCAAGGTATTAACTTAAGTACATACCCCACAAACAATATGCCAATGTATGTCATGATTTTTCAAATTTTTACATGTGAATCTCATAGCCAAAAGTAATTAAGCAGACTTAAACTCTCTAATTGTGTGATCATGTGTTCAAAATTTTAAAATTGTCAATGAAAAGCAAATCACAATTATAAATCAACTAATTTCTACATAACAACATAGATATTCACAAAGAAATTTGAAAAAATTTGTACAAAATTCGAACTAAGTGTACTTCTATACCCCAAAACTTAAAATAACACATTGTCCCCAATGTGTACAAAACGAAAGTATGGTTAAGGGATAAAGAAAACTTGAATGGGGAGGTATGGCTCAAAGCATACCCCCAAACTTAGAGGTAGGAACACTTAACCTAAAAAAGAAAACTAAAAAGAAAGTGAAAGATTAAAAATAACAACAGAATGAAATATAAACAATGGAACAGAGTTACTTGGGGTGCTTCCCAAGAGCGCTAAGATTAACGTCTTCAGCCAAACCCGTCAACAAAAATTAATCTATATATACAAGGTGCAGAAAAGAAATGAAATGAAAAAGGAAGAAAACTAACCGGTTTCTGTAGTGAGACAGTGCAGCAGTAGCTGGAGTGCTACTGCAGGAAAAGTAGATCGATCGACTTTAAAATAGATCGATCAAAATAAAAATAGATCGATCGATTCTCTGCAGAAAGGAAAATGTAACAGAAATGCAGAAGAAATAAATCTAAACAAAATCAAAGTCTAAATATGCACAGGACAGTAAGAAATTAAATCTAGATTCAATCCAAAAACAGCAGAAAAACAGTGCTGCTCAAAACAAAAATCGATCGATCTAATTTTATGTCGATCGATAGAAAGTCGATCGATCAAAAATTTAGGTCACAGAAAGTCGATCGATCGAATTTTCTGCAGAAACAGAATTCTGCAGAAAACAGACATAACCGAATTAAAACACCAAAAACACTAAAAACAGTTTTTATACAGAACCAAAAACAGCTTATGGACAGAATTTACAATATGTACTAAATCAAACTAAATACAATCCTAAATATCCCATAAACAATCATTACAATCCCCGGCAATGGCACCAAAAATTGGTATCGGACTAACCGGCTACGTGGACTTTAAATTTATAAGTTTACCACTCGCAATAATACAAATCAATTGTACTATAGTAAGGGTGATCGAACCACATAGATTATTGGTTGTTTTGCGTAACAGAATATTAAAGAGTGTATCTAACTTACCTTAAAGATAAAAATAAAAGTAAAGGTTGTAGAATTGAAGCTACAACAATAAAGTGAAGGAATGAAAGCGGAAAATGAAAACAAACTAAGAGAAAACTTAGGGTATTGATCTTGTCCAATCCTCAACCAATGAAATGCTTAAAGTCTATATGGATCTTCCTAACATACATGATATGAGCGCGTAATGGGCGTCAACCATTACGATGACCTCGACATGAAAACACTTTTGTTAAGACGTAGTTATAAAGCACCTAGTTTTACATTAATCAACTCCACGTAAAGATTAGTCCATAATTGAAAAACGTTTACACTACGAAAGGTGTGGAGTGATTAATACTCCCTAGCTTACTACTCTACAACACATCCTAATAAGCATACACAATATATGAAAACCCTAATTAGGCCACAATGATAAGGTATCTAGTTTCACACCGATCGCATCACGTAAAAGTTACATTATTATTGAAAAACGGTTTACACTACCAAAGGTGTGAAACGACCGGTATTCCTTAGTATACCCTATAAGGTGACTCTAATAGGTAAACACATATCATGTCAAAAAGAACCATTGCAAAAGACATCATTCTCTTTCAAGAACGTTGATTTTACTCATGAATCCAAGAAAACTCATAGACAAGCAAATCCCTTTTTCATGAATAAATGGATTGGAATCTTGAAGACAAAACCTTTAAGCATGGATTTTGCAATCCTCTAGCCCTTCACAATCATTAAACACATCTAGAAAATCCTAAGAACATCAAGAACACTTCATGGTTTTTGGAAAACATTTTGATCAAACCCTAAGAAGTAATTTAGCTAAGAAGATTCAGATTACAAACGGAAATGAAAAGCATTAAAATTAACTAAGAAGATACACCTGAGAAAATGGAAGTCCCAAGAAGATGCATGATAAACTACTAATGCTCTGGAAAATAAAGTCAGGAAAGCATACATCTCTATCTCACCCATGCCTCATATATATATAGGAAGAGATTTACAAATATCTAAGAAAGAGATAAGATAAGAGATATTTCTGAAATATCTAAGATATTTTGGAAATATCTGAAAATATCTAAAAATATCTATAAAATATCTGAAATATCTAAAAATATCTAAGAAAATATCTAAAAATATCTAAGAAAATATCTAAAAATATCTAGAAAATATCTAGGAAATATCTAGAAAATATCTAAAAATATCTAGGATATATAAAATATCCAGGAAATATCTAGGAAGAGTGACATGTCATCATTGTTCCAAAATATCCAAATTCGATCAATCGATTATAAAGTCGATCGATCGCATTTCCCTCGATCGCATTTGTCGTTGCCCTGTCTCGATCAATCGCATCTCGCACGATCTATTTTTCTTCGACTGATGATTTGATCGATCGATTATAAAGTCAATCGATCGATTTGCCTTAGCCGATTCTTCACTTGGCAGGAGCAACTTTGAACTCTAGAAATGACCAAATTGCCCTTGATGTATTTTCAGGTCTAATTCAGGTGTTTTGAACTAGATTTCAATTAAGACCTGAAAATAAGACAAAACACTAAAACACAACAAAATATTATATTTACAACATAAACTAGGTATAACAAATGTAAATTAAGGGGTCTTGAATCGAATAGTTCAAGACTTATCACAAACCTTTTAATTATGGCTTGCATATTAAACCTATCATGTCTCATAATCATACTCAATCTACATGTGGAGATAAAGGGGTTAGTTATAAGAACTTCAATTCTATCCCTACTTGTCATCACTGTGGCATTAGTGGTCATATCCGCCCTAATTACTTTCGGATTCGTTCTCAAAAACCTTGGGATAAATTGCATGTACCTAGGGAAGGAGAACAAGGTTTTGAGAACCAAGTCAAGAATTTAAGTGATCAGGTTAAACTCATTAGTGAAAAGCTAGGAAGCCTCACTCCTAATGAACAAAAATTTGTCTTGACTAGTAATAAGAAGAAAACTTCCAAACAAATCTGGGTTAAGAAAGAGGACAACCTGTGTTTAGTTGCTCATACTGCCTTAAAAATTCTTGATGCTTGTTTGTGGTATTTGGATAGTGGCTACTCTAAACACATGCCAGGTGATAAGACTCTGCTAAAAGAAGTTCAGATGGGCAAAGGAGGAAGAATAACCTATGGAGATTGTTAGTATTTTTGGCCTCATTCTGGACAAAATCACTTGTGTGTATAAAGATGCTGTAAACAGGGATTCCACTATTCAGAGCACTCTTAGAAGACTTTGCACTGCGTGAAAGATCGAAGATTTTGGTTCCCTGACAGCTGTCCGGATGATAGAGACATCCCGTCCGAACGCACATCTGACCACTGTTCCATCCATCCAGATGACGTGCCATACCGTTTGGACGCTAGTCAGACCAAGCATCATCCATCCGGACGACGTGCACTTCCGTCCGGACCCTCCACTGTGTCGAAAAGTTTCTATCCAGCTTGCATCCGTCTGGACGTCTCAGCAGCCCGTCCAAACGCCTCTCGGTACTCGACCAGTCTCAGATTCTTTCCAAGTTTCGATGAAGGAAAGATGGATCAATCGTCCGGACGATGTGATATCCCATCCGGACGCGCGTCTCCGTAAGGGAAGAATTGCAATTCAAATATCACCGTCCGGACGTCAATCAGCCTCCGTCCGGACGTACGTGCAACTAATATGGAAATTGTCGATTCGACTTCAACCATCTGGACGACTACCTCTCATGGTCCGAACGCGCGCATAGTAGATTTGGAAATTGCGTGTTGAAGTTCAGTCGTTCGGACGCTCATCCCCCATGGTCTGGACGCGCGAAGCCTTATAAGGAAATTACTTGCAGCTAACATACGACCATCTGGACAATGTGCCATCCCGTCCGGACTCGGCTCTTAAACAGGAAAGATTTCTCAACGAAATTTTTAAAAAATCCTGTCGCGCAGTTGTCCGTCCGGACGGCCATGACCACCGTTCGGATGGGGCCCAGCTATATTTTGCTTGAAGCTCATTTGAGTCCCCAGTCTATAAATAGAGGCCCCTGGGCATTGAGAACTGCAAGAATTCGGTATTGAATTCCACAACTGCTTAGAGACGTGATTTTTCCTCTGAAGCCATTTCAAGTGTGTTGTTGCTGTGCTACATCTGAAGTCTATCTTAGGGGTTGGCCCTAAGGTAAAGGATTCCATTAAAGACCCCTTCAGGTAGGAGACCTGGTTGTGAGGCGCTCGTGTTGGGTTACACGTTAGAGAGCAAGGTACGACCACTGCATCAAGGGTATGTGAGTGTTACTACTTTGTATCTAGTCTTGTCTTCTGAATAGAGGATATCCTGGGTTTCGCTGCCTCGGAGTGGTTTTTCTCTTAATTGAGTTTCCACTTCGTCAACAAAATATTTGTCTCCTTTAATTCCGCATTTAATATTTTGTTGCACACTGTTCACACACACTTGTTAAAATAAGAAGTCCATTTAATTTTTAAGAGAAGTCAATCCAAGGTAATTGGAAAAGGGATCATCGACATTCCAGGACTTGGAGCATCTCAAGAAGCCTTGTATGTGGAAGGAATCAAGGCAAATCTTCTCAGCATCAGCCAACTCTGTGACAATGATTTGGTGGTTCAATTCTCCAAAAAGGAGTGTAATATCTTTGACAGTAGTGGCAAGTGGCTAATGGGAGGAGAAAGGACTGTTGACAATTGCTATAGCCTCCCTGGTCTCACTTCATATCCTTAGATTATCTGCAATAAGGCAACCGTAGATGACAGTGAATTACGGCATCAAAGGTTGGGGCACTTGAATTTCACAGATATGCTGAAGATAGCTAGCAAAGAAATTGTTAAAGATCTTCCTAAAATGGAGAAAACTAGGAAAGGAGTCTATGGTCCATGACAACTAGGGAAGCAAACTTGAGCGGCTCATAAGAAGACTTCAGGTATTCTCACTTCCAGAAATTCAGAACTGCTACATATGGATCTCATGGGTCCCACTAGAACTGCTAGTCTAGGTGGAAGGAAGTATATATTGGTAGTGGTAGATGACTTTTCTCTATACACATGGGCTATTCTTCTCCGGGAAAAGTTTGTTGCTTTTGATGCAGCTCAGCAGTTATTCAAGAAAATTCAAATTGAGCAAAACTGCCACATAATGAGAATCTGCAATGATCATGGAAGAGAATTTGAGAATGCCAAGTTTGAAGAGTTCTGCCTTTCATATGGGATCCAGCAGGAATTTTCATCCCCCATCACTCCTCAACATAATGGGGCTGTAGAAAGGAAGAATAGGGTGATTCAAGAGATGGCTCGTGTAATGATCCACACACAAAATCTTGCTCAACATTTTTGGGGAGAAGCTGTCAATACTGAAAAATTGAAATGACTTCTAAAACAAAGTAAGTGTGTGTGTGCTCAAAGTGTTAACAAAATAACAATGCGAAATTTAAAAGACACAAGAATTTTTGTTAACGAAGTGGAAACTCAATATGAGAAAAACCACTCCGGGGCAGCCAAACCCCGGATATCCACTATTCATAAGACAAGACTAGTTACAAAGTAGTAGCACTCATATACTCCTGATGCAGTGGTCGTACCTTGAACTCTGACGTGTAACCCAACACGAACGCCTCCCAACCAGGTCTCCTACCTGAAGGGGTCTTCAATGGAATCCTTTACCTTAGGGCCAACCCCTAAGATAGACTTCAGATCAATGCAGCAACAGCACACACATCAACGGCTTAAGAGAGATAACTCAGCTCAATAATCTCACAATATAGCTTTCTAAGCACAAAGGGAATTCAATACCGAATTCTTGCCATTCTCAAACCTAGGGACCTCTATTTATAGGCTGAGGGTTCAAATGAGCGTCTGGCTTGATAAAACCTAGGCGTCGTCCAGACGGTGGTCATAGGACGTCCGGACGGACAACTGTGCGATCGGCTTTTCGAAAATTTTGCTGAAATTCTTTCCTGTTTAGAGCCGCGTCCAGACGGTGATGCTCTGTCGTCCGGACGGTCGCACTTCCGCTGCAAGTAATTTCCATACCAGGGCTTCGTGCGTCCGGACCAAGCGGATGGTCATCCGGACAGTTGATCTGATGCACGCATTTTTCATATCTGATGCACGCGCGTCCGGACCATGAGGACTGTCGTCTAGACGTCTGGATTTGAAATGCGATACTTACCTTATGGATGAGCGCGTCTGGACGGGAATCCACGTAGTCCGGACAGTTGCAGTATTCTTCCCATAACTATGTTTTCAAACGAAATCCTGAAGCTTGTCGAACACTGAGAGTCATCCTGACGTGCTGCTGAAACGTCTGAACGGATGCAAGCTGGAACAGTTTGAAGCTTCTCGACATAGAGGAAGGTCCGAATAGAAAGTTCTCATCGTCCAGACGGCTGACAGGGAACTGAATTTTCTGACTTGCAAACTGTTCAGAATCTTTTGGAAGCACTTTTGAATAGCGAAATCCCTGTTAAAAACCATCTTTACAAAGAAGTGATTTTGTCCAACAGAATGTGGCCAATTACAAACTAACAAATACTGCTTTCCATATCATCAACAGAGTCTACCTAAGGCCTAAAACAAACAAGACTCCCTATGAGATTTGGTGAGGAAAGAAGCCCACAGTTAAGTACTTCAGAACTTTTGGAAGTAAATGCTATATTCTTCGAGATAGGGAAAATCTTGAGAAATTTGATCCCAAAAGTGATGAGGGTGTATTCTTGGGGTACTCCTCCAACAGTTGTGCATACAGGGTCTCCTGGGTGTATTCAGACCCTTTGCGCACACACTTGTCTATTATTTAGAAGTCAAATTTTAATTTTCAATTGGTATCAGAGCAGGCACACTCCGTTGAAAGGATTTATTTCCTGAGTGTGATCCTCATCTCTTGTGACTTCTATTTTTTTGATTACACCTTTTATCATGGATTTCTCTCAGTTATCTGAAGAAAATCATGATATTGAGCTCTCTAAAGTTTTTGCTAAAATAGATAAAATTGTTTCTCCAAAAGAGCTCAAAAAGGTGAAGCAAGAAAAAGAGTCTTTGATTGTTCAGTTATCTGAATCACATGCTTTGATTGACACTTTGAGATCTGAGAATACCATGCTATTTAATATTATTGATACACTTGAGAATAAATTAAAAGAATCTAAGGATCTCTTGAAAAAATTCTCAAGTGATAATTTGAAAAGCATGCTTTGTATTCATTCAGATATTTCTAACAAGCATGCTTCAATTGTTGATGATATGAGTACTTCTACTTCACATGCTTCTGATTCTAAAATAGATTCTATTGATATTAAACCTGTGATAGTAGATACAGCTTGTTTAGAAAATTCTTGCTTAACTAATCATGTGATGCCAAAATCCAAAGATACAGGTACACAAGCTCATGGTAAGTTTGTCCCTACTTGTCATAACTGTGGGAAGATTGGTCATATTAGGCCAAATTGTTATTTGTTGAAATCCCACAGGCCTTGGATTAAGCAGGATGCTCTGAGGAAAAGTGAAGTTGAAGATTCTTCCTCAGCAAAATATGTCCCTCCGCATAGGATACATATAAAAGGTAAGGGCAATGTTATTTGTAAGAATGCTAACTATAATTCTACAGAGAATGTCAAGAAGAATTCAAGCAAAAGAAGCTTGCCCACCTGCCATCACTGCAGCATCACCGGTCACATCCGACTCAAGTGTCCACAGCTCCAGGCTCAAAAGCCAAAGAAGCTGCCAACAAGAGCTACATCAGGCACTTTACCTCCTACGGCACTTCAAGCTTCATGGCATCAGCAGCAGTTTGTTCCTGCCTATCAGAGTGGCAAATCAAAGAAGAACAAACCAAGGCACTACAAGAGGAAGCCGTAGTAGCCCACTAGCAACCTAGGCTATGAAGGGTTGCTGAGCCTGATGCAAGATATGCTACGGAGTATGGCCAATATGGACATGGCCCACAAACCATCTCCACGGGTTAAGCAGGTATGGGTCAAGAAGGATGAGACCATTCACCCCATGAGGGGGAATAAACGCACCTAGTAGGAGAAGGTGTTCATGCCTAGAATTCGGTTCCTAATCCTAAGGCATCAGGTTTGATTGCTTGGACTTTTACTTGTTATATTTGTGTGCTTACAATGCAATCGAGGAACCAATTTGTTGTGCCCCCTATTCTCTTGAGAGAGCATTGCAGGTACTTGTTGGGAAAGACAGAAAAAGCAGGTCAAGCGACTATTTTTTTGTATTGGCATCATCAGGATATTTTTTCTCTAGGCATATCAGATATTTGCATGTATTTTCTCCTGATATCTCAACTCTTTGGGTATTAATTTACTTTTCTTAGATATAATTGAGAGTTTCTGACTATAATTTGCCAAGTGTTTTCCTGTATATGCAAACATTGGATAGCTTCTTTTCTCATGCGATGAAAAATGTGCACTATCCACGACTCCCCTAAAGGTACATCTTTCCTTCTCTAACTTTTTGTTTCTAGAAATTCTGGATAAGAGAAGATGATTTTGATAAGATGGCCAAATTGACCACATGCTAGTTGAACCTAGAACCTAAAAACTCTGGCATTCCCTTTAGATTACAGCACCATAAGAATCAAGCAGTAAATCATATGAATTATGCACTTTAAATTGTATATTCACTGCTTATGTGCTGAATTTGCTATATGCCTTGCCCTCTATGTGCAAGTAAAAAAATTTACTTTGTCCTTCATGGTACAAGTAAAACAATTAGGTGCTGCATCTTAGGGGGAGTGTATCAGATGAGGGTGGCTAAGCCCTAGAGTTATAAGGTTTGACTTTTGGCTAATCTGTCACAGATTTTCTCTCTTGTCTAGAAAATTTGGTTACTCTTTGTCATGTCATCGAAAGTCTTACCTTGATGGTTTCTATCTTCACACACACACGCATTGCATGAGTTGAGTTGGCTAGTTAAATTTTGCATGTGTAGGAACTTATTTGTGCTGATTGTTTTCTCAACTCTCTTTTATATCTCTGTTTAGTATTGAGATGCTCTCTGATTGTGTTATCAGTGGTTTATACATGCGTGTTCTGAAACTGAGTTGGAAAAATTTGATTTCTGTGAATTTTCCTAAGTTTTCTGTTGTTTCAGTGTGGAGCGTTCGAACGGTCTCGATTGGTGTCCGGACGGATAAGTGGTCTGGACGGTACTTTCTTTGAGTCCGGAAGGGAATGGAGCCCAATCGTCCGAACGGGACCTGCTTGCGTCCGGACGAGCGCAGCAACCACCGGGCAGACGGTTAGTAAAACCGTCCGGACGCGTGCGACCTGTCTGCTTGTTCCCAATGCAGCGCGCGTCCGGACGAAGTTATTGCACCGTCCGGACGGGGACCCCACAAAGGCTATATATACCCCAGAATCGGCGCTCTCTCCTCCATACCCCACTAAATCTCCTCTTTGGCATTTTGTGAGTGATTGCTTTTGGTGTTTTTGGAGTAATTTCATCCCTACTTGTCTTTTGTGCATTCTCACTTCATTCCAGGTATTTTTCTAGTCTCTTTCTTTTTCAGTTTATTTATTTTAAACTGTTAGAGAATTAATTTTGGAATGAAGTTGAAATTATGTGATGCATATCTACTAATTGGGATTATTTTTAATGATGTTTTTAGGACTCAATTGTGATAAATTCTGTTTTTATTTTAGCAAAAGTCCTTTTTACTGCTGTTATTTTGCCCAATATTTTTCATGACCTAACAAGATTATCATTTTGGATTTTTGCTGCAAATCTTGTTGGTTTCTTGTGCAGAATCATGTCTGCAGGCAGTCCACCGCACAGGGTCCGTCAGAGGACTGTGGAAGATAGGGCTGCAATCCAGGCCAAGACTATGGGCCGCACTGTCATTGCCGAGTGGAACGTCATCCGGTCTGATATCATGGTGCCACCGCTGGACAACATTCATGCCATTATCCAGACGTACAATTGGGGATATCTCCATAGCTGTGCATGTGTGGTCTACACCAAACTGGTCAAGCTCTTCTACGCCAACCTGGAAGTGGTGCAGAACGATGATCATGAATTGGTGCTTTAGTCCACCGTTGCAGGCCATATCATCACTATTGATCCTCAGGTCATCAGTCACATTATCCGAGTCCCAGTGCTGATGAGGATGATGCAGACAGGACTATCCCCCTGCCTGAGGATGTTTAATTCCCTCTTGTTTTTGTTTTGTTGTCTTTTTATTTAAGACTTTTGACTTATGTTAAACTATTTGACTTATATTACTATGTTTCCCGGGTACTTCTGAGACCGTTAGGGGGAGTAATATTTATTACAGTTGGTTTTCATTACTCTGTTTTACCCTTTGTCCCTTTGTGACAAAAAGGGGGAGTAATTTTTGTGTTTGGACCGGGAATGTATTTCCAAACCGGTCAAGTGATTTTTATCCCAGAATGGCCAAATGACGAGTTTGTTAGTATTTTGGCCTCATTCTATGTTTGGACAAAATCACTTGTGTGTGTAAAGATGCTGTAAATAGGGATTTCACTATTTAGAGCACTCTCAAAAGACTTTGCACTACGAAGATTTCGGTTCCCTGTCAGCCGTCTGGACGATCGAGCCATCCCCATCCGGACGCCCATCTGACCACTGTTCCATCCGTTCGGACGTCATGCCATACCATCCGAACGCCAGTTAGACCAAGCATCATCCGTCCAAACCCTGCACTGTGTCGAGAAGGTTCTATCCAGCTTGCATCCATCCGGACATCTCAGCAGCACATCCGGACGCCTCTCAGTACTCGACCAGTCTAAGATTCTTTACAAGTTCCGATAAAGGAAAGATCGTTCGACCGTCCGGACGATGTGGTATCCCGTCCGGACGTGCGTCTCCTTAAGGCAAGAATCGCAATTCAAATATCACCGTCTGGACGTCTGTCAACCTTGGTCCGGACGCGTGTGCAACTAATATGGAAACTGTCGATTCGACTTCAACCGTCCGGACGACTACCTCTCATGGTCCGAACGCGCGCATAGCAGATATGGAAATTGCGTGTTGAAGTTCAGCCGCTCGGACGCTCATCCCCCATGGTCCGGACGAGCGAAGCCTTATAATGAAATTACTTGCAGTGGACGTGCGACCGTCCAGACGATGTGCCATCCCGTCCAGACGCAGATCTTAAACAGGAAAGATTTCTCAGCGAAATTTTTGGAAAATCCTGTCGCACAGTTGTCCGTCCGAACGACCCATGTCCACCGTCCGGACGGCGCCCAGCTATATTTTGCCTGACGCTCATTTGAGCCCCCAGCCTATAAATAGAGGCCCCTGGGCATTGAGAACTGCAAGAATTTGGTATTGAATTCCACAACTGCTCAGAGACGTGATATTTCCTCTGAAGCCATTGTAAGTGTGTTGTTGCTGCGCTACATCTGAATTCTATCTTAAGGGTTGGCCCTAAGGTAAAGGATTCCATTGAAGACCCCTTCAGGTAGGAGACCTGGTTGGGAAGCGTTCGTGTTGGGTTACACGTCAGAGAGCAAGGTACGACCACTGCATCGAGTATATGTGAGTGTTACTATCTTGTATCCAGCTTTGTCTTCTGAATAGTGGATATCCTGGGTTTGGCTGCCCCGGAGTGGTTTTTCTCTTGATTGAGTTTCCACTTCGTCAACAAAAATCTTTGTGTCTTTTATTTTCCACTGTGCTTATTTTTGTTGACACTTTGCGCACACACTTGTCTGTTATTTAGAAGTCAAATTTCAATTTTCAACCTTATTGAAAAAGCCTTCACACACACACAATACATGAGTTGAGCATGCTATTTTAATTATTCTGTCTGTAAGGAAAATTTTGCTTATTCATTTCTTGTCTCTCAACTCTATGTTATACTCCTCCAACAATTGTGCACTTCCCCTGCAAGTAATTTTCATACTAAGGCTTCGCGCGTCCAGACCAAGGGGATGGTCGTCCGGACGGTTGATCTGATGTATGCAATTTTCATATCTGATGCTCGCGCGTCCGGACCATGAGGACAGTCGTCCGGAAGTCTGGATTTTAATGCGATACTTGCCTTATGGATGAGCGCTTCCGGAAGGGAATCCACGTCGTCCGAACGATTGCAGCAATCTTCCCATAACTATGTTTTGTAAAGAAATCCTGAAGCTTGTCGAACACTGTGAGTCGTCCGGACGTGCTGCTGAAACGTCTGGACGGATGCAAGGTGGAGCAGTTCGAAGCTTCTCAACAGAGAAGAAGTTCTGTACGAAAATTTCTCGTCCGGACAGATGATGCTTTGGACAAATGGGCGTCAGGACGGTATGACAAGTCGTCCGGACGGCTGGCAGGGAACCGAATTTTTTGACTTGAAAACTGTTCAGAATCTTCTGGAAGCACTTCTGAATAGCGAAATCCCTATTAAAAAGCATCTTTACAAAGAAGTGATTTTGTCCAACAGAATGTGGCCAATTACAAACTAACAAACTCCCCCTTTGGCCATTCTGGGACAAAAAACACTTGACCGGTTAAAAATACAATCCCGATCTAAATAAAAATTACACCCCCTTTTTTGTCACAAATGGACAAAGGGTAAAACAGAGTAATAAGAAAACACACAAAAAATTACTCCCCCTAAAGGTTTTAGAAGGACCAGGGTAAACAGAGTAATAAAATATCCAGGAGTTTAATCAAATGTAGCAAATTATCAAAAAGATAACATAAATGTCTCAAAATATATCAAAAACTACAACTAGAAAAGAAAAATCAGGATGCATCTGCCATTGGTGCATCATCCTCTTCATCACTGCTGGACGGATGGTGGAACTTGAGACACTCCCGAAGATCCAACTGATTTTACTCCACACGGAGGTTAATAGAGTGAACCTCCTGCTGCATTGCCGAGATGGACTGCTGGATGGATGACATGGAAAGCTATATAGAACTCATGCCACCCTGAATAGCGGCCAATGCCTCTATAATCTAAGAATAGCTGACATCCAGTTGTGGTGGCGGAACAGTCTGAGAAGAAGAGAACAAATCTGGGATGCCGACAAGAATAGGAGGAGGCGGGGGCACATCATTATCCTGCTCATCGCACTGCAACTGTGCATTGGACTTCATCAGAGTCAGCTTACTGATAGGATCATGGATCTTCATCTTCGGCTCGCCAGCAATGCCGATGCCTGACTGTAGAATAATCTGTGTAAGCAGGCAACCAAATCGGAGACTGGTATGGCCCTCATCATGGGCCTCCAGAATAAAGCCCAAAATATGCTTGCACAAGCAGAAAGGCAAGCAAAGACTGATAGCATAGACAAACTGGGCCCTCTTCAAAATCAGGTCACTGCGCCTGACAACAGGGCAAAGTTTGTGTTGGACAATCTTAGCTAGCATGCGGTGAGGGGCAGATAAGGTACGATCCTGATGGTGGTGGCACGTTCCTCTCCTTGGGGAACAGCATGAAAGAATTCTCTGAGATCATCCAGAGAAGGAGGAATCACCACCTCGTTATAAGGGCTGCCAGGAATCTGGAGAATAGGAACTGACTGATGATCTGGGGATCAATAGTGATAGTATGCCCTCCAACAGTAGACTGAAGCACCAACCCGCGGTCATCATCCTGAACCACCTCGAGGTTGGTATAGAACAGTCGGACTAGCCTGGTGTACACAACACAAGTACATGTGTGCAGATACCCTAGTGATAAGTCTGGATAGTGTCATGGATACTATCCAGAGGAGCCACCATGATGTCAGACCGAACAACGTTTCTCTCAGCAATTACTGGTCGGTCCATAATTTTGGCTCTGAGGGCTACCCTATCTCCCTCTGTCCTCTGGCGGACCCTGTGCTGTGGACTGCCTACAGACATGATTCTGCAAAAGAGACCAACAAGATTTGCCAAAAATAATCCAAAAGAAATAATCTTGTTAGTGCACATAGAAAATCTGGCATTATAACGGCAATAAGAGGGACTTTTTCAAAAATTACAAACAAAAAATATCACAATACAGTCCACAATAATACTGAACCAGATAGTCCCAATATAGTAGATATTACAAATATGCATTTTATAATCTCAACAGCATTCCCAAAATAATCAAAATTCTAACAGTGTTAAAAACAACTGAAAAGAATAAGATTAGCTAGAAGAGTACCTGGAATGAGAGGGTAATGCACAAAAAGACAAAAGAGGGCAAGATAATGCAAAAACTTGCAAAAAATCACTCACTAGAAGCCAAAAGAGAGATTTTTGTGAGGTAGCTTTCAGAAATGCGGGGGCCAAGTTTTAAAGAAGCTGTGGGGTCCCCGGCCGGACGACTCATTAACCCCGTCCGGAGGCGCGTTGCCTCGTAAACATGTGGACAGGTCGCACGCGTCCGGACGTGTAACCTTACCGTCCAGCCGTCAAAGCCGCGCCCGGACGTGTAACATAACTGTCCTGCCGACTTAGCCACACCTGTCCGAACGCAAAGAGAGGCCGTCTGGACGCTTCACACTGAAAAAGGCAAAAACTGAGGAAAAATTTGCAAAAATTATTTTTCCTAAGGTCAGCTTCAGAACACGCATGTATAATCAACTGATAATATAATCAAATAGCATCTCAAAACTAAGCAGAGATATAAGAGAGAGTTCAGAGTTCAATCAGCACAAAGATTTTCCTGTAGATAGAAAATTTAAATAGACGACTCAACTCATGCAATGAGTGTGTGTGTGAAGACTTTTCCAACAAGGTATGACTTTCACTTATATGACAAAAAGCAACCAGATTTTCTAGACAAGAGAGAAAATCAGTGAAAAATTAGTCAAAAGTCAAACCTTATTCAGTACTAGGGCCTAGCCACCTTCATCTGATACATTCCCCCTAAGATGCAGCATCCAATTGTTTTACTTGTACCATGAAGGACAAGGTATTTTACTTGCACCATGAAGGACAATGCATATTTTAGCACATAAGCAGAAAATATACATATATAGCACACAATTCATAAGAGTAACTGCTTGATTCATTTAATGCTGCAATCTAGAGAAAATGCCAGAATTTTTAGGTTCTGGTTCAACTAGCATTTGGTCAATTTGGTCATCTTATCAAAAACTTCTTCTCTTATCCAGAATTTCTAGAAGCAAAAAAATCAGAGAAGGAAAGATGTACCTTTAGGGGAGCCTTGGATAGTATACATTTTCATCGCATGAGGAAAGAAGCTATCCAACTTTTGCATATACAGGAAAACACTTGGCAGATATAGTCATAAACTCTCAATCATATCTAAGAAAAGTAGATTAATGCATAAAGAATTAAGATATCAGGTGAAAACACATGCAATATCTGATATGCCAAGAGAAGAAAAATTCTTGCAATTTATCCCTTTTTTTTCTTCTTTTTTTTTTTATTAAACAAAATGCTATATGGAAATGACATCATATAACATGCAAGGCATAACCAAACCTGTCTAAGCTTGATGTTGCCAATACAGAAAAACAGTCGCTTGACCTACTTTTTCTGTCTTCCCCAAATAGTACTTGCAATATTCTCTCAAGAGAAATAGGGGGCCAAAACAAAACTGGTTCCTAGATTGCATAGTAAGCACAAAATATAACAAGTAAAAGTCCAAGCAATCAAATCTGATGCCTTAGGATTAGGAACCAAATCCTAGGCATGAACACATTTTCCTTCTAGGTGCATACATTCCCCCTCTTGGGGTGAACATCTCCCTTCTTTATGATCCAAGCCTGCCCTTCTGTGGGCGGTTGCTGGCAGGACTTCATCTATTGACCCATCCACTGCATCATGCTTTGCATCCAAATAGGTGGCTTTTTGTAGTATTGATCATCTTCTACCTTTTGCGACCTTTTAGAGTGCTTGGATTTGATCTTGGATTTGCCACTGTGATTGGCAAGTACAAATCGCTGATGCTGAGATGCCTGGTGCCATGGTGCATGAGACCAAGGAGCTTGATATTGAGGAGCTTGATACCTTGGTGCTTGCCTCCATGGAGCTTGGTAATGATTTTGATGCCATGGAGCCTGATACTGGGTCAGAGGTCCTATGCCATAATTTGCTTGCCACGGCACTTCTTTCTTGACTTTTGCTTTGAGTGGGGAGCATTGGGGTCGAACATGCCCACTAAGACCGCAGTGATGGCATATAGGAGATCTTCTGATGGAAGGGGGCTTCTGAGTGCCTGGAACATCTCCATTAAGCTTGTTCTTCCCTTTATCTTCAACAGTGGGGGGAGGATCTGGGACTGCAGGCTTGACAAAGATAGTCCTGGAGGTAGAGGGAGTGTCAGAGGGAGAAGCTACATACCCGAGACCAGTCTTGTCGGTTGGGCTCTTCTAAATTGACAACATGTGAGTCAGCTTTTCATCAGTGACTTTCTCTAATTGGAGCTGAGTCTCTAGTAGCTTCTCTTCTAGCTCTTGTATTTTGCGCAGCAATGAACTCTTCTCAGCTTGCAAACTGTTCAGGTCATGAAGGTGCTGCTTACGACCTTCCCTCAGTTTTTCATACTCTACATAGAGAGTTTTGTATGCCTCCTTGAGTTCATCCCCATTATCACTGTGCTCTGAGTAATAAGAATCCTCCTCTTCTACAAGAGGAGCCACAAAGGCTAGAAAGTTTTCTGACTTAGGAGCTTCTTCTTCTTCTGACTCATCACTAAGAGTCACATTGTATACCTTCCCTTTGCCCTTCTTGAGGTTCCCACAATCAGCTCGTATATGCCCAAATCCTGAGCACTCAAAGCATTTCGGACCTCTGGGATCTTTCTTCTCTTCCTCAGGTTCAACTTCTCTGGGAGCATTCTTCATCTTTTCAGAAAACTTCTTCTTGAATCGGTCATCTCTCATTAGTTGTAACGCCCCAGATTTAAGTAAATAAATAAAATGTCTTAAATTAAAATTTAAGACTAAATAAAATAGACAAGTCTAGAATTGACATTCGATTCCCAAGACTCGACGCTTGAACGACTTAATATTGTAGGAAACAATATTCACATCCAGTAGTCAATAAAATGCGTGGCTTTAAACACGATATTTTAACCCCCGATAAATAATCAGGAATACATGGATATTTATGAAAATAAATATTCCTTGGTCTTATTATTTATAAACCATAATTTTATAAATAAAGGATAATATTATTAGATTCTAATAATATTACAGGATTAAAAAATAGACAGACTGAATTATTCAGTGCACTAATTGATATATTAATATTGATAAAATAATATTATTGTGTAATATTTACATTTTTAATAATATTGTGCAATATATATATTTGGTATATATTTATGGTGCAATAATATTATTGGAATAATAATATTATCAATGAAACGACCTAGACCCGAAACGGACTTAGATTATAATTTTAATGAATTATGCATAATGACAAAGATCCAATGAAAAATATCTATGTGAAAATATCTATAGTAAAAATGTAAATAGTAAGTTTGAATAAATATCTACAGATTAACCCAAGTTAATCTAACTAAGATAAAACTTAATTATAGGTTAATCATAATATCTACTGATATTTTATAAAGTCATCATTTCATTTGATGACTCAGCAACATGACTCATCATTGTATGATTACTACAGTGACTCACCCCCTTCTTTTAACGCACCACTTCTCCCCGAGCTCGTCTATATAGAGGACGAGGGTCAGACCCTCATCCGACCTTCGTCCTACGTGTCAAATTATTTACTCTTTTTTTATTATTTGATTAAAAAAAAAGGAAAAAATCTATTGAAAACGCGTCTGCACCTTTTCTTCCCCCCATTTTCATCAAACTCATCCCCAAAATTTCAAAATCCCCTCAAAACTCACCCCCATCTCCACTGCCCACGCCCACCGCAGTTCGCCGCCCACTGCACTTTGTACGAACAACTCATCTATGCCGCTTGACCGGCGAGTATTGTCATCGAACCCGCAGGCGAACTGGCCCGGGAAGCTACTGGCAAACCGTTTCGATTTTCCAAAGGAGAGAAACCTGACAAAGCCGTCGTTTTGAGTGTTTGAAGACTGTAAGGGCGTGCGGTGGGTATGTTTGTGCGTGCTAGTGCATGTCGAAGCGGCGTGGTTTAGGGGAGAGTCGTAGGAGGGAGGCCAAGTGGTGGTGAGGAGAGTGAAGAGCTGGAGGAAGCGGTGGAGAGGTGGGCGTGCTCGCGGAGCTGGAGGAAGGGTGTAAGACCACGGTGGGGAGGCTGAGGTAGGTGGTGGATGCCATGGCCATCGAGATGCACGCTGGGCTCGCCTCCAAAGGAGGTTCCAAGCACAAAATGTTGCTCCCATTCGTCGACAGGCTCCCCAATGGGTAATCGCATGATCGTGTTTGGTCTTGTTTTGGGCTTCTTTGTAATGCCCGGGAAAGACGCCATACTTAGGTTATTAAATATGTGCCTGCGTAAGTATAAGGCTGTGCCTGCGTAAGTATAAGGCTTAAGAATTACTATTAGTCTAATAAAATTATATATATGTATGTAGAGAAATGGATCAGCAAAGTTAAAGTCGATCGAGCGATTCTGATGTCGATCTGACGACTTTGGGAGTAATGTGAAATCGATCGAGTGACTTTCTGGTCGATCGAGCGAGTATGGGTCGATGTCGATCGATCGACTAATTTTAGATCGAGCGATTTTATCCAGTGCGACGCAGCTTACCGGTGAATAGCAGAGAGCGATTTTCTACCTTTGATTTTGAACCCATTACTTGTGGATAGCTCCAAATGATTGAAACCCATTCAGTTAGCCTAAGTTAGCTTAGTTTGGTTGAAATTGAACTAGATATGGTAGTACAATCTAATTATGACACTAGATATGGAAAAAAATCTAATATTGGATATTGCATGATCTTGCATGGATATCTCTCTCTCTTGCTGTCAAAGATCCGACCATTGGAAGGAATTGTGCTAGCTTGATCTCAACCATTCAAAGTTATTATATATAGCATGCATGGGACATCAAAAATCAGCCAAAGCTTTCCCCATACCACTCACATAAGCTTCCCTTCCCTTCACTGTTTTGGTGCTGGATCTTCCATGGGAAAACTCTCACTCCTCTATAAAAACCAGCACTTATGAGCCAGAAATGAAGCCTTAAACCTCCTCTTGTTTCCCCACAAAACACCATAAATCAACATCTGAAATCCCTCTCTGATTCTAGCTCAAAAACCAGCAACTTCGAACTCATTTTAAGCACTCTGTTTTGGAATTAGATCCCTTCCTTTGATCCAATCGGTTGGGTACGAATTTTGGTAAGTAAATCTTCCTTTTCACTCTCTAAAATTCAGTATTTGTTCCCTAGGATCATGGGTTGTTTCTCCTCTTATAATGAGAGAGTTACACCTATGAAGTTTTAAATAAGCAAGATAGTAACTTTGCCTTAATATTTTGTGTGTAAATGAGCTGCTGAAATGTATGCGTGTTGATTAATAAAAATGAAGGTGTGAAGTGAATTGTGTGTGAGATGTATGCTGGAATTCCCTACATGAATGAGAATATTAAAATTAGTGAGTGAGTGTATATGGGTATATGGCTAATATGTGTGTGTGTAGAAAGGATTATTTTGGCTACAAGGTGTACATAATATATATATATATATATATATATGGGTATGAGTGGGAGTCATATATCAATATACTAGTTGGATTAATGGCTAATAAAAGAGGATGTTTTAGTTTCATTATTCAATAATCTAAGATGTCATTCAATATCTTGATTAAACCAAAAGCGGAAGTGTTAGAACGATCGTTATAATAATACTTTAAGGATAAGTGTAGTAAACATTTTCGTAACACCTTTTCACTAATTTAGTATTACTACATGATTGAAATTATGCAGTTGTAGAGAAAGACTTTTGGAGCAAAAACTAGTAAGTATCTCTATACTTACTGAGGACGAAGTTGGTTGACTTTTCCTATAATATATGCTTACTGCTTTATTTACTTGTTTGCGCCTGTGGTTTTGCATATTTTATTATTTTTAATAATCTGTCTAATAACAAGCTGTTGGATCAAGATCTACAGTGGGTACGCAAGGCTTCACATGAGTTCCAAGGTTCTCAGTGAATGAGGAGGTACCTGAAAAGAATAATAAATACAAAAACTGGTGTACCAAGGTCACCAGGGAAACCAAGGTTTCCAGGAGCCAAGGCTCCCAAAGATTATAATTAAAAGTTAAAGTGAGGAAACCAAGGTTTCAAATAACACGCTAACCGTGCCAAGGCCAACAGAGTAGTGGAAAAAGGGAAATACCTAAAATTCTACACTTAAAACTGTCATTGCTTTATGATTACATTTATGTTCATCTTATGTCTATGATTCGCAGTCATAGATTATATTTTGTATATACATGTGATTATATGGCCATTGCATTGTGTTGCATTAATTAAATGAATCAGCACTCATATTATTATTGGAAACAGTGGACTCACTTTAGTATTCTATGTTGTTGTCTTCTCTCTGTACTATGTAATGATTCAGGTTATGAAGAAGAGGAATATCAGGACTATCCCGACTCATAGATGGTTCCTGATTCAGCTTTTTGTAAGGCTAGACAGCCTCTCTTTTTGGGACTACCCTGTTGTAGTTCACCCTACCTAGCTTAAGATAATACTTATGATCCTTCAGTTATATGTATATATTTGGCTTGTATGACTATCTTGCCCTGTGAGGCATGACTGTCATTACTGTTTGTATAATTATACTTACTGACTTAATATATATATTGTGAGGTATTTCAGTAGTAGCTCTGAGGTGTCAATCTATTCCCAAATCTATATTACTTTTACATATATTCTGTTGCCAACATTTACCTCTGATAAGTTAGTAATGTCACTGAAAATTCAAAAATTTTCACTTATGCTTTTTGTAAAAGCGGGGCGTTACATTCTCTTTCATGGGTTTTTGGTTTTCTTTGTTGCGTTTTTGTTCTTTTCGTTCTTCGTGGTGTTTAGGTTGAATTCTTGTGGGTTCAGAGCTGGCAAACGAATAAACTTGATTGTTTAGCCTGTCCTTTTCTTAAAGAATAAACTTTATATATTGTGCTTTCATGGCTTTTGTTTAGTGGTTGTTTTTTATCTCTTTGCTATTTTTATGACAATTTTGTGTTTCTTTTCTGGCTCTTTCTGTATGTATTCCCTTCTACGTTCATTTCGGTGAAATTATGCCTCTATTTGATTCCAGTAAGTTGGTAACAGTTTCGCCACTCTTTTTCTTTGTTACAGTTCTGTTGGTTCTCAATTGAGTATCTCCATTTCTGTAACACTATCTGTGCTCCTCTTCCTTTTTTCCCCCCTCATAGATAAAGTTCATTGGTGATTCGGTGTTCTGTTTTCATTTTATTGTGTTGATTGAACTTTTGTGTTAATTTTGTTGGAAGTCGACACACTTATTGTTGTTTTTTTAATTTTCTCTGCTGACCTTTCATTCAAAATTCTCAATTAAATGTGCCGTTTTGTAATTGTTTTTGTTTACCCAGGTAGTATATAGTCTTTTGTTTGCAATATTGCTGTTGTTTCAAGAGAAAGAAGGCTTTGGTGAACATTGATTTGATCTCGACATAATTTGTTGCAGGTAAGGTATCTCACACTTCTCGTAATTGATGAACTCTTCATATGGTCAAAGGTTTTCAAAACCATCCTTGTTGAGAACATCAATTAGTTACTGAGTTTGAGTATCGAGTTCAAAAGAAATATGCCTCTCCATACTCCACCAGCTGTTGCATTTGTTTTGCGTTCGAAGGCAATTGAATTCCTGGAGAAGTGGAACTCTTCCTTTGGGATTCATTACAGGCAGCTTAGATTATTGTTGGATTGCCAATGTAGAAGAGTTTCTTTGCCCCCTTTATGTCCTGATAATCTGATTAGAATGTTTCTAGTAACCAGTGAAATTTTGATATATTTAGTATTGCACATTTCATGTATTATTTTGATATAATAATAATTCATGTATGGGCCTTACCAGATTTCAATTGTTCTTCAAATTTTTGTTTATTTTAGGAAAAAAAAAAAAAAAAAAAAAAAAAAAAAAAAAAAAAAAAACATAGGAATCATTATCTCATCTTGGATGAATGAAAATTTTATAACCAACCAAAAAATTACACACTCCAACAATCAAGTTGGAACTCAAGCCATCAGGCTACAAATGCAAAGCCATAACAAAATTCTCTCAAAACAAAGCACACAAAAAAGCTAAAAACGACTATTGGCTATACAACACAGAAAACAGCTCCACAAAGCACCACATACCAGCAGCACACCTGGACCCGCAAACCCAACACAGAGCAAGAAAGCCAACTCCAAAAAAGAAGCATAGGCAGAAACAAAAACTCAACCAAGCTCCCAACTGAAACCAAAACCACCAAAAACTGCAAATAAGTATCCCCAGAAAACTCCTCAATTCCAACCGCATACCTAGAACCAAAAACAACTCATAACCGGACCTGCTTGGTAAACTTCAACCAGCCATCTAGTGTTATATGCTCCCCATACAAAATATCAATATGACAATAGAGAATATCAACAATATTCTTGTTATGGATTAGAAAATAAATGTAGAAAAAGTTTTGGAAGTACAAGCATATAATATTCTCCTAGATCCTAACTCCTCAACTTTACAATATAATATCCAACAACTTGTTCTTCATTTATCGCTTGCTCCATTGCTTCCATCAACAGCTTGTTCTTCATTCTGCATAAAAAGTTTAATCAATCAACTGTATTTAATCACTTGAGTGAATATAAAACATATGGTAGAAACTAAAAATATATACATATACATAAATGGTATCATAGGATTTTAGAAACATAAAATGCGTAGTAAATTAAAATAATCAGTACCACTTTTGCATTGAAACCAAATTTGTTGGAAATTATTTCATGTGATTCTCCGGCGTTTCTATTTTCTTGGCAGCAAATTAATACCCACAAAACTCTATAATCTAAGAGCACTCAAGAAACACACTGAGAGATTTAAAAGCCTAGCCTTTCATCAATAACAGTCATAAAAAAAAAAAAAAAAAAAAAAAAAAAAAAAAAAAACCCACAAAAAACGCAAACTATCTCATTTTCCTTCAAGACCCATTGCCAATATTCCTTCAAAACTCAAGATTAACACCAACCCATACCGAGAAATCAAGAAAAACCCATGGATAAGTCAGAGAGAGAAAGAAACTGACCGTAGAGAGTGAGATAGAAGGTGGTCGGCGGCGACTGCGGTGGTCCGAAGATGGGGGTGAGGATTGAGGGGATTTTGAAATTTGGGAGATTTTGAAATGGGGAAAGAAATGGGAGAGAAGCCACGCGTGAATGCGTGATGCAGGTTTTGGAGATGGAGGGAGGGGTTGTTGTGTCACCGGTACTCAGCGGGGTCGACGGTTGGTGGGGGGGAAGAGGGAAGAGATGGAGATGGAGGGAGGGATTTTTGGGTGAAAAGATTAATGGAGGTCGCTGGATATGGTGGTTGCTGTGTCACCAATGCTAGGCGGTTGGGTCGGCGGTGGGTAGAGGGAAGATGGAGATGGAGCATGGAGGGAGGATTTTTGGGTGAAAAGCTGACTGGGGGAAAATAAAATTAGGTTTTCGGCGCTACTAGTCGGCAAACTGCGGTGAGCGTGCGTGGTAGAGATGGGGGTGAGTTTTGAGGGGATTTTGAAATTTGGGGATGAGTTTGATGAAAATAAGGGGGAAGAAAAGGTGAAGAGTCGTTTTTAGTATATTTTTTCCTTTTTTTTTTTTAATCAAATAATAAAAAAAGAATAAATAATTTGACATGTAGGACAAGGGTCAGACAAGGGTCAGACCCTCGTCCTCCGTATAGACGAGCTCCTTCTCCCCTTCTTTCTTATTTCCTTCTTCTTTGTTCTTCGTTTCTCTTCAACCCGAGAGACACCAAACTGGAAGACAGAGAGAGCAATCGAGAGAGATGACCCACAGAGAGAGTTGAGAGTAGAGATGGGATCGAGAGAGGTGGAATCTAAGATTGAAAGGGAGACAGAGAGATGAGACCGAGAGATCGGGAGAGAAGGAGAGACAGAGATCGAGAGTTTGAGATCGAGAGATTGAGGGAGATCGAGAGATGGAGACCAATTCTCCGGTGGATCAACGCCGACGAACCCGTAACCGATTGGACCCAAGGAAGAGAACCAGAGGTGACCCGATCCACAAAAACCCATAACCCATAGAGACCTGAGAGCCCTGAGGCCAGATCCTCAATGACCGGCGGCCAGAGTCAAAATCTAGCGGTCCCAATAGCGATTTCTAGCGAGCTCGCGACCCATCGAACCCGTGCAACCCGTGACCGTGAGACTCGTGACCCGTGACCCACTGAACCCGAGAGGAAGACCTGATCCTCCATGTGCGTTTTTCAGCGACTTTTCTAGCAGAATCAGTGGCGAATTCCGGTGGATTTTTTTAGAAAATCCCCAAGGTATAAAAACCCTATGATTTAGCTTAATCTATTAACTTGATTATAATAGTCCCTGTTTGTTGTTGGATAGGCTGAGCCGTGATTATGTGTTACTGTGATGTTTGGGTCTCTACTGTTCCGGCAGGGTGTGTATATGGGTTTTCTTGTTGATTATGGGTTGATGGAAAAATTGATGGGAGATATTATTTTTGGTTGTTCTGAAATTGATTTCCTGATTTTGGTTAGAAAGGATTTGTGATTTCCTGTGTGTGTCGGCAGTGTATATGAGTGCTGGCCGTATGGTGTTCCAGTGGGTATGTGGGCTGTGAGAGTTTGTTCTATGTCCTTGAAAGTGTAAATGAGTGTTGAAATCGTGTGTCATGATAGTGAATAATTTCTGGGTGTTTTCTAAGGTAAAGATTCATGAGTGATTTGGAGATTGTTTGAATGTTATGGCCAAGTCCTATTCTGGCCAGTTACTGTGATGTTGGGTTTATTTGGAGTATTTAGTTGTTGATGATTTTAGGTCCCTGTTCTAGATTATGTTAAATCCTAGAGTTTGATTGATTGGTTTTATGGTTGGACTAATTCCCCTGCTGTTGGCCGAACTGTGTTGTGGGCTTAATCTTGTTGATTTTCGATTAGGCAATGTTTTGATGACTATTAGGTGTCATTTCCCCTATAGAAGTTTATAATCAATTGTTGAAGGTTGTGGTTTTGATTATGTGGTTGTGAATTTGGGTGTAATAAACTAGTGGGTTTGATGTGTTTCGGTTATTATGATATTGGACATTTTTGGTTATGTTTTCAGATTGAGTGTAAACATGTAAATGCACTTTTGACCATGTCCTTTGTATTTTAATTGGATGAAAATATATGTGATAGAATTGGATATATATACAAGTGTTATTGGTGTTAGTTCAATTATCAAATGTTTGCTATGTGGTGATTTACCCAAATAATGTTAATAAATTGACATCGATGTTTTAAAAGGAATTCTTTTAATAAGCAGTGTTTGAATATTATGTACATGAGTTTTATAATCTAAGGAAAATATATGAGCATTGTTGTTGAGTTATATGATTTGATATGAAATTAATTATGGAAATTGAGTATGTTGTTTTACTGTTATTTCTTTGATATATGTTGGTTGAAATAATTTTTAGAGTTAATATGTTTTAAACCAAATGTTTTGTTAGTTGATTTGGTGCTTGGATTGATGTTCCCTAAAAATGATTAGGTTTTGTTAGAAGCGTTAAGTGTTTATATTGAGACTTAATCATGTTATGTTAAGTAATAATTAATGTAGCTCATGTTCCAAAGATAATTGTTCCTATGTATATATATATGTGTGTGTGATTAAGATTCATGTTTAGGTATGAATTTCTAAAAGAAATGTTATTGACCTTTTATGCACATATATGTATTTATTTGATGCAGATGATGAATTGAGATTCCACAAAAAGGCTGTAAGTATAAATTACTTACTGAGGGTAGTATTGGATTTCAATAGTGTTGTGTTTATGTTTTATTTTAATTGGATGCATGTGAATGATGATTATTGCATACTGTGAATAATCAACCTATTAATATTGGGCGCTACGTCTCCCAAAGGTTCAGGATGGGAATAGTGCCTGAAACCGAAAACCCAATAATTCATATTGATTGCTATTGTCTTTCAAAGTGCTAGTAGAGTGACGTGGAACGTACTCTACTAGTGCAGAAATAAGCTAATCAAAATTTAATGTAGGAGACACGTCGCCGAACGTCTCAAACAAGACGTTAATCGGGTGACAGCTCTAAACGAGAGGAGTGCAATGACTATATTGAACTGTTAAACTTTACATAGAAAACTGTCACTACATCATTATGTTATCTATGTTCCTTAAATAATGCATAAATCATGATGTTGTTGAATGACAGTTAGCTCACTTATGGAACTATGGGGTTGTGGTTATAACCACCATCTCATAGATGCTTGCGCAGGTTTTGAAGATTATGGATTGGATTAACTGATAGCTTAAGAGATTTAAAGCTGTGTAGTTAGGATTTTAGTGCTTTGTACCTATAAATGTTTTGTACTATTTTGTACGTAACATGTTTGGGAATTTACTTGTATGTAGTAAGTTTCCATGTATGCTTTCGTGTCATACATGACACATGTTTCTTTGTAATTAGTGTAAAGAATATTAAAAGATTTTTAATGTATGTCTAGAGGAATTTCAGTTAAAGCTCTGAATGTATTGTAAGGGGATTGTCCTTGATGTTTGAAAAAAAAATCGTATTTTTCGCTGCCAGATTTATCGTCTCTGAATGGTTAATGACACGTAATTATCCAGATATAATTACTTACGTTTTTTTGTAAAAAGCGAGTCGTTACATTAATCTTCTGAAATTTTTTGCCAACATAGCCACAGCTTTTTCTTCCTCCTCAGAGTCATCTTCAAATGAAGCTTCTACCTTTTTCTTGGAAGCTTTCAGGGCAATGGTCATCAGCTTTTTGACCGGGGGCAAGGACAGCTCATAAGTTTGAAGAGATCCCACCAACTCTTCAATCTTCATTTCTTCCAGATCTTTGCTCTCTTCAATTGTAGTCACCTTGATCCTGAAACGCTTAGGCAAAGATCTTAGAATTTCTCGGATAAGTTTTACATCCGAGATTGGCTTCCCAAGACTAACCATGAAGATTCTTAGGTCACTCATTTTGGAGCAAAACTCTCCAAATAAATGTCTCTTCTTCCAACATCTTAATTTCTTCAAATCTGGAAATCAACATTTGAAGTTTGGCTGATTTTACAAGTTTGGTGCCTTCATATGTTGTTTCCAAGATTTGACATGCTTCTTGAGCAGATTCACAGTTTGAAATTTTTGCAAATTCAGACGGTGAAAGTGCTTGACATAGAGCATGGAGGACTTTTTCATTTGAAAGCTGTACGTTTTTCTATGGGAATAGTTCGAGTGCTGCATCCGTTGGTTTAGTCCAACAAATTTCAACAATACTCTAACAGTCAATACATTTTAGAAAGAACGGCATACGAGCCTTCCAATAGCCATAGTTTGTACCGTCAAAGGCAGGAACAGTATTAAGAGTTTGAGACATTTTAGATAGAAGTCAAAAAAATAACACTCAAGAATTGAATCTCAATAGAGTGTACTAAGCTCTGATACTAAATGAAAAATTGAAATGATTTCTAAAACAAAGTATGTGTGTGTGTGTTCAAAGTGTTAACAAAATAACAATACAGAATTTAAAAGACAGAAGAATTTTTGTTAACAAAGTGGAAACTCAATATGAGAAAAACCACTCCGGGGCAGCCAAACCCAGGATATCCACTATTCGGAAGACAAGATTACAAAGTAGTAGCACTCACATACCCCTGATGCAGTGGTCGTACCTTGAACTCTGACGTGTAACCCAACACGAACCCCTCCCAACCAGGTCTCCTACCTAAAGGGGTCTTCAATGGAATCCTTTACCTTAGGGCCAACCCCTAAGATAGACTTCAGATCAGCGTAACAACAGCACACACAGCAACGGCTTAAGAGAGACAACTCAGCTCAATAATCTCACAATATAACTCTCTAAGCACTAAGGGAATTCAATATCGAATTCTTGCTGTTCTCAAGCCTAGGGACCTCTATTTATATAGGCTGAGGGTTCAAATGAGCGTCTGGCTTGATAAAACCTAGGCGCCATCTGGACGGTGGTCATAGGGCATCCAGACGGACAACTGTGCGATCGGCTTTCCAAAAATTTCACTAAAATTCTTTCCTGTTTTGAGTCGCGTCCAGACAATGATGCTTTGTCGTCCGGACGGTCGCACTTCCGCTGCAAGTAATTTCCATAACTAGGCTTTGTTCGTCCAGACCAAGAGGATGGTCGTCCGGACCGTTGATCTGATGCATGCAATTTCCATATCTGATGCATGCATGTCCGGACCATGAGGACCGTCTTCGGAACGTCTGGATTTGAATTGTGATACTTGCCTTATGGATGAGCACGTCCGGACGGGAATCCACGTCGCCCGGACAGTTGCAGCAATCTTTCCATAACTGTGTTTTGGAAAGAAATCCTAAAGCTTGTCGAACACGGAGAGTCGTCCGGAAGTGCTGCTGAAACGTCCGAACGAATGCAAGCTGGACCAGTTCTAAGCTTCTCGACATAGAGGAAGGTCCGGTTGGAAAGTTTTCGTCGTCCGGACAGATGGTTGTCCGGACGGTATGACACGTCATCCGGACGGTTGGCAGGGAATCGAATTTTCTGACTTGCAAACTGTTCAGAATCTTTTGGAAGCACTTCTCAATAGCGGAATCCCTGTTAAAAACCTTCTTTACAAAGAAGTGATTTTTTCCAACAGAATGTGGCCAATTACAAACTAACAAATATTGCTTGCCATATCATCAAAAGAGTCTACCTTAGGCCAGAAACAAACAAGACTCCCTATGAGATTTGGTGAGGAAAGAAGCCCACAGTTAAGTACTTCAGAACTTTTGGAAGAAAATGCTATATTCTTCGAGATAGGGAAAATCTTGAGAAATTTGATCCCAAAAGTGATGAGGTTGTATTACTCCACCAACAGTTGTGCATACAAGGTCTTTAATAAAAGAACAGAAACTGTGATGGAGTCAATCAATGTGATCATTGATGATGAAAAAATTGAGGCATCTAGCAAGGGGGAGGAAATTCAACCTATTCCTACAGAGATGCCTATTCCTCCATCTAACATGATCAAGCCTTCTACTTCACCTCAAGAAACCCCAGGTATGTCTCCAGCTGCTGAATCTCTTTCTATTCCTACAACTTCTGATACTAGTGCCAGTGCTTCTGAAGATAAGGATATTCCCACAAATCCTTCTAAGCGATCATGGGTAAAGCATAATCATCCCCCTCAGCAACTCATTAGGACTCTTGAAGAAGGACGTCGGCTAAGAAACAGAGTGATCCAGCGCTCGAGTGAAGTAGCTAATCAAGTATCCTACAGCTGCTACCTTGCACAGACAAAGCCCAAGAAAGTTGACGAAGCCCTACAAGATGAAAGTTAGGTCTCTGCAATGCATGATGAGTTACATCAGTTTACCAAAAATGATGTATGGACTCTAGTTCCCAGACCTGCTGATCATAACATCATTGGCACCAAGTGGATTTTCAAGAACAAACCAGATGAGCATGGTACAGTGATCAGGAATAAGGCACGCCTTGTTGCTCAGGGGTAGACACAAATTGAGGGGATAGACTTTGATGAAACCTTTGCTCCGGTTGCTAGGTTAGAATCCATTAGAATTCTTCTCTCCATCACTTGCCATCTTGGATTCAAGCTTTATCAGATGGATGTAAAGAATGCCTTTCTGAACGGCATTCTTCAGGAAGAAGTTTATGTAGAATAGCCAAAAGGATTTCAAGATCCTCATCATCCCCATCATGTCTACAAGCTAAAGAAAGCTCTATATGGTCTTAAGCAGGCTCCTCGAGTGTGGTATGATCGTCTAACCAAATATCTTTTAGCTAAGGGGTTTACAAGGGGACAGGCTGATCGGACCTTGTTCATCAAAAATCAAGGTACACACAAGCTCATTGCTCAAATCTATGTTGATGATATCATATTTAGAGCTACTCTAGATTCCCTAGCCCATGAATTTTCGGAAGAGATGAAGTAGGAATTCGAGATAAGCATGATTGGTGAGTTGAACTGCTTTCTGGGTCTTCAAGTCAAACAAACTTCTGAAGGCATCTTCATTTCTCAATCTAAGTATGCTAAGGATCTGGTTAAACGTTTCAACCTAGATGGGAAGAGTCATGCCCATACTCCCATGAGCACTAGTGTCAAGATAAGCACTGATCTTATAGGGAAACCAATTGATCCAACTCTCTACAGAAGTATGATAGGGAGTCTTCTCTACCTCACAGCCAGTCGACCAGATATCGCTTTCAATGTGGGAGTTTATGCTCATTTTCAGGCAAATCCTAAAGAATCTCACCTCACTACAATCAAGTGTATCATCAGGTACTCTTCTCTATGGCATCTGGTATTCCTGGGAAGCAAATCTTCTTATTGCAGGTTACTCTAATGCATACTGGGCTGGCAATGCTAATGATAGAAAGAGCACCTCAGGAGGATGCTTCTATGTGGGAAATAATCTTGTGACTTGGACGACTAGGAAACAATCTTCGATTTCCCTCTCCACTGCTAAGGCTGAGTATATTGCTGCAGGTAGCTGTTGTACCCAATTGCTCTGGATGAAGAAGCTGCTATGTGATTACGGATTCACTTAGGATACCATGATTATCAATTATGATCATACTAGTGCCATAAATATTTCCAAGAATCCTGTTCAGTACTCTCGAACCAAGCACATTGACATCAGACATCACTTCTTACGTGATCTTGTGGAATCCCAGGTAGTATCTATTTCCTTCATTCCCACTGATAACCAATTGGCTGACATTGTTACCATACAAAGGGATGGTAGAAGGTTTGAGTCTCTTCGAAAAGCCATTGGTGTTTGTGACATGTCCTAGACATGTTTTTCCATGTTAGGATTAAACTTCTTTGCGTTTCTTAAGTCTTGTCCCTTGAAAGCATGATGTTTTAATAATAATTAAAAAAAAAATAGGGAATTTGGTAGCAGGGTTCTTCTTTTTAAAGTTTGTCAGCTATCTCATGTCTCTTATTCTGTTTTATTGGTTCAATGCTTACATGTGGTTGAGTCATAAGTCTGACATTTGCAAAGTTTTCCTGCTCACTTTTTATGCTTGATAGTTTCTTTTCTCATGTGATGATTTTGTGCACTATCCAAGGCTCCCCTATGGTCCATCCTTTTTTTCTCTGACTTCTTATTCCTGGAAATTCTGAAAAGAGAGATTTTTTTGTTAAGATGGTCAAATTGACCAACATGCTAGTTGAACCTAAAGCCTAAAAATTCTAGCACTCTCTAGGTTGTAGCACCAAGAAGAAACAAGCAGTTATACTTCTGAGTTCTTTGTTATATGCATAAATTCACTGCTTCTGTGCTAAAATAGCTTTATCTCTTGTCCTTCATGGTGCAAGTAAAAATTTTATCTTGTCCTTCATGGTGCAAGTAAAATAATTAGGTGCTGCATCTTAGTGGGAGTGTATCAGATGAGGGTTGATAGGCCCTAGTAAAATAAGGTTTGCCTTTTAACTGATCTATCATTGATTTTCTCTCTTGTCTAGAAAATTCAGTTGCTTTAAGTCATATCAGTGAACTTCAAAACCTTATTGAGAAAGCCTTCACACACACACAATACATGAGTTGAGCATGCTATTTAATTATTTTGTCTGCAAGGAAATTTTTGCTTATTCATTTCTTGTCTCTCAACTCTATGTTTGTGTAATTCTCACTTGCTATTTGGCTGATTTCTCAAAATTCGATACATGCATGTGCTGCTCTACCTGTGAAGGAACTAACCTTGTTGTTTTTCTCTCCCTTTTTCAGCAAGATGTTTTTCTCATGATTATTTTAACAATTTCTTTGGTTTTTATAACTGTTTCTGGGATTGGATTATTTTTACTCTGTTTACCCTTGTCCTGCTGAGACATTGAGGGGGAGTAATTATTTTGTGGTTTTTCTTATACTCTATTTTACCCTTTGTTCTTTTGAGACAAAAAATGTGTGACGTCCCACATCGCCTGGGAATAAGGATGTGATTATATGTATAAATGCACCCTTTATGACACAACGCGTTTTAAAGCCGTGATGGCGATGAACCTATCAGAACTCCACAGTTAAGCGTGCTTTTGCGAGAGCAATCCCAGGATGGGTGACCTCCTGGGAAGCCTGGTTCGGGGGAGCTAAAAAGCGGACAATATTGTGTCATTGGGGGTGGATTAATTGCTAGCTTAAGAGATTTAAAGTTGTGTAGTTAGGATTTTAGTACTTTGTACTCATAAATGTTTGTACTATTTGTGTGTAACATGTTTAGACATTTACTTGTATTTATTAAGTTCCATGTATGCTTTAGTGTCATATGTGACACATGTTTCTTTGTAAATAGTGTAAAGACTTTTAATGTATTTCTAGAGGATGTCAGTTAAAGCTCTAAATGTATTGTAAGGGAATTGTCCCTAATGTTTGAAAAAAAAAAAGATATTCGTATTTTCCGCTGCCAAATTTATCATCTCTGAATGGTTAATGACACGTAATTATCCAGATATAATTACTTACGTTTTTTTGTAAAAAGCGGGTCATTACACCCGGGAAAGACACCCCACTTAAGTTATTAAAATATGTGCATAAGTATAAGGCTTAAGAATTGCTCTTAGTCTAATTAAGTTATATAGTTATGCATGTAGAGAGTTGGATCAGTAAAGTTAAATCGATCGAGCGACTTTCTGGTCGATCGAGCGATTATGGGTCGAAGTAGATCGAGCGACTTTATTTTCGATCGAGCAACTTCGCCCTAACTTAGTTATGCATGTAGAGAGTTGGATCAGTAAAGTTAAATCGATCGAGCGACTTTCTGGTCGATCGAGCGATTATGGGTCGAAGTAGATCGAGCGACTTTATTTTCGATCGAGCGACTTCGCCCAGTGCGGTGCAGTTTCCGCTAAATGCGAAAATTGATTTTTCCACCCAATAATTTGGGACCCACACGTGGTACTTGATGCCAAACGATCATGCCCATATTTAGTTAGCCTAGTTAGTCCATTTTGGTTGAAGCCCAACTAGATTTCCTTAGATATCATGCAATCATGGACTAAGATATGGAATAGTTACCTATGAGATTTGAGCTATGGATTTGAGGTGTTGGCTGGCTCAAATCCGGCCATTGAGGTGTTGATTTGTTGGTTAGATCTCAGCCCTTCAAGAGTGCTATCTATAGGTTGCATGGGGAGTTGATTTTCATGAAGAAGAAACCAAACTCTAGCCAAAACTCTCTCTTGCTCTAGTGTTGTAGAAGTAGCACGAAAATCCTCCAATTTTACCTCACTTTCCAGCACCTAGCAAGCCAAATTAAGCTCCAAAACCACCCTCATTCTCCCACAAAATCAGTAGAGGAATGTGAGTGGAAACCACCTTTGTTTTGAGACCAAGAAACCAAGCTTTACAAGTGGAATTCTCTTGGACAGCAACTCTCCTCCACTCTTTAAGTTATTGGGGAACTTTGGGTGAGTATTTTCTCCCTTAAACTTCTCATAGATCAAGTAGTCCTATTGTTATTTGAAATTATGGCTTGCTCTTGCTTTTAATTATGCATGTTGTATGAAAAGTTGGCTAACTTACATGTGAGTATATGTGTAAGTATGTGGATGAGTATTTACTACATGAGATTAGTAATTTAGAATGGGTAAATTGTGTTTTAAAATAGATCAAGAAATGTAAGTGTGAGAGTATATGTGTTGAGGTTTTGATATATATATATATATATATATATATATATATATATATATATATATATATATATATATATATATATATATATATATATATATATGTATGTATATGTATGTATGTATATATAAATTAAGAGAAAAGAGGTGAGCAATATTTAGGTGTGTGTTATAAGGATGTGTGAATTAAAGAAAAGTAAAATCATATGTGTGCTTGATTATATGACAATGTATCCTTATTTTAAGGTATGTTATGTGATGGATAATTCTAGTGGTGCTAATATAAGAGTTGGTGAGTAAGCACTAAAATAGATAAATAAGATATCATGTTTAAATCTGTAGCCGTTGCAATTTCTAGGAAGAGATATGGTAATAATAATGATTTCATAGAATGCTTTATTAATCTGTTATCATCATATGATGATTATTATGCTGTTGTAAAGGAAAATATTTGGAGCAGAAACTAGTAAGTATCTCTATACTTACTGAGGACGAAGCTGGTTGACTTTTCTTATAATATTATATTTACTGTTTTATTTACTTGTTTGCGCATGTGGCTTTGCATATTTTATTATTTTAATAATCTATCTAATAGCAAGCTGTTGGATCTAGATCCACAGTGGGTACGCGAGGCTTCACGTGAGTTCCTAGGTTCTCAGTGAATGGGGAGGTACTTGAAAAGAGAATAATAAATACAAAAACTGGTGTACCTAGGTCACCAGGGATTCCGAGGTTTCCAGGAGCCTAGGCTCCCAAAGAAAATAATTAGGGGTAATTACCTTTTCCCCCCATGAACTACCAAAAAATGCGCGATGCCCCCATGAACTACCAACTCAACCAAAATAGAGCATTCAACTACCAAAGAAAACCCTTTTCCCCCCTTCCGTCAGTCAAAGGGGTTAAAACAAACGGTCAACAGGTCACGTGACGGTCACACGCCGTTTTACCCTCATTTTCTTCCTCTTTTCCCCCCATGAACTACCACCATCTTCCTCTTTTCCCCCATGAACTACCACCATCTTTCAACATGCCCCCATGTAAAACGGCACATGACCCGTTGACTGTTTCTTTTGACCCCTCTAACTGACAGAAGGGGGGAAAATGGTTGTCTTTGGTAGTTGAATGCTCTATTTTGGTCGAGTTGGTAGTTCATGGGGGCATCGCGCATTTTTTGGTAGTTCATGGGGGAAAAAGGTAATTACCCCAAATAATTAAAAGTTAAAGGGAGGAAGCCCAGGCTTCAAATAACACGTTAACCGTGCCTAGGCCAACAGAGAAGTGGAAAAAGGGAAATACCTAAAACTATACACTTAAAACTGTCATTGCTTTATGATTACGTTTATGTTCATTTTATGTCTATGACTCGCGACCATAGATTATATTTTGTATATACACGTGATTATATGGCCATTGAATTGTGTTGCATTAATTAAATAAATCAGAACTCATATTATTATTGGAAATAGCGGACTCATATAGTGTTTATGTTGTTTTCTTCTCTTTGTATGGTATTTGTAATGGTTCAGGCTATGAAGAAGAAGAGGATTATCAGGACTATCCCGACACATAGACGGTTCCTAGTTCAGTTTTTGTAAGGCTGGATAGCCTATATTTTGGGACTACCCTGTTGTAGTTCATTAGCCTAACTTAAGACAATACTTATAATTCTCCAGTTATATGTAGATATTTGGCTTGTATAATTATCTAGCCCTGTGAGGCATGACTGGTATTGCTGTTTGTATAATTATGCTAACTGGCTTATTATATATTTTAAGGTATTTCAGTAGTAGCTCTGAGGTGTCAACCTATTCCCAATTTATATTACATTTATTCCGTTGCCAATAATTACCTCTGATAAGTTAGTAATGTCTCTCAAAAATTTGAAAATTTTCACTTACGCTTTTTGTAAAAGCGGGGCATTACAGTCCCACATTGCTTGGGAATGAGGATGTGATTATATGTATAAATGCACCATTTATGACACAACGCGTTTTAAAGTCGTGATGGCGATGAACCTATCAGAACTCCGCAGTTAAGCGTGCTTCTGCGAGAGCAATCCCAAGATGGGTGACCTCCTGGGAAGCCTGGTTCGGGGGAGCTAAAAAGCGGACAATATTGTGTCATTGGGGGTGGGTCGTTACAAAGGGAGAGTATTTTTTATTTGGACCGGGATTGTACTTCTAATCGGTCAAGTATTTTTGTCCCAGAATGGCCAAAGGGGGAGTTTGTTAGTTTGTGATTGGCTGCATTCTGTTGGATAAAATCACTTCTATGTAATGATGCTTATTATACAGGGATGTTGTTTTATTCAGAGCCTACACTTCAATTTTGAGCTTCAAGAAGACCCTGTGCAAGATTCTAAACAGTGTAGTTTAGTTCCCTTGCATCTGTCCGGACGATGTGGTTTTCCATTCGGACGCTCATCTATCAAAGCATCATCCATCCGGACGACGAGAACTTTCCGTCCAAATGTCCCTCCGTGTCCAGAAGCTTTGACTGCTCTCGGTTGTATCTGTCTGAATGTCTTAGAAACACATCCAGACGTTTTTCAGTGTTTGACAAGATAAAATATTTCTTTCTAAAACACAGATATGGGAAGACAGCTGCAACCGTTCGGACAACATAGCAATTCTGTCCGAACGCTATCCTTGATAAGGCAAGTCGTGCAAAAGATGTTCAACCGTCTGGATGCTTAGACCTTAATATGGAAATTGCGTGTAGCTGAAGTGCAACCGTCCAGACGCTAGGGCAACACCGTCTGAACTTGGCTCTATTCAGGAAAGAATTTCAAGTGAATTTGAAAAGCCAATCGCACAGTTGTCCGTCGGAACGCCGCCTAGGAAAACTACATTAGACGCGATTTAGGTTTCTGTAACCTATAAATAGAGGCCCCTAGATTGTACAGTTGTCCGTCTGGACACCGCCTAGGAAAATCACATCAGACGTAATTTAGGTTTCTATAGCCTATAAATAGAGGCCCCTAAAAATGTAATTTGTAAGAATTCGGTATTGAATTCTGTAGAGCATAAAGAGTTTATTTTAGGAGTTGTTGTGCTGATCCACTCACTCTCTAGCCGTTGCTGTTGTGTGCTGTTGTTGTGCTGAAACTGAAGTCTATCTTAGGGGTTGGCCCTAAGGTAAAGGATTCCATTGAAGACCCCTTCAAGTACGTGACTTGGTTGTGAGGCGTTCGTGTTGGGTTACACGTCAGAGTTCAAGGTATGACCACTGCATAAGGGTATGTGAGTTCTACTGCTTTGTAACTAGCTTTGTCTTCTAAATAATGAATATCCTGGGTTTGGCTGCCCCGGAGTGGTTTTTCTCTTAATTGAGTTTCCACTTCTCTAGCAAAATTCTTGTGTTATTTAAATTCCGCTCTTATATTATTTTGTTAACACATTATGCACACAGACATGATTAAAATAGAAGTCTTCTTTATTTTTCAACAAGCATATATCACGCACGGCTGTAGGTTAATTCAAACTTTGAATTGCACATCCCACCACGTCTCAGTTTACCAGAGAAAATATGAATACTGAGCATATAGGGTTTCAGGGCCTCCTCTCTCATGAAAACATGTGTCTCCTTGGTGTAAAAATAACCAATGGCGCTACACACCCGTCATTTCCTCTACTCCCTTATTTCTCTCCTTCTTTATTTTAGGAATTCCTGCAGGTCCTTTTTGGAAAGAGCCCGTGTACAATATTTTGGTGCTGCACCTTCCATAATATTCTTCTCACTCAAAAATCGCTCAACAAGTGAAGAGAGTTCAAGACCCATTAACATATGATAACCAACTAATAACAATTTCACTTGTTTTCCCACTTCTTTGCAATTCCACATAAAAGCCACCATTTTTCTCTCAATGACCTGGAAAACAATAAAACACCAAAACTAACCAAAAACATCAGAAAATAACAAAACTAAAGGTTTAGCAAATGCAAATTAAAGGGTCCAAATATACAATATTTAGCACTCATCACTACAGGCTACTCTATTCAAGTGAATTCAATTAAAAGTGGCCTCCCTTACTCCCTTTGCCATATTTGGTACATGCTCTTATTCACCCGTATACACTCCTGATCATTATCGCCAAATATTAGAAGATTTCTACATTGAAAAATGAACTTGACTTCTATAATAAATGCAAGTGTGTGTGAACAGTGTGCAACAAAATATTAAATGCGGAATTAAAGGAGACAAATATTTTGTTGACGAAGTGGAAACTCAATTAAGAGAAAAACCACTTTGGGGCAACCAAACCCAGGATATCCACTATTCAGAAGACAAGACTAGATACAAGATAGTAACACTCACATACCCCTGATGCAATGGTCGTACCTTGCTCTCTAACGTGTAACCCAACACAAACGCCTCCCAACCAGGTCTCCTACCTGAAGGGGTCTTCAATGGAATCCTTTATCTTAGGGCCGACCACTAAGATAGACTTCAGTTGTAGTGCAGCATCAGCACACTTGCAATGGCTTGAGAGAGAACAAATTAGCTCTAATAACCTCACAAAATAACTCTCTAAGCTCTAATAGAATTCAATACCGAATTCTTGCAGTTCTCAATGCCCAGGGGCCTCTATTTATAGGCTGAGGGTTCAAATGGGCAACAGCTGTGACATGTACGGACGCCGTCCGGACGATGGACATGAGCTGTCCGGACGGACAACTGTGCGACAGAAAATTCTGAGATTTTCGCTGAAAATCTTTCCTGTTTAAGAGCCGCATCCGAACGGTGAGGCACTGTCGTCCGGACGGTCGCACGTCCGCTGCAAGTAATTTCCATATAAGGCTTCGCGCGTCCGGACCAAGGGGATGGCCGTCCGGACGGTTGATCTTCAACACGCAATTTCCATAACTATTTAGCATGCATCCGGACCATGATAGGCAGACGTCCGGAAGGTTGAAGTTGAATATGCAATTTCCATATCTTTTGAACTCGCGTTCGAACCATGCTGACTGACGTCTGGACGATTGTATTTGAATTGCGATTCTTGCCTTATGAATGAGCGCGTCCGGAAGGGAATCCACGTCGTCTGGACAGTTGCATCAATCTTCCCTTATTTGAACTTGGAAAGAAAATCTGAAGTTGATCGATCACTTGAAGTCTTTCAGACGGGTTGCTGAGACGTCCGAACGGATGCAAGCTGGAACAGAAGCTTCACGATACAGTGGAGGGTCCAGAAGGAAATCCACGTCGTTCGGACGAATGATGCTTGATCTATCGAGCGTCCGGAAGGTATTGTACGTCGTCCAGACGGCTGGAACTATGGACAGATGAGCGTCCGGACGGGATGTCACGTCGTCCGGACGGTTGTCAGGGAGCCGATTTTTCTTGACTTGCAAACAGTGCAGAAACTTTGGAACACTTCTGAATAGCGAAATCCCTGTGAAAAGCATCTTTACATACAACTGATTTTGTCCAATCAGAATGAGGTCAATTACAAACTAACAAACTCCCTCTTTGGCCATTCTGGGACAAAAATACTTGACCGGTTTGGAAATACATTCTCAGTCCAAAAAAATAAAAATTACTCCCCATTTTTGTCACAAAGGGACAAAGGGTAAAATAGAGTAATATAGAAACCAACTGCAATAAAAATTACTCCCTCTAACGGTCTCAGAAGGACCAGGGTAAACAGAGTAATATTAGTCAAAGAGTTTAACAAAAAATAGCAAAATATAAATCAAATGTCTCAAACAACAAAACAAAGGAAAAAACTCAATCATCCTCTGCCATAGGTGCAGTCCTAGGCGCATCATCCTCATCATCACTACTGCCAGGATGATGATACTTGAGGTACTCCTTGAGATCCAGCTGGTTCTGCTCCACCCGCTTGTTGATGGAGTGCACCTCCTGCTGCATAGAAGTGATGGATTGCTGCATGGTGCTCATTCCTCCCTGAATGGCAGCTAAGGCCTCCATTATCTGTGAAAAATTGATTTCCGGCTCAGAAGGCGGGACGGTCTGAAAGGATGAAGCCATGTCTGGAAAGCCGACTGGCATGGCAGCAGGGATGGGCACCTCATCATCAGAGTCATCTCTCTGCAGCTGCACATTAGACTTCATTAAAGTCTGCTTGCTAATGGGCTGCTGAATCTTCATCTTAGGTTCTCCAGTAATGTTGATTCCCAACTGAAGAATGATTTGAGTGAGTAGGCAGCCAAAGGGGAGACCGGTATTACCCTCATCATGGACCTCCAACATAACTCTCAAAATATGCTTGCACAGGCAGAAAGGCAAGCGGAGGTGGATGGCATAAACAAACTAGGCCTTCTTCAGAATCAGGTCACTACGCATGACAACTGGCCATAGGTTGTGCTGAACTATTTTGGCCAGCAAGCAATGAGAAGGAGACAATACGTCAATCCGGATGGTGGTAGCACGCTCTTCTCCCTGTGGAACGGCATGGAAGAACTCTCAGAGATCGTCCATAGAGGGAGGAAGCACCACCTCATTATAAGGACTGCCGGGCAACTCAAGGACTGGTACTTCGATGAAGTGACTGATGATCTGGGGATCAACAGTGATGATATGCCCATCAACAGTGGACTGAAGTACCAACCCATGATCATCGTCATGCCCCACCTCTAGGTTGGCATAGAAGAGTCTGACAAGCCTGGTGAGGACAATACAGGCACAGGTGTAGAGATATCCCCAATGGTAAGTCTGGATAGTGTCATAAATACTATCCAGCGGAGGCACCATGATGTCAGATCGAACCACATTGCGCTCAACAATGACTGTTCGGTCCATGATTTTGGCTTGTAGTGCACTCCTCTCTTCCTCTGTCCTCTGGCGAACCCTACGCTGGGAACTGACTACAGACATGATGCTGTAAAAAAAAAAAACCAACAAGATTTGCCAGAAATAATCCAAAAATATTCTTGTTAGGTCACACAAAAATTATAACAGTAGCAAAAAAGGACTGTTTAAAAAAATTATAGACAAAAATGATCACATTGTAGTCCCTAAAGATATCACCACAGCAGATAAATGCATCTAACTATCTCTACAAAATTCCAAAAAAAAATGCTCTAACAGTTAAAAAAAAAATAAACTGAAGAGAAAAAGACAAGGAAAATACCTGGAATGTGAGAATAATGCGCAAAAAGACAAGAAAGAGCAAGATAAGTCCAAAAGCTCACAAGAATTGATTCACAAGATGCCAAAAAGAGGGATTTTGGTGGGTAAGGAGGACAAGTGGCGACTGTCTATATATAGGGCCTGTGGGGTCCCCGTCCGAACGGTGTATTAATGTCGTCCAGATGCGCGCTGCCTCAGAACCATACGGATAGGTCGTGAGCGTCCAGACGAGTATCCTTACCGTCCGGCCGTTTGTTACCGCGCGCGTCCGGACGTTACTTGATCCCGTCCGGATAACTAAGCTCCACCCGTCCAGATGCCAAGAGTAACCGTCCGGACGCTCCACACTGAAACATCAGAAAACTGAGGAAAATTTACAGAAATCAATTTGTTCTCAAGTCAGTTTCAAAACACGCATGTATAATCCACTGATAACACAATCAGAGAGCATCTCAAAACTAAGTAGAGATATAAAATAGAGTTGAGATTTCAATCAGCACAAATATCTTCCTGGACATAGAAAATTCAAATAGACAACTCAACTCAGACAATGCATGTGTGTGTGTGTGTGAAGACTTAACCCACAAGGTATGACTATCACAGATATGACAAAGAGCAACCAGATTTTCTAGACAAGAGTGAAAATCAGTGACAGATTAGTCAAAAGTCAAACCTTATAACTTACTAGGGCCTAGTCACCCTCATCTGATACACTCCTCCTCAGATGCAGCACCTAATTGTTTTACTTGTACCATGAAGGACAAAGTAAATGTTTTACTTTCACGTAGAGGGCAAGGCATAAAGTAAATTCAGCACATAAGCAGTGAATATATAATTAAAGCATAGAATTCATATGATTTACTGCTTGATTCTTACGGTGCTGCAACCTAGAGGGAATGCCAGAGTTTTTAGGTTCTAGGTTCGACTAGCATGTAGTCAATTTGGCCATCTTATCAAAGACCTCTTCTCTTATCCAAAAATTCTAGAAACACAAAGTCAAAGAAGGAAAGATGTACCTTTAGGGGAGTCGTGGATAGTGCACATTTTTCATTGCATGAGAAAAGAAGCTATCCTACTTTTGCATATACAGGAAAACAGTTGGCAAATCATAGTCAGAGACTCTCAATTATATCTAAGCAAAGTAAATTAATACCCAAAGAATTGAGATATCAGGAGAAAATACATGCAATTATCTGATGTGCCAAGAGAAGAGAAAAATCCTGCAAATTCTCCCCAATTTTTTTTTTTTTTGTTTTGTTTTTTTTATAAAAAAAAGTATGCAATATGGAAAAAAAACATCATATGCAAAGCAAGATCAAACCTAATGATGCCAATACAGAAAAACAGTTGCTCGACCTGCTTTTTCTGTCTTCCCTAACAAATACCTGCAAAATTCTCTCAAGAGAAATAGGGGGCAAAAACACAACTGGTTCCTAGATTGCATATAAAATATAGCAAGAAGATAAGCAATCAAACCTAATGCCGTAGGATTAGGAACCAAATCCTAGGCATGAACACCCGAACCTGCTAGGTGTGTCTGTTCCCCCTCATGGGGTGACTGTCCTTCTTGACCCAAGCCTGCCTTCCTGAGGGTGGTTGCTAGCAAGACATCATCCACTCCATCATGCTCTGCATCCAAATAGGTGTCTCATTGTGGTATTGCTCTTTTTCCACCTTCTGAGGCCTTCTAAACTGCTTGGATTTGTTCTTGGAGTTGCCACTGTGATTGGCTGGCACAAATCGCTGCTGAGGCCGTTGATGCTGAGATGCCTGGTATCGTGGTTCTTGAGACCAAGGAGCTTGATATCTTGGTGCTTGATGATAAGGAGCCTAATACCATGGAGTTTGAAACTGGGCCATATGTCTGGTGCCATGATTAGCCTGTTAGGGCACTTCTTTCTTGGCCTTGGCTTTCTGTGCTTTCAGGAGGGAGTACTAAGGACGAACATGCCCACTTAGACCGCAGTGATGGAATATGGGAGATCTTCTGATGGAATGAGGCTTCTGAGTGCCTGGAACATCATCATTGATCTTGTCCTTCCCTTTATCTTCAGCATGGGAGGAGGCTTTGGGACTGCAGGTTTTACAAATACAGTCTTGGAGGTAGAGGGAGTGTCAGTGGGAGGAGCTACATACCCGAGACCAGTTTTGTCGGTTGGGCTCTTCTGTATAAACAGCATACGAGTCAGCTTTTCATCAGTGACTCTTTCTAGTTGGAGCTACGTCTCTAGTAGCTTTTCCTTGAGCTCTTGAATTTTATGCAGCAACGTACTCTTCTCAGTTTGTAAGCTGTTCAGATCATGAAGGTGCTGCTTACGACCTTCCCTCAGCTTCTCATACTCTATGTAGAGTGTCTTGTAAGCCTCCTTGAGCTCTTCCCCATTATCACTATGCTCCGAATAATAAGAGTCTTCCTCCTCAACATGTGGGGCTACAAAGGCCAAAAATTTCTCAGACTCTGGAGCTTCTTCTTCTGACTCATCACTGAGAGTCACATTGTACGCCTTCCCCTTTCCCTTCTTCAGATTCCCGCAATCGGCTAAGATATGCCCAAAACCTGAGCATTCAAAACATCTGGGCCCTTTGGGATCCTTCTTTTCTTCTTCCTCAGGTTCAGCTTCTCTGGGAGCTTTCTTCACCTTTTCAGAAAACTTCCTTTTAAATCAGCCGTCTCTCATAAGTCTTCTGAAATTTTTGGCTAACATAGCCACAGCTTTCTCTTCCTCCTCAGAGTCATCTTTAGATGATGCTTCTACCTTCTTCTTAGAAGCCTTCAGGGCAATGTTCTTCAATTTCTTGGCCGGGGGGAGAGACAGCTCATATGTTTGAAGAGATCCCACCAACTCTTCAATCTTCATCTCTTCTAGATCTTTGCTTTCTTCAATGGTGGTTACCTTGATCCTGAAACGCTCAGGCAAAGATCTTAGAATTTTTTGGATGAGTTTTACATCCGAGATAGGCTTCCCTAGGCTCACCATGGAGTTCCTTAGGTCACTCATCTTGGAGTAAAACTCTCCAAACATCTCATCTTCCAACATCTTAATTTCTTCAAATTTTGAAATCAATATTTAAAGTTTGGCAGACTTTACAAGTTTAGTGCCTTCATATGTTGTTCCCAAAATTTGCCATGCTTCTTTGGCTGATTCGCAATTTGAAATTTTTGCAAATTCAGATGGTGAACGTGATTAGCATAGAGCATGGAGGGCTTTATCATTTGAAAGACGTGCGTTTTTCTGAGGGACTAGTTCGAGTGTTGCATCCTCTGGTTTAGTCCAACCAGTTTCAACAATACTCCAACAATCAATAGATTTCAGAAAGAAACGCATACGTGCCTTCCAATAGCCATAGTTTGTACCATCAAGACAGGAACAGAATTAAGAGTTTGAGACATTATAATAAATAGAAGTCAAAAATAAATTACACTCAAGAAATTAATCTTCTCAGAGTGTACCAAGCTCTGATACCAATTGAAAAATGAACTTGACTTCTATAATAAATGCAAGTGTGTGTGAACAGTGTGCAACAAAATATTAAATGTGGAATTAAAGGAGACAAATATTTTGTTGACGAAGTGGAAACTCAATTAAGAGAAAAACCACTCCAGGGCAGCCAAACCAAGGATATCCACTATTCAGAAGACAAGACTAGATACAAGATAGTAACACTCGCATACCCCTGATGCAGTGGTCGTACCTTGCTCTCTAACGTGTAACCCAACACGAACGCCTCTCAACCAGGTCTCCTACCTAAGGGGTCTTCAATGGAATCCTTTATCTTAGGGCCAACCCCTAAGATAGACTTCAGCTGTAGCGCAGCAACATCACACTTGCAATGGCTTGAGAGAGAACAAATCAGCCCCAATAACCTCACAAAATAACTCTCTAAGCTCTGATGGAATTCAATACCGAATTCTTGCAGTTCTCAATGCCCAAGGGCCTCTATTTATGGGCTGAGGGAATCCGCGTCGTCCAGACGGTTGCATCAATCTTCCCTTATTTGAACTTGGAAAGAAAATCTAAAGTTGATCGATCACTAGACGTTGTCCGAATGGGCTACTGAGACGTCTGGACGGATGCAAGCTGGAACAAAAGCTTCATGATACAGTGGAGGGTCCGGACGAAAATCCACGTCGTCCGGACGAATGATGCTTGATCTGTCGGGCATCCAGACGGTATTGTACGTCGTCCAGACGGCTGGAACTGTGGACAGATGAGTGTCCGGAAGGGATGGCACGTCGTCCGGACGGTTGTCAGGGAACCGATTTTTCTTGACTTGCAAACAGTGTAGAAACTCTGGAACACTTCTGAATAGCGGAATCCCTGTGAAAAGCATCTTTACATACAAGTGATTTTGTCCAATCAGAATAAGGCCAATTACAAACTAACATACACATCGGGCCTATCTGCTGCACTACTTGGAAAAGGATTACTCTTTTATTCCGATTATATATTAACATATTATTTGGCCTTTTCATGTCTACTAAACTACAAGTGTGCACATGTTCGTATAGTTTTCGGTATGGTGACGTGTCAACTCCTAAATGGTCATCTGGAGATTGGTATAGGGGCACACTTTGGTTGGTCGACTGAACAGGGACCTGTAAAACAGCGCCTTGGTTGGCCGGCGGAGCCTCCTCCGATGGTTAAATCAGTGACAGCTCTTATCAGAATGAATAAAAGTGCCATCAGATATCTCTCTCCCCTTACTTGCTCTTTTATCATCCATTTATACTTCCCTTTGAATTAGTTGACGTATGTGATTCGATACAGTGTGGACAATGACCAGACCTGGCTTACAAGGCTTGAATTAGGCGCACTGTGCTGACGCCCATCCTACCCTCTGGCCAGATTTGACCCTGTTGAGTATTTGGGTTAATAAATGCTAGAGATTCTATCCATAAAATCTCCACATCCGTCGGGGAAAACGACATTCTCTATCCAACCACCAATCCTTGACTACCAAGAATGCATGCCTAGTAAGATGATTGGTAGACCTTCCCAGATACAGAGTCTTGTATCTGAACTGTTATCCATCCGATCGCTCCGCTACGACCAAGGCGGATCTTCTCGAGTTCAATTCGACCTTAGCCCACTTGAGCATAGGGAATGATAATTTCCCAACAGTTACCCTCCAATTCTCTTAGCTTAGGTTTTGAGATGAAGAGAATTAAGTGTCATATCCTTTTTGGGATTAATCTCTCGACTGTGACTCTTTCTGGAGTATTTAAAGCTGATGACGATTCAATTTTTTCGTTGGGCTCTAGGGCCCGTATTGATAATGGGCACTTTTTACGGCGGCACGAAGTGCGACTGTTGAAATATTGATGGGAACCCTTTCGATTCTTGTGCTCGCATGACCACTATGCATAATAATTGCTTTGTAATCCACTAACGCATAAATGACTCTTCCCCTATAAATACCCTTCTCTCCCTTCAGTTTCGTCAAACTCTTTTCCAACAAGTTTCCTCTAAGTACATTGCAAGTGGAGTCTTCTGCACAGCTTTTTCCTGCCTAAGTCTCCTAATGCTTGATGTCCTTTGCACGGAGGCTTGGGTAGGAAGAGTTAGTGTAAAAGACTCTTGCGTGCAACCGCAAGCCTAAATCGATTACTGTGAACAACGAAGTCTCCTACCCGATTTTTTCCTACCCAAGTCTAGGTGTGCAACGATATAGCTTGCCTTTCTAACAATGGATTCCACTCTGCTAATGGCCTGATGAGGTCTCCATGGTGCGGGGGGTCCATTGGTAGAGGCAAGCTATATCTTGTGGATGAAGGCTTGGGAAGGCAAAAGTTGTGCATTATACCATTTTTGCACCTTCGTAGGCCTAAACTCCCTACGGCGGGAGTCGTCAAAGGTACTGGCCTTTCCAGTAATGTATTGTAATTTTAATCCTATTGATTCTTGCCTTCTCATTAATATTCGTGAAGAAGGGTACTCTGAATTCTAGGCGCTATCTTCTCAGCAATTGGTCGTCTATTTTTCTGAGTGTCTTCAGCTAGAGCGAAAAGTGTCTCGTTCCCTCATGGTAATGCCAGTTTGACTTCGTTCTTATCTTCCAAGTGCGACCTCGACACCGCAACCAAAGGCGTTGGTGAAGTTGGGGTCATTGATCCCGGGTGCGCCCACCGAAGATAGGACATCTCAGGCTTTTGTTCTTTGTTTGCCTTGTAGAATTCTATTTTGTAAACTTTGCTGTTCTAAATTTCCTGTAATGAGAATTCCAATTTCTTATATTAAAATTTTCTTTTGCATGAAAAGTCGTCTTCTCTATGTTTGGTAGGTATGATGATTCCGACCTATCCTCCAATAGTTGAATCTGGTTTTTGAGCTACCCCCTATCCAAGGGAGGGTAACTAAACCTGATTGTTTACGCAGACTTTAACAAGTTCTACGAGTCTAGTGATCGTGAATTTATTGATGAGAGGTGTCGGTACTACCGAGCTACTCTCCGATAACTTAGGAAACAAGAGTTTGCCTAGCTTACTTCCGAGGGGGTATTTATTTTAGTTGCCCATCTACCTTAATAGGGGTAGTCTTCATTTGGTTTTCCAAGCAACCCTCATTATCCGAAGGAGGGTAGTCGATCAACCAACTCCTCACGACAGTATTCCTGGAACAAAACAAAGCTTGTTGAGTTGTCATAATAGAATTTGTAAGCTACCACTATAACTTAAGCAAATTTTTGTAAATTCATCAAAGTTGTACCTATGAGCATGTCCGTTAGGGCTGCCCCCTATCCGAGGGAGGATAACCGCTCCCGATCCTCAAGCTGGCCCTTTTTCAACTTTGAGAAGTTGGTCCTCGAGAAGCAGCTACTTTGTCTACCTATTATCCAAGGAGGACCCCCTTGCTGAGTGGGTGCGGGAGGAATTTTACGAGCTACCCCCATCCAACTTAGAGAAGTTGGTCCGGGGGAAGCAGCTGCTTTATCCTCCTTCTATCCGACAAGGACCCCGCTAAGTCAGTGAAGGATTTTACGAGCTACCCCCCATCCAACTTAGAGAAGTTGGTCCGCGGGAAGCAACCACTTTATCCACCTCCTATCCGAGGAGTTCCCCCCTACTGAAAGGGTGAGGGAGGAATTTTACGAACTACCCCCCATCCAACTTAGAGAAGTTGGTCTGCGGGAAGTTGATGCTTTATCTAGGCCTCCTTCCAAGCCAAGGAAGGTGGCATTCTTGGGAATGTCTTCAGAAGTTATCACCCAGCGGGGCGTGCATCGTAACAATCAATTAGCGAAAAAGTGGACCTGCACTTTTATTCAAAAAGCCTGCTCAAGTTAGGGGTACATAAGGATTACACATAATACTTCCTCGAGTGTTCTGCATTCTGTGCTCTCGGCATTGGCCTCCCATTGGCAAGTTTAGCCAACCTACTTCATGTTTTGCTTCAAGGTGATCGCATACCCCGGTCAGGTCGAGACCTTCAACTCTATAGTGCTGGCTCCCTAGCCCATTTCGGATCCCACTCAAGCCAACACATCAGTATTTCCCTGATTTGTGGAATCTCTCCAGGTCTTCTCGGGGTCCTCTGGCTGTCACGTAGATCTCAGGAGGTCTTCTCAACTTGCATGTCGTGTCTGACTTCGGCTTCTTTCTCGCCTGTCTCGGGAGGATCTTCGATCCCCATGAACTTCCCAGTGCCTCAGGATTCGGCAGTGCTCTTCTCTGTCTCCATAAATCCAAGTTGGTTCTTGCCGTCCTGAGGGGTCTGCTAGGAATCGATTACTGGCCAATGGAACTCCAAGTATTCTTCGGGACTCCTCGCACGGTGGACTTATCTTGGTCGCTAAAAGGACCTCTTTGATTGGAGTCCTGGGGGTGATCCGAGTACAATCTTGAAATTTGTTCTCTAGCAGGTGCTCTGTACCACCCAACTCTTCTCTTAGATTATTCTTTTTCTTTACCTCGAAGCCCCACGCCAAAGTTGGATGGGAACCCAAAAATGCTCAGAGCTTCTCCTCTTGATTTATGAACTCCTCGACTCTTTCCATAAACTCATAAAGATTATGTGGCAATTTTCGAGCCAAATTTGCCATCAAGGGCCCGTCCCACCTAATTCCCCTAAATAGGGCACAGTAAAAAAACTCCTCAGTAGCGTCCTCAGTAGCAAACCTTTCTTGGTTGAAGCACATGAGAAAGCTCTTATGTGACTCCTCGGGGCCCTGTTGTAAAGACATCAAGGACCCTACATGTTTCTTTTGTACCACCCCGGCCATAAACTGAGTCAGGACCATCTTTCCGAAGTCCTCAAAGTTACTGATGGACTTTGGTGGAAGGTTCCTGAACTAGTCTCGGGCGCTCCTTAACAATGTGAGAGGGAAAGCCCAGCACGCTACCTCATCTGGCACCCCGAGTAAGTTGATGTGAGCTTGGAAATCATCCAGATGCTCAATTGAATCTCCTAGTCTGATGTAAATTGGGACTTCGTGAACCTTGAATTTTCCTGGAAGGTGGTAGGTAGCTACCTTATCGGTAAACGGCGAGGCCGTTTTTCGGAACTGGCTATCTACTAGGGAAGATTTCCCTTTATGTCGTTGTTGAACTGCGTTAGCTAGGAGATCACAACGTTGCTCTAGTCTTGCGATCGTCTCTTTTCGCTTCTTTTCTTCTTACTTGCTCTCTTTTCGAAGGTTACTGATTTCCAGACCCTCTTGTTCATCCTCATTCCTTTCTCCAGTTCCTTCATAATCATCCTGGTTCTCTTTTTCTTTGAGTTGCCCACTGGCTTAGTTGTTGCCTGCTCCTTCGTCATCGAATATCGTCTGCGCCGCATCCTCTTGCCTTTTGTAAGGCAGCATCTCTATCTGCCAAATCCTTCTCCATTTGTGCGATCTTTCTATTCAGGAGGTCTATGGTGGCTTGGGAATTATTCAAAGTCCCTGCGTCATCGTGAGTTTTATGGTTCATCCCATGATTTGCTGAGCGTGTTCTCACTATCATGGATTTTTCATTTTGCAAAAAATGTTGAAACATCTCCCATAGACGGCGCCAAACTGTTCATACAGTTTTATGGTGACGTGTCAACTCCTATTGGTCCTCTGGAGATTGGTACAAGGACCCTCTTTTGGTTGGTCAACTGAATAGGGACTTGCAAAACAGCAAAGGTACCGGGGTCGGCTAGCGGAGCCTCCTCCGATGGTTAAGTCAGTGACAGCTCTTTTCAAGATGAATAAGATTGCAATCAGATCTTTCTCCCCTTACCTGCTCTTTTATCATCCATTTATACTTCCCTTTGAATTAGCTAATGTATGGAGGATCCCCTATTTTCCAGGATTGCTGACCATCCGATATGAGATGTATAGTGATTCGGTAGTGTGGACAATGACCAAGCCTGTCGTCCAGGCTACCGGTATGGCGTACAAGGCTTGAATTAGGTGCACTATGCTGACACCCATCCTACCCTCTAGCCAGATCTGACCCTGTTGAGTACTTGGGTTAATAAATGCTAGAGATTCTATCCATAGAATCTCCACATCTGTCGGGACAAACGACATTCCCAGTCCGACCGCCAGTCCTCGACTACTAAGAATGCATGCTCGGTAAGATGATTGGTAGAGCTTCCCAGATACAGCGTCTTGTATCCAAACTGTTATCCATCCGACCACTCTGCTACCGCCACGGCGGATCTTCTGGGGTTCAATTCGACCTTAGCCCACTTGGGCTTGGGGAATGATAATTTTCTAACACACATAGTCTTTTTGAAGTTTCCAATGACTCCAATGATCTTCTAGAAATGCCAGTGAGTCAGCTTTGACTCCAATAGTCAGCATTAGTTCTCATGCCTTTTTAAACAAATCTCTCCTTGAAAAATGCATAGCGACCAATATGCTTTCATCGAATCAGTATTCAATAGAGGCTACAACAAGTCTACAGCAAATTTTATGTCTTACCGACGACCTTCAATCAGTATTCTTGCTAACTGGCTAGCACCTACGAACTTTAACTAGTTTATTTATCAATGGCTATCACCAATTCCAGTCTTCCTCCTCACCAGCAAGTCGACATTATCAACAAACTTAACTCATCTATTCATCGATAGGCCAAGATAGACAAATTGTTGTCTGCCTCTTTGTACGGCAGGCCAACACTATTGATGGTCAATGCCCAATCTTATTTTTGCACATGTCTTCATGATGGGTGATGAGTGTCAAATATTGCTTATGTGGACCCCTTAATTTGCATTTACTAAACCTTTAGTTTTGTTATTTTCTAATGTTTTTGGTTAGTTTTGGTATTTTAGTATTTTGCAGGTCATTGAGAGAAAACAATAGCTTTATGGTGAAAGAAAGCACACTTTAAGAAGACCTAGAAGATGTGGTTTTGTTCAACCAAATCAAGGAGATGACTAAATCGGAATTTCTTTAATTGGAGTCAAAATCGGACTGGACTAAATTTTAGATTCTGCATATGTTGTAGTATTTTGGCCATAACTTTCAGTTCAAGCATCCTATTGAAATGAATCAAGTGGCGTTGGAAAGCTAATTTAATTTTGTACAAATCCTTGTGAAATATGATTTTCCTAATTCGGACATCTGCTATGCCAAAAGTGCCATGCAATAAAATACCGCAAATTTGGACGGATTTGGAATCCTTCTCCTTCTTGGATTGTGTTTTGAGTCTCCTACTCAAACTAGGAGATTAACCTCCGATTTTTCTAGGAATTCTAGGGCTTCCAGGATTTGTTTTCTCCCTATAAATAGACCTCTAAGGCTCAAGAGAAAAGGGAGAAGCTAGAGACCAAAATATTCTTTTCTTTTTAGTTTAGTTTTTCTTTAGTTTAGAATTTATTTTTCATAGTCATGTGTAGCTAATTTTTTAACTAAGGTTGAGGATGAAGCCTCACCATTGAAGAGCAACAATATTTTCATGTAAGTTTATACTATCCGATTTTATTTGGTTTAATTTTTCCTATGTTTTACTTCTTTTCAATTTGTGGAATGATTCTTTGATATCTTTTGTGATTCAAGGATACATTTGATGATTTGAGATAATTTCACATAATTGATTGCTTGGGTTTTTATTTATCAAAATGTTGGATATTCATTGTGTTTCGTTCTACGGATACATTTGATGATTTGGTTTAAACCGGATATCTTTTGTGATTTGTGCAAAGAACGGATTCATTGAATGATTTAATGATTTTTTGAAGTATAGTAGAACATACCTAAGATTTGTATGGTGAGAACTTCGGATGTGTATTGATGAACATGAGAATATGTTGCTATGATTTGGTGGGTGTGGATTCCAAAACCTTAGTACCTTTTCTTTTGTTTTATTTTACTTTATTTAGTTTATGTTTTCTTTATTTATCAAAATCTATTAATTTTTTGAATTAGGTTAAGATTTAATTAATTTAGTCATAAATTTGTTTTCAAGAACACAATTCCCTGTGGGATCGACTTCGCACTTGCAAAACCATTTATTGCAAACGATTCATGCACTTGCGAGTACAATTAAAATTCACATCAATGGGCACCATGATTGACTAAATCTTAAAGATCCCTTGCAAGTTCCAGATGGGCCAATCACAAGGTCAAGAACAAAGAAGATCAAGGAAGTAATGCAAGGATTTGTGCAATCCACTTGGGCTGAGTTTGCAAATTTATCGAGCAAGACCCTAACATTCAAGATGGGCTTGAAAGAAAAAGAACCAATTTTAATCCATGTAATACAAGTGACAGATGGGGGCGGCATAGCCTAGTGGTTTAGTGCAAACTCTTTATTTCATTAAGTATAGGCGTGTGGGCCTATTTTTATGTTTCTATGGTTGTTGGCTTTTGGGCCAATTTATTTCATTAAGTGGACTTCTTTTATTAGCTAGAAGTGTAGTTTACGATGTTTTGGGCTTGAAGATGCTCAGCCCATGTCTTTTAATTGATGTAGGCCTTAGTAGGTTTAGGGTTTCATAGAGAGGTTTTAAAAAGACTTGTAGCTGCATTTGCTAGACAAGTTGAATGTGAATGAAGTTTTTGTTCTTTATAGAAAACTTTTCAGTTTTCTCTACTTGTTATTGATTGATCTAAGAACTTATCGAAGGCAAATCCCTTTGTAGCATTCTCGCCAAATCTCTTGAAACGAGATTTCAACGAGTCTAGATCTTCTTGACTTGATTCTTGGGTTTTTTGGGTAGGTTTCAATTTGATTGTGCGTTCAATGGAGTTCGATCCCACGGGTTCACATCACTTCAGCTATCGCCTATCTGTATTTTGACAGGACTGAAACAAAATGACAAGTTCAGCACACTACTCATCCAAAAGAATCAAGAGACGGCTAGAGGGCCCGAACATCAACAACCAAAGGCTGTAAAAGACCCATACATCTCTAAATTCTCATGGATGGATTTGTTCGGGATCATGCATGTACAAAGTAAGCACAAGGGAAAACCGATCCCAAGAAAAAGTTTCTTCAAGATAAATAAGGCTAGATAAATTGAATATACAAGTTTGGGCGTATTTACAATCGAATTCGGCCTCTCCTAGGCATGTAGGGCTATTTAACTTTGGCTGAGATTCTCTTTGCATGTTGAATAATCAAGAACACATTCTTGATGTTTTTCGTGTTCTTGATTAAACCTCCAGATCTTCTCTCTGATGACTGAATATGACCGTGAGTGTGGATTCACAAACTATTTATACAATGAATTGGTGAATAATGTTTCCTATAGCCCTCTATTTATAAACTTGGATTTATAGTCATGATAGGTGAAAAATAAATGACTTCTAATTTAACCGTGTGTGTGTGTGTGCACAATGTGTTAACAAAATAATATAAATGCGGAATTTAAAATACACAAGAATTTTGTTAACGAAGTAGAAACTCAATTAAGAGAAAAACCACTCCGGGGCAGCCAAACCCAGGATATCCACTATTTAGAAGACAAGAGTAGTTACAAAGCAGTAACACTCACATAACCTTATGCAGTGGTCGTACCTTGAACTCTGACGTATAACCCAACACGAATGCCTCCCAACCAAGTCACCTACTTGAAAGGGTCTTCAATGGAATCCTTTACCTTAGGGCCAACCCTTGAGATAGACTTTAAATCAGCGCAGCAATAGCACACAACGGCAACGGCTTGAGAGAGATCAACTCAACACAACAACTCTAAAATATGACTCTCTAAGCACTACGGAATTCAATACCGAATTCTTACAATTCTCAAGCCTAGGGACCTCTATTTATAGGCTACAGGTTCAAATGAGCGTTTGTCTTAAAATACCTAGGCGCCGTCCGGACGGTAGACATAAGGCGTCCAGACGAACAACTGTGCGATCGGCTTTCCAAAATTTTGCAGAAATTCTTTTCTGAATTTACGGATGGTCGCACTTTAGCTGCACGCAATTTCCATATCAAGGCTTGGCTCGTCCGGACCATGACATCTGCCATCCAGACGGTGAATTTTTGCACGCAATTTCCATATATGAAGCTCACACGTCCAGACCATGAAGACCGTCGTCCGGACGTCTGATTTTTGAATGCGCGACTTGCCTTATGGATGAGCGCGTCCGGATGGGAATCCACAACATCCGGACGGTTGCAACTGTCTTCCCATATCTATGTTTTGGAAAGAAATCCGATAGCTGATCGAACATTGAGTGGCGTCCAGACGTGCTACTGAATCGTCCAGACGGATGCAAGCTGGAGCATTTCGAAGCTTCTCGACACAGAGGAAAGTTCGGACAGAAAGTTCTCGTCGCCCGGACGGATGATGCTTGGACAATTTGGCGTCCGGACGGCTACAAGGGATCCGATTTCTCCGATTTGTAGACTATGCAGAATCTTCTAGAAGAACTCTGAATAGCTAAATCCCTGTTTAAATTCATCATTACATAGAATTGATTTTGTCCAACAGAATGTAGCCAATCATAAACTAATAATAAGGTTAGAACATAAATTGGAGCTACAGTAGGGATAGGACTGGAGTCATAGCAGAACTAGAACACCAACTCCTACTCTATAGTGTGAACAGCCAAGGGTAGTGGAACACTCTCTCACATTGGCCTTGCACCACACGGCCATGGGGAGAATATTTTCTCCCCATGTGTCTAGGGCTAGGGTTAAAATCATAACCTACTACTACTAACTCTTAAGCATGGGCTTGGATTTTATCCCTAAAGCCCAATGCTCCTTTAATTCCACTAAGCCTTTTGGAATTAATTCCAAGAGCATAAAGCTCTTTAATTGCTTAAACCCTTAGAAATTAAATTCCTAAACCTAATCATCTTTAAGTAATAAGCCACTTAGGAATCATATTCCTTTGGCCCTTGTTTTATCAAATTAAATAATCCAAATAAATAAATGTATAACCGAAGCCCAAAACAAATGGTCAATTTACATCAGCTCAAAGAGAACCCAAAAGGAAAAATACAATTAGCGTCAATATGTCTGTAACAATATCACACGACACTATTAATCACAATTGATTCCACTAAAAAGATGTAACTACAATCTAATATGTTTTTTTTCAAATTAGTGAATTAATCCCAGTGACGTACTTATTTATTACATATTACCCCTCCATGGAATCATTCTGTAGTCAAACAAAAGTCAATACACTGTAACTTTGTTCACTACTTATTTTCCTTGATAAACCTGATTTAATTACATGATATATCATTTTTGTACCTTATGAGATTTCATCTCACCTTACACAAAACAAAGTTTCAGTAAATACCACTGAAACACTTAAGCTAAAGCTTTAGGATAATCATTTCCATTAAATCTACATCAAGGAGAATATTCCTTATTTCTTTATTCCAAGACAAATTATTTGGATTCCTTATTGAATGAAGTGTTCCCATAATACTACATGCGATCACCCAATACACAAACATGTTGACCACTGATTTGATCTCATTCTCATATATCGAAGTGACCTACACTTTACATTTCAGTTCATAATCTTCTCATGATTTAGAGTAACAGTTATAAGTCGTCGTACACGTACATCATTCTTTATCACAGTTTTGAAAAAATGATGTCTCACATAGTCCGTTCAGTGCGTGGTACTACCTTCCTCTTACACCAACATATCAACCTGAAGCCCTAACTGATTCTCCTAATCAAGATAGAACGTTGAGGTTGACATGTTATAGTCTAAATGGATTTCTAAGTTCCATTTACGACTATGAATAATCTTTTATAAGTTACAAGAACTTATGACTATGATCTTCTATGTGATAATCTCATTACTCATACCATAATCAAATACAATGTAACTTAGGGACCTTACACGTATATAATATGAAAATATTCAAACATATTTGTACATGTAAAATAATAATGTATATGTTCAATATTTAATATTATACAATTATAGAAAAGTATCATTAATGCAATTAGAATTTTGGACATCAGTCCCAACATGATTTACTAATCATCCAAGGGAATTGGAGGACTCCTATAAGGCCCATCTAATTCACCACTAGAGATTCCAAGCAAGGCCAATTTGCGGGCCTAGGGACACACATCTCAAAATTCCCATGGATGGATTTACCAATCATCCAAGGGAATTGGGGGACTCCGATAGGACCTAGGAATCATCTAAAGCCCATACCAGAGAGAGGGCTCGACCAGACCTGGGAAGCATGGTCCAAACCCTCAAAACCAGTAGCGTTCCATGTCTAAACCCAAGAAGGGACTTCAATCCATCGAAGGAGACCCATAACCCGGCAAACTCAAAGCTATCGCCCAATTAGCCACTGTAACGACCCACCTCCAATGACACAATATTGTCTGCTTTTGGCTCCCCCAAACTAAATTTCCCAGGAGGTCACCCATCCCGATACTACTCTCGCAGAAGCATGCTTCACTGCGGAGATAGATTCATGGCCATCACAACTTTATAACGCGTTGTGTTAAGAATGGTGCAAATATATATATATATATATATATAAGCACATCTTCATTCTCATACCCAGGCGATGTGGGACGTCGTAATCACCCTCTCTTGGGACCTAACGTCCCCATTGACGACCCTCATGGGATCACTCCATTCTTGGCATTCCAACAAGTGCCCATTGGCGACCCTCATAGGCTTGTGCACGCTTCCCCCATCTTAGGCTGGACAATGGCTCTGATACCATTTGTAACGACCAACCCCCAATGACACAATATTGTCCACTTTTGGCTCCCCCGAACCAGACTTCCTAGGAGGTCACCCATCCCGGTACTACTCTCGCAGAAGCACACTTAACTGCGGAGTTCTGATAAGTTCATTGTCATCACTGCTTTAAAATGCGTTGTATCAAGAAAGATGTGAATATACATATAAGCACTTCTCCATTCCCATACCCAGGCGATGTGGGACGTCACAGCCACTCAGACCCGAGAGCATTCAAATAGGTGCCAAATCATCAAGCCCCCATTGAAGACGCTAGAAGGCCAAGAACGCCGCATATAAATAGAACAAGAAAACCCAAGGTATGCAAGATCATCTTCTTCTCTCTTCACCAATAGCCAACCACTCTATTCTTCTTTTGCTAACTAGGGCATCAAAGACGTTTCACTGGCGAGCACGAGTGAAGCTCTCTCATCGCTTTCTCTCCCTTGCAAATGGTGCTCCTTCATGGAAGGCTGCCCGAAGTCACTGTGGTGATTCGAACACCAACACCATTCATCCTAAAAGATTAAGCTGAAATGAAATAGTAAATTTAATAATTTAATTAATATGCTAACACTATCCCTCACGTGTGGAGTCAAACTCCACCACAATAAGTAAAGCCCAACATGTAAAATATTTAATTGAAATGAGAAGTGAATGGCAGAGATAAGATTCGAACTCAGAACTTTGCTTTACTATGTTAAACCACAACTTATCCTTAAAGTTAAAGTTATAATTTAACCATTTAATTAATATTTTAACAAAGACTCTGTCCTTACACAAACGTGTTTATCTACCCATGAATAAGAGTGTGTCTGTCATTGCAATTTCGGAGATCAAAGATTTAAACCAAATCGCATAAAATGTATCATTTGGGAGTGCGATTTCAAAAAATTGCAATTTGAAAATGTAAAAAAAAAAAATATATGCGGTTTCAAATCGTAGGCATTTTGGTGCGTTTTTAAAAGCGCACAATTTTAAAGACTAAGCTGTGCTTTTTCTAAATGCTTAACTGTTATTTTAAAATCGCAAACCGAAACTAAAACTTAAGTGTTTTGTGATACTTTTCAGCTTAGAATAGCAGCTTTAGTTTCCATGGAATGATTTTAAAGTCAGAATTGGCTCTAAATACAACATAGATGAATTTATGTTAACATAGATTCAGTTGGGGTTCTATATGTTGACTCTTTCTATCTAATTAATTACTTAAAGGGCCGTGGTTCGTGACTGCCCGTCATTCGAAACAGAGACTTTGCCACAGAGCTTGTATCATTCCAAAAAATTTAGCCTTCAAGAAGGAAAATTAATATAAAAATTAAAAAAAAAAAAAGAAAAAAAAAGAAAAGAAAAAGGAAAACATGGCTCAAGATTCAGAGAAGAGGTTCCATTCGATCATGGATAAGCTCTTCCACGCTCCCAAATCGCTCCCCAACTCCTCCAGGTTCCCTTTCTATTCTCATCATCTCATCGTTTTTAATTTTTCTTCTTTTATCCGTCTGTGATTTTTCGTTTGGTTCCCGAGAAAATTTAATGAGAAGAGAACGATCAAAAATATCAATTTTATTTGATCTCTTTTGGAGTTTGCACATCATAATTCAAATTCGTCACTTAAAATTCAATTAGTTTCCTTTTTTCTTCTTCGTTTCTTCTGTAAAACTTTAACGCAGCTTAAACAATTTTGCTGCTTCCTTTCTAGGGTTTATTTTATTGATTTTTCTGTGATATGTGTGGTATGATTGTGATTCGTAGTTCGTCTGGGGCTCAATTGTCGAGAGGCAGAAAGCGTCCAAACACATCATCGGCGTTGGCGCTAATGGAACCTAAAAGGAAGCAGCATTCATCAGCTTCTGCTGGGACGTCGCAAGCTCCGCTGTGCAGGCCTTGGGACCGTGGAGATCTTATGAGGAGATTAGCCACTTTTAAGTCTATGAGATGGTTTGCGAAACCCAAGGTTCAACAATATACCATACCATCTTATATTCTTTTTCCCTTTTTGATTCATAAAATTAGGTTGCAACTTTATTATGATTAAATTATGAAGAAACTGTGTCCATTCATTAATTGGTATGATGTTATAACGATCTATGCGGCGTCCGATTGTTGGGTTCTTCAATTTCTATTATAGCGTTGTAACAGGAAAGGATTAAGGCACATTTGGAATCCTAATGGTAACTGCAATACCTCTATTATCATTGAAAGAGTAACAAATACAAGAGTTTGTTGTAATTTGTTCACTGCCCATGTGATTGGGTTTTCATTAATATATATAGGAAATACAAGATACAGTTTGTTAACACAAGATATGCTCTCTTGGGACTCTGTTACAAAATATCTTATTTGTTACAGAGGGTTGAATACACCATCATCAGTTGTTATCTAAGTGTTGAAGCTACGTTTGAATTCAAATGAGTTCCGAGATTCTTGGTAGGATTTGAATTTGAATCAGAATAAGCTGTAGCGTCAACAATCATTTACATATCATTTGTGAGGTGGACAAGTATTTGTTGAATGCTCTTGTTTTTTGAGGAAGGAATTAAAAATAGGATCAAAGTAGTATTCTTTTTTCTTTCCTCTTTTCTTTGGAGGAGAGAATTGGGATTGGTGAGGTCACTTCCTTTCGGTATAATAAATAGCGATGTTATGGAGCAATTATGTCTGCACTTTAGAGGAAGGCTTTCACATGATGCTAGGTTTACTGCAATGGCAAAGTAAGGGCCATAATTGGTGATGATGGGTGGAATTGATCTCTGGTGACTTCAGAGGGTTCATTACTGTTATCAAGTAGTGTCAACTCCAACTTTCACCGCTAATGTAAGTTTGCAGGAGAGAGAATTTAACTCTAGACATGGGTTAATTGTTAAATCTGCATGGCAAGCTTTGAAAGAGCTTCTTCCCCAAGTTCCCTGGTTCAGATTGGTTTTGTGTTCTATGGATATTTTACAGCACTCACTTATTTGCTGGTTGGCAGTGAAAAGTAAAATTTGCTGCAGAAGATAAATTAGTCAGGAAAGGCATCTGTTACCAAGAGGCATTTTGTTTTTCTTGCTGAATATCAGATGATAATCTTAGTCGCTTGGTTTTTTCTTGTTATTTCAGTAAATGGATTCAGAATTGGGCTATGAGGAGCTGTGCCATTAGTGTATAGGTAGGTGAGTGGCAAGTTAATCTTTCTATTCGTAGTATTTTCCACTTTGCACCTGGAGGGAGCACAGTAGCATTGTATTTGAAATGGGTAACCGGACAAAGCATCTATTCAAAGTGCTAACAAAAGAACCATTAGATTGAGTTAAGCTGTCGTATTAACCTCTGCTGATTCTGCCATAGACATGTACTCCACAACGGGGTTTTTGCTCCGCAGTGGGTCATGTACTTTTTGCAGGTTTTGTCAGTATAATATATATTTCTGTTGAGGTGGAATCTTGTGGATCATAGGGTCACACACTTCACTATTTTCTTGGGCAGTTCTGTGCCTTGAAGGATTGGTTTGTACCTTTGTTCTCATGTTGGTTGCTGAAAAGTCTGTCATTTACAACGAGGCCTTTGAAGAAAATAAGTATAATGAGGGAGGGATGTGTATCAGATCTTGAAATGAAAACATGCTGTGTATCTATTTTCAAAATCTGTGTACAACTTCTAATGCGTTTATCAAATTTTGGTTCTTAATTTATGTTCTTGATGATATTCTAGAGTTGGGTTACTTGGTTATTCTGTTAGATGTCATGAATGACCTCTCATTTTCTGTGATGTTTGATTAAAAAAAAAAATGTGAAGTTGCAAAATGAAAATTCTATTGATTTTTTCAGGTAGTCAGTGCTGTGAATTGTGCTAGGAGAGGCTGGGTCAACGTAGACATAGATATCATAGCCTGTGAAGCATGTGGGGCACGCCTCCTCTTTTCTACTCCATCATCTTGGACTCAGCAGCAAGGCATGTTACTATTTTATCCTACAATATCATGATTTATCAAACCAAGCTCTAAATGGTGCAGGAACTTTTTGTTATTCTATCACTGAAATGGAACTATTTTCTCTGTAATTTCAGTTGAGAAGGCAGCCTTGGTATTTAGCTTAAAGCTAGATAACGGACACAAATTACTCTGCCCATGGATTGACAATGCCTGTGATGAAGCACTCACACGGTTTCAACCTACAACACCTCCAGTTTTAGTTGATAAATTTAGAGAACGTTGCTCTGCACTCTCACAACTTGTAGCTCTTCCTGTAATATCATCTTCAGCCATTGAATGCATGAGAAGCTCTCAGCTGGAGCAATTCCTTGAACAGTTTTCAATGCTGGAATATGGCGATGGATCTGCCAACAATTCTCAATCAGAATATCTTGGCAATGAAAGTGAAGCAGATTCTGCTAATTTGTATTTTCAGGTATTAACTTTGTTTGCTAGCAAGGTTTATAAATTCTAAATTATTTTGTAGTTATATATGTTTACAATTTGCATATCATCATGAACCCACATGATGATTATGCTGTTTTCTCATGGATTATAATGGTGATGGGCATAACGTTTCTATAACCCTGATAAACTTGTCTACTTGGTTGTTTGCATTTTAGTGATCCACTAGAGGGTGGTTCAAGATTTTCCTTTATCCATTGCCAACTTCATTCCTTGCCTCCTATGATAAAATTAGGCTTGTATATGTTCTATTTAGATTCTTGCAATTTACATTAATCATAAAAGCTTGAATTTATTATGGAGTGTGTTTGATATTGCTTCCATGTGTTTTTTGTTTTTTCTTTTTTGCATCAGTGATTTCATCTTCAAATTTTCAGCATGCAAACAATCGTCAGAAATGCTATTTTCTCTATGCCAAACAATGTGACCTTTTCATTGGCATTCTCATGTAATAATTGCTATTGCATTTTAGTTTCTCTGTTATTGGTGAAGTAATGTCGTTTTAAAGCATTTTGCAGGCAAAAAAGCTCATAAGTTTATGTGGCTGGGAACCTCGTTCACTACCTTATTCGGTCAACTCCAAGGATGGACCTGATCAGTCTGCTAAAAATGCCAATGCATCAACTTCATCTTATCTAATTGCTAGTAGACAGATCCCCAGCATCAATCTCGAGCCTGCTAGTATGAAGGAAATTATGGAGGCAGATGAAAATTCCAATATTTCTACTGGAATACAATCTGATCCAACTTCTGTTGTTTTAGATTGCAAGCTTTGTGGAGCCAGTGTTGGATTATGGGCTTTCTCTACCATTCCACAGCCTATGGAATTATTCAGATTAGTTGGTTATGCAGAAGTCAATAACGAAAATGATTCTGGAACCCATGATTTAGGGAACGTGAATCATCTTGATGATAGAGTGGGTGTCATGAGTACTTCATTAAATGGTGCAACATCATCAAAGGACAGACCAACAAATTTCAATTTGACCATTGCCGGGGGTCCTCCACCAACAAGACAGAATTTTAAAGCAACAATTTCTTTGCCTGTTATTGGCCAGAATTTAAGGGCTCAGTTTTCTTATGATTCTGAATATAGAGATCGTAGATATGTTAACCAAGAAGATGGTCAAACTGATTTTCAGAATAATAGTTTATTTCTGGAGAAAAATGACCATGCCGAGAACACCCAAGGAACTTCTCCTGAAGTTGGTGTGCACAATTCTATTGAGGAAAGTCCGATTGAGAGCGCACAGAATGTAGTACAGAGTTCCTGTCAGAATGGTAAAATGCCTGGAAATGTAGAAAACGTTATACCGGATGCTTCAGCAGTAAAGGATCCTGGTAGTTCTCGGGTTAGAGACCCTACTACTGTAGTACCAGATGGCAATACGACAATTAGAAACCGTGGAAGTAGCAAAGATGACTTGTCAGTGATGGTTGCATCTGGCAATTGCAGTTTCCAACAGATTTCAGGAATAGATAGAGTACAAAACAACGAAATTTCTTTAGCCACTAATAGCATGCCGATTCCTGGAAACAATGAATTAGTGACCTGTCGTACAGGTAAGCCATATTTGCCTATTTTTCTTTCTTTTTGACCATGATTGTTAAATCAACTTTGAGAGTTATTTGGTATTTTTGCTTGTTTACTAGTTGACTGACATGAATATCATATGCAACAAGTAGAGAAATCTTTTTGATAAACTAATCTCACACCTATCCTAGGGAGTCTTTAATGCAACTTCATGTCATATTGGGCCAATCCTAGATATACTTATCTGATAGCACCCCTGGTAGAATCCATCTCTTGATTCTTTGATCCATCTAGTCATAAACTCCACATGAAGTTTTGTGATTATAAGCCTCAATAACTGGTCTGTAATTTGTCTCAAGTTCTTGTTTCCATGTCTAGGAATAGTTTACTTGACAACAATATAAACCTAGGAAATTAGTTTATTCAGTAATTAATGATAGGGCTAGATATGGTTGAACAGGGCACTGTACAGGGATATCTCAAGTGAAGGTTGTAACTTCTAGTTTGCTTATGATACATATGAGAAGATGGAAAGCAATGTGAATTTGGAGATTTTGTGGCAGTTCCTAGAGGCTCGTGGCTGAAGTTGACTCTCCAACTGGACTTGAATATTGTTAGTGAAATTTCTAGGAGGCTGGCTAATGAAACCATTTAAATCGGAGGACATAATTTCTAGGAGCATATCAAGTTGTGTGGACAGAGCATGGAGGAGTAAAAATCTGTGTTAGGGACTACAAAAATACTGCTCCTGGGATTAAATGTTGATAGTGGCTTTTCATGGGATTGTGTGTTGATAGTACTTATCCCTCTTTAGAAACAACCAACTAATTGTGTCTGGAACCAATGTGTGATTGGAGTAAGAAAACCAATTTTAAAATATTCCATTTGTTGCTTTTAGTGCCAAACCTGTTGTTAAAAATACAATGTTAAGGCAGCTATGGTCATCAAGATTTTTTTGCAAGTTAAATCCCTGCATAATGATCATATGATAGTGCATCAAATCGTCCTTTGTGACAAACCATCCTTTTTTTCAAATCTCTGTTTTTATAGCTGGTGAAGTTTGAGAGTATTGCCTTCTTTGATAAATGCAAATATGATTTATGCATTTGTCACATTTGCAGTTAATTTGACATGCTCTCTCTTTTGATTCTCATGTCGATGTTCATGGTGTCATTTGATTATTAGGAGGTTTAACAACTTTGCACCCACTTTCCTTTCAGGAAAGGATCAGAAGAAGAAAGTTGCATCAGACAAAGCAATGGAGTTTGACCCAATCAGGCAACACAGATATTTTTGCCCATGGATTACATCAACAGGCAATGGGGCAACTGGTTGGCAACAAACACTGTCTGCTTTACTACGTCAGAAAGGGTTTTCTCCTTCACCTTGGAACTCTCCATCTGCATCCATAATTAAGGTAATTCTGAACCTCACATGCGCCCTATGATAACTGATGGGGTTCTCACCGTATCTATTTTCCTACCAAGTAAAGCTATCGAGGCCACATGGTGGACTAGGATGGCTGGTGCCACTGTAGTATAATCAATCTTGCACCGAGTTTATTATTTATAATGAAAGCCATCTTTCTATTTAACATTTGTACAGGTGGATGATCCCATTACTTCAGTTAGGAGGCTTTTCATGTCTCCATCTGCAAAAAGAATGAAGTCAACTCCTCTATCAAACCCGAGCATCAACCCTTAGCCAGCTGATTTTGCTGTGCATCTAACTATCAAAAACGTCTGATATTTGATTTCCTACCATTTTTATTTGGTAGATTTCTTACGAGATTCCGATGATGCACTGCTCTTGGCATGCGATCCATTTGAAAACTCCAAAAAATGTTGTATTTGTTAATTAGATCTGGCACAAATGTAGTTTATGGCCAAAGTACTGCTTGAGAATCTATTAGATGTAGCTTGTACCTTTTTGAGGCAACTTACAATAATAAGAAAGAGTGTATTAAAGGGGTTTTTTTTTTTTCTTCTTCTTCCTCCCTCTCTCTCTTTCTCTCTCTCTCTCTCTCGATAACAGCGGATTATACTGTTTTACTACATGGAAATATTCCTTCTACAAAAATGAGAAAACAGAAATGGGTTACTGGGAACAGCAATCAATGCTACTCTATTAAGCCGCAATTTGTGACAACAACCTTTGAGTAAGGACGGTTGAAACCTCTTTCTGCCACGACAGCCCTCTTATCTCCTATCAGCTTGGCCACCCTGTTCACCAGACACAAGTTGATAGTTAATATATATCTTAGATTATGAATTGTTAACAGGAAGAGCCGTGACCTCCGATGAGTACCTGTAGGAAAAAGTAGCCATGATCTCCAAAATTCAGTAATCTTCTATTTCATTAGTAACCATCATTTAAATAATATAGATGACCATACTGACGTAGATAACTGTCGTAAATAGATAACTGCTACTAGCTCTCAACATGAGAGTAGTTTATTTTAATTAAAACTGCTACTTGTCCTCTCAAATTGAGATCGAGGTCTTTTATCCTGCTACTATTACGAATATCTTGATAAGTTTAAATAACTCCAGATTTTCGAGAAACCGTTCTAACTTTCCAAGATCCCACTAATAAGCTCTCACCAAAATTGCAGTTTGCAGAGTGAGTTTGAGCCAGTCACTAAAATTGCCGTGTAAAGAGTAAACATGATCAAGCAGATTGTAAATTCACCTGAAATACGGAGAAGCAGTATTCTCATTCACAGTCTTCACCTGTCCAATCCTCTCCACAACCTCCATTCCTCCCAAGACTCTCCCAACAACTAAAGCCGATGCGTCCAGCTCCGGGGTATCCTTGGTGGCAATCACAAACTCAGTTCCGTTCGGGTCAGTTCCGACCTCCTCTTCATCAATCTCAAGCTTCCCCTTCCGTGCTACCAACTTTAATTTTGGAGGCGGTTTTGAAGGATCTCTCACAATGATGCTCACACTTCCTGCCAAGTTTTTAGTCCCCGAACACTTGTCATACAGTCCCTGCCATTCATCAGTGAGATTTTGAGCTGCCAATCCGCTTCTCGTGCTCTTCGCAAGCTCAGCATCCACACCATAGGATCTCACTCCACCATGTTGGACATAATTGGGCATGATTTTGACGAACTCTTTCCTTCTATAGCTTATACCAGCAGCTCCAGTAACAAGATTACTGAATCTGGCAGCTCCAGCTGGGGCGTTTTCTCCATATAGCCCGATAATGATGCGACCAACAGGTTCTCCATCAATGGATATATCAAGGAATGCTTTCCTTGTTGGTTTTATGTTGGTGCAGTTGGGAGAGGTGTTTGGGTTTTCTTCTTTTCCTTCACTTATATTGGTGGTGTCTGCCATGTTTTCTTCAGCGTGTGCCTTGGACAGGAGGAGGAATGGCTCTTGATTTTCAGAGCCCAGAAGGAGAAGCAACAAAGAAGTGCTGCCAATTGCAAGCTCTCTCCGTGAGAATTTGCAGCATTGTTTGATGATGGGAGAAGAAGTGGGAGTGGGTATGCTATGAACTTGCGGAGGAGGTGATGGGGGTAGTGGAGGATGGAGGAATTGAGAGGGGGATTGCAAGAATTTGGGAGTAGGTAACATTTCTGCAAGCCAAAAAGTATCTTCCTAATTCGCTACTCTACTTGAAGACTGGTTTTAATGGAGGAGTAGGAAGCTAGCGTGTGAAGAGATTTCGTGGATAAGAAAGGCACAAAGCCAATCCATATGCTAGCTGTACGTATAGGGAAATTACACACTAGTTTTGAGAGTACCTCTTAGGTAGGGGCCATCTTCAGATTTGAAACACAATCCCCTCATTTTGCAAGCAATTGTACGTGTGAGATTAAGCAAATATATTTATTGATAATAACCAAATAAGAAAAAATGGAAATGGAATGGGCGAACCAAATTTAGTGTGGTGTGGGGCCAATTTAGGTGCAATACCTAGGTAGGGGCCTTTTAGGTTTTTTAACCTCAAGTTGAGGTTTCTTCTTTTAAAATGAAAAGTCCATATTAAAGCAATATCAAAATATCTTAGGGGGTTCAATCCATTTTAGCCTAACCCCAATGGATTGAATAATTTTTTTATTTTTATTTTTTTTTTACACAAGTACTAATCCAATAATTAATTTTTACTATCACATCGTGACGTTCAATTGTGTGACAAATATACAAAGAGTCTTGTAAATAGAATTAGTCCAAGTAGAATATTGGAAATTCCATGGCCTAACACCCAAAAGCTACCATCCCGAAACCTGAAGGAATTAATATTTCTGAATTAGATCCTTGATTAGATAGGAATCATATATATATATATATATATATATATATATATATATATATAACAGAGGAATCACTAAAAAGATTGCACAACATTCAAACAAGTGGCATCTTAAAATGCTTCCAAGTGTTCATTTTAAGTTAAACAGTGAGTTTAGGTTTGTGTTAAAATGTGATAGTAAATTCAATCCCTATTTGCATGCTAAATAAAAACTGAATCTCTATTTTTTCTCTAAAAAAAACCTGAACCCTATTTTGGTGTTAAACATGCAGTAGCCAACTCACTATGCATCAGTTATTTTTTCCTACAAACTAACTAAAACTAAAACTAAAACGTAGTGTTTCACAATAACTGTAACTGTTTACTATACTCTCAAAACCCTTTACAAAATCATTCTCTATGCAAAATTCAAAACTATCTCCCACCCCTTGGAGTTCGTCTTCAAATCTGAACAACCAAAAGGTTCTCTCTCTATAGATTTGTAGGGATCATATGTGTGATCATTTCCTTTTACCTTTACAAAATCGTTCCATACAAAAAATACAGTAAATTTTTTTTGTTTCAATGGAAATAAACGCTATTTGAGAATTTAGTTTGACTCATTGCCTCTAACACCATTTGTAGAAAATGAATCCCTTTCAAATTCCAGTAAAAACACAAGTATTGTAGTATTATTAATTTTTTATTATTACTCTCATTATTCAAAAGCCAGAAGCGAGAGATTTACAAGATTCTTCAAATCGTTACTTTGTCGTATTAAACGTAAGGATTCATTTCTATATTTTATTTCCTTTGTAAGAAAACAAAGGTTAATGAATGTCTTTATGCAATATATGATTAGTATTTTTTTTTTCTTTATTTTCTGTGATTTTCTTTTTCCTTTCCTTTTTTTTTTTCCTTCTAATTTATTATTTTTTCTTTTGTAAACTTTATAGTAAATTTAGTAAAATTATGGTGAGAGAGAAAGATTTACATTGTTGTGTTTTGCACAAGGTATGACGATTTGTAAGTTTACACTGTTATTTATTAATTTTTTAAATCCTTTTTTTTTTTTTGGAACGTGTAATACACATTGTTTACGTATTTAATTGATGGACGGCATTACTTTCAAGGTTTCATTAGAATGGGAAAAATTATACATAAAATACAGTTATTTTCTGTTATATTAGTATGTTTGATTCTTTGTTTTTTGTCTTTATTTTTTTGTCGAAATAAATAATGCTATTACTTTCTTATTCTCTTATATAAGTGGTTTTTGATTTAGCCTATAGCAAAATTTGGGTTACACATACACCCCATAATTTTTGTTTGCTTTCTTGGAATCAGGAAAATATACGGCAAATAATTATTTTCCATTATTTGAGTAATTTCTCTTCTCTTTTTTTTGTCCCTTTTTTTTGTCTTTATTTTTATGGTCATGTTAATTTGTTATCCTTTTTTTTTTTTGTTATAATTTATATATTATTTCAATTTATGTTCAAAAAGTAGTTTATATATTTATTTTTTATTATTTTTTTCACATTATATATGCAAGGGATGATCGTAAGAAAAATCTCTATTTGACAAAACTTATTCCTATAGGTATGAATTTCACTGGAACCAAACAAATGTTTTTTTTTTTTTTTTTTTTTTTCCTATTATGAGTATATTTTGTTTGTCGTTGGTTGTTTGTTTTCATTTTTTTTTCTTCTTATTTGATGTTATAATTTATATACAAAAAATACAGTTATTTTATATTATAGGAGTATTTTTTCAGTTTCTGTTTATTTTCCGTTTTCATATTTTGTCCTTATTTTCTATTCTAATTTATATATTGTTTTTGTTTTTGTTTTAAAAGTAATTTTTTTTTAACCTTAAATATGCAAAGGATTGTCAGAAAATAGAATCTCTGTTAGGCATAACTTTTTCATATTCCTACGAGCAAGGATGGACGAAGCTAGGATTTGGGATTTAGGTGTGCCAAATTGAAAAAAAAAATAAAAAATAAAAAAATAAAAAATAAAAATAAAAATAAAAATTAGGAGTAAAGTTAATTAATTTTTTTTACGTTTCATTGAAATTGAGAAAAATATACAAAAAATTCAAATCTTACGTTTCAATTTTTTGTCTTTATTTTTTGTTCTAAATTTAGTTTCTTTTACGTTATACATGCAATACATACATACATACATATATATATATATATATATATATATATATATATATATATATATACACCTCTAAAATGTTGTATGAGTTACACTTCATTTCATATTGCCCTCAATTTTAAAGGTAATAAGAAAATGATATTTATAAAAATGACAATATAATATTTAGCTTCATGTTTAATGGTTTATAAATTGTTAATTATTCATTATTTGATTATGGTGAGAGTGCGATTTTCTTAAGTTAAAACATGTTAATTGTTAACAAAAATTTTCTTTTGGGTTTCTTTTGTAAATATTGAATACAAATTATAGCAATAATGTGAGTACATTATTTTGTTCTTTGTTTTTGTGAATTCCTATATTATGTAAAATGTCTCTTGAATTAATATCTATAATAATTGAATAATGTGATTACTTATAAAAAAAAAAAAAAATTGAATACGTGATTTATTTTGATTCCTTACAAGATAATTTACAATATACATTTACATATTTTTAAACTTATTCTTAAATTTTTATTTTGTTTCTTAAATTAAATGTAATGTTCTATTTTCTAATGCAATTTTAATTAGTAAAAGCCCGCGCATGACGCGGGTTACATGCTAATATTTAAAAAGGAAGGCCTTTGTTAAAGAATAAAGCCCGTCTTTTGAAGCGATGTCAAATTCTGCTCCCCCTTCTTCCCTTTCTCTCTATTGCATGTTGCTGGTTTGTTTTACAGTACTGCTTTGCTGCAAATCCTGTATATAAACCACTGTGTTTCATCAAACTACATGTCCAAAATTGGTTGAAAATTTAAGCCACCTTCAATTATCAACCTGCATCTGTAACGTTTTTTTTTAAGTTTCTTAACTCCAGGGAATGGAAGGGCATTCCAATGTGTAGCTTTAGCTTACGTTACAAAAAGTGGGGTGGTGACCTCAAAATGATTCTACATTCACCTTCACAACTCAAAAAAACTCAATTGCTTGGCCAGCTATGGTAACATTGACAAATATAACCATCTCATCCAAGAGAGAAGCATTGAATATCTTCATGACATCATAAAATCCAAACCTGAAATATCACAATCAAGTAGAAGGTGAACTTCTCTCACAACACCATTCCAACTTCCAAGATCTGATGTAATGACAAATAAATTACTGAATATTATGAAATTAATTTCCCAACCCATCATGCCTTCCAAAACAGAGCGCTTCCTACGAGTTTTCTTCCTCCATCCTGGCTATTTCAAAAGCAAAATCAACACATAATTACAGGCCTCAAAATTGGTTTCTGTCAAATAAACGTTCGTTTATTCCAACTTCAGCAACACTTTCAGTAATACCCAACACCTTTAAATTCCGATTGTGATGCTTGCTGTGCATCACCCCCTTTACCTAAAAACACAATGCGACCTGCAAAGTCCACAAAATAAACATCCATCGTATAGGAATTATTTATGACAAATCTTTCACTTAAAGCACAAATGTCTAGAAACTACAAATTATTTCATAAATATGCAACAAAAACATTTGCCAAGTATCTTGTGTCAACAGAGTGGAAAAAGTAATGTATATACCATTGCGACGAATGGCAACCTCTCTTACACGTCGAACAAGACCAGTTACCGGATCAGTGAAGATTTTGGTCTCTAGATTCCCCTCCAAATATAGAATCGAACTACAATACCAAAATATTATTATTACCGGAATCAGAAATAGAGATGATCTGCAATAAACTCAGATGAACAAAAAAAGAAATTTGGGGCAGCAGATCATGCATAAGACCAGAAACAAACAACAAAATACTACTCCAAAGAGAGAAAAAGAAAAAGAATATCATATAGAGTCATGAGAAAAATAAATTTCTCAAGTATAAGCTCAAGTCAACAACTAGACACAGTCACGGAATAACACGCAGATCAAGCAAAATAGTATTACCAACAAATTTCCATTTTTTTTGGGGGGGGAGGGGGAGGGGGTGGGGGTGGGGGGGGGAGATAACAAGGAGAAACTCCCTAAGCATAGCGAACCACAAGATTATATTGTAGGCACAGGTAAATCCCGAACAATTGAGCTGTCCCACACCCAAGCACTAGGTCATTCAAGGGATTTGAATCTCTGGCATCAATGTAGGGAGCATACCTACCTGCCAGTTGAGGCGACCCCAGGTAACACATTACCAACACACTTGGTTTAAAGTGTTCCACTTATTAGTGATCCAAAACAAGAAGCAAAACTCTTTAAGGTTTAGGAACTCATGCACAAGAGGCCTACAAGCAGAAAAATCTTGAGCAGGCAAAATTTGCCTTGGTTATCGTCTCAGGAAAACCCCATGTCATCTAAATGAGAACAATCTATATCTTTTTCAGTTTGGGAAGGAGAGGAATTATTTGGTTTACAGAAGAAAGTAAGTCTAATATTTTTGCCAATTTACGGCTATCTATGGTTCAGCTGAGTTGGCATTAATTTTTTTTTTTTTTAAATTTATAACTATGGAAAAGTATAGAGGTCATTGATTGCATGAACAACAACATCAGGGTTTTCTGTGTAAATGTTTTTCATCTACTTCTTGTGGAGATCTTACCCTATTAAGCAGAATCGAATCGTGTGCACTGCACTTGGCATTCATAGGCATAGCTGTAAATTTGGAAATAGAAAAAAGCATAATACCCTTCTTTCCAACCACTCAGACTCAGTTCTCTTTCAACACTGTTAAAGCACACAACCTCTTATCCAAGAATTCAAATATTGATGGACTCTTATCTTCAGATAAGAGCACACAATCAAATACTTCCGATATCTCCTTATCAAAGTATAAGAGATAACGTAGCTTGAATTGTAACAGAATATCATATAGATCAAACCTCTATCTATGTATATCTTTACTCGTGTACATCTCCTAGTTAGAGTATATCTCCATCTCTGTACCTCTCATAGGTAGAGGTAATTTCGATAACAAACTCTTGTAATCCTTGATTATAAATACAAGTGGAAAGCAACAAATAGAGATATGGTTGGAACAATATTCAATAGAGAAGTCTAGTTCTTATATGGTATCAGAGCTTGAAAAAGACTAACGTCTGCTCTCTATTTTTCTCTCTTCTCAATTCCCGAGTCCACCGTCACTTCTGATTCGAGTTCTACCTCGCAATCCCCTATTTTCTCTGTCCCACATATGAAACACTCTCCTTCCATCAAACTAGCCAAGGACAAGATGTGTATGGGTTTATTGATGGCACGACCCTCCCTCCTATTCAACGGATCGCCAATCCCACCATTACAACTGGAGCTCCCACAATGATCACCAATCCTGAATACCTCACATGGTATCAACAGGATCAATTAATCATCAATGTTATTGTCTCTACATTATCTGACTTGTATGTCTCTCATGCTGTGGGTTGTACCACATCTCGTGCATTGTGAGATTCGCTGGAAAAGATGTTCGCCTCACAAGCTCATGCTCGAATCATGCAACTTCATTTACAACTTACTACCTTGAAGAAAGGTAACACCTCTGTTACTGACTATTTTCATAAAATGAAAACTCTTAATGACACGCTAGTTGCATGTGGGCAGCCTCTCAATGACTTTGAAACTGTCTCTTTCCTGCTGATTGGTCTTGGATTAGAGTTTGATCCTTTGGGCACCTATATAAATTACTCTGGTGGATCCTATCTCCCGTGACGATATTTATGGACTTTTGCTCGCCCATGCGATGCGTCTTGAGCAACAGATGGCTACCTCTGATCTCTCTCATTCCTCTGCTCATCTCATTGCACGCACTACTGGTCATTCTGGCCAGTGTGGTAGAGGTTTCAATGCTGCCCGTGGTTTCCCCAGTGGTTGTAGCTATCGTGGTACTTTTTCTGGCGGCCATGGTCCCTCCTCTGGTGGACGTGGTTGTGGCCAATATTTCAATTCTAATTCTTTTGGCTCCTCACGTCTAATCTGCAATAAGCCGAGGCACAATGCCATCTCCTGCTATTAGCGGTCTGATTAGTTCTCTCAGCATGACTCCCAGTCCCCTATCAGGCTTTCTACTCCTCTCCTAGTTTACCAACTGATGACAGTTGGTACCTCAATACAGGGGCCACTCACCATCTCACAAGTGATTTGCACAATTTCAACTTGACTTCTGATGCATACACAGGCTCCAACCAAATTCATGTGGGTAATGGCACATGTTTGTCAATTAATCATATTGGTTCTGCTCTTATTTCTTCTTCTCGTCGATCCTTTATTCTAAATCAATTACTTCATGTTCCCTCTATTTGTAAAAATCTTTTCTCTGTCCTTCAGTTTGCTCATGATAACTCTATTTTCTTTGAGTTTCACTCCACTTTCTTTGTGATTAAGGGCTGCCGCACTAGGTCAATCCTCCACTTGGTCCTCTTAGGAGTGGCCTTTATCAGTTGCTGCCTTACTTCACCCCTTCTCCCTCTCGGTATTCTCTTGTTGGCGAAATGACTTCCACTAGTCATTGGCACAAACGCTTGGGTCACCCTGGTCTTCGCACTATTAAGCATGTGATTTTCAAGTTTTCTCTTCCTGTCTTCTCCAATAAGAAGGTTGTTGCTTGTGCTTCTTGTCAGCAACCCAAAGGTCATCAGCTCCCCTTCACGGCATCCACCTATGTTACTAGTCATCCCCTTGAATTACCTTTTTCCGATATATCGGGTCCTTCCCCTATTGTTTCATCCACTGGAAATAAGTACTATGTTTCTTTTATTGATGCTTTATAGTCGATTTACGTGGTTATTCCCATCCAATGCAAATTTGATGTTTTCTCAGCTTTCCTTAAATTTCACACTATGGTTGAACGCCTCTTCAACACTAAAACCAAACATATCCAAACAGATTGGGGTGGGGAATTTTGCTCTCTCACCACTTCCTTTCACAAACTTGGAATTGTTCATCAGGTCTCATGTCCTCATACGTATTAGCAACAAGGCTATGTTGAGAGAAAACACCGTCACATCATTGAAACCTCCCTTGCTCTTCTTGTTGAAAGCATGGTTCCTAAAACCTTCTGGGATGAAGCATATCAAGCTTCCTGTTACAAAACAAATCTCCTTTTCATAAACTATTTCATCACAGCCCCGATTACAAGTTTTTATATAATCAACATAAATTTGATTTTCGTTCCAAAGAATGTGTATTCCTCGGTTATAGCAGTAATCACAAAGGTTACAAATGCTATCATATTCACTAGTAGGATGTATATCTCTCGTGATGTCGTTTTTCATGAATCTACATTCCCCTTTACTTCCAATTGCTGTCTCCATCCCACCTACCCAGTCTCCTTCTATCTGGTTACCCTCCTCCTTGCAATTGCCTCAGTATGTTATTCCTACTCCTGCAAAACCAACTCCCACCCCTATTGCTGCTACTCCTACCTCTGTAGACCTTTGCTGCTACTCCTGCCTCTGTAGACCTTTTCAACAACTGAGTTCAACTCTGTATTAGATCCTCTAAATTCTGTCACCCTGTGCCTGTCCTGCACTCTCACCGTCTCACCACATGGTTACCCGTGCACAAAACCAGATTGTTAAGCCTTGATTGTTTCATGATGGTAGAGTGAAATATCCTGTCTCTCATGCTCTACTGGTTGTGACAGATTTAGCCCTTGATGAACCTACATGCTACTCTAATGCTATCAAAATCCCTGAGTGGCAGCAAGCCATGCAAGCAGAATTCAATGCTCTACTCCAGAACCATACATGGACCTTGGTTCCTCCAACAACTGCTACCAATCTTGTGGGATGCAAATGGGTGTTCAAACTAAAACGTAAGGCAGATGAATTTATTAAAAGGCATAAAGCTCGGCTTGTGGCTAAAGGTTTCTATCAACAGGCTGGTCTCGACTATGGAGAAACTTTCAGCCCGGTCGTTAAACCTACCACCATACGGACGGTGTTGTCCATTGCTTACTCTCATGGTTGGGAAATGCAAAAAATCAATATTCAAAATGCATTTTTGAATGGATTTCTAGCTGAATCGGTGTATATGTCACAACCACAAGGGTTCTCTCACCCCTCCCTACCGAATCATGTGTGCAAGCTCCACAAGGACTTCTACAGCTTGAAGCAAGCACCAAGGGCCTGGTTCTCACGTCTTAGCACCAAACTGTGTGAATTGGGATTTGTTGGCTCTAAGGTGGATTCTTCCCTCTTTATTTTACGCTCTGCATCACTGACTACGTTTATCATAGTTTAGGTTGATGATATTATCATCGCTGCCTCTGTTCCAACAGCTATTAGTGATCTCTTGCAGCAACTATGGATGTCCTTTGTGGTAAAGGATCTCTCAATGGGCTGAACTTTTTCCTTGGTGTAGAAGTCATTCCCGTGCAATCTGGTCTTCTGCTCTCTCAACGCTGCTACATTATGGACTTGCTCAAGTGCACCAACATGCTTGAAGCTAAGCCCATCTCTTCCCCGATATCTTATCAGCATTTGCTGGAGACCCAATGGAGGACCCCTCGGTCTATCGTAGCACGGTAGGTTCCTTACAATATCTTTCACGAGACGTGACTTAGCCTTTGCAGTAAATCGTGTGTGTCAATTCATGCACAAACCTTCTAAGCTCCAATGGCAAGCAATCAAAAGAATCCTCCATTATCTGAAGAACACGATTTCTCACGGACTCCTACTCGCTTACATGCATCCACACTTGAAGCCTTCTCGGATGCTGATTGGGCAAGGTGCCCCGATGATTAAAAATTAACTGGCAGCTATTGTGTATTTTTGGGATCCAACTTAATCTCATGGAGCTCTAAGAAACATCCTACGGTGTCCAGGTCAGGTACGGAGGCCGAGTATAAATCTATTGCAAACACAACTGCTAAACTGTTGTGGCTCCAGTCTCTTCTCTGTGATCTTGGTGTGCAGCTTTCTTCCCCACCAAAGTTGTGGTGTGACAACATTGGGGCAACATATTTAGTAGCAAATCCCATGTTCCAGGCTAGAACTAAACACGTGGAAATCGACTTCCACTTCATTTGTGACCATGTTGCTGACAAGTCTCTGCAAATTCTATTCATCCGAGCAAGGACCAACTAGTTGATGTCCTCCAAACCAATTGTCTCTACTCGGTTTCATTGGTTCCGTCCCAAGCTCAATGTGCATCTTGTCCCGTTGATCTTAAGGAGAGATGTTAAAGCACACAACCTCTTATCCAAGAATTCAAATATTGAAAGACTCTTATCTTCAACTAAAGATAAGAGCACACAATCAAATACTTCCGATATCTCCTTATCAATAAGAGATAACGTAGCTTGAATTGTAACAGAATAGCATATAGATCAAACCTCTATCTATGTATATCTTTACTCATGTACATCTCATAGTTAGAGTATATCTCCATCTCTGTACCTCTCGTAGGTAGAGGTAATCCCGATAACAAACTCTTGTAATCCTTGATTATAAATACAAGTGGAAAGCAACCAATAGAGATACGGTTGAAACAATATTCAATAGAGAAGTCTAGTTCTTATAAAGACCAACTCAAAAATCAAGGTGCTCACTGATGACTAGACAACTGTAACAAAATATATGGAACACACAAGCCCTGTCTTGTCAGCATTGTCAAAGTACTTTTGGCTTGTCAAAATAGTAGGAAGGTTCAAAAATGTTTCCCAAATGGTGCCATATAATTAAGACCGTTCAGCAAAATGGCAACTACAAATCTCAAACCCAATAGACAGGGAAAAACAAGTGTCTGCAACCCAATTTCCAACAACCAGTTTTCCCACCACAATATCAATTTTCATCAAATTGGACAGCTGCCACAGATGCCCCAATCTTGATACAAAGCAATCTCTAATAATTCCAACAATTCAGTCAAATTCCAATGCCTTATACTGCAATCCAACTAAGACATTAGACACTAAAATTATCCAGTCACAGCATTGAACTTGCCAATAATATTGAGAGCTATTAAGAACACCCGATATACACTATTTCTACCAAAAATGACCAGTATTTAGTGCTTGTGTGATGATATAAATAAATGATTTAAGAAAAAATGGGTAGACCCAAAAAGAAACAAAAGGCTCACCCAGGTACAACATGCTTCATGACAATCCCACCCAACCTCTCCGGATACACCGAAACCCGATGCCACTGTACCGCACACCGATTGGCGTACTCCCTTGGATCCTCATCATCCAACGGCCTCCGGTTGTTGCGAATCCCACCTGTCCCGAGCGAAAACATCGTTACTGTCCTCCCACTCCTCAGCTTCTTCTGCAACGGCCTCTGCCCCACCTGCCCCACCAATATCGCCTACAAAACCCCTCACCTCACATCACCAATCGAAAACCAAAACCAGTTTTTCAGTTCCCAACAAGTTCCAATCGATCAAAATACTCCCCGACTACAATTGGTATAAATACGGTAGCGAATCAATGTAAATAAGTAAAACAGAGCGAATCAACGTACCTCGTAATAAAAATAAATAAATAAATAAAACCCTAACCCATTACCCGCCAATCAAAAAAATTACCTAAAATTCACAACGAAAACGGAAATGAATAAAAAGGGTGAGGAGTGAGAAGAAAGAATAGTGATTGGGCGTGAGTGAATGTACCTTATAGATGCCAACATCGAGGCCGTTCTCGAGGGGGCGATCGTATACCGTGCGTTCTTTTGGTGTTTGCGATGGCGAAGATTGTTGAGATAATGGGGGGTCTGCGTCGGTGTCGGAGTTGAGGGCGAGCTGCTCGGAGTCGTCCAAGTGAGAGAGGTGGTCGGTGCACAAGGACATAGAGGACAGGTAATGGGTGCCCGGCTTAGCGTTTGGGAGCAGAGAGCGGCACAGCCTCCGCGAGAACGTCGCCATTGAGTTTGCCATTTTCTTTCTCACTGATTTTTGGAAAAGGGAAACGGAGAAGAGGGGTTTGGAGGAGCTTAAACCCTACAGCTAGCGCTCGCATTTTTTTGTGCACGTGGCGCAACGCCATTGGTGTAATGGATTGAAAAATAAATAAATAATAAATGAGAGGAATTGAATGAGCCTGTGAGGACATTCTTTTTTTTTTTTCTTTTTCACTAAAGTTAACCATCCCCTTAACTTTCGTTGCTTTTAAAAATCTTGGATTCAGCTTCTATCCAGCTTTCAGTGGAGGATGCTGCTGGTAGCCCTCCATGCATGGCTGAGAACATTCTCCCCCCTTATTCGGGTGATGCTGCTTCGGTTGATCAGGTTGATCAGGTGGACCCTGGCCCTCTCAATCTCCCATCAGACAGCGCCCCTAAGGCTTTAGGGTCCGTTTGAGTTTACGATTTCAAAAAGTGCGATTTGAAATAACGATTTTAAAATGTGCGATTTGAAAAAAGTGATTTTTAAAAGCGCAGTTAAGTGTTAGGCAAAATCGCAGTTTAGCCTTTAAAATCGCTAATTTACCTTTAAAATCCTGCGTTTTCAAAAAAGCACCATCTTATCTGCTGCGTTTTCAAATCACAATTTTTAAAAACACAGTTCCCAAACGATCTATGTTCTGCGATTTGGTTTAAAATCGCACTTATTGTCTACGAAATCGCAATTCTAAACGCACCCTTAGACATTTAGTGTATTGAATTTTAAAAATTTTGTAATCTCACTCATCCGATTAAATTTTCTATTAAATCCTAAAAGAGATGTGAGAAATTTAAAAAATACCCCTATATTTTGGAAAAAATTAAAAACGCTAGACCCATTGCCAAGTCCAGACCGTGTCTCTATGTGCTGCAGGTTTGAAAATAAATAATGCTCAATGTGGTGCTCCCTTGCTTTGGAAAGATCTTTCCAAATCTGGTTCGGTGCTTGGTTTCCTGGAGAACCACGTGTAAGGAGCTTCACCTTTCCTTAAGAAAACATGCATCTTTGGTCTTCCAGTTATGGAAATAACATATGTCTCGGCCTGTTTGAATATTTCCTGGAGAATTATAGACCGAAGTTTGTGTATTGATCACTTCATATAAAAGGTAGTGAAGTTTCACGAAACTCAAAGTCTCTATGATGCGAACCTCAACCAACATGCTTTGAGACCTAACAAACAATATAGGATTTGTCCAAGAAAGCTAAAATTCAGATTTTTAATAAAAAAACCCTGATCCAACGTTTATAAATAAAACGCGAACTAAAGGTATAAAGTAATAAAGTAACAAACCCCGACCTAATGATAATAATCGAATCACAAACTGAAGGTATAAAATAGCAAACCACAACCTAATGATTATAATTGAATCACGAATCGAAGGCACAAAATTTGAATACCACAAGGAATAATCCTTGATAAATTCACAAATTCTCTAAAGTAATAAAGTAACAAACCCCTACCTAATGATAATAATCGAATCACGAACCGAAGGTATAAAATAGCAAACACCAACCTAATGATTATAATTGAATCACGAATCGAAGGCACAAAATTTGAACACCACAAGGAATAATCCTTGATAAATTCACAAATTCTCTAAAGAACCAATAGAAGAAGAAACCAAACCTTACATTTTCGATTTAATGATACTTCATTACAATGAGTGCAAGCAATTTATAACATTTTCAGCCCTACATGCCCACTATAAGGAAAATGAAACTAACATATTTTGAAAATAAGAAAATATATTAAAAAAAAAAAAAAAAATCAAAACATAGGAGCCTAAAATTTAGCACTAATAATAGGCAAGTCAATCAGCTAATTAATTGATATATGATTGGCAAGTCAATCAGCCAATTAATTTGTCTAAAATTAGAAAGTAATTAGCGCCACCTTCTTCTTCTAATTTCACGCACAATCAAGCCATAATCAGCAATTAATTCATGTCATTTTCTAATGAAATTACAGCCATTAATCCATCCCCAATAAGCAAGATCAGCCTCATCAATAACTTGGATTAAATTTATTATGCATTCATCTTCCTTTGGGCAAGCTTGGAATGCCCCATTTTAAAATCACCCCAAATCTGAAAAATCAAACTCATTAAAATTGAAAAATATTACATCACATGAGAATAGTGTTGCTAATCATAAGTGGGGCTTCATTCTCAACCTTAGTTGAGGGTTTAGTCTCTCATGACTAAAAATAACATGCTAAATTTTATTAAAAACATCAAAATTAAAAAAAAAAAAAAAAAAAAAAAAAAAAAAAACTTACAAGAAGAAAACGTTGCAAGAGAAAGACTTTGAAATTCTGCTACCGTCCACACTTTTTACAAGAGCAAAGTATAATATATATCTATATATATATATAGTGCTAAGTGTCGGTGTTGCACTGCCAATTATGGACAGAATTACATGTATATTTGTTGCTGCGTTATTAAGGAAAATTTTTGTATCTAGTCTACCCATTATGGAAAGAATTGTGGTGAAACAATTCACTCACAGCTGCTGCCAGTTTTTGGATGCACGCTAGTTCCTTCCTTTTTGATGTTGAAAGTTATGGAAATAACATGTGTCGATGCAGCTTGTCAAGGAAAGAAGCGTGTATTCTTTATTGGTACCAGGTATGGAAAGAAATCTCTGGCTTAGAAATAGGAGACAAATCATGTATCACTCGGTGCTTCCTTCCTATAAAAAAATCGTGAATATCTGCCACATGCACAGCTCTTGTTCGATGCTGGAATGCCTTTTGTGCATGGGTTCGCATGGATTCGGTGCTCTTGGGCTCTTGCATGGCCAGGTCAAGACAAAAGATCATTCTTTCCAAATTTAAGCTGCTGACCCGTCGTTTAAAAGACAGAAAAATAACCGTTAGTTTTGTGTTGGCTACATTCTGTTGACAAAATCAATATATGTAATCTTGCTATCATAATTGGGGATGCCATGTATTTCAGAGTGTTCATTCGGAAATTTTTTTCAAGATTTTCAAGGAAGATTCTGTGCAGATTCCAACTCAAAGAAGTCGGATCCCATGTTTTCGACCGGACGGCCCAGTCATGTATCCGGACGCCCATCTGTGTCAAGAAGCCGAATAGTTCAAAGTTGCATCCGTTTGGACGTCATGGCAACACGTCCAAACGCTCTTTAGAGTTCAAGAAGTTTCCAGCTTTCCTTTGCAGACACGGAGTGGGAAGACAACTTGCACCAGTCTGGACGCCAGGGTAACACCGTCCGAACGCCGAGATCCTTGATAAGGAAATTGCATGCATACACTCTGCATCTGTCCGAACGACAGGGCAACACCGTCCGGACGCGGTCCTATTATGGCAATTACGTGTAGACAAAATGCAACCATCCGAACTCTAGGGCAACACCGTCTGAACGCAGCCTTAATATGGAAAAATGTGGAACGTTATGGAAAGCCAATTGCACAGAAGACCGTATCGACGTTCAATGCTTCCGTCTGGATGCCGCCTAGAGAAATCAGAGACAAACTCAATTCAGGTCATCTAGCCTATAAATAGATGTGTCTAGGCATGTATTCTTCACAGAATTCGGTATTGAATTATCTATAGCTTAGAGAGGGTATTTAGGGAGATATTGAAGATCTGCTAGCTCTCTAGCTATTGTTGGTGTGCTGTTATTGTGTTCATGTGAAGTCCATTTTAGGGAGGAACCCTAAGATAAAGGAATCCATTGAAGACCCCTTCAAGTAGGTGACTTAGTTGGGAGGCGTTCACGTTGGGTTACGTGTCAGAGTGCAAGATACGATTGCTGCATATGGGTATGTGAGTACTACTGCCTTTGTACTAGCTTTGTCTTCTGAATAGTGGATTTCCTAGATTTGGCTGCCCCAGAGTGGTTTTTCTCTTAATTGAGTTTTCACTTCGTTAACAAAATATATGTCTCATTTAAATTTCACATTTAGATATTTTGTTACACATTGTTCACACACATACAGTTAAATTATAAGTCAATTTATTTTTCAATAACATACTAAGCCCTCTTGTTTTCGGTTCAAGAGAAAAAGAAAGAATAAATACTTCTGCCAGTTTTGCGCCTCCTCTTCACTTCCACATTATATGCAATTCCAACTAAAAACCTCAATTTTCTCTTAATGACCTGCAAAACACTAAAATACTAAAACTTACCAAGAACATTAGAAAATAACAAAACTAAAGGTTTAACAAATGCAAATTAAGGGGTCCACATATGCAATATTTGGCACTCATCAAATACCCCCAAACTTACATTTTGCTAGTCCCTTAGTAAAACAAAATGAAAAATAAAATCAAAACATAAAACATAAATCCGTTGTCGTGGGAAAGACGATTGCATTTAGCATATGCAACAAGCCTTTTAAACCCCTAGGACTCCCTAGTGGACGAGTGAAGTCTTGTGAGGGTTTGCCAACAATGAGACCCACAAACATTTTAAAACACTATGTTATTTTCAAACAATGACTTTTGCATAAACACATTGTTCATACATCATGAGCAAGTTTAACAAAGTGAACATCACAATCACATTATTAGGACATCAAAAATCATTCTACTCATAGCTAGAAAATTGAGACAACCCATGCTCAAATGAGTGCAAAGTGAGATTAACATAGACTCATGAGGTTCCAATTTTTTCAAAGATTGTGTACTCCAAAATTAGGAATTTTATCAAGTGTAAACAACAAGGCTTAAATCAAAATATGCATTTTTTTTTTTTTGTCAGTTGTGCAATGCCCGACTTCCTTAAGCTTTCTAATTGAATTATGTAACAAGTGTAAGTGTTGGGCTAGTGACTCCCAAACCAGATGATTTTAGGGGCACTAGATGTATAAACATCCCTAAAGGCTTAATTACTCAAGTCAAAAATGCTACGAAGCCAAACTAGCCATACAATCAACCAAATTGAATTTCTAATTTTTTTAAGAGAACACTCAATGCTTAGTGAGGCACGAGGCCCAGTTACTCAATGAGAATTCAAACTGATGATATTTTTTTTTCTTTTTATTATTTATTTATTTTTTAGAATTTAAGCCAAGGTTTCATCAACAAAACATGCTACAAATCTCAAACACATTCCTCAATTTAAATCTCATACCTCATAGAACCAATACTAATGTGCTTGTGATAATCAATTCATACAAGTGATGTCTCTCAAATCCAATAGACGAGTCAAAAGATTCAGATTTCTAGTGACATGCAATGTTGAACATGTTAAACAAACCAATGACATATAAACCACATTTGCGATGTAATCATGCTCAATTAACAACATAACACAATTTTTTTTTTTTTCAAAAGCAATAAAAATAACAACAAAAACAATAAAGATAACAGACAATTTTTTTTTTTCAAAAGCAATAAAAATAACAACAAAAAAATAATAAAGATAATAGACAATTTTTTTTTTCAAAAGCAATAATTAAAAAAAAACAACAAAAACAAAAATAATAAAGATAATAGACAGAAATGTCTACCCCACCCCCAAATTAAAATGACAAATTGTCCCCAATGTGACTAGAAATACAATACCGAATGGGCTATGCAAGTCGGGTGTACCGTAGAAAAACGCTCCCCCAAACTTGAATAGCAGACACTTGTCCTGAAAAATGTTCAATTCCTTATCTTATTATGCACAGTCTGTATGCATCACATTTGTGCTTTTGGTTGTCTTCCTCAATTTCTAAGTACTTATGGGCCCATGGGCGCTGTATTTGGCACAAGCTCTAGAATATTGCAGTAGCAAAGGACGGGCACTGTATCATGATCCCAATGGTACAGGGTCTTGTTTGATCAGGTAAGAGGTTTTCGACACAGGTTTTGCTTAGTTTTTCATACCCATTTTACTTGTTTTGTTTTGTTTCGTGATTTTGAGTCCGTGGTCAACAGGAAGGAAATCCCAGGCTGTCTTGCTTTGGCCTTATGAAGAATAGCAGGAAGGGGAAGAGTTACAGTACTAACTTGGCTTTCACCCCTCCGGAGTACTTGAGGACTGGTGTATATACTGCGTTATAAGGAGTGTCCAAGTATATTATTTTGAGATAAACATTTGAGCACCATCTTGGCCAAGATGTAAATTTTTGGATATAGTGGGCAAGGAAAAGCCTGGTAATGTTGTGCCATGGTAACAATAATGTTCTGTTTCGCATTAGAAATGTATCTAATGACGTATTAAGAAACTAGGAGCTGCTTGCTAGTAACTGCAATATAGACTATATATATAGTTGCTTCACTGATTCTTAAAATTTTTAAAAAAAATTATCAATTGCATTATTGATATGCAATTTATATACGAGTCTTTTGTGCTCTGTTTAAACAATACAGACATGCAGAATTAATTATGGATATTGAAGTTTACAAAAAGTTCAATTTGTTTGAATATTTTCCATTTTCCTGAGGTTTCTCATTTTTATCTAATTTTTGTTTTAGTAGACAGCTTGCTATGGCTTTGTAAGAATAAAGGGTTAAACTCTCTCTCTCTCTCTCTCAACTTAGAACTATCAGTATGGAGCTTAAATAATTGTTTCTTTTACCATGAAACTAAATTCATATTCATGTTGACATGAATGGTGGGATGAAAAAAAAGGTAATCTAGGAATTCCTGTATAATATGGTATGGAACAAGTTTAGAAAATATGAGCCCATGTATTTCCATAGTTTGTTACATAATTGCCATTTGGTTTCAATTTAATTCAAAGACAAGTATATAAATGTGTAAATATGTCTTATCTTTTGCAGGTAGAGTGACTGCAGAAAGTGTAGTTTACAGCTTTTGGACCATGCTGCCTGATCTTCTTAGCGGCAAACATATTCCACCGAGTCATGTAGGTTTTCATCAAAGTCTCATATATGAATCCTCGATTATTTTATGGTTGCAAACTAGAGAGCTTGTGTTCAATATGAAATGACATAATTAATGTTAGACAGTAATTTGATTTAGTTTTGAGATAAAACATTCCTTGTTTTAGTTGCCATAAATTGGATGGTTACTCTAAGAGACCAAGAATCTGTTCGCGATCCATGAATGTTTGCGGTGTCTGTTCCATATATGAATATTCTCGTGTTGATGATAATTTGTGGTGATAGTAGTCCTAACGTGCTTTTGTATCATGATGGTAATTGGGATGAAACCAAAAAAAAAAAAAGAATAAATAATTATTTTGTTTAATTGTTTTATTTTATTTTGAGACATTTTAGGGAAAACATCTCTAAATTTTATTTTTATTTTATTTATTTATTTATATTTTATTTTGAGCCGTTTTAAGGACCCTAAAACGTCTTTAAAAAAAATTAATGATAATTTTTTTGAGCTGTTTTTGTGCTAAATGGCTTTAATTAAAGTCGTTTTAATCAAAACGGCTCAAACTCGGGTTTTAATACTTGATATGTTGAACCGTTTTGAAAACAACTCAAAAATAAAGGGCTCAAAAAAAGGGGCTCAAAACAATGATTTTTTTGTTGTGTAAGAAATAAGAATAACCCATCTTCGGTTGGCACGGATTGTCCACCTAACTATTAATGCTCCATTTGTTTCAACGTAAAATGATTTTCGTCGTAAAATATTTTCGGCGAAATCATTTTTAGAAAAAATGATTTTCTCGAAAATATATTTCGGCGTTTGGCTCGCACAAAAAAATTACAAAATGTGAAAATCAAAGTTTGGCAAATGCCGCTGGAATTCGGCAACGTCCGGTCCCCGTTGCCAAATTCCGGCAAGCAAGTTTGGCCTGATCCAGCCGAACTCTTCTAGATTCGGTCATATCTGACCAGATCTCGGACATTTTGGCCAGATCCTATTGGATCAGTTGCCGAATTTGTCCAGATCCGGCTGGATCCTAGCCATTTTGGCTAGATCCAACCGGATTAGTGGCCGGATCTGGCCAGAGCCAGCTGGATCCCGGCCGGCTTCTGACCATGGCTAGAATCAGGCAATATTCCGGCTAGTTTCGGCCGGAATCTGGTCCCCCGGCATCCGGCGATGGTGACTGGATGTCGCCAGATTCCAACCCTGGTTGAATTCTGGCAACCGGATGTTGCCGGACTTTGGCGCAGGCTGAATTCCAATGATCGACAATTGCTAAATTCCGACAATCGAATATCAAACGTGCGTGTAAGGATGAAGAGTTTAATTTCGAAAAATGATTTACGGTTTTGAAAACCATAAATCGTTTTCCAAAAATTAAAGAAGTTTTTAAGGTCAAACTGAAAATGATTTATGTTGACCATTATTTTCGCCCCTACCAAACACCATAATCATTCTACGCCGAAACAAATGGAGCATAAGATGCGGTATAATCTATCTTCTATAGGTATGAACTTTTAAATCTCTTAATTAGTATACATGTAATCAAGGGATAAGCATAACTCATTTTTCGATAAGGTATGAATTGTTCTACTTAAATTAAACTAACTAGGGTGTAGAGCAATTTATCTTTCATAGGCATGGCCTATCACTCCATCTTGATTTTGTGTCCATTAAAACTATTGTAAAACCATCATTTATACAATCACAAAAAATACTAAGATTGAGTTCAATATAAATAAACAACTTTCTAAGACAAGATAAGAGGTTTATCAAAATTGAATATAAACATTAAAGCATAATCTCAAGATTAAACAACCATTATTCATGTTCATAGAATTCCAAAAGAAAAATACTATTATATCATAATTACTTGGATATGGCTACATCAATACCCTACGGATGAATTAGCCGCTCATGAAGTTGCTGGAAATCGTCTTTGTCAAATAGAAATCCATCCCAAGAAGTTGCTGGAACTTTGAAGCACTTTTCTCCTAAAACTTAGCCATTAATCCTATTGATTTTTTCTGTGAAATGTGGCTTACCCTTAAAAGCACAATTTAGATGCCAATTTATAGAGTACAAGAGCAACCCTAGTCTAAGTCGTGTATTCTATGACTTCTAGTCCAAGTAGGAGAAGGAAAACTCTTTTCTTTTCTGATTTCTGTCTTGCTGTCAGTTTTGTCGCACGAATGCGCTCGAGCCTAGGTGGTTGGTGCACTCGAGCCCATTTTTCCTGTAGCATTTAGGATTTGTGTTTTAGGCCATAAAAGTGATGGATTTGCTTGTATTTTTCCTTAGACACCTGCGAATGCCTAAAACACAAAAACAACACAAAACATTATATTACAGTGAAACTAAGGGCCTAACATATGTAAGTTTAGGCCTAACATATGCAAGTTTAGGAGCTTGAATATGCAATATTCAATGCTCATCACATATGTTCTTTCCCATTGAGGCTCATGGGCATATTAATACGTATAACATGAAATACTTCATAAAACATCATCATAACTTTTTATAAACTTATGTCATGCATATCATCATAATAGGAGGCCACTTCGGCTCATATTATTTACTATGAATGCAACTTCGGCTCTTATACTTTCATTATGGAAACAAATTTGGCTCCCTTTACTTTATTATTGGAGACTGTAGCGCCCCAGATTTTAAGACATAAGGTTTAATGTCTTAAATTAGATTTAAGACCTAATAATAAGGCAAAAGAATGAATATGAATATTTATGAAAATAAATATTCATTGATTAAAAAAGGTTTATAGTTTCAATTCAATAAACGGACCTTAAACTTTGGAACGACGGAAACATGGTCAAATGAACTCTGTTTTGGTCAATTAAAAAACTAGGACTCTCGTCTCGAAGTCCTCTAGTTACCCTCCAAATTTCATGATTTTTGGACTTCGTTAAGAGTATGAAAATACCCGTGAATCATACTGCCCTTAACTAGGACGAGAATTCAGATATATATAACATTTGGGGACCCGTTTCTATTTCTTAAAGGACCATGTGTAGAACCCTTATTCACGTTCTCTACTCTTTGTGCTTTAAGGAAAGGCTCATGATTAAGGTGACTTGGTGTTCCTCTTTGCTATTCTTATTTTATTAATAACAAAATGATATTTGGTGCTTCTCCTTGCTAGAAAGAGATGTGCATGTGCTGCCATGTTTATTTTGATGCTTGTTGTCTTCAAAACAAGTGGGACGCATTCCTTCAATTAAGTGGACAGCAGCTCCTTCATGCATGGCTCCTTCTTCCTACTCCTCACACCCCACCATCACAACTCATCACCTAGATGCAGAGAACCCACCCCAACCATTAGATCATTTCCAACTCAAATGGATCTCTTTCTTGCTTCTAATAACCTTGCAACAGCTAGGCACTTAGCTGTTACTCGCCAAAATCGTTGTATCAACTTTACCCAAGTGATCCTAACCTCTCGTTTGTATATAAATTGAGGTGCACACCCCCTCTTCATTCACGCATAACCCTTCTCCCTTCTCTCAAATTTCTGCAACATCTCTCTCTCTCTCTCTCTCTCTCTCTCTCTCTCTCTCTCTCTCTCTCTCTCTCTCTCTCTCTCTCTCTCTCTCTCTCTCTCTCTCTCTCTCTTTCTAGTTTTACAGCAGCAAGAAAAGCTGGAACTCTAGCAAAAACCGAGTCATAACGAACTCGGATTGAGTCGAATCAAAAAGAAAAAGTGTTTGTCTTGAAGTCTTCTATCTACCCTCAAAATTTCACGTCAATCGGAGTATGTTTGACCATAAAAAAGTAGGTCGGAGTAAGCTGCCCTCCATTTGGACGGAAATCCTGAATTCAAATAGATAGGACTTTTTGGTAAGTTGTTAAATAAGACTTTAATTTATTTTATATAATTTCCATGTTACTTGTTTTATGAGTTGTGTAAAGACCCAATAAGCTTAAGAGATAAAAGAATTAAAATAAAAAGTAATATAAACAACTTTTATATTTCAATGTCCTCATGACTTTCATGAGTTGATCGTATTTATATTTCCTTTTACATTTTATGTCCTCACGACTCTCTTGAGTTGATCGCATTTATATTTCTTTTTATATTTCAATGTCCTCATGACTTTTATGAGTTGATCGTATTTACTCTTATTGTCCTTATGATATATTTTAATCCTTCAAGTTCATATTTGGTGGTATTGGTCATATAGCCTCGTCATCAAATCATGAACCAAGGTTTTAAGATTGTTATAAGTGATCGTCTCAAACATAATGAAGTGATTGATAATAATAAATATAAAGAGATGAGGGTCTATAAACAATGATTTGTTTGTTAGATAATTGATATATATATGAATGGATTTATATGCAGAAAAGAAGGCTAAGGAACTACGCTAAGGAGTGTAAGTATCTTTATACTTACTGAGGACGAAGCTGATGAATTTTTCTATAATATTGTCTTTACTAATTTATTTAATTTGTTTGTGCATGCGAATTTACATGTTTTATATTTTAATTAAACTAATTAATAACAAAGCTGGTGAATGCAGCAGGGGGCGAAGGTATTGCCAGTGGAACCGTAGGTTCCCGTAAAGATAATAATCAAATGCTGTAACCGTAGGTTTACAGGCCAGCTGGGACCTTAGATTCCTAGCCTAAATAATTAAGCTTTAAGTGAGGAGACCATAGTTTCTCGGGACCGTAGGTTCCCACAACACGCTAATACGGACCGTTGGTTCCATCACGAGAAGAGTGCAAAAGATAATAATTAAACCTTCCATATAAAACTGTCATATTACTATTTTTATGGTTATGTATATATTCAATCTATGACTGTGATTAGCTACCATGGATCATATATTGCATATACACGTGATTATAAAGCCATATCTGCATTATGATGCATTTATTAAATAAGTCAGCATTCATTATATTATTGGAAACAATTAACTCACTTAGGTATTTTGTATTGTTGTTTTCCTCTTTATATTACATATTATTACAGGGTATGAGGAGGAGGAGTATCAGGATTGTTCAGATCTTTAGGTGATCTTGATAGCAGTGTCTGAGGCTAGGATGCCTCCCACTTTTTCTGGACTTATATTACTAAAAAAATTTAATAAAATTTTTAAAAAAATTTCACTTATAACCCCTGATCTTTTATTACTTTTGCAATTATGACCTCAAACTTTAAAAAATTTTAATTTAATGTATCCATCTTTCCATTTTTTTCAATTTCAACCCTTTATCGGAATTTTTCATTAAATCCGGTCAAAATTTCCTAAATACTTGTATTTTTTTTAAAAAATAATAAAAATAAAAATTATCAAAGTTTTCAAGGATTCAGTCATGAGTATTTTTGCAAATTTCGTTAATTCTAACCAACACCTAATCCTTGCATTTTAACAGAGGATTAAATTTTATTTTATTTTTTCTAAAAAAAGGAATGGTATTTTGAAAATTTTGACGGGATTTAACAAAAAATTCTAACCGAGAGTTGAAATTAAAAAAAATAAATGATTTAACAAGAATTATTATTATCATATTTGAAAAACGATATTTATATATTTATTGATTTGTAATAATGATACTCTGAGTGATTTGATTGTAAATTATTTGTGTCATACATGGCACAAATAATATTTTTAATGTGTAATTATTCAATTACACTCTTTTTGTATATTTTGAAGTATTTTTATTAGAAGCTTTAATGTGTTATTATTAAGAAAAAAAAATATATTTTGCTGCTAATTTATAACTCTGATGATGTCGTAATGTCACGTGAAAATCGAAATTTTCACTTACGCTTTTTTGTAAAAGGCGGGGCATTACAGAAACAACTTCGGCTCCCTTTACTTTATTTACATTATTTTATAAAGGCAACTTCAGCTCCTTAATCTCTTTATACATAATCAAGCTCATACTTCATGCTATAAAACTTATCATGGCTTAGAACACTTAAAAACACACAATACCTAAAGAAAATTAAGAAATCAAGCTCAAACTCTCAAAAAATCAACACAAGTCTAAGGAAACTAAGATTTTCTAATTTACCTTAAAACAATCGATGAAAACGTAGATCTTGTAGCAAGGATCACGTTTTCGGTGTCGGATTTGAGTTTTGAAAGCTTCAATCTACCAAGATCTAGGGTTTTGAGACAAAACCCTAAGAGAGAGAGAGAGAGAGAGAGAGAGAGAAATGAGCTGAAAAAAGCTCATTGGTGCGCAGCCTGTCCGGAAACGCATGTGTTAGGAACACACTAGGAGTTCTGTTTGCAGGCTGTACGGACATGACAGCGAACATGAATCTTCTACCCAATCCGTCCAGACACCAAATGGGTCCACCCGGACATACAACTCACAAAATTAACTTTAAACGTTTTCTAAGTGTCCAAATTTCATATTTTACCTAATTATTTACTTAATTAGTCTAATTCATGTGTTTTAGCACTTGATTTACATCTTGGATATTATAGTATGATATGGTACACTGGTATATGCGATATTACGGCCATGGGCTTACTATTGTACGGGTTTGACTCTTTGGTCACAGAAATTTACTTTTTTATGTTTGACCTTAGATTCAATGGTTTAGTAGGTTGTTAGGCGATAGAGTGAGAAACTCACTGGGATGAAGATTTCAAATGAATGACTTGTATTGTCAGGTTGGGTCAGTTGGTAGTTAACTGTTATTTTTATTAAAAAAAATTGTGTTGAGGTTCTGAGTTTATGATTGATCATACATGATTCTATCTTAAATGTTTATTGTTAGAAATCTCAAATTAATTTGTTCCACTTTCCACTTTAATATGCTCCGATCATTAGTATAGCATGGTGGAGACCTAATCCCTTGCGTGCCCCTCGTCGTTGATGGAGGAGGTGGGGGAGGTGAAGACTCACCTCTTATTCCGATGAAAGGATGGTGGCCGGCACTAGTAGAGGTCAACCTTCATTCGACCTTTCTTTTTATTTTTGATTCTTTTATGTTTTAAAAAAATAAAATCAAAATATTTTTTTTAATTTTCTTACTTTCAAGAAACAATTTTAATTATCTAAATTAATTTTTAAATGTGATTTTCAGCTATAACATTTTTTCAGAAGCTTTTCAATTTTCACTTTTTCAAAAATATCATTAAAAAAATGGAAAAATACTTTTCAAAGACTTCACCAAATCCGCCCACTAATTTTCTCTTTATTCATTTAAAAAAACGAAGAAAAGAAACCACAATCAGGCTTCAATTCATCCAACGGCTAAGAACAAAAGTCACACATCCCTTCCGTACTTGCTCATGCAGACACACCCCGAAAGAAAAAGTCAGTCCTCTCACACACGCATCTAGGAGTGCTAAACTCTCATCCCTCCACGTGTTCCCCTGCATGTCTCCAAAAACAGAACACTCCCACAGCTGTCAACTGTCCCGTCCCCCTTCTTTAACACCTCTCTCTCTCCCTCTCTCTCGCAGACACCTTGATTGAGCTCAAGCTCTTGATCAGCAAATTATCCATGGCCGACCGCCACCCCATCTCAGCCCAAACCCAGAGAGCCTCCACATTCCTAAGTAAACTCCAAGACCATGCACCAAACTCTACCCAGCTCGTCGGCTTCTTGACCCTCCTCATCTCCTGCTCCGTCTTGCTCATCCTCACCGGCCTCACCGTCACAGCCACGGCCTTCGGCGTCGTCTTCTTCGCCCCACTGATCCTCGTTTCGAGCCCCATATGGCTCCCAATCGGGACCTTCCTCTTTGTTTGCACCGCTGGCTTCTTGTCTTTTTGCGGGTTCGGCGTAGCGGTCGTGGCCGCCTTATCCTGGATTTACCGCTACTTCCGTGGGATGAACCCTCCCGGTTCGGACAGGTTCGACTACGCAAGGAGCCGGATTTACGACACGGCGAGCCATGTCAAGGACTATGCTAGCCAGTACGGTGGGTACTTGCAGAGTAAGGTGAAGGATGCGGCTCCTGGGGCTTGAGATTTGAGAGGTGTTGGATAACTGGACCGAACTTGTTCCGGTTTACTATGGGGTTCGTTACAGTGAACCGGGTTTATTTCTTTTTTAATTATTTTTTCTAAATGACTGGTATTTTCTTTTTTCTTTTTTCTTTTTTCTTTTTTGTGTTTAGTGGTTTGTTTGGACTTTTGCTGTCTTTGTTTGAATGGATAGATGGTTAATGGACTGTTTGGTAATAGAATTCTAAAAAATGAATATTATTCTAATTTTTGCTTTTCTCAAAAACAAATCATATTTTATTTATTTTTTTTTAAAAAAATATATTTTATTCAACTTTTTTTAAAAAGTTAAATTTCAAAATTCACGCGCCAAATAAAAATTGAATTCTAATTTCAAAAATCCAACACCTAAACACACTATTATGACTTTTGGGATAGTGAAATGAAACAACTATTCTACTTTTTAGTTTGGAAAAAATTTATATTAATTTATTTTTTGGTAAATAAAAAAAGAAATTTAAATTAAAAATAAAACCCTAAACGTGAATACTGGGGGGTTGGTCACCCACAATAGAGCTAGGATGGTTGTGGCTAGGAGAGTACAAGCGGGTGGTTATTAACTATCTAATAACTACTAATCGCTAACCGTATAATCACATAATCACTTTTATAAGCAATTGTAAAAAATCAGTAATCACATAAGGCAGGACGGTTAACGGTTTTAGGGGTAGGCGGATGCGATTAATAACTGTTAACTAGTTTAATATTCATAAAAATATTATTAATAAAAAATTCCTTCTATTTATTTAAAAAAAATCCTAAAATCATTTAAAATAAGTCATAAAAAGAGTCTAAATGTCCAAAATACTACAATAGATTCATTTCTAAAATGCGGTTATGCGATGCACTTATAAGTTTCAATAACCGTTAACCAGTGGTTATTTTAAAACTACTAACAACTTAAGGCAGAATAGTTACTATTATGAAAATTTGATAACTCACTATAAAAAAAAAAAAAAGAAAAAAAAAAGGCTTTTTGAGCTGTTTTTTGTTGGAGCCGTTTTAGCAAAACGACTCTAATTTGAGCTATTTTTAACTAAAACCGCTCCAATTAGAGCCGTTTTAAAAAAACGGCTCCAATTAGAACCCTTTTAGTTAAAACAGCTTGAGCCGCTTTTTTAAAACAGTTCAAATTAATTTTAAATTGTTTTAGTTAAAACAACTCCAATTAGAGCCGCTTTTTTAAAACGGCTCTAATTGTAGCCGTTTAAACAAAAAAAAAAAAGTCTCAAATTAGAGCCGTTTAAAAAAAAAAAAAATGTCTCATATAGATCGTACCACGATCGATCACACATAGATCGTACTGCGATCGATCACATTGATCGTACCACGACCTATCACATGATCGTACCATGATCCATCGCATAATCGTACCACGATCCATCACATGGATCGTACCACGATCCATCACATTTAGATCGTACCACGATCTATCACATTGATTGTACCATGATCAATCACACTTAGATTGTACTACGATCCATCACATAGATCGTATCACGATCCATCTCAAAGATCGTACCACGATTGATCACACATGATCATGTGATGGATCGTGGTACGATCAATGTGATCGATCGTGGTACGATCTATATGTCCTCCTCAAACTACCATATATATATATATATATATATATATATATATAAAATAACAAAAAATTATAGAAAAATAAATAAATAAAAACTAGTTTTAATTTTTTTTTCGTTTGTTTATTTAATTTTTTTTTTATATATATAATTTTCAGTTTTTTTTAAACAAAAATTTGTTTTCTATTTTTATTTTTATTCCTTTTTTCTTTAATTTTTTTAATTTGTTTTTCAAAAAATATTTTTTATGTGTACTTTTCCCTATAATTAATATGTAATACTATATATTTCATTAGCTAGTATACTATATGCTTAGTTATCAAAAAATTAATTAAACATAAAAATAAGTGATTGGAAAAAAAGGCTCCAGTTACTTACAAAAAAGAAAAAGAAAAACAAGGCTCCAGTTGGAGCCGTCTTGGAAGAAAACGACTCCAGTTTTGGAGTCGTTTTCTTCCAAAATGACTTTAAATTTTGGGCCCTGCGCGCACAGCCGAAAAAACATTCAAGTTTTTTTTTTTTCACACACCCATAAAATATCTCCTTTACTCTCATTTCTCTTAATCTCTCTTCCTTTCTCCCTTTCTTTCTTCTTTCTTGTTCAGAGTTCTTCTTCTCCCTTCTTCCTCTCTCTCTCTCTCTCTCTCTCCGACCACTGTCATGGGTCTCAAGAGACCCACGACCACCGTCTCTTGAGACCCCGGCCGTGGGTCTCTTGGCAGGGCTCGAGAGCGGCGGTCTTCTTCCACCTCCTACATCCCTCCCCACCGCACCCAACTGCACCCGCGCATGCACCTCTTCTCCCCAACCCCCGCAAACCCTAAACCGCCTTTCCAATCCCAAACCAAATGCCTCCTCCTCTTCGCGCCTACCTCTTCACCGTTCCATTCCTCTTCTATCTCTTCACCACCGCCCAAAAGATCCACCAATCCGCCAAGTTTGCCCAGCCCAAGTCCAACTTCTTCAGCGTGTTCATCAATGCTGGCCCCATTGGCGCCCGCGTCCGGGTCTTCGAGTTCCTCGGTGAGGGCCGGATCTCGCTCATGGACGGGACCGGCACCAGCTCCATGAAGGTGTGTCTGGGTCTCTTGAGACTCAGTCGTGGGTCTCTTGGCAGGGCTCGAGAGCCTTCGTTCATCTGCCCAGGTGAAGAACATGGTTTTTTTTTTCCTGCTTCCTATGCCTCCGAAAATCATATTGTTTCCGATTTCTGTGTTGTCTCGTTTTTGTTTGTGAAAATGTCACAGTGAGGATCAAGGTCCATGAGCTGCGTTAGAAATTGAAGGCCAAGCTGTTGAACCAGCTCAAGGATCTCAAGGCGAATCTTTCTCTCCTCCGCGTCGCCAAGGTCACTGGCAGTGCACCCAACAAGCTCTCCAAGATGTACTCTCTCTCTCTCTCTCTCTCTCTCTCTCTCTCTCTCTCTCTCTCTCTCTCTTTGTGGTTTTATTTTCGAAAAGCAAAGTCTTTGTTTTTGATATTGCTGTTGGTATTTTTTGGGGGGTTTCCTGGGGAATACAGAAAGGTGGTGAGGCTGTCGATTGCATAGGTGTTAACGGTGATATCTCAGAAGCAGGAGGTTCTGAGGGAAGTTTACCAGAAGACTTCGAGTTGTATTTTTTTATGCTTTGAAACTTTAAGCTTTACTGGTTTCATTTCTTCTTCTTCTTCTTCTTCGTTTTTCTTTTCTTTTCTTCTGTGGTAACTCTAAATGGAACTGGCATTGAGGCTTTTGGATCAAAGTTTTGAAGGATTGTTCAGGATATTGAATTGGGTTGTTTGTGGACTTCTTGCAGATCTCGATCAAGAAGAACTATTGTGGATTAATTCTTCTATTTTTTTTTTCAATTTAGAGTAGTTTTCCCTAAAACGACTCCAAAAAAAATGATTTTTTTTTTAATATTTTTAATTTAGAGTCGTTTTAGGGACCATAAAACGACTCTCATTTTTTTTGTAAAAAAAAAAATTTATTTATTTAGAGCCATTTTGGGTCCTTAAAACAACTCCAACTAGTTGAAGCCGTTTTAGTCTAAAACGGCTTTAAACGTTTTGAACCGTTTTGGTTAAAACGGCTCTAATTAGAGCCATTTTTGTCCAAAACGACTCAAACTGAGACTTTAATACTTGATATGTAGAGCTGTTTTGAAAACGGCTAAAAAAAAAAAGGCTCAAAACACCTGTTTTTTTTTTTTTTTTTTTTTGTAGTGGCTGCCTAAGGCAGTTGCGGTTGGCAGTTAGAGGCAATAATCGCAACTGCTTATACATCCCTATTTCTGACCACCCCTGAAGCCAATCAGAGGTGGCCTGCCCAAATTCACCAGGGCTGATTGTGACCATGCCCAAATGCACTGGGGTTGGTCGGTTAGCCACAATTGGGGTTGGCAAAACAGGTTATCGTGTTGAGTTTTGGTCGACCCGCCAACCTGTTTAGGCCAACCCGAACTGGGCACGATTAGCTAAACGGGTTGGGCGGGTCAAACCGTTTAGCTAACTATGTCAAAAACGGGTTAGCGGGTCATAAACGGGTTAGCGAGTCAACCCGTTTAGTCAAAACCCAAACCCTATAACTTCGTGTCGTGTTCGTGTCAAATTCGCGGGTTGTGTAAAAAATTAACAACCCTAGCCACAATACTTATGTAGTTGGTTTGTATTTTTTTATTTTTAAAAAGTTTGAAAGAAAATAGAAAACACTATGAGTAGTATTTTTTTTTTTTTTTTTTTTTTTAATGCAGTCTATTCTCTTGGGAATATCTATTTCTCTTATTTTTTTAGAGAAATATGTATTTCTCTTTGAAGAAAATAGTTATCACATCTTAGAAATAGACCTTTACCAAATAAAAGAATGAGTATTTTATAAGAATAGCCAATATTTATTTTAGGGGTTTAATCTGTGAACCAAACAAACTGTAAGAGTGACAATCACAATCAATATACCAACCGGTAATTACGAGAAACAATGGCAAATTGTGAACCAACTGTGAGCTCAAAGTCGAAAACCCCTATTGTAACATCCCTACTGTAATATCCGAGATATTAATTAAGAGTTTAAAATGTAAATTAGATAATTAAATTATTAGAATTAGTAAAACGTCGAGAAAATGCTTAGAAAACACTTAGGGTCGAGTCTGGGTGTAAAAGAATGCCTAAAATGGACATTTTGGTTGCAAAGTTTGCAACCCATTTGCATGTTGTCTGGACCCTCATGTGGCACATTTGCAGCCCGTTCGAACCATCTTTCAAATGCTAAAGTCCGAGAGCTAACATTCGCAGCCCGTTCGGACCCTTTTTAGGACGTGCGCGATTTAAAATGTGCGTGTTTGGATTCTCACTTGGCCCATCCGGATGGCACCTGAGATAAATGCGAGAATGAGCTCATTTGGCTCATTTTATCAGGATTTCTTCCCCATATACTCGAATTCTCTTAGGGTTTTCATAGAAATCCTTAGATCTACGAATATCTATGCCCTATACCTCAAATCCAACCTTAAAAACGTGTTATACGCGAGATGATCTACCTTTTGACCGATCGTTTTGAGGTAAATCACTAAACTCATGTTTTGGAGATTTTTGGGTGAAATCTTGTAAATGTGAGTTTAATCCTCAATATTCTTTAGGTATTTAACTATTTGGAGTTTGCTAGAGGCTACCCAAACCTTGGGTATTGGTTTGGTGAACTTTTGGTAAGTTTTTCTCAAACCCTAACTTATGGATATTTTGTTTAAGTGTTGTTTTGTAAGTTTAACCCTATGAAATACTTATGGGTTAACATTATTGTGGATGAGATAGTGATTATAAGTTATGGGTAGTTGTCTAGAACTCCAAAATTTTATGGGTAATTCAATAATGTAGTCTTTGAGCGATTCAAAGTGCTACTTAGTATAATTATTGTCTAGAATACTAAATATGCAATGTGTTGTATTTTTAGCAGCAATTTGCGGGTTGAATTTAAAGTCGTTGGGAATTAGTGAACAAACGCCCTAAGGTGAGTATTCCACTCATAGAGAAAAGTAATACATTTTAAGTAATTTATAAAATGAAATAATGTGATTTTCTTACCGAACTGATGATATGTTAAAATATATGTTTTGGATGTTTTGAGTAGTTTCGAGTATGTTGAAAATTATGCCAATGATATTATTGCAAATTAAATTATGTGTGTGAAGTGTGGTTTGAATTGTGATTTCAGTGTTTGACTGCCTGCTGCAGTTGGGAATTAAATGTATGTATTTGATGCCTGCTGCAGTTGGAAATTTAAGTTATGCAAATTATTTGAGAAAATGACATGTTGAATCATTAATGTTTTATGAAGAAAGCATGTGTTAAGGGCATGATCATGAAATTAAATATATTGTATTTGAGCATGAGCATTTAGCATGAAACATGAACAGATAAACAAGTTAATGGGGGACCTAAGCCCCAGGGTATCTGGCAGATATTATTGGGGGACCTAAGCCCCAGGGTACCTGACAAATATTATTGAGGGACCTAAGCCACACGGTATCAGGGAGGCAAACTAGTTATTGGGGGACCTAAGCCCCAAGAGGACCTAATCCCCATAGGAGCATATGCATGAATTAGTATTGGGGGACCTAAGCCCCATAGGAACATCAACAAAGAAAACCAAGAAGCATGCATGGCATTGTTTTTATATGCGTGATGTTTTCATGATATGATATATAGTAGTTTTATGCTAGACGTATTGATATGCATATGAGTCTTAATGGGCAAGAACATATGTATATTTCTATTGATTAGTTGCATGTTTTAAAACCATTGAGCTTTATTGTATTTGTTTACATTGTTCAGAATTGGAAAATGTAATGTCTTTGTATAAATAGGTGAATTGTCATTTGTTCATCAGCAGAAACGTGTTTGTATCCTAGAGTTTCACTTAAGTGCATTATGATCGAACTGTTGTATCAAAGGCATTAAGCTTCAATGTACCTAGATATGGCATTAACCACTTTTAGTAATGCTAAGGTCTTTGTATAGTTAAGCAAGATGCCATTGTTTATTGCTTAAGGCTTGCGTATGAGTGAATATGTAATGGAGTAACCGTGTGAACGTATGGCTTAGCCACCGATTAAAAGTAATATATTGTAGTTGGGTATATATTTAGAAGCATCCAAGGTGGGATGCTGGAATTTCTATATATGTTCACAACTGCGTAGTATGCTTTTATGTTTTCTTAAAAGTCGATGTTTACTTTATTAGCTACAAGTGTTTTCAAGAAAATAAATTCATAAAAATGGGTAGCTATTATTGTACACGTAAGACAAAAGAAAAATCGGTTCTTTACGAAAACTCAAGTGATTAGTATACTACTGAAGTCTCGGTATGTTTTATATTGAGACAATGAACTCATTCTTTCACCTATACAGATGTAGCTACTACAACAACCATATAGATGTTATTCCTTTGGCTGCAGGTACACTTGAGGTGGATGACGATTCAGTAGCATTATACTTAGGGTATTATGACTGAAGCCCACCACGACAGTCGTAATGTGTTGGACTGTGGTGTCCTCTCTTTTTGTACATTTTGTATATGACTATTTTATATGAACAACATGTTTTACTATAGATAAGCTTTTCTGTTGAGATTATGATTGTAACATTATGTTTTCCGCTGTTAGATGTAACTCTGATTATCAGGTACATGTTATGGGGTATGTGCCCTATGTTGGCTGAGCGACAAATAGTCGTGCCACTGTTGAAAAATAGAAATTGACTTCTAAAATAAATGCAAATGTGTGCTTAAAGTGTTAACAAAAATAACAATGCGAAAAATAAATAACACAAGAATTTTTGTTAACGAAGTGGAAACTCAAGATGAGAAAAACCACTCCGGGACAGCCAAACCCAGGATATCCACTATTCAGAAGACAAGACTAGATACAAGATAGTAACACTCACATACCCCTGATGCAGTGGTCGTACCTTGCTCTCTAACGTGTAACCCAACACGAACGCCTCTTAACCAGGTCTCCTACCTGAAGGGGTCTTCAATGGAATCCTTTACCTTATGGCCAACCCCTAAGATAGATTTCAGTTTAAGTGCAGTAACAGCACACACAATAATGGCTCTAGAGAGAACAAATCAGCTCAACAACTTCACAAATAAATCTCTAAGCTCTAGTGGAATTCAATACCGAATTCTTGCAGTTCTTAATGCCTAGCGGCCTCTATTTATGGGATGAGTGTAACGCCCAGTAATTTCAACTCTTAAAGAAATCATTGATATTGTTGAGGAAACAATATCCACATGTTTTTACAAGCAAATCTAAAGTTGTTTTGAAAACTTAAAGATCAAACCCTAAAAACCCTTGAAAACTCAAAAGTTACATTTAAGCTTTAAACTTTGATTGAACCGAAAATAGGTCAAACGAACTCAGATTTAGATAAATCAAAGACCGTTGTACTTACAAAAGAAAGATCTATCATATGGCAAAAGTTAGTAAAAAAGTCCACCAGTTGACTTTTTGACCCGAGCCTAAATAACCCAATTGTCGATATTAAACGAAAAACTGAAAAGAAAAATATCTCAATGCTTCTAGAAACATTTATGTATAAAAAACAAAAGCAATGATGAAAGAATGGAATATCTCAAAAGTAATCATGAAAAGGAGGAAAAATCAATAAAGCAAGTATGAACGCAGAAAGTGGATAAAAGATATTTTGGCTTTATAGACAGAAACTTTGACTTGACTGAAACTACGTCAAAACAAACTCAAAATGAGACAAACCAAAAAGAGAAAATGTTTGTCTTGAAGTCCTCTATCTACGCTCAAAATTTTACATCAATCGGAGTCAGTTTGACCATTGAAAAAAATTCTCGGAGTAAGCTGCCCCCATTTGGACGAAAATCCCAAAATGCAATTAGATAAAAAAAGCAAGGACTTATGTGCAAGAACTTATCCATTAGGATAAATCTTTTATTAAATTTTGCACCTCAATACCCCTACCTTCCTCCTATAAATAAGCATGCAAGGCCCTTTGTTTTTCCACACAAATCCTAGACAACTTTCAAGAAAACTTTTGCTTTGGTTTTCTCTCCATTTTTCTCTCCTTCTACCACACAACCACTTTGGTGTTCTTGAAGTTATTTTTCTCTCAAAATCAAATTGGTGAGTAAATCTTGACACCTCTTCCTTACTATTTGATTTCATTTGTATTTATTACTACGGAGTTGGTTTAATAACCCCCGTATTTATTTACTTGTTTATTTATTGCATTACTACGGAGTTGGTTTAACAACCCCCGTATTTATTTACTTGTTTATTTATTGCGTTACTACGGAGTTGGTTTAATAACCCCCGTATTTATTCACTTGTTTATTTATTGCATTACTACGGAGTTGGTTTAATAACCCCCGTATTTATTTACTTGTTTATTTATTGCGTTACTACGGAGTTGGTTTAATAACCCCCGTATTTATTTACTTGTTTATTTATTGCGTTACTACGGAGTTGGTTTAAAACCCCCGTATTTATTTTATTTAAAATGCAATCCTACAAAGTGGCTATGCCGCTAATTTCCCTATCCCTTTGCATATTTATTTTATAATTTATTGTATTCCTACAAAGTGGCTATGCCGCTAATCTCCCTATTCCTTCGTATATTTATTTTATCATTTATTGTATTCCTACAAAGTGGCTATGCCGCTAATTTCCCTATCCCTTTACATAAAAATATTATCCTGTTAGGATTCATGTTTAAGTGTTATGTTACCAAGAGCATTATGCTATGTTTCGGTGCTTAAACATGAAACGTTGTAATATTTTCTCAATGAATCGTTGTAGGATTCATGTTGAAGTAATTACCTTTTAATTGATAACTAAAAACGATGAGTAAAGTGATGTAAAAATATACACATTTTTTTATATTGGAAAAAGGATTGATGTATATATCATCTTCTTTGTATAATTGTTACAGAAAAGGAGCTAAGAAACTACACCAAGGAGAGTAAGTATGGATGTACTTATTGAGGAATGATTCTATGTTTCATTAGGACTGTGTGGTGTGTGTTTATTGCATGTGGTTGTTCATGCATTGCATGTTGTGTCCAATTAATATAACGGCTGATGAGATAGCCATCAACAAGCTGATGTAGTAGCAAGTGGAAGGAAGGCTAGTCAATGGATCCAGGGGGTTCATAGTGACCCAGGGGTGTCCGAAGTCCTAATATATAACTAATGCTGGGACCGGTAGGATTCCAGTGCAAACAGGTAAGACTTTAAGTGTGAGGCAAAGGACATGAACGGGTTTGGATACCTAAGAACGAGAGGTCTGAAGTAAGATGATCATAAAACACAAACTAAAGGTTACTATGATGCATATTCATACAACTCTTACATTTATATTATTTATGAACTGTTATTAATCTGATGGTAACTTAGATATGAAAATGGATGACTCATTTGTTTGTCTATGTAAATATGATGACGTCATATTTGCATAGTTACTGATGCAGATCTGGAGAATGAAGGCATGGACCCATATGCCAGTTTTGATGGTTTTTGAAACCATCAACGAACTATCATGTGCTAGCTTAGAAATTACTAGTTGCGCTTACATGTGTTTTGTTTTATGGCATGTAAATATTTTTTAACAATGTCATGTTTGACATGTTTTATGTTATATGCTTATGTGCCGCCTGTGGCACTAATTTTGATGCACTTAGTGTGCATATAGGATGTAAAGATAAACCTAAGTAACTTTTAATAAACGTATCGAGGTATTTCAGTCAGTTCTAAATGTGTTATGCTATCAATTCCTAAGGCTTTAGAAGAAAAAAATATATTCCGCTGCGAGAGTTTATCTCTGATGTAGTAATGTCACGTGGAAACCGGAGGTTTTCTGCTTACGAATTTGCAGGATCAAATTTGGGGCGTTACAATGAGGGTTCAAATGGGCGACTGCTTTGATAAATACGGGCACCGTCCGGACGGTGGACATGGGCCGTCCGAACGAACAACTGTGCGACCAAAATTTTGATATTTTCGCTGAAAATCTTTCCTGTTTGAGAGCCGCGTCCGGATGGTGAGGCACTGTCGTCCGGACGGTCGTACGTCCGCTGCAAGTAATTTCCTTATTAAGGCTTCGCGCGTCCAGACCAGGGGGATGGCCGTCCAGACAGTTGATCTTCTACACTCAATTTCCATATCCGTTGAGCGTGCGTCCGGACGATGGCAGACTGGCGTCCGGACGGTTGAATTTGAATTACGATTCTTGCCTTATGGATGAGCGCGTCCGGATGGGAATCCACGTCGTCCGTACGGTTGCAGCAATCTTCCCTTATTTGAACTTGGAAAGAAATTTGAAGCTAGTCGATCACTGAGAGTCGTTCAGACGGGCTGCTGAGACGTCTGGATGGATGCAAGCTGGAATAGAAGCTTTTCGATACAGAGGAGGTCTGGACGAAAATCCACGTCGTCCGTACAGATGATGCTTTGGTATGTCGAGCGTTCGGACGGTATGGCACGTCGTCCGGACGGCTGGAACTATGAACAGATGAGCGTCCGGACGGGATGACACGTCGTCCGGACGGCTAGCAGGGAACCGAAATCTCTGACTTGCAAATAGTGCAGAATCTCTGGAACACTTCTGAATAGCGAAATCCCTGTTAAAAAGCATCTTTACATACAAGTGATTTTTTCCAATCAGAATGAGGCCAATTACAAACTAACAACTGTGATGATCCATTTTAAATATGTTTTTTTTTTTTTTTTTAAAAAAAAGGGTCATCACAGCAGATGGTAGCAGTTAACTCTAGGGTTTGATAGGAAAGTAGAAAAGCGGAAGCTTAGGATTATTTTAGAGTTTAAGGACAACAAAGAGCCTTATGATTCTAAAAGCTTCAACATAGAAAAGAAAACCAAAATTGAAAACTTTTGTATGCATCGTATGAATGTTTCTGTAATGCAATTGTCATGGCTTGAACTTGTTTATGTGGTGTCTCTTTTGTCTCACATTGTAGGCTAACTTAAATGTGATGGTGCAGAGAGATGCCGCCTAGACAACATAGGGCCGCTCGTCGTGTCGTGGAAGAGGAATCTGTGCATGGAAGTGGTGGTGATCCACCACCACCTCCTCCACCCAGCCTTGATGGCCGCCATACCTAGACAACCTTCTTCAAACACAATTCACCTGTGTTTGATGGAAGGGGAGGGCCTATGGCAGCTGATGATTGGGTAACCTCCTATGAAAACCTCGTCGATGCGCTTAGGTGCACCGATGAGCAAAAGGTTGACTATGCGGGGCTGAAACTAAGAGGTGAAACCAAATATTGGTTGAAGTCTGCAAAAGCCCTCATAGCTGAAGAGTTGGGCCTTAACATTCCTATTCCATGGGAGCGATTCAAAAGGGAATTCAACAACTGATTCTTCCCTCAAGCACAGCAGCAACAATGTGCGCAAGAATTTCAAGACCTAAAGCAAGGGAGCATGTCAGTTGAGGAGTACTCAACTGAATTTCTGAGGTTGTCAAGGTATGCTCCACACCTTGTCCCAGACAAAGAGTCCAAGGTTGAGAGGTTTCGTGATAGTTTGTCACCACGGATCCTTGAAAGGTTCATCTTCCTTAAAGTTATCGATTATGCTGAGATGGTGCACGTTGCCACCATGGCTGAGAAGGGGATCAAGAATGCAGCTGCTCACTATGTGAATAGAAAGTGGTCGATGTCTTCGAGAACACTCCCTTCGCCATCGTCCAAAAGGCATGCTACGAGTAGTAATGCTGGGCCTTATGGGAGAAGGGCACTTCTAGTAGTCAGGGTAGTAGCAATTACCCACAGTGCAACAAGTGTGGGAAGCAACATGTTGGAGAGTGCAGAATGGGAACATGTGTATGCTTCGAGTGTGGCAACGCTGGCCACTTTGCTAGAGAATTTACACAAGCAAGTGCGAGTAGGGGTCATGGGTAACAAGTAAGCATTAATCAGCCAAGACAGACAACTCCCGCCAGAGAATGTCTTTCCTGAGGACAATGCTACCGATGTGGTCACAGGTACTATTCCATTATTTGGTAGTGTTGGCTTGTGTATTGTTTGATTCGGGTGCCACGTACTCATTTATCTCATCGACATACGTGAAGTTGTGTAAGTTACACACTGAGCCTTTAGATCAGAATATATGCGTGGCCACTCCTGTTGGTGACGCTGTTACTTGTAGAAAATGTGTGGACATTATCCTATAGTGGTATAGGGGAAGACCTTACCAGCAAGGCTAGCTGTATTTAGCATGTTGGGCTTCAATGTCATTTTGGGAATGGACTGGCTATCAAAGTATAAGGCTAACTGTAACGCCCCGCCTTTTACAAGAAGGGGTAAATGAAAATTTTGAATTTTCATGTGACATTACGACATCATTAAAGCTGACTGAATTACCTCTAAGTAAATAATATAACTTCGTGTTCTTAAATAATAAATACATCTTAAAATAGTAACATATATGCCATGGACAACACTGTTATAAATTATCAACCTTACTGTAATAAATATTACAGCACCGAAGAAACATATAGAAATGTGTCTTGACACATAAATAAAAGGATAGACTAAGCAGGATAGTCCATCACACCCAAGAGATGATAGATAGCCTCATCCACATTCATCAGGATTAGCACAATAATCCTGGTAATCTTGGTGTTCTTCATCCTCAGTTCCTGCACAATCATCCATAGGATTGTGGATAACACCACAATTCCAAGTACCTACAAGTGAGTCAATTGTTTTCAATAATGATATGATTGCTGATTTATTTATTAAAGAAACATAATCCAATGATATAAAGTAATGACAGTTTTATATACACAGTCTTATACCATTTTCTTTTTGCATTCATCATATGGAGATGTGACTCCAGCATATAAAATCTAGGAGACGTAACTCCACTCAACGGGACTAAGAGATGTAACTCCTGTCTAACGTATTATAGGAGACGTAACTCCCGTTTATCGAGTTATAGGAGACGTAACTTCCGTTTATCGAGTTATAAGAGACGTAACTCCCGTTTAGCGAGTTCTAAGGAGACATCACTCCTCTAATAATATTTATTATATTTTTGGCATAGGCATACATCACTCCTTGGTCCGTTGGCAGGCGTCACTCCCAATTTTGTTATTTATTAATATCTTTGGCATATGCAGACGTCACTCCCTGGTCCGTTGGTAGACATCACTCCTAACTCTTTTATAAATAAATTCATTAATTAAAATAACAAAATATGCAAATTTCACATGCACAAACAATTAAATAAAGCAGAAAATCATAACATTATGGAAATTCAACATCACCCTCAGTAAGTAATAAATACTTACAGTTTTTGCTTCAAAAGATGTCCACAGAAATATTGACTGCAAAATTATATCTATGCAATTATAATAAATTAGCAAGAGATGCTAAGAGAATATTTATTATTATTGCTACACTTATTCTTAAGAAATCATTTTCTATTTAGGCATCACAACGGCTACGGATTTAAATATAACAGTTACGTATCAAATTACGTAGATATTAACGTGTCTTTAAATCCATTTATTGATATAAATAGATAAAATAATTTATTTGACGTTAATCACATTTTTAAGTAAAAATGGACGGCACAACTGCATAAAATATTGACACCTTGTATTTTTAATCGAACAGAATAACGACATTATAATATCAAATGCCTATAGTATTTAAAATATTTGGGCAGCGTAACAGCGTTACAAAAATATTCTCTTTTCCATTAAATATATTTTTCTTTAACATACTTTATATATATATATTAAAACAAGCACACAAACCCGTATAACACACACTCAGGTCACACACATACACGTTACACAAAACACACAAAGTCTTGCATCCTTTTTAACCAACACTCTTGTCTAACCAAAACACACACACGTCATGCACTCTTTTTAACAAACACACACTCACATATCTAGCAAAACACACACACAGCTTGTTTTACACACATGTTCACTGTCCCATAGCACACACATGTTCACTATTTATTTTCGTAAAACACTTACTGGGCTAGAACCGTGGTGCACTTGGTCGAGAAAGAGGCGTGCGTGAATTCTGCGTGGGTTAAAAAAACAGAGAGATGAGTGTTTATATATATATCCAAGTCAGACTTTTATTTAAGAGCAAAGAAAATGTGAAAAGCAAGGAGGAAGAAGAAAATAGAGGATCGATGTTCTCCTCTTTGATGAAGGCTGCTGTCCGGGGGCTAGAGGCCTGATTGAGAGTTTTTCTCTAAGCTAAAAGAGTGCATCCCATGAGAGGAAGAAGAAGATGTTTTCTCTTCAGCTAAACTGGGTTAGAATGGGGAGAGATCGTGATGCTCTGTTTTTCTGGTTCAATGATAATTGAGGAAAAAAGGATGGTTTTTCTGGTTTTGGTCCGTAGAGATGCAGAAGAGAAGATGGTCTTCTAGTTGTTGCACCATTGAAGAAGAGAGGAAGTTTAGGAGAGTTTCTGCAGCAAAGGGGTAGTTCTCGGCTTGTTGTGTAAGAAAACCCATTGCCTAGCTTCCTTCTTATAAGAGACCTGAACGGTGAAGATCAATCCAGCGCAAAAACGATCTACGGACAGATGATACACAAGTGTCTTGGCAATGATTAAAAGATAAGAATCGTAGCTAAGTATCTCTTATCTTATAAGGACGAGAATTCAATTCTAACTAATGCTCCGTTTGTTTCTGCGTAAAATGATTTATGGAAAATGATTTCGGTATTTTCCGGTGATTGGTTAGGGCGAAAATAATGATCAATTGGAAAATGATTTCTGTTTGACAAAAAATGCTTAATAAATTTCGGAAAATGATTTACGCTTTTTAAAAACGTAAATCATTTTCCGTAGATGGTAGATGCAATCGACTCTCTTTTAAACAATGCAGTCGACCTTTACGTTCAAGTAGCGGACTATTGCCAGATTTTGACAAGCCAGATTCCGACTCCGGTCGGTGTCGGAATCTGACATATTAGGCCGGAATCCGGCGATGTCCGGCAGATGTCGCCGGATTCCGGGTATACCTTGCCAGATTCCGGCCAGACTGGCCGGAGCGGCAGAATCTCGGGCTATCTGGCCGGATCCCAGCCCGGATTCGGCTAGAACGCCATATCACCGGCCATCTAGCCGGACCCCTGGCATCTAGCCGGATCCGTCCGTTCTAGCCGAATCTCCGGCCAGCTGGCCGGAAACTGGCTAAGACGGCTGGCTTCCGGTCAACTGGCCAGGATCCGGCATATATTATTTTATATTAATAATATTTTATATTATTCTGGCAATTTTTGCTGGAATTTTTATCTGGCAAATATAAAAATATATTTTTATATTATTTTATATTAATAATTTTTATTTTGTGAATAAAATTTAATTTTTTTTTTAAATTAATATGATTAAATTAAAATATAAAAAATATTTGTAATTTTTCGTACGCGCCAAACACCGAAAAATGATTTCGATGGAAAATATTTTTCTGAAAAATAACTTCTCCAAAATTATTTTACAGCGAAAACCATTTTACACCAAAACAAACGGAGCATACATTCACTAAGTTTGCTAAACTGTGTCTTCGAAATGGGCTGCGTTTGATTCCTGACTTAACTAAGGATTGTCGATGTCTATGGTGATTTTTACCACAATATTTTGACAGGTTTTATTTACACCGAAAGCTACATACATTGTGTTAAGTTGCTCAAAGAACCGAACCTTTGAGCATCCGAGTCCTATCACTTCTATATATTTATATATTATATCAAATATATATAATATACCACATAATTAGCATTTCTTTTATGAATTAATTAAATACATGTATACATGTAGGTTAAATAAATCCGGTATGTATACATGTGTATTATTCACGTTTATTAGTAAATATATATGCATTAATAATATATGCATATTATTTACCTGGTGTTACATCTCACAATAATATTATTTATCAATAATGTTATTACACTAATAATATCATGCCGATTAATTCATTGAAATCGGCCTGAGGTGTGTTAAAGAAAGCTAAAGAGTGTTGAGTAGATCGAGCGCCAGTCATTTTACTTATGCTCCGCTTGTTTCGACTTAAAATGATTTTTGTCGTAAAATATTTTCTGGGAAGTCATTTTTCAGAAAAACATTTTCTGTCGAAAACATTTTTCGGTGTTTGGCGCGTACTGAAAATTACAAATATTTTTTATATTTTCATTCAATCATATTAAATTATAAAAATTAATTTTTATTCACAACATAAAAATATTAATGTAAAATAATATAAAAAAACAACTAAAAAATTATGTTTAATTAAGATATACACATTTACTAACAATAATCATATTTTTTAAAATTGTGATTATTTTAAAAAATTATTTTTAAAGTGGCCGGCCATTAGTTCCAGATTCTAGCCGAAATGGCCGGATCCCGGCCATTTGGCCAGAATGGCCAAATCTTGGCTAGCTAGCTGGAACCCGACCAGAACTGGCAGTGATCTAGCCTTTCTGGCCGGGATCTAACCATTCTGGCAGATTTTGGCCAGTTTGGTCGGAATTTAGCACAGTATCGTCGAAATTCAGCATCGGCCAGATTCCGACCACTACCGAAATTTGGCTTGACAGAATTCGGCAATGGTTGCCGGTTTTTGGCGATGGTCGACTGCTAGAGTGTGAAGGTTGACTGCGTCTGCCGTATGGGGAAAATGAATTACGTGCAAATAATTTTTTGAAATTTACTAAGTATTTTTAGTTAATGCTCCATTTGTTTCGGCGTAAAATGATTTATGGAAAATGATTTCAGCATTTTATGGTGTTTGGTAGGGGCAAAAATAATGGTTAACGAAAATCATTTTCGGTATGACCGTAAAACCTTCTTTAATTTTTGGAAAACGATTTACGATTTTAAAAACCGTAAATCGTTTTCTGAAATTAACCTCTTCGTCCTTGCATACACGTTTGATATCCGATTGCTGGAATCCGGCCGGATTTGACTGGATCCTGCAATTGATCCGGCCGAATCTGGCCAAAATGGCCGGGATTCGGCCGGATTTGGATGGATCCGGCCACTGATCCAGCCGGATTTGACCAAAATGGCAGGGATCCGGCCACTGATCCGGCCGGATTTGGCCAAAATGGTTGGGATCCAGTCGGATCTGACCGGATCCGGAGGAGTCTGACAATTTTGGCCGGATCCGGCCAAACGTGCTCGCCGAAATCCGACAACGGCGACAGGACGTTGCTGGATTCCGGCGACAGTTGCATTTTCTCCTTTTGTAATTTTTTTGTGGGAACCAAACGTCGGAAAATATTTTCGAGAATTTTTTTTTTTTGAAAATGATTTCGTCGAAAATATTTTATGACGGAAGCCATTTTACGTCGAAACAAACGGAGCATAAATGGAAATCATTTTACGGTTGACTATTATTTTTGCCTCTACCAAACATCGAAAAATGTCGAAATTATTTTCCATAAACCATTTTACGCCGAAGCAAATGGAGCATTAATTTTAAATTCTAATTTAAGATGTTCTATTTTATATCTTAAAATCTGGGGCGCTACATTCCTCTCCTCTTAATGGAATTTCGTCATCGAAATTCGTAAACTATGTTTCCCATAAAGTTTACATTAAGAGAAGATTGATATTTCTAAATCTTAAGTTTTTAGGGACACAGATTTTAAGAGTAGTGTCTAATTACTGGACATAGGCTATTCTAACTTTGAAAAAGAAAAATAACCTGCGAGAAAAATGATGTAAGAAAATAATGTATATTTCATTTTTATCAATTATCTCACCATATAATTTTAATCACTAGGGTATTTTATCTTATCCTCTATTGTTGAAATTCTGTCTACCATTCCTAGGAGAGAATCTTATTCCTGAGCTTAAAGTCTCAATTTCAATATGGGTCGTTCCTACTCATCAAAAAGCATGTAAGAAAATAATGTTTTATCTACGTACAAAATTTCATATAGTACCATGATCTATTTTATGGGTTCGACTAATCGATTAAGGTACATAGGGTACTTACCTTATATGGTACCATGATTTATTTTATTCCGACAAAAACTATCTTAATGGTTGAGTACTCTTTAAATAAATAGTGTTGGACATACTATTTATGATTTAGGAGTTTCGCATTCATTCATTCATGCCGACCACTCGTCTAGGCGGTACAATGTGTGAAAGAGATACCATATAAACAAACAAGAGCTATAATAGATGCATTACAAGAATCATGCAATGCACGCAAGGAATTCCTAGTTAAGTTTTCTTATCTTTGTTGTAAGCTTTTAGAATCCTAAGGCTCTTTTGTTATCCTTGGAGTCTAACACAAACCTAGACTTTCTCTTTTCCTAACAACCCTAGAGCTAACTGCTCTGATACCATTAGCTATGATGACCCATTTTTATTTTTTATTTATTTTTGTTTTTATACAAACATAAATGGATCATCACAGTGGCACGACTACTTGTCGTAAAGCCAACATATGGTACATATCCCATACTATGTACCTAGTAAATCAAAGTATAACATTTATCTATCTATACATCGGAAAACATAACCTGAATAGCAGAAATCACATCTTATAAAACTAACGCAAGTTAATTACAACAAAGAGCCATTTAACATCTATCTATTTAAAGCTTATCAAAAGAATAATTACAACACAAAGGATGGCTTTACAAAATAATCAGTGACATAAGCGTCACAAGCCATATACATAACTACAAAGAAATGGACAACCCGTGGTCTAACAATTACGACCATCACGACGAGCTTCAATCATAATATCCCAAAATTATCTAAAACCAACTTAGATTTCTAAACTATAATTACATAACAACATTCAATAGAAAATAATAATTATCATCTCAGAATTAACTCCTAAATCAAGCACCCAAAATAATCCAAAGAATAGAAAATCCATAATTTGTAACCCAAAGAGACTCATTTCGTTTCACCCCAAAAATCTTACCTAAAAGCAAACACCAAAAACCCAAATACCCTGCATACGGTTGCTACAAAAACCAAAGGGAAGACCCAAAAATCTCAAACCATAATCCAACCGGTTGTCCCTCAAATCATGGGTCAAGGATGAATCAAAACACTCATCAAACGACAACTAAAATAAACCACAATCATCCCCAATTTCAGAACCCACGGCAACCAACCGTGAACCAACACCCAAACAAAATCTCCTCCCAAATAAACCTGATTTTCGTAATATAGAATCGATGGGCAAAAATGAAAATACAAGAAAGCTAGGGATTTTTACCACCTCGGACATCCATGGCCGAAAACCCCATCAATCAGTTGCATCTCCTTCTCTCACGGGCTGTATCATTCTCGGCCCGATCTCTCTCTCTCTCTCTCTCTCTCTCTCTCTCTCTCGGGTTGGTGTGGTGGCGGAGAGAACAAAGAAAGGGAGAGAAAGATGAGGGAAAAAGGGAGAGAGAGGCGTGTGTTGGGGACCGGGGGGGGGGGGGGGGGGGGGTGGGGGGAAGAAAGTGATGTGTGTGGTTGAGAAAGGAAAAGATAAGATAAGATAATCTTCTCCCACCCAATCGCAGGCTGACACGTGGCAAGGGGGATTCTCATTTTCTTTATTTACCCAAACTTTTACAAATTACAGCAGAACCCCCAAATCTATTAATCCTATCTTTGAGCAATTAACATCTAACCCTACATTTATTCTAACAACACTTTACTAATGTCATTAATTATTTATTCGACAAGGACTTATTATTATTATTTCCTAAAGACTCATTAGTAGTATTTTATTATTCCAATTTTCATTATTTTATCTTAGACTCATCTTATTTCGATAATATAAATATTATCACTTAAAATCACATTATTAGTCCTATCTTATTTAATAAATATAATTTATTAAATGCAAAATTCCTTATTTATTTTTCTTGGTCTTTACACGTAGTATCCCCAATACAATGCCACTGGGTCATTGTCGAAATCAGCAGTACTTGCAGCCAAAACATCAATATCTACACAGTTGTGGTGATGGCCATGTCCACATAGGTGAAACTGTGAGTCCACAAACTCAGTAGTATAAAACTAACTAAGTTTTCACAATGAGCCAACTCTTTTCTTTTCTACATTATGTTTACTATAATAGCTACTATTAGTGGGAATCATTCTTTAAAAGTTGCGTAGCAAATATGTGTTGGGCAAATATTTGCCTAATTGATAGGTAAATAATTGTAAATTTTAATCCCAAGTGCACAAGATCAAAACAATAGTATAGAAAGCAAGTACGAGATCATTCCCACGAGGATTGATATAAATTATGCTTAAAGAAAATTTCCTAAATAAATATCTTAAATGAGATGAGATAAAATATTGATTTGAAATAATAAGAAGAAAAGGTAGGGCTTCGATATCCACCCGCTAATCATACTCAATTAAGAATCACAACATGCATAATACTACAATCATAACATGATACTTAATGTTTGCCACCCTAAGGGCATGACATCTACTCCTTAGGCTATTGATCTCCCTAAGCAACGAATTAGGCATGGCATCTACTCTAATTCTTTTCATTTTCAAAGGATTTAGCATGGCATCTACTAAGTTGCTCTTTAAGAAAGCATAAAACTATGGAGATCAACAAACACATGAAGCCTAGAGCATGGCATCTACATCCGGTTCTCCATGTTGATTAATCCAAGAACCTGTGATGGGGTTCTTTTGTTACTCTATTATGTCCAGGACTCGGCCATCCAAATTAACATAAATAAATAAAAAAAATCCATACCACATACATATGAAGATCAAGCATAAATTTTTGTAAAGATTTTCGGTCCTATATTGTAGGGCAATTTTGGTTAGTAAACGTCCGAATTAGGAAAAATCTATTTCATACATATTTGTTGCTTTTTTTTTTATTAGCCGTCCAACTCCATTAATTTCATCACAATACGATACTTGAGCCAAAAGTTATGGTTAAAATAAAGAGATGTTCTCATTCTGGAATCTTTCCAAAAATAGCAGATTTTTGTCGATTTCTCTTTTCTGCAACAAACAAATTCAAGATTGATTTGGAGTTGGATATTTACAAAAGTGAGTTTCCCGACTTCAATATTCTTCCAGACTTGTTCTAAGCTTGGAATTTGATAGATTTTGAGTGATTTTCTTTCAAAACCGGTAAACTGCAAGAAAACACAAAACATCAAACTATAACAAAACTAAGTGATTAACATATGTGAATTAAGTGGCTTGAATGTGTAACATTCAGCACTTATCACACCTCCAAACTTACATATTGCTAGTCTCTTTGCAATACAAAACTGAAAATAAAAACAATAACAATAACTACTCTACCTCCTCTGTCGTGGGAAACACGATTGCATTTAACATATGCACATCATGAGGGTTTGTCAGGAATGATACTCGCAAACATTATGCAAATCATGTTATCTAAAAAATTAAAGCATCACCAAAAATTATGATTTTCATTCATTAGCAAGCTTAAAAGGATAAACTTTCAACTTCAAAATGAAATGGAATTCTAAAGTCTGTCACTAATCAATTTTATTTCAATATATTTTTTTTAAAAATTGAATTGACTTTAAATTTAGCATCGTGACAATCTTTGACACATTGCTAAATTATTGACGTGCCACTTTTTGCCAGGTCACTAATTAGTGACATGGCAAAAAGTGGACTACTGTAGGCACTTCAAAAAATCCTCTTTTTTTTTTTTATTTTTTTTTTATTTTTTTTATTTTTTTTATTTTTTTATTTTGTAGTGAGACCTTAATCCCTTAAAACTTTTTTTTAAGTGATGGCACCTGTAGCGCCCCAGATTTTAACCCTAAAATATAGTGTCTTAAATTAGAATTGAAGACTAAATAAAATGACTCCGATATTTATGAATATTTACGAAAATAAATATTCACTAGTTTTATGAATTCTGATATAATAAAAAGGAATTATTATTTGGCTGTAATAATATCACAGAATAATTAAATGGACAGATTCGATTTATATAGTGACTAAATCAGTGTAATAATATTATTAAGAAAATCACATTAATTATGAAACGATTTAAATCTCAAACGGGTCTAAATTTATAACTTTAGAGAGACAGATTAAATAAAAAGAACCCACCGTAAAAATACCTATAGATAGAATATCTAGATATTTTGCAAGTCATCATTACATCTGATGACTCACATTACAGCATGGCATTTCTCAACTTGCTGATCAAGTTTGAGAATTGTATATAACTGATCTTCTTCCCTGGAGAAATGCTATACATGAGACTTTCTTAGCAGACCAAGCGCCGCCCATCTCTGACCAGGTCTCTCTCTCTCTCTCTCTCTCTCTCTCTCTCTCTCTCTCTCTCTCTCTCTCTCTCTCTCTCTCTCTCTCTCTCTCTCTCTCTCTCTTTGTGTCTCCCCCTCTCTCTCGCTTGTTCCTCACTCAGCTTTCCTTTTCTCTGTCGTTGCAGACCCACCGACCGCCACCCATCGGAGCACCGCCCACTGTAGTTCCACCACCGACCAGGAGAGCCGAACCGACCACCGTATTCTCCCTCTATGGTATCTCTCTCTATCTCTCTCCACGGTCGGCCATTGTGGATTTTTGTTGTGTTTTCTCTCTCTCTCTCTCAAAACGATCGGTCACTGCTTGGTTTTGTTGTGATAATTTTTTGTTGTTTTTGTTGTCTTTTTTTGGTTCTTGAAGATGCTTGCCGGGTGTTTGACAAAATGTCTGAAACGAATTGTGTGACTAATACCAAAAAAAAAAAAAAAAAAAAACTATTTTTGTTGTTTACTATGCACAATTGTGACTAATAATACCCAATGTATTCTTAAGAACAAGAGGTTTTGGAGGCCTTGCTCTGATTATCCTTTCGGTATATAAATTGACACAAGGCCTGATATATATATATATATATATATTGTAGTTAACGCCAAGCCTATTTGGAGACCTGAGTGCCTTGCATCAGTGTGTTAGTTTAGATTAGAGATTATTTGTAGGGGATTAATGAATGTTAAAGAAAGAAATTCAGTGATATGGGTGTCGTGGTTTTTTTTGGATTTATGGGTTGTTTGATCATCTTGATCTTGTTTTCTTGCAACTTGTGTGATTTTTTGTTGCCTTCCTATGGTTGGTACTAAGAGCCAAAAAGTGTTGATGGGTTTATTATTTTGAGTGGTATTATGAATTGGGTTGTTTTTTTGTTCTTCGGTTCATTTTTGGTTTCTATTTGATGATGTGATTTGGTGTTGAAATCAGGCTATGGTTGTGTCATGTTTAGCCACTTTACTGCTAGAATTTTCCTACATCTAGCTACAAGTTCTTGCAAGAAGTATATAACACGTAATGTTTATTGATTTGGTGTTGAAATCAGGTTATGGTTGTGTCCTGTTTTGCCACTTTACTACTAGAATTTTCCTACATCTAGCTACAAGTTCTTGCAAGAAGTATATAGAACGTAATGTTTATTAGTAATCCATGTAAACAAAATGTTCCCTTTTTTTTTTGCCACAGCAAATTAACATCAAATGGATTTTTGACAAAAGAGAAGTAGATAATATAAAGCAAAAGAGTAAAATTATTATTATTATTATTTTCAAAGTTCAAACATTATATCATAGAAACTGGCCACTTACCTTGACTGCCAAAACTAAAGTAACGAAAGAATACATAAACAAAATCTAGATGAAAAGCTTAGTTTTGAAAGGGTTTAAATTGAACAAGCAGTCTTCTTTAACAAGACAAGATTGTATGGGAACACCTCACTTTACTTAATACATTGAGAAATAGAATGTTATTATGAAAACAATATGATAAAATGAAAATTCAAATAGAGGGTTGAAAAATAAAGCACTCCTAATTTACAGTGTGTGTGATCAATTTGTAACAAAATATCTAAATGTGGAATTAAAAAAAGATAGATATTTTGTTAACGAAGTGAAAACTTAATTAAAAGGAAAATCACTTTGGAGCAGCCAACCTCAGGATATCCACTATTTAAAAGACAAAGCTAGCTACAAAACAGTAGCACTCACATAGCCCTGATGCAGTGGTCATACCTTGAAATCTGACACATAACCCAACGTGAACACCTCCTAACCAGGTCTCCTACCTGAATGGATCTTCAATAGAATCTTTTAGCTTACGGCTCCCCCTTAAGCTAGATTTTAAAGTTGATCAAATCACACAAGAACCACCTTAAGAGAGCTAGCACATATCACAATCTCTGCCTAAACACCCTATCTTAGTACAAAAGAATTCACTACTGAATTCTGTAAACAATGCAAGCTTAGAGACCTTTATTTATAGGCTTTTGAATACCTAATACAACACTGATTCGGAGTTCTCTAGGCGGCGTCCGGATGGCAAGCAGCAGCTGACTTCCATAACATGCTTCACGCGTTTCCTTATTAAGCTTCAGTCTCCGCATCTGGATGGTGTTGTCCTAGCGTCCAAACGGTTGCAAGATGTCTTCACCAAATGTGTGCTGAGCTATTCAGAATCTTCTCAAACCCTGAATAGCATCCGGACGGTGTTGCCGTGTCCGGATGGTTGCTTGCTGTCTTCACAGACGTGTCTGCTGAGCTTTTCAGATTCTTCTCGAACACTGAGGAGCGTACAAATGTTTCACTGGGCCATCTAGATGGTTAAGTTGTATTATTTTTTATTAGCTTTGCAACGACACCAATTTCATCTCAATCCAATACTTGAGTAGAAAGTTGTGATAGAAATACTGAGATGTGTGCAGAATCTTCCTGGAAACCGAAAATTGCCTTCTTGATGCTTGTGATACTGATACTTGTCATATTAAGGCTCTTTCCATATTGGAGAAATAATCTCTGAATAACTACGGCCTCCCTGTTTCAGCAACACACTTACATGGTAGTGATTTTGTCAACAAAATGTAGCCAATAAAACTAACAAACTCCCCCTTTGGCCATTCTGGGACAAAAATACTTGATCGATTAAAAATACAATTCCGGTCTAAAGTAACAAATACTCCCCCTTTTTCTCTCAAAAGGACAAAGGGTAACCAGAATATCTAAACCACAGATAAAAAGTTCTAAAATCCCAAAATAATAGGGATAATAGAGAAGTATATGCAAGTAGCCCAAATAATTAGAAGTTTGTAAAACAACTGATAGAGGAATGAACAAAAATCCTCCATGTACCAAATCCTGTTGATCCACTGAAAGCAAGTGACGGAGAGAGATCCATACAATAAGCTGAATTTGTGCTACGTCGGCTTCTAGCTCTTAAAGTCGGGTACCATAGATTGAAAATGCCTGAAACTGATTATCTGTAGATTGAAATCTCTAATCAACTGGTCTGCAAGATAAATGAGAAGATTCACCGCTGAACCTCTAATTGGTGCAAATCTAAAGAAAGATGATATGGAAGGCTCTGCATCAGCTGGGGGAAAAAGCTCATCTAAATCATGAGACCTTTGGAATTTGAGCATATGACTTCAACAATAGTCTATTTTCCAAAGGATCCATCTGTCAGACATTGTACTGGGAGTCGCTAGCTATCATAGTCCTGAAAAGATTTAAACATAAATATTTCCAAAAATACCACCACAAAGAAAGATTAGATACTGTTAATTCCCAAAAAAAAATGTGGTATCATTGTTAGTTTTTTTATTGGTTGCATTCTGTTGACAAAAATCATTATTATGTAAGTCTGTTGCCTTAATAGGGATGCCATATTTTCCATAATATTCAGGAGTTATTTTACTTAACATGGAAAGCCTTAATATGACAAGTATCAGTGTCATTAGCTCAAGAAAGGCAATTTCCAGGCATCAGGAAGATTCTGTTTACCGCTCAACAAAAGTCGGTTCCCTACTTATTGTCCGAGCGGCCCAGAGGAAGCAGCTAGACACCCATTAGTGTTCAAAGAACGTCTGAACACCTCTGCAGACACCAACCACAGGGAACTCGTGTTTGCACTGATGTCCAAACAGCCCAGCGAATAGCAACTCCCGAGAGCACCTGTTTGAATAGGTGTCCAAATGGCAAACTGGAGGCGGCAAACAGTGAACATTGCAAGCAACCGTTCGGATGCTAGGGCTATACTGTTCGGATTCGATGACTGAAAATTATTGAAGAATCACGTTCTTTGAAGTCAGTTGCTGCTTGCCGTCCGGACGCTCATTGCCTAAGTCCGGACGCCGCCCAGAGAACTTTGAATCAGACTTGTATTAGGTTTTCTATAGCCTATAAATAGAGGTCTCTAGGCTTGTTTTATTTAAGAATTCGGTATTGAATTCCATTGAACTAAGAAAGGGTGTTTATGTAGAAATAGAGATACTTGCTAGCTCTCTTAGCGTATTCGTGTGTGATTTGATCAACCCATTGAAATCTTGTTTAAGGATGAGCCCTAAGCTAAAGGAATCCATTGAAGACCCTTTCAGGTAAGAGACCTGGTTGGGAAGCGTTCGTGTATAGGTACACATTAGAGTGCACGGTATGACCACTGCATAAGGTATGTGAGTGTGAGTGCTTTGTTACTAGCTTTGTTTTCTGAATAGTGGATGTCCTGGGTTTGGCTGCCCCGGAGTGGTTTTTCTATTAACTAAGTTTCCATTTCGTTAACAAAATATCTGTCTTCTTTATATTCCGCATTTAGATATTTTGTTATACAATTGATCACACACATGTGATAAATTAGTAGTCTATGTTATTTAATTTTTTCAATTATGACGGCTGTCAATTGGATGCCAAGATTAAATAAGCAAATATAGCAATCCAAATGGCATAAATATATCAGTATCAATCCAACACATAGACAGAATAGGATTTTATGCACAATATCTCAAGAAAATATTCCAATCAACAAATATTCCAATATTCTAAAAAACACAAAAACTTTAAAGAATAAAGGAAGACAAAGAGAATACCACGGAATAAGAAGAGACGTGCAAAGAATGCCAAAATCTCAAGAGAAAACCGCGAGAAAAACACACTCAACATGACATGATAAATCAATAAAAATGTAGTGGTGTGCGGCTGCCCGAGAAAGAAAGCGACGGATAAATACATGTAAGGATCGTGTCCAGACATGTTACCAACTTGTCCGGATGGTCCACTGCTAGATAAGCAATCGGCAGGGCCGCTTGCATCCGGACTGTAAGCCAAGTCTGTCCGGACGCTTCACACTGAAAAGCTAAAAATCATAGAAAAATTTGCTGAAAAATAATTTTCCTTAAAGTTAGCTTCAGAACACGCATTATTTATAAATAACTGATAAGATAGTCAAATAGCAATTCAAAAATATTCAAAGATATAGTTGATACTTAAGTATTCAATAAGCACAAATTTCCTTACAGATAGAAATTAAAATAGATTACTCAACTCATGCAATACGTGTGTGTGTGAAACATTTCTCAATAAGGTATGATGTTCGCTGATATGATTTACAACAACTTAATTTTCTAAACAAGAGAGAAATTCAATGTTAGATCAGTCAAAAGTCAAACCTTATCTTACTAGGGCCTAGTCACCCTCATCTGATACACTCCCCCTAAGAAGTAGCATTTTTCTTAATCCATTAGTGATCGTCTGTTTCCGCAATGAATTGGTCACCAACTGTTTCTATAAAGACAAGTTCAAGAACATTTTTAAGCACATTCAGCAGTGGATCTTTTGAATCCAGATTTTTTGATTTTTTTAATGCTTTATTTATTGTTTGTACTGCAACCTAAAGAGAATGCCAGAATTTATGGGTTCTAGGTTTAACTAGCGAGTTGGTCAATTTGACCATCTTACCAAAAAATAATCTCTCTCATCAGAATTTTCAGAAGCTAAAAATCAGAGTAAAAAAATGTACCATAGGGGAGCTTTGGATAGTGCACAATTTTTTAATCACATGAGAAAAGCTACCATCTAGCATTAAGATGCAATAGGAAAACTTAGCAAATATTAGGTATAAACTCTCAATTATATAGAAGCAAATTCAATCAATGCACAATGAACTGAGATATATCTAGTCCTAGCATGTAAGGTAAGAGCAAACCTGACCTCAGGGAGAGGTTTGGAATTACCAAGACAGAAAAGTAGTCGCCCGACGTGCTTTTTGTGTCATCCCCATTAAATACTTGCAGAAATTTTTCTCAAGGAGAAAATATGGGGATAGAAAATATTTGGTTCCTTAAATAGAATGCAAGGCATGAATAAGATATTACATGATAAACAATGCAATGCAAATACCTGACATGCACTAGGATTTAGGAACCAAAATGCTAGGCATGGTGTCACTTCACCTTTACTAGGTGAGTCCACTCCCCCTTATAACGCCCTAGATTTTAAGATATAAAATATAATATCTCAAAATAGAATTTAAGACTTAATAATAAGGTAAAAGAATAAATAAGAATATTTATGAAAATAAATATTCATTAATTAAGAAGCGTTTATAATTTCAGTATGATAAATGTTCAAACGGATGTTAAACTTTGGAATAACGAAAATAGGGTCAAATGAACTCTATTTTGGTCAATTCAAAATTTAAAATGCTTTTCTCGAAGTCCTCTAGCTACCCTCCGAATTTCCTAATTTTTGGACTCTGTTTAAGGCACGAAAACACCAGCAAAAAAAATACTACCCCAGATTTGGACGAAAATTTAACATTATAATTTATGGGCCCATTTTATTCCTACATGAAACAAGCCCAACCCAAGTGGAACCAGCCCAGCCCTCACGTAAAAGCCAGCCCACACATTTTTAAAAAGAAACTCGGTTCAGATATGGAGTAGCTAAGTTAGGAATTCTAATTTTAATTAGTCAGGATCAAAGCTCTCGTTTGAAGAAGATAAGAGATATTAAGCTAAGTTTTTATCTTATAATCATTGCCGAAACAACTGTGTATCATATGTTCGTAGGATGAGTATTACGCTAGATTAATCCACATCGGTCAGTCTCTCTATAAAAGAATGGATGAACGATGGTTGTTCTTCACAAGACCGAAAACTCTCTCTTTGGTTCGCTAAAACTTTCCACAAATCTCATTTTCTCATCATATTGCAAAACACCAGACTTCTAATTTACGGTGTGTGTGTGTGAGCAACGTGTAACAAAATATCATAAGTGCGAAATTTAAATGAGACAGATATTTTGTTATTGAAGTGGAAACTCAATTAAGAGAAAAATCACTTCAGGGTAGCCAAACCCAGGAATTCCACTATTCAAAAGACAAAGCTAGTAACAAGACTGTAACACTCACATACCCATATACAACGATCGTATCTTGCACTCTGACACGTAACCTAACGTGAATGCCTCCGAACCAAGTCACCTACTTTAAGGGATCTTCAATGGATTCCTTTAGCTTACGGCTCCTCCCTAAGGTAGACTTCAAACAAACAAAGTAAGAGCACACCGACAACAACTAGAGAGCTAGCAGATCTTCATAATATCTCCCTAAACACCCTCTCTAAGCTATAGACAATTCAATATCGAATTCTATAAATAATAAATGCCTAGAGGCCTCTTTTTATAGGCTTAAAAGACCTAAAACGAGTCTGTCTATGATTTCTCTAGGCCGCATCCGGATGATGAATTGTGCAACCACCTTTCCATAACGCGCTTCATGCTTTCCATATTAAGGCCGCATTTGGACTGTTGCAAATTGTCTGCACATAGTTTCCTTATCAAGGACCGCTGCCAGACGGTGTTGCCCTGTCGTCTGGATGGATTCATGCTGTCTTCTGAATCCGTGTTTGCAAAGGAAAACTAGAATCTTCTCGAACTCTAAAGAGCGTCCGGACGTGTTGCCATGACGTCCGGACAGATGCACACTGGAGCTATTCAGAAGCTTCTCGATACTGATGGGCATCTAGACGCATGACTGGGCCGTCAAGACAAAAACAAAGTATCCGAATTTTTCTGAGTTGGAATCTGCACCAAATCTTCCTAAAACACTGAAATAGCCTTCTTGAAGCTTGTGACACTAAAATTTGTCATAATAAGGCTTTTTCCGTATAAGAGACATGAACTCTAAATACTGTGAAGATTCAAAAATATACGGCATCCCTGTTAAAATAACAACATTACATAATAGTGATTTGTCAACAGAATGAAGCCAACAAAACTAATAATTAGTTTATTCGTTTGAATGCTTCTGTTAGTAGTGGCAGAAGAGAACCGTTTCTATCTCTTTTTTCTATCTAGCAAAAGCTCTTACTTACACTCTTCTTACTCTTCTTTGTGCAACTGGTTAATAGCAAAAAAAAGAGAACCCAGGAGCGAAATCTCTCTGTTTCCCCCCTCTTTCATTTCAAAAAATCAGCATGCTTCCTTTGTTCTTCTTTCATTCCAGCAAGCTAACAAAAGAAGTAAGCCTCTCTCTTCCATGTGGGTGTGTTTTGTGGGTATTGTAAAAGGAAACGGAAAAGGATAAGGTAAGAGATAAAAGAAGAAAAGAAGTAAATAGAAACGACGAAAAGACGAAAAGAAAAAAAAAAAAAAAGAAGAAGAAGAAGAAGAGAGGATCGGCCCTCCTGTTTGCATTCGGTAGAAAAGGAACAAAAGAAGGTGAGGAACTCACTAGAAAGTTGTCTTGAGCTTTCCCCTTTTTGTCCCAAGAGAATTCTGGTTGCTTCATTTAAAAGAAAAGACAAATTTTGGAAGCCTTTAGCTTAATTATTTTTTTCTCTTGGACAAAACCGGTTTGGGTCCTTCTAGAACAATCAGTAAAGTTCCCTCTTAACATGTCTTTTGGTTGAAAATACTATCTTTTAAAAATAGAAAATCTGGTACACATATATACATGCTATGTACACTGAATGCTTTGCTATATATATATATATATATATATATATATATATATATATATATATATATATATATATATATATATATATAACTGCTATTCGGTGAACTCAAAATGAAGAAAGTTATGCCGCCCAAATGTTTTAAAAGTATTTTAGGCATTTAATATATTAATGCCGTTATTCTGCTCAATTTTATAAAATAATAAAATTGGAATTATTTTATAAACAGGTATGTCTATTTTTATAAAGGATATTATGTTAATAATATGTAAATGACCATTTTAATGTAAAAGGATATTTTGGTCATTTAAATGATAAATGATGTTATAATGCCCACATGAAATATGTGGCATTATAATTAATCTATTTTATATGCCGTTATTATGTTTAAATGATGTTAGAGATTATGTTAACGTTTAAAGGATAAAAATGAAAATAGTGTTAATATGAGTTTATTAGTGAATAGTAATAATTCATTGTTATTGGTATTAAATTATATTGCAGTTAATATTTGTGTGAACACTTTTCTGAAGCAAAGAAATAACTGTATTTCTTACTCACTGGGGATGATACATGGCGGTCTTTGACGACGTTTTGATTTCTGCTTTATTTAATTGTATACAAGTTTTTTTGGCATTTTACATGTTTTGTTTGGGTTATTATGCATATTTTATTGTTATGTAAGATGAACATGCTAATAAATTGTCATTGCATATTTACTGTGAGAAGATATGAACTTATTAATAAGAAAGACCAAGGGTTAACGTCCTAAGGCACTAATGGATCATATACTGCGGGTTAGAGTCCCAAGGCATCAATCCATCGCTGAAGACCAAAGGTAATGTCCCATGGCAAAAGACCGATGGTTGAAGTCCCAAGGCAGCGCTAATTCAGAACATAGATTCAAATAAGATCAAATGTGGTTAGAGTCCCCAGGCACTGATCAGTAATCACCAATAATGATAAGACCAAGGTCAGAGTCCTTTGGCACTAATCAGGATTAAGACCAACGGCTTAGGTCCTGAGGCAATAAGTAAGAAGAAAATTGCAGGTTAAAGTCCAAAGGCAAAGACTGACGGTTTAAGTCCTGAGGCAAAAATAAGAATAGGAGATTATGCATACATATAACTGTCATTATAATATTGTGTGGTGTACTTTTAAATGATTCTGTATTTTATTATGTTATTGGAGACAGTTGACTCACTGTTTCGACAGTATGAGATTGTGGTATTAACCAATCACATACGGGTTTTTGCAGGATGGAAGGAATGATGAAATTAGTAGTATTTATGTTTAGGCTAAGACTTTTGTGATATTTATATGTTGGTTAAAATAATGATTATTTATTATTAAGTACAGCATGTGGCACATATGCTATTGCTTTATGTGTAAGTCGTGTGGGAATGTCATATTATTTTAATTATATTATGAGGTAATTTAGTTAGTTCTTAGGTGTTATATTCCTAGTTGTTAAGAAAAAAATATATTCTACTACCGATCATTAAACTTCGATAATGTCGTAATGACACGTAGAAATCAAAATTTTCAATTGTGCCTTTGTGTAAAATGCGGGTCGTTACATTTGGTATTAGAGCACTTTGCTCTGTGGATGAACTTAGAAGTCTAGAAATAACACAAGAGCTATAGGTAAGATAAACAATTTTTATAAACTCTGTAAAAGATTTTGTGTGAAATTGTGTTGTTCATTGTGGATTATAGTTAGGATTTTAAAAGGATTTTAAATGATACTATGCATTTGAAATAATATTATGCATGATGAAATGTGTAGAGTGGTGTATAGTACTGCTCTAGATTATATTTATAAATAAATGCATTTTGTTTATATGTTATCTCTGAGCTTAACAGTTTGATCTTATAAATGATTTTAATTACTGTTCTTAAACTTTTGGATAAGAGATGGGATATTGGATTATTAGAAAAGAGTGAATATTTATCTTTTTATGAGATCTAACAAGTTTAGATGTCTTGGTACAGAACCATGCCACCTAGACGTCGCCCCCTATGCGATGTTAACCAAGAGGCACCTCACTTGGAAATAGTGATGATGAACCTCCACCTTCACCTCCACCATTCTACGATGGAGTACACCCAGCCTGGGCCCAGTTCATGGCTGACACCACTAGGCACTTTGCCGAAGCGGTGACACAAATTTCACGACCCAACATGCGAGCTGAAAATCACTGATGCTCACTCTGTGACTTTTCTAGCCACCACTTCCAATCGTTTTGAAGGTATAGAAGGGCTAATGTAGCAGAGGCATGGCTCACAGATATCGAAGTGTTGTTCAACATCCTTAGCTGTACTAACGAACAAAGAGTCCTGTACATCAGACTGAATCTGATTGGTGAAGCCAGAAGGTGGTGGACCTCGAGGAAGGTATTGCTGACAGAACCCCCAAACAAAATGGTAATTACTTGAGATCTATTAAAATTGAATGCAACAGACGATTCTTCCCAAGGGCTCAAAGACAACTGAGGGCCATCGAATTCCAGAACCTAGTTCAGGGCAACATGTCGGTGGAACAATACTCTGCCAGGTTTATGGAACTAGCTAGGTTCACAGCTAACCTAATGCCAAACTAGGATTCAAAAGCAAAGCACTTCGAAAACAACCTCAACCCGCGCATCAAGGAAAGGTTAGGTGAAGTTAAATCTCTTGCGGAGAGGAGAATCTGCGAATCAACTACATCCAACGACCTAAAAAGGTGACTGAGGCAGGAAACCTTGTATTCAGAAAAGAGGCCAGTAATAGAGTACGAGTCCAAACTAGCTGTTGGTAGAAGCTTTCCACCAACACTAGGGAATCTAAAACCTCTCTGCAACACATGCAGAAAATCACATAGCGGTGAGTGTAGGAAAGCAAATCTGGTCTGTTATCAGTGTGGTAAGATAGGCCATTATCAAAGGAGTTGTCCTATGAATTTCGACAGAGGACTGAAATCACAAGGAAGTGGATCACAACAACAGAAACCCGCTCAAGCGCGCCTGTATTCTTTTGTCTTTGACAATACTGAAAAAGAAGAATACGCGGGCATGACGGTTGATACCGTATAAGGTTAGTACCCATACGTAACGATAAATCGACCCATGAAATAGATAATGGTACTATATAAAATATTATTTTCTTACACCCTTTTTGAAAGATAAGAACGACCCTTATCATAGTCGAAGTTTTCATTTATAATAAGATTCCTTCCCAAAAATGGTAGATGGAATTTCAACAATAGAAAATAAGATGGAATTTTAGTGTTATACTTGTGGTATTTGAATATATAATGATCTAATCAGGTACTGCAACACGGACAAATAAAAGTAGTCAGAAGTTTATAATAAGAACAGACCTTCACACTGAAAAAGAGAAATGAAAATGACGTATATGGTGAAACGCTAGATCACATGTGAATAATAATAATAATAATAATAATAATAATAATAAATTCATGCTTAGACAATGAGGGGGTATATTTTTCTGTCCTTAGTATATTTTTAAATAGTGGATAGAATAACCTATGTTTTGTGTGTGGCACTACACTTAAAATCTGTGTCACCAAACTTAAGATTTAGAAACTAAATCTTCCCTCAATGTAAGCTTTATGCGAAGCATAGTTTACGAATTTCGAAGACAAAATTCTGTTAAGGGGGGAGGGATATAACGCCTCAGATTTTAAGATATAAAATATTATATCTTAAAATAGAATTTAAGACCTAATAATAAGGTAAAAGAATAAATAAGAATATTTATGAAAATAAATATTCATTAATTAAGAAGCATTTATAGTTTCAGTATGATAAAAGTTCAAACGAACCTTAAACTTTGGAATAACAAAAATAGGGTCAAACGAACTCCCTTTTAGTCGATTCAAAATCTAGAACGCTCTTCTTGAAGTCTTCTAGCTACCCTCCGAATTTCATAATTTTTGGACTCTGTTTAAGGTACAAAATGTAATGACCCGCTTTTTATAAAAAGACGTAAGTAATTATATCTAGATAATTACGTGTCATTACTACTTCAAAGACGATAGCTCTCGCAGCAAAAATTATGAATATCTTCTTCTTTATTCATTCTTTTAAACCAACAGGGACAATTCCCTTTCAACACATTTAGAGCTTTGACTGAAATACCTCAAATTGCATTAAAATAATAAAAGAGTCTTACGAATAATTACACACAAAAGCGATAACATAAGAGCCACATACGACACGAGTCCTACATAAATATTGTCATATTACAAACCATCAAATACAACATATGTTATTTAGGAAGTGCATAAAGAAAGTCCTAACATTAGCATAAAAGATAGACTATTCAGCAAGTCCATCACAAAATGGGAGACACTAGACAGTCTCATCTATGAAATCAGGATCATCACAAAGATCCTGATAATCATGGTACTTGATGAGAATGCAAAATGTCATATTTTTCTCCCTTAATGTTTAGACTTTTATACTTATTTGGTGCCTAAATGTACTCATTATACTTTTATTTTGATTTAGGATGCAAATGGAGGCGTTAAATGCAAAACAAAGCTAATTGGGCGATTTTGGACAGTTTCAACATCACTTCGTAATATAGGCATAACTCTCTCATCCAAGCTCCAATTGAGATGATTCAAGATGATATAGAACACCAAGAAAAAGTTATATAACTTTTATGTTTTGAGTTTTGAGAGATACTGACTGAATCAAGGTCGAAATCAGGCTTGAAGTTGACCTTCTAATACGCGGTCTGTTTGCGGAAGTTTTCTGATCTTATACACGAAAGTCCAGCTGAAAATACCACCTTCCTAGTTATATTAGGACTTTATTTTATTTTTAATATTTTCCTTAATTAGTTAGATTTGGATATTTTTATTTTAGCATAAGATTTAGAACATCTTTAGAAGATAAGCTTTAGAATATTTTTAGGAGATTTTGTAGGCTTTTAATATGGGGGATGAACGTGTATAAAGGGAAAGAATCATCAGACTAGAAAAAATCATCCTCTTCCCTCTTCTCTAACTTCTCATTTTAGTTTTAATTATGGCCTTGCGCGGCTAAACTTTCATAATTGGTCAAAGGAAACAGAAGCCTCGGAATCAATAAAACTGTGAGATCTAATTTTTTTTATTGTTCAATTTATGCTTTGAGTATTGGATGTTCTTCTGTGTCTATTTTCATGATTGCCTCGTTTAATTACTAGGAGGCCTACTAGTTTATTATTCGTTGCAATCTACTGCTGGGTTAGATATCAAATCCGTAATTGTTTGATCCCTTTAATTTGTGAAGCAACTAAGATTTAATGATTTGTTGTGTCAGAAATTATTAAATCTTAGGAAGAACGCTCGACGAAATTAAATGCAACCGCTTGTACTTGTGTTGTTTCGCTTCATCGATCTCTCTAATTCTTAATGTAATACCCCAGATTTTAAGACAGGACACCTTAAATAGAATTTAAGACCCGAGGTGATCAATCGCTCGATCGACCACTTCTGCCGATCGATCGACTTATTTCTCTATCATCGCTCGATCAACAATATCTATCGCTCGATCGACCTGTCAATTGATAATCGCTCGATCGACTTTAAAATCGCTCGATCGACATTATTTTGATAATTGTATCTTTATGTGCCATTTGTTCCAAAACCTAAATATTTAGTAAATTGGTTGGAATAATAATATCTCTAATATTATTATACGAGAATATTTTGTGAAATAATATCATTGATATATAATATTAATTTGAAATATTTATTGTACAAGATATTATTTTGATCTAATATTATTTAGTATAATAATAGTATTAGTGTAATAATGTTATTAAAAAATTAACATTATTTATAAAACAAACTGGACTTAAAACGGGTTTAGAATTATACCTAATGAGTTATTAAAGGAAAAAGATTTTATATAAAGATACTCATGATTATTAATGATTAGTTTTATTGAAAAGTAACACTAGTTAATTTAACTAGATAAAAACAAACCAAGAGTTAACTATATATATATATATATATATATATATATATATATATTAAAGATTAACTCAAGTTAACCTAACTAGATAAAAGTTAACCATAGGTTAACTAGATATTTTTAAGGTTAACTAAGGTTAGTCTAACTAAGGTAAATTTAACCATGAGTTAATCCGATATTTTACTTTTAACTCAGATTAATTTAACTGCAGTAAAAATTAACCATAGTTTATTACCTCTATAAATTAAACCCACTTCTCTTTCAACCAAATTTGCACCACTCAGTTTAATTCACTGAGTTTTCCTTCTTTTCTCTCTTTATTTCTTCTTCCTTTCTCCTTCTTCTCTTTACTCATTCCTTATCTTCTCCATCCGAGTCTCCGATAAGGAGATGATCGTTGGGGAGAAGGGAGGATCAGGGAGAGAGAGAGATGAAAGGCAGAGACTAGAGCCAGAGAAAGGAATGACCCGATCCTTTTTCCCCTTTATTGTTCTTTCTTCTTTCCCTTCTTTCTTCTTCTTTTTTGTTCTTCTTTCTTCTCCTTCTTTTCTGTTCTTCTTTTCTGAGACCGAGAGACCAGAGAGAGAGAGAAGCCGACTGTGAGAGAGAGAGAGAGAGAGAGAGAGAATGGAGCTGAGAGTGAAACCGGGAAAAGACCACCGGAGGTCTGATTTTTGGTGGTCGTTGCTCAAGAAACCGATGGAGGAGAGGACCCAGAAGGACCCGAAACCCAGAACCTGAAAGAAACCCGACCCTCCGACGAACCCAGACCCGATTTCCTGCAAGTAGAGGCGCTACTTCCGGTGGATCATTGGCTGGTTGTGCTGGGGGTGATTTCCGGCGGTTCTGTTCGGAAATCCGGCGACTTCCAGTGGCGATTTTTCCGGTGAGCTAGGAGTGCGATTTTTCGGCAATCCAAGCCTGTTTTTCCGACGATTTCAGTGGGTCTTACACGGTGGATTTCTGTGTTTGAACAAAAAATCCCTAGGTAATTCCTTGAGATTTGGCTCAATTAAATTGGTTTATTATTGTTGATTTGGATTGGGTTTTTGGTTGGACTAATTAACTGGGTATTTCCGGTTGCTAGGCTGGGTATTGTTTGGTTGGGTCTCGGTGGTTTAGCCGAATCCTCTGTTCCTTGTTGAACTACGATGCTCCCTGTTTTGGTTGATTTTCAGAATACCCAGCAAGGATCCCCTAGTGTGGATTCAATTGATTGATTGTGTGTGTGTTTTGGAAAGGTTGGCCGTGTGATTGTTGGTTGGGTATGAACTAATTACCCGGTTACTTAGTATGTGGACTGTTGGGTTTGGATGTTTGGAGTTTAATGTTTTGAATGGAACCATGTAGTTTAAGGCAAGTGTTTTGTGGATGTTTTAGTCATATTTTAGAATTAAGTATTTAGTTATGGGTATTTGGAGAATTTATAATAGTCTAGTATTAATTTTATTTAAAGGTAGGTTTGTATTTTTAAGTATCTTCATATTATGGAAGTAAAAAGGAAATAACTAGGTGTGTTAAAAGGTTTTAGTTATTTTTGAGTAAATGATAAATACTTTACAAGGATTTTTAATACGGATATAAAAGTGACAAATTAGATGTTTGGAAAAGAGAACTGATACTAATATTCTATATACAAATATATATATTTATTGCAGAGAATAAGCTATTATGAGAACTGCACCAAAAGGCTGTAAGTATCTCTATACTTACTGAGAACGAAGCTGGTTGACTTTCCTATAATATTATGTTTACTGTTTTATTTACTTGTTTGTGTGGTTTTGCATATTTTATTATTTTTAATAACCTGTCTAATAACAAGCTGTTGGATCAAGATCCACAGTGGGTACGCGAGGCTTCACATGAGTTCCAAGGTTCTTAGTGAATGAGGAGGTACCTGAAAAAGAATAATAAATACAAAAACTGGTGTACCAAGGTCACCAGGGAAACCAAGGTTTCCAGGAGCCAAGGCTCCCAAAGAATATAATTAAAAGTTAAGTGAGGAAACCAAGGTTTCAAATAACACGCCAACCGTGCCAAGGCCAACAGAGTAGTGGAAAAAGGGAAATACCTAAAACTCTACACTTAAAACTGTCATACCATTGCTTTATTATTATATTTATATTCACTTCATGACTGCAGAACATGAATTGCGTATACTTATGATCATGAAGCTATATTACATTGTGTTGCATTCCATAAATAAATCAGCATTCATATTATTATTGGAAACAGTGGACTCACTTTAGTGTTTTGGTGTTTTTGTTTCTATATATATGTATAATGGTGCAGGTTTATAGACAAGGATTAGAGCTCAAAAGGTCTTAAAGCTAAGGACGTATAGTTTGCATTTTGTTTATAGTTTTCTGTGTTTATAACATTTTATGTTAACAAGATTGCTAATAATTTCCATGTATTCTCCTGTGTCACTATTGACACATGTTTACATGTATTTGTCTAAACGTTTTCTTTATGAATGTCTAGAAGTATTTCAGTTAGAAGCTCTGTCGTGTTATTCATTCCAAACCAGTTGGATACCCTTTTTATTCCGCTGCCAAATCTTAACTCTGAAGATGTTGTAGTAACGTCACGTGAAATTTGAAAAAAATTTCACCTACGCCTTTTTGTAAAAAGCGGGGCGTTACACTTAAGGCTGCTACTAGATTAAACCTTTTGGCGCTTGTCTTGGGTTGTTTAGTAGTCAGGGTTAATTAGATCGCTTGTTTTCTAATTAACTGGGACTAAGGAGAGATAGGAAAATAGTTCCAAAGATGAATATTCAAAGTATGAATTGATATATACTTGCATCGATGATCAATTGTAAAATTTCAATGGTGGATGTTGACTTAAACCAATGTTTGTTCTTTTGATTTATACTTTAATTTGAATTGTTCCTTAATTGTTCTTCTTAAAATTATTTTCGTTATACTAAAACCCCCCCCCCCCCCCCGTCATCCTTGTTCACGTAGCATAAAACTAGGCTAAATACTCTCCGTGGGATAGACCCTTACTTGCATTACTACATGTATTTTTAGAAGTAAAGGTTTTATTTTTGGTTGCCTGTGACAGCACACCAGTACTCATCAATGTCAGTACCTACACAATCATCTCTGAGATGGTGCAACGCCATATTTACATAAGTGAGCTAACTGTCATTCAATAATATTAATGGATTATGCGTTATTTAAGGACAGAGATAACATAATGATGAGATGACAGTTTTCTATGCAAAGTTTTCAACAGTTCAATATAGTCATTGCACTCCATTCGTTTAGAGCCATCACTCGATTAGCGTCTATATCGGGGTCGTCCCCCCTACATTACGTTTTATTAGCTTATTTTTGCACTAGCAGAGTACGTTCCACATCACTCTCCTAGCACTTTGAGAGACGTTCCAATCAATATGAATTATTAGGGTTTTCGGTTCAGGCACTATTCCCATCCTGAACCTTTGGGAAACGTGGCTCCCAATATTAATAGGTTGATTATTCACAGTATGCAATGATCATACACACATCCAATTAAAATAAAACATAAGCACAACACTATTGAAATCCAGTACTACCATCAGAAAGTAATTTATACTTACAATCCTTTACTTCAACGGGGCCCACAGAAATATCAACTGCAGGATTATATTCATGAAATACTAGATTAGCAAATAGTGCTAAGAACATTATTATTTACCACTATCTCTTCTAGTTCTTTGTTAAATAGAATCATTATTTGTTTGGATTATTACAATGGCTACATTTTATATTTACAACCTTATCTTTATATTTTTAATAATAGATAAGATAACATATACTTTTTCTATCTAAATACATTTCTTTCTAACATTACATTTTGGACCTTTACATTACTTGTATTTGGCACTACTATGAATAGGTACATATATATATTTCATGTAGTTCATATATATATATATATATATATATAGTGCCTAAATATATAACATGTGAACTTACCCATTTCACGATCTTTTACTCATTTTTGTACACTTTCACACATTCACTCACTGCCACTCATAATCACACACGTTCACCTCTTATGTCAAACACTAAACACCCTCACATATCATTTTACCTCCCTAATACACACTCACACAATTTGTCAAACACCAACAGCACACGTTCACCCAAAAACAGGCCCACTTGTTCACTTCACATGCACACATGCACACCTGTTTTTGTTTTATCACAGCACATACATGTTTCTATTTTAGCACACTGCGCATGTTTCTATAACACACACCTCTCACTCTAACATATCACTTACACGTTTTACCGAACACTCACAGTACACACACAGGTTTCACTTCTAACACTTTTCAATCCACTTCCCAGTTTTCCACCCTCCATGCGCACAATACACATGTCCCATTGACAAACATCAAACACACACAAACATGTCATTTAATCAAGCACTAACGGCACACGTTTCACCCCTAAAAACAGACCTACTTACTCATTATACATGCACACATTTTTCAAGTCACTCACGCACATGTTTCGGTTTTTAGCACACCTATTCTATTTTATCACAGTACACACACCATCACTTCCTTTTCTTTCCAAACCTGCTATATATGCATTTGTATTTATATAACAAAACATACATATCACTCTTTCATCTAGTCATTTATCTACATATACATATCATGTTAATTTTCTGTTTTAGGAAACTTACCGATTTCTTCTAGAATGAAATAAGTGCTGCAGTTATTTCTTCTTCTCTACTGTCAACCGAACTTGGGAGGCTCTAGTGACCGAATAAAAGAGGAAAGATGGGAGAAATATTCTATGATGCAAAAGAGAAGAGAATTCCTCTGTTATACCGAACAAGGAGAAACTTACTACAGGGTGTGGAAGCAGAAGTTGTTTTCTCTTCTGTGAAGTGTTGTTGTCCGAAGGTTAGAGGTTGGTTTGAGAGTTCAAACTGAGTTCTTTCCTATCTCTAAAAGCTACTGACCGAACAAGTAAGGAAGGAAGCTAAAAATGAACTTCATTTGTTGTTTTTCTATTGTAACTGTAAGACATAGTGGAGTGATTAAAGTGGCTTTTCTGAGTCATTTCTAAATTCTGTTTGATGGTGAGACAAGGAGAAGGAAGATTGCTTCTTTGATTTTCTGTATTGACAAAGAGAAATGGAGAGTTGCAGGAATTCGTTCTCAAGGAAAAGGAGTTCCGGTTTTTGATTTTTTTTCTGAAAATGGTAGAAGCTCACCTCTACTTGTTATAGAGAATTCGAATGGTTTAGATTAACACCAACTTAATCATCCACGGACAGGGAGAACACAGGTGTTTCGGTGGTGGCTTCAAAGGACTTTAAATCATCATTAATTTTCTTGAATATTTCTTATCCCTTCTAACCACAATTTAAACCACAACTAACTCGACTAACTATCTAATTTATGGTTCTAACATAACTAAACTTCACATACGTGCTTTTAGATTCATAAATTAATTCTAAAATATCCTGTTTAACAATGATGAGCACTTAACAAAAATCTCCTACACGTTATGCACACTGTTCACTCAGCAACTTCAAGTCGGCTAACTCTTGTATTCTTCACTAACTAATTCTGGTTCATGATCCTACCGTGTCTATAGCATGGGCTATGTTTGATTCTACTTAAGTTAAGTTTTGTTGTGTCTATGACGATGATTCTCTTATATAAAATGCCTTAATAGTTGGTTCTCAAACCGAGTCTACATACATAGTGATACAAGTTGCTCAAAGACTAACTTCAATATGTCTACACTCCTTAATATCCGGGTGTCACAATTATATATATATATATATATATATCATACCTTATAGTTTGCACTTCATACATGAATTAATTAAGCAAACCCATATATGTAGATGAACTAAGTCTAGTATTCACACATGTGTATATTCACGTTTATTAGAAGATATATACATATATACGCATTAGCTAAACTTTTATTTATCCAACATATCAATACCTTTTTATTTTAAGTAGTTTATTTTTTTCTTGGGCATTACACAAAAATACCTGCAAAAAATACTACCCCTGATTTGGACGAAAATTTAACATTATAATTTATGGGCCAATTTTTTTCCTACATGAAACCAGCCCAACCCAAGTGGAACCAGACCAGCCCTCACGCAAAAGCCCGGTCCACATGTTTTTAAAAAGAAACTCGGTTCAGATATGGAGTAACTAATGGTGCGTTTGGGTATTGAATATTTCGAATATGAATAATATTCTGAATCTGTTTGTGAATTTCGAGGTAATGAAAATGTGTTTGGATGTTGAATAAAATTCAGATTCTTTTTGAATATGTGTTTGGGTGTTGAATTTTGAGATTGGAAAAAAAATATTTTTTAATGATAGAAAGTGATTGGAAATGATTGGATTGTATGAAAAGTTGTGTATAATGATTAGTATTATGAAAATAAGTGTTAAATTTTTGAAATTGAAAAAAAATAATATTGAAAAATTGTAAATAATGATTGGTATGATGAAAATTAATCTTGGGAAAAATACCATTTTAGCCCTACAAACTGCCAACACTTCGACTCCGGTCCCCCAAACTACCAAAACCTTTGAAAAATGCCATATTTGACGAAAGATTCTCATATTACCCCTGCCACGTGTCACTTTTCAATTAAAAAAATAAAACTAATAATAAAAAAAACTCAAAAAAAAGTTTAAAAATTAAAAATTAAAAACTCAAAAAACTAAATTTTTATTTTTATTTTTATTTTTGACCAAAAAAAACAAAAAAAAAAAAAGAGGTTTGGGTTAATAGCAAAAATCTGGGTTAATAAAAAAAAAAAAAAAGCTGCTACACTCACGAGAGCAACATGGGGGACGGTTTCACAAATCATTTCTGCTACACTCACACCCAAAAGCTTACTCCCATCTTTATTTTTTGTGTTTTTTGGTTTTCTTCTCAGGCACAATAGGAAGATCGGTGCCCTCGAACCACCCACCCAAAACACGAACCACTCGGCACCACCACCCCGGAACACGTCGGCATCACCACCTCCAAGACAGTCACCACTGAGCGTCCATTTCGGAAGGCCATGGACGGGCGGCGACTGAGCTCGGGAAAGATCCGGCAGGAACCCACGCACACCGGCGTGGGTTTGAGAGATCCAGCCGGAAATCCAAATCCGGCCGGAAAATCATGCCATCCAAAGCCCGAACCGCCCAAATCCGTCCATGCGTCCCGATCCAAACCCAGATCTGACCAGAAAACCGCCTAGATCCGACCGAGCGTCCCGACCCGTCATCCCGATCCCGCCGGCCTTCCAAATCCCGTCGTCTTGAGCTTCTTCGCCAGCCGGAGAGAACGAGAGAGAGAGAGTTTTGTTTTTAAAAAGAAGAAAACAAAAGAAGGAAAAAGCTGGTTTGAGAGTAGCAATCAATGCTACGAGTCTGAAAAGCAGGTCCACCATGTCATCATTTCACCTCAAAATTCAAACCATATTCAAGCATCATTCAAGCATCATTCGGGTTTTATTCGGATTGGTTCCGGGTTCCGGGTTTTTGAAAAAAATACCCGATTCGAATGTTGAAAAACATTCGAACCAAACACACCATAAGTTAGGAATTCTAATTTTAATTAGTTAGGATCAAAGCTCTCGTTTGAAGAAGATAAAAGATACTAAGCTAAGTTCTTATCTTATAATCATTGCCAAAACACCTGTGTATCATCTGTTCGTAGGATGAGTTTTACGCTAGATAAATCCACACCGGTCAATCTCTCTATAAAAGAAAGGACGAGCAATGGTTTTTCTTCACAAGACCGAAAACTCTCTCTCTAGTTTTCTGAAACTCCCCACAAATCTCCTCTTCTCATCGTACTGCAAAAAACCAGAAGACTATCCTCTTCTTCTCTTGCTTTTCTACCGATCAGAATCAAAAAAAAAAAAAAAAAAAAGACCCAGAAAAACTATCCTCTCCTCCTCAAATAGCACTGAACCGAAAAACAAAGCATGGAAAGCTGATCCATCTTTCTCTGTTTCTGTCCCGGTTATGTGAAGAGGAAGAACACCCCCTGTTTTCACACAACCTCGGTAAGCATCTCTTCTTCAAAGGTCTCACTCCCTTTTTGTTAGTTTATTCCTTTGAATGCTTCGGTTAGTAGTGGCAGAAGAGAACCGTTTTTGTCTCTCTATTTTCTACCGAGTAAAAGATCTTACTTACACTCTTCTTGCTCTTCTTTGTGCAACCTGTTGGTAGCAAAGAAAAGAGAACCCAGTAGCAAAATCTCTGTTTCCCCCTCTCTTAGTACAGAAAATCGGCATGCTTCCTCTGTTCTTCTTTCATTCCAACAAGCCAACAAAAGAAGTAAGCCTCACTCTCTCCCTTCTCTAACTCTCTTCCGTGTGGGAATAGTAAAAGGAAAAGGAAAAGGTTATGATAAGAGATAAAAGAAGAAAAGAAGTAAACAGAAAAGACGAGATGAAAAAAAAATAAAATAAAGAGACGATCGGCCCTCCTGTTTGCATTCGGTAGAAAAGGAACAAAAGAAGGTGAGGAACTCACCAGAAAGTTGTCTTGAGCTTTCCCCTTTTTGTCCCAAGAGAATTCTGGTTGCTTCATTTAAAAGAAAAGACAAATTTTCGAGGCCTTCAGCTTAATTATCTTTTTCTCTTGGACAAAACCGGTTTGGTTCCTTCTAGAACAATCAGTAAAGTTCCCTCTTAACATGTCTCTTGGTTGAAAATACTATTTTTTAAAAGAGAAAAACTGGTACACACACATATATATATATATATATATATATATATATATATATATATAAATGCTATCAGTCAATTCAAAATAAAGATAGTCATGCCGCTCAAATGTTTTAAAAGTATTTTAAGTATTTAATATATTAATGCAGTTACTTTGCTCAATTTTATAAAAGAATAAAATTGGAATTATTTTATAAACAGGTATATCTATTTTTATAAAGGATATTATGTTAATAATATGTAAATGATCATTTTAATGTAAAAGGGCATTTTGGTCATTTAAATGATAAATGATGTTATAATGCCCACATGAAATATATGGTCTTATAATTAATCTATTTTATATGCCGTTATTATGTTTAAATGATGTTAGAGATTATGTTAAGGATAAAAATGAAAATAGCGTTAAATTATATTGCAGTTAATATTTGTGTGAACACTTTTCTGAAGCAAAGAAATAACTATGAGTATTTCTTACTCATTGGAGATGATACGTGGTGGTCTTTGACGACTTTTTGATTTCTGCTTTATTTAATTGTATACAAGTTGTTTGGCATTTTACATGTTTTGTTTGGGTTACTATGCATATTTTGTTGTTATGTAAGATGAACATGCTAATAAATTGTAATTGCATATTTACTATGAGAAGATATGAACTTGTTAATAAGAAAGACCAAGGGTTAACGTCCTAAGTCACTAATGGATCATAGACTACGGGTTAGAGTCTTAAGGCATCAATCAATCGCTGAAGACCGACGGTTGGAGTCTCAAGGCAGTACTGATTCAGACCATTGGTTCAAATAAGACCAAATGTGGTTAGAGTCCCCAGGCACTGATTAGTAATTACCAATAATGATAAGACTAAGGTCAGAGTCGTCTGGCATTAATCAGGATTAAGATCAATGGCTTAAGTCCTGAGACAATAAGTAAGAATAAGACTGCAGGTTAAAGTCCTACGGCAAAGACTGACGGTTTAAGTCTTAAGTAAAAAATGAGTATAAGAGATTATGCATACATTTAACTGTCATCATAATATTGTGTGGTGCTCTTTTAAATGATTTAGTAGTTCATTATATTATTGGAGGCAATTGACTTACTAATCCGACAATATGGGATTGTGGTATTCAGGTTTTTGTAGGATGGAAGGAAGGATGCAATTAATCATATTTATGTTTTAGGCTAAGACTTTTTGTGATATTTATATGTTGGTTAAAACAATGATTATTTATTATTAAGTGCCGCATGTGGCACATATGTTATTGCTTTATGTGTAAGTCGTGTGAGACCGTCATATTATTTTAATTATATTATGAGGTAATTTAGTTAGCTCTTAGGTGGTATATTCCTAATTGTTAAGAAAAAATATATTCATCTGTCGATCATTTAACTCTGTTGACATCGTAATGACACGTGAAAATCGAAGCAGACTTTTGCCAAAATGCATGATGAAGCATGAAAGGTTTAGAGCTAGACTTACCTGTCTTTGGCTCTTGCTTCTTGATCCGACGCTTTTGATTTCGGATCCGAGGACAGTGGGGCCTGATGTGCCCAGAGGTGCCACAATGGTGTCATGTAGGCTAGTTTTGTTTGTTTGAATGCTTCTTGATAGGCTCTGTAAATTTAAGGTTAGCATTCTCACAAATAACAAAGTCCTTACCTTTTGAGATATATGTCTCCTATGGGGAGGAAAATATTTATCTGAAGAAGGTTTCTCACCACTGCCCTTTTTGGGAGCATCCTGTTTATTCCAAGGTTTCAGGGATTTTAACAAATAACAGTTTGGTCTAATGTGACCAAGAATCCCACAGTGATGACAAGTAGGAACAAACTTACCTTGAGTTTGTTTTTCTTGATGATCCTTGGATTCAGGTTCCACATAATTTTTTAAGCAAGAATTATCACATTTATCAAAACAAGCTGTTTCTACTTTCAGAGACTTAATAAACAAAGAAATTATTTCAGAATTAGAAGGATGTGAAGTAGAAGCACCCAAATCATCAACAATTATGCTAGGCTTGTTAGAATTATCTGTATGAATACAAAGCATGCTTTTTAAATTATCACTAGAGAATTTTTTTAAAAAATCTTCAGATTCTTTTAATTTATTCTCAAGTGTATTGATAGTGTTAAACAGCATGGTATTCTCAGATTTCAAAGAGTCAATCCAAACATGTGATTCAAACAATTGAATGATTAAAGACTCTTTTTCTTGCTTAACCTTTTTGAGTTCTTTATTGGAATTCACAAAGAGTTTACCTATCCTTAAAGTATCTTTAGAGAATTCATCAACAAAATCATCTTCAACGAACTTAGAAAGATTCATATTAAAAGGAGTCATGGATTACACTTAGAAAATTAATACAAAAAGAGTGTACCCGCTCAGATACCATTTGAAAAATAAAGGACTCCTACTTTACCGTGTGTGTGTGATCAATTTGTAACAAAATATCTAAATGTGGAATTAAAAAAAGACAGATATTTTGTTAACGAAGTGGAAACTCAATTAAAAGAAAAACCACTTCGTGGCAGCAAAAACCCAGAATATCCAATATTTAGAAGACAAAACTAGTTACAAAGCAGTAACACTCACATACCCTTGATGCAGTGGTCGTACCTTAAACTCTGACACGTAACCCAACGTGAACGTGTGACGACCCCTTTTTTTTTATTTTTTTTATTTTTTATATATACAAATCATCTAACAGACAATAATCTCTTACAAACATAAATGGATCTTCACAGTGGCACGACTACTTGTCGCTCAGCCAACATAACGTACACATTCCATAACATGTACCTAATATTCAGAGTTACATTTAACATAACGGAATATAAATATCAATGTGCAGCGGAACACATATCAATGGCGGAAATACATCTAATACATAATTGTTATCAAGCAAGAGCGATTTACTAGTCTATTTGGTTAAGTCTTACAAAGCAATAAACTCAAATTTATACACCCAAAATACAGGCTCACAGAATACATGTGCCACGTAAGACACGAGCCAATAAAACCAAATACCCAAAAATGCGGACTACCCATAAGTCCATGACTTATGACTGTCGCGATGTGCTCTAATCATAACATCCCATATGCTAGGTGGACGATTCAATATCTATATTCGCAGAACCTGCAACCAAAGCATCAATGTCTACATGGTTGCAAGGGTTACCGCATCCGTACAGATGAAAGAATGAGTTCACCATCTCAGTACATAATACCAAGACCTCAATGATATTAAATTGACTGGGATTTTGCAAAGAACCAGCTTTTCCTTTTTTTAGTCTTGGGAGCACTATATCAGCTACCAATTTATAAACTTTTGTTTGAAAACCCCCATAGCTGATACAGCAAACACCGACTATTAGAAAACATTTAAAGCATACTAGGCAGCTCAGATTATACATAGAAATTTTGTTGTAGAAACAACTACGTATGACCTCACCTAAGTTAATACTTTGTGGTTTGTTTGCTTAGGTTTACATAGACGCAAGGATATTCACATGCACATAACCCTTAAGCTAGAAATAACGGCATTTAGTCTGCTACACCAAAACACAAGCATCCCATGCCTAAGAAGTACTAATACGATGTACATTGCTGCTCAAGACATATCTATACAGAGCACTAGCATCCTTAAGTTAATGAAATACCTGCCTCCCGATACATTGAGGCTTAATGCATTTTGGAAATACTAAAACAAGATAATGCAAATAGAAATATACATATCATAAAAACAGCGCACACAAACACACCATGATATATATATGCATATGCCGATTAAACAGAGACACGTATCTCAATAGAACAGGGATCGTATCCCAAAGAACAGGGACCGTATCCCAAGTTAACATAGAGTCCGTAACTCAAAGAGAACAGGGACCGTATCCCATATTAATGTCGAGTTCGTAACTCCAGAGAACAGGGACCATATCTCAAGGTTTTTGCTGTTAAGCACGCAATGCATCATGTCCCAATTTTATAACTCACACTAAAAATTCCAATCATTTACACTGCAACCATAGTGTACAAAATTCCCAACCACCACATGCAGTCACACAATTCATTCAAACTCCACATATCATATTCATATTTTCAAACATCATCATAATTTCAAGATACTCAAAAGTACTCAAATCATCCAAAACATATATATTCAACATACAGTTGGTTTAGGTTTGTAAAACAATATATATTTTGCAATTCATTATGTATGAAAATAATAGTTTCTCAGTGAGTAAAATACTCACCTTGGCTGTGCGAATTTAAGCATTAGGTCTCCAAACGTGAATCACTGTGGAATAACACATTGCACTATTTAACACTTTAAATAATTAACATCCTAATTAGCACTTGAATCGCTCAAGGCTAAACCATTGGAAAACCCATAATATTTTTAAGGGTTCCAAACTTCTACCCATAAATCCTAGACACTAACTAAAACTCAAACAATACTAACCCAAAGTATTTACTAAGGGTTAGAGATTAAAATCACTATTTAACTATTTACTCATAATATTAATTACTAACCCGCAACTAATTTCACTAACCCATAAATTATTTTCACTAACACTTTTATACTAACATTAACCCTAAAATTATATTCACTAATCTTTTTACAATAATTACTAACTTATTAACTTAAATCATTAACACATTTAAAATAACATTAACCAATAAGAAAATCTTAGGGTTAACTTCGCAAATACTATTTAAACTAAATATCCATAATTATTTATCTTTACTAACATTAGAACATAACCCATAAATACTTTCTTTTTTTTTTTACAAAACTCATAGCTAATTTGGGATTAATCATCACTATAACCACAATTAATCCACAAATTAATAATCTAGGTTTTAAAACACTTAAAAACCCCAAATTATTTTAACCCATCAAATTAGGGTTTCCATATTTTTACCCAATTCACAAAACACTACTCCAAAACACAATACTATTAACCCATAGTATTTACTAAAGGTTCATCACATAAAAATATAACTAAAATTAAATACCCAAAAGTTAGGGTTTGAGGAAAACTTACCAAAATTTCACCAAACCAAAACCCAAGGTTTGGGCAGCTTCAAGTAAGTTCCAAGTAACCCAATACCAAAAGAAAACACTAGATTAAACCCATATTTCAAGATTTTAATCCAAAATCTCAAAAACATGAGTTTGGTGTTTTACCTCAAAATGATCGGTGAAAACGTAGAGCCATACGCGTAGATCACGTTTCTGAAGTCGGATTTGAGTTTGGACGGTTGGATCTTCGTGGATCACGGTTTTTCTATGAAAAACCAAAGAGAAAATGAGGAAGAACCGAACCCTTTCTTTTTCTTTTCTTTTTTTTTCTTTTTTTTTCTTTTCTTTCAAAAGAGGCATTCTATCTCTTTTAAACAAATATCGCGCAGGGGCGCCTTATCTGCTTTGGTGAAGGGCCGGATGGCCTTTCAATTAGTCATGTGGGGCACAGGTCGCCCCACATGTGTGTGTGTGTGTGTGTGTGTGTGTGTGTGTGTGTCTATATATATATATATATATATATATATATATTAATTTTGACTTTTTAACCTTTTTTTTTAAATATTTTTTTATCCTATTCTTCTTTTCTTTTCTATTTCCTTTACTAATTTCTTTTCTCTTTTCCCTTTTCTTAATTTTTTTTTTCTATTTTCTATTTTATTTTCTAATTTCTTTGAACTTAAAAATATTCTCTTGCATTTTTAATGACATTAAATTAATTTTAATTAATTATTTACTCAAATTTTATACTTTAATTATTAAATAATGTCTCAGACATTATAGAACACCTCCCAACCAGGTCTCGTACTTGAGGGGCTCTTCAATGGAATCCTTTAGCTTAGGGCTCCTCCCTAAGCTAGACTTTAAAGCTGATCAAATCACACAAGAACCACCCTAAGAGAACTAGCACATATCACAATCTCTGCCTAAACACTCTCTCTTAGTACAAAAGAATTCACTACCAAATTTTGTAAATAATACAAGCCTAGAGACCTCTATTTATAGGCTTTTGAAGACATAATACAACATTGATTCGGAGTTCTCTGGGCGTCGTCCGGACCTAAACTGAGGGCGTCGGGACGGCAAGCAGCAATCAACTTCCATAACGCTCTTCACGCGTTTCCTTATTAAGCTTCAGTCTTGCGTCCGACTGGTGTTGTCCTAGCATCCAGATAGTTGCAAGCTTTCTTCACCAAGCGTGTGCTAAGTTGTTCATAATCTTCTCAAACACTAAATAGCGTCCGGATGGTTGCTTGCTATCTTCACCGACGTGTCTGCTGAGCTGTTTAGAATCTTCTTGAGCACTAAGGAGCGCCTGGACATTCCAAATGATCAAGTTGTAGTATTTTTTATTAGCTTTTCTACAACACCAATTTCATCTCAATCCAATACTTGAGTAGAAAGTTATGATAGAAATACTGAGACTTGTGCAAAATCTTCCTAAAAACCAAAAATTGTCTTATTGATTCTTCTAACACTGATACTTGTCATATTAAGGCCCTTTCCATATTGAAGAAATAATCTCTGAATATTTTGAAGACTCTGAATAATTACGGCATCCTTATTTCAGCAGCACACTTACATGGCAGTGATTTTATCAACATAATGTAGCCAATAAAACTAACAATGATGATGCTGGAATTACCATAGAACTTGCTAGGAAAAGAGAAAATTAATTGAAAATTTTCAAACTTCAGCAATTTTCTAGAAATACTATTATGTAAGTTTCAGAAAAGAAAAACTCATGCTTGTAGGAAAATAAATTAAGCAGCTTGGCTCAATTAGTTCACTTGTATAAAAGGTCTATTATGTAATACCACCAATTTCATGGACATATTGTTTGTGATGATTTGTTTCTTGTTTGGTTTGATCATGGTATCCATGTAACCATAGTAGAAAAGCAATGTAGGTAGCTTGGTAATTTAGGATAATACCTATGATTGTTTAATTAAACTTTTTTTTTTTTTGGTGGAATAACTTTTAGATGGACTTATCACAATTGGCCTTGATTTCACAATGCGAAGATGAATGTTCATTGACACATGAACAACTTGATGATGTTGTGTCTAGCGAAATGGACCCTCAAAATGGTATGTTGGGCATTTCATGCTTACTTTTAATTTTTATAACATATCTTAAAGTAAATGTTATTATTCATAGTTGGGTTCTTTACATTATGTTTTTATTTTGAGATAGATGGAAATGAACTGTAGCTGATGAACAGTTGAAAGATAGTTCGGTCAATTGTTGTTCCAAGCATAAGCTGATAGATGAAGATAAAAATGTTAAGGAACCTAAGGACGGTATGCTATTTGGCTCTATAGAAGAACTTCTTGAATATTATAGAAATTATGCAAAGCAAGAGGGTTTTGGTGTGGTACAGAAGAAGAAGAAAAAAAAGTATGAAAATGGAGATGTACATTACATCACTCTAGCATGTGCTCATCAAGGCAACACATCATCCAGCTCAAGTAATAGCCTTTGTAAGCCTAGTAAAACAAGCGAAACGGGGTGTTAGGCTACTTTGAGTGCAACGTTAGTGGGTACAATGTGGTATGTGGCTAATGTAAATCTAGGGCATAATCACGATTTAAGCCCAGATAAAGCGAGATATATGAGATGCCACAAGAAGTTGGATCCTGCTATGAAGAGATGATAGAGCTGGAATCCATACGAATAAGATCTATAACTCGCTAGCCGTTGAAGCAGGGGGATACGAGAATCTTACATTTGGAAAGAAAGAGTGTTGCAATTATATTGCGAACTCAACATGTCTTCCCCTTTGGCACAGGAGGTGCTGCAGCACTTCGTGACTACTAATGTAGTCTTTTGTTTACCAAAATATATCAATAATAGTAATTATCACTCGCAATAGTACGAATCCTTGTAGGATAGGGCTATATTGAGGGTGTCGAACCTCAATGACTGCGTAGGAATTGCTATTAAGTTTTTCAAGATTAAATATAACTTAATTATAAGATGTTTGATTTGGATTTTAACTAAATTAAATGCATAAAAGTAAAAGACATAAAAATAAAGAGAGTTGTGATGAGAGAAAGAATAGGGGATTGATTTCACCACTCACCGCATAATAATGGTCAATCATAAATTAACAAGAGAAATTCGTATTATGCATGATATAGGGCTCGTCTCACTTGAGTAGTCAAGAAATTACCTCTAAAGAATAAGTATAATCAATCTTTGGTTGGCACGGAACGTCCACTTAACCACTAAGATGCGGTACGACCCGTCTTCCCTAGGTATGGATTAGCTACGTCTTTAATAGGATACACACAATCAATGGAATAGTATAACCCATCTTCGGTTGGTACGAACTGTCTACCTAAATTACACTAAACTAGGGTGTATTACAATTCGTCTTCCCTAGGCATGGTCTATCTAACCCTCATGATCATATATCAATTAAAACCGTTGTATAACAATCATTCGCATAATCACAGAAAATATGAAGGATTGAGTTCAATCAATATAAAAGGCTTTCTAAGACAAGATAAGAAATTCGTAATGATTGAATATAAACATTAAGATCAATTTTCACAGTTATACAACCATCATGCATATAGAAAATTTCAAATTAAAATACAATTAAACCATTGTTACTTGGAAAGGGCTACATCAACACCCTAGTATGAATTTAGCCGCTCATCATGGTGTTGGGATAGCCTCCTGCCATGTTCTTCTCCTCTTCAACTTGTTAAGCCTCTAAGAAGAGTTTTCTGTCTAAAGCTAAGCACAAACACACATTCTCTTGAAATTTAGGGGTCTATTTATAGAGACTAGGAGAGGCCTAAAAGATCTAGAAATCCAAGAAAAATCAGAACTTAGTCTCTTAGTCCAAGTAAGAGATTGAAACTTCAATCCAAGTAGGAAAAGGATTCCAAATTCGTCCAGATTTGCAGTCTTTTATTTTGGAATGATTTTGGCATAGTAAACGTCCGAATTAGGGAAAAGTTATTTCTGACATATTTGTTACATTTTTTTATTATCTTTCTAACAACATAAATTTCATTGCAATTCAAGATCTGAGCCGAAAGTTATAGTTAAAACACTGATACATGTGCAGAATCCAAATTTGAATCCAATCCAATTTTGACTCTTATTGGATAAATTCCGATTTAATCATTCCCTTGGTTTGATTAAACTTAACCACATCTTGTAGGTCTTCTCAAATTGTACTTTAAGCCCAAAATCAATGGAATTAAATGTATCTTTATTTAAAACTTGAAAACAATAAAACAACACAAAATCAAACAAACAACAATGCTAAGAAATCAACATATGCAAGTTAAGGGCTTGAATGTGCAACATTCGACGCTTAGCAACTACTTCGATAGAATGCGGAAAGTGAATAATGATTTTTATTTTGATATGGATGTGGATGATTAAGTGTAGGCTGAAAAATGTGTTTTGGGTTGATGCACGAAGTAGGGCATCGTATGAAGATTTCAGTGACGTGGTTATGATAAGTCTTGAAATATTTTATTCAAGACCCTTTAATTCGCATGTGTTATACCCAGTTTGTGTTGTAAATATAATATTTTGTTATAGTTTTGTATTTTATCTTATTTTCAGGTCTTAATTGAAAACTAATTCAAACCACTTGAATTAGACCTAAAAATACATCAAGGGTATTTTAGTCATTTCAAGAGTTCGAGATTGCTCCTACCAATTGAAGAGTCAGCTAAGGCAATTCGATCAATCTACTTTATAATCGATCGATTGACACTTATTGATGTGAATTTTAAATGTACTCGCAAGTGCACGAATCGTTTGCAGTTAATGGATTGCAAATGCGAGGTCGATCTGACAGGGAATTATGTTTTTGAAAGCAAATTTATGATTAAATTAATCAAATCCTAACCTAGTTCTAAAAAATGTTTGATTTTGATAAATAAAAGAAAAACATAAAAATAAAAATAAAAATAAATAAAACAAAAGAAAAAATACTAAGGTTTTGGAATCCACACTCACTGAATCATAACAACATACTTCATGTTCATCAATACTAATCCGAAGTTCTCACAGCTAAATTCTTAAGTATGTTTTACTATGCTTTAAACAGTTAATCAAAACATCCCATGTATCCATTTTTTACACAAATCACAAAAGATATCTGGTTTAAACCAAATCATCAAATGTATCCATAGAATAAATCATAAGAGATATCCAATTGTTTTGTAAATAAAAAATCAAGCAATCAATTATGTGAAATTATTTCAAATCATAAAATGTATCATTGAATCACAAAAGATATCCAAAAATTATTCCACACATTGAAAAGAAGTAAATCAATTGAAATATTAAACCCAATAAAAACTTAAATGGAAGTATTGTTGTTCTTCATTGATGATGCTTCATCCTCAACCTCAGTTGAAAAATTAGCTGCACATGACTATTGAAAATAAAACCTACCCTAAAACTAAACTAAAAAGAAAAGAAAATATTTGGTCTCTAGCTTCTCAGCCTTTTCCTTGAGGCTTAGAAGTCTATTTATAGGGAGAAAACAGACCCTAGAAGCCCTATAATTTCTATTAAAATTGGAGGTTAGTCTTCTAGTTTGAGTAGGAGACTAAAAACTCAATCCAAGAAGAAAAATGACTCCAAATTCGTCCAGATTTGCAATTTTTTATTACGGGATGATTTTGGCATACTAAACGTCCGAATTAGGAAAATTGTATTTCACAATAATTGTAGGATTTGAAGTTAGCTTTCCAAAACTGCTTGAGTCACCTTAATCAGATACTTGAGTTGAAAGTTATGACCAAAATACTATGACATATACAGAATCTGAAATTTAATCCAATCCGATTTTGACACCAATTAGAGAAATTCCGATTTAGTCCTCTCCTTGATTTGGTTGAACATAACCACATCATCTAGGTCTTCTCATAGTGATTTCTTTCAAACTTTGCATTTTTCACCTTAAAGCTATTGTTTTCTCTCAATGACCTGCAAAATACTAAAATACCAAAACTAACAAAAAACATTAGAAAATAACAAAACTTAAGGTTTAGTAAATGCAAATTAAGGGGTTTATATATACAATATTTGGCACTCATCACTTATCAATTGAAGAAGGAATCGATCATGCAAAATGTGATCAATCGAACCAGGACAACCCCGATTGCGATTGAGCACAATGAGATCGATTGACTTTATAATCGATCGACTTTTGCGTCTTTTAGAAGATCAAATATTTTGATATCTTTGTGTGATCCAAATTAAAAGTTGATTTATATGGACAGAAATGGACGTTGAGCTCCTCTGTTTGTGCGGTTATAATTCATCCTTGATGAGTTCCTTTGTAAATCAATTCTCTATATATATGAGATTAGTGTTTAGGGTTTAAGGGATGCATTACTTGGGGTTTCAATTTCCCAAGGGCCTCAGTAGTTAAATTTCATGTTTTCCATTTCCTTTGATGCATATTTCTGGGCCAAAATCCAGAGAGCAATTTCTTTCCTTTTTCTATATTTGTTCTTCAAGTTTTAGTTTAGTTTTTCTTTTCTTTTTGTATTCCGATTTTAATAGATTTAATATAGTGTTCTTAGTTTGTTTCAATCTTGTTTTCTTTACTGTTTTCATTAGATTAATGCTTAGATTTCATTTTAACATGTCTAGCTAATTTTGTTCTTAGCGTTTGATTGAATTCTTTCCAAAAAGCTATGGTTTGTTCTTGATGTTCTTAGGATCTTCTAGATGTGTATGATGATTGTGTAGACTAGAGGATTTCAAAACTCATGCTAAAAGGTTTTGTTATCAATATTCCAATCCATATTTATTCGGAAAAAAAAAAAAAAAGGGATTTTCTTGTCTATGAGATTTCTTGGATTTTTGAGTTAAACCAACGTTTCTGATTTCTATTATTGAGGAAACAATGTCTTTGCAATGGTTCTGTTTGACATGATGCATGTTTACTTGTTAGAGTCACCTTATAGGATATGCCAGTGAGCACCGTTCACTTCACACCTTTCGTAGTGTAAAATGCTTTTCCATTGTAGTTTAATCTTTACATGGAGTTGTTTGGTGTGAAACTAAGATACCTTATCATTGTGGCCTAACACTACAAAAAAATCAGAAATTCTGGACGGTTTCAAATCGTCAAGCACAAAGCGTCGCTAATCCAGGTTATGGACGGTTTGGGCCAAACCGTTCAAGAAATTCTAGACGATTTTGGGAAACCGTCCATAATTTATATATATTAATACTCGTCATCCACGAGATCGATAAGGGTATTTTTGTCCTATGTCCATGAGATTGCCTTCCTCATCCTTGCCAACGCTAATTGACAAAGACCCCACCGCCAACCGAGAAACCAGATTCTTCTTCGGCCCCTGCCACATCTTCTTCCTCCGGCACCCTTCTTCTCCATCGAAACATTGAGGACAGAAAAGTCCTTAACAAACCCACAGTGAGCCTTCTGCACAAAAATCCTTCTTGTTCTTTTTCTCAAAACCATCAAGTATTCGGCCTACGCATCAAACCCAAAAATGTTCACAAATCAAACCTAAAAATCATCACAATCCACACCCAAAAATCATCATAATCTTTCAGCCGTGAATCATCATAATCCACACCCAAAACAAACACAAAATGTAAATCAAACCTAACAATTTCACTTACCCAAAAAAAAAGATCCGGCTCCCGGATCTCTCTCTGTATTCCGGCTAGAGATTCGGCTGAGCATGGGTTTGGGCTGGATCCGGCTGGATCTGTCAAACAAGAGAGAGAGAAAAGCCATCGTCCTATCGTCCAAGCCGTCGTCTTGTTCTTGTTGTCCCGTTCCCTTTGTCAAGCCTAGGCAGCTTCAAGATCAGCCAAGCCATCATCCCGATCCCACTGACCGTCTAGATCTCATCGCTCGTCTTCAATCGCCAGTCGGAGAGAGGAAGAAGAGAGAGAGAGAGAGAGAGAGAGAGAGAGAGAGATGGGTTTTGTTTTGAAAGCCATCGATATATGATTTTGTTTTAAAAAGAAAGAAATAGGAAGAGAAAACGAAAAAAAAAATAAAAAATAAAAATGTTACAGACGATTTCAAAAAAACCGTCTCTAAATTTATCTAAATTATTAATTTCTAGACGGTTTTAAAACCGTCTGTAATAATAAATCTGTTTGGAAATTAAAATATACAGACGGTTTCCTTAAAACCGTCTCTAAATTTAGTGACGGTTTTAAAAAAACCATCTGGAAATTAATTTCCACACAGTTTTATTAAAACCGTCTGTAAATTTATAGATGGTTTTATAAAACTGACTGTAAAACTATAATTCTAGATGGATTTCAAAACTATCTAGAAAAAAAGGGTCAAGAAAAGGTGATTTTTTTGTAGTGTAACTAGAATGTTCATGTGTTGTGTATGCTTATTAGGAGGTTTTATAGTCCATGCTAGGGAGTTTAGATCATTTCACATGTTGTTGTTAGGTGGGTGATTTGGGTGTAACTAGATGGGTTATTATTTCTTCTTAACCAAAGTATATTTATGTCAAGGTTGTCGTATAGTTGACACCTATTACGCGTTCATATCATGCATGTTAGGAAAATTTGTTTCAACTTTAGGTGTTCCATTGGTTGAGGATTTGATGCGATCAATACCTTAAGTTTTCTTTTAAGTTTGTTTTCATTTTCCCTGGACTATTTGTAGCTTCAATTCTACAACTTTACTTTTGTTTTCATTTGCAAAGTTAAGTTAAATACGCTATTTGAATATCCCGTTATGCAAAACAACCCCTAATCCTTGTGGTTCGAAAACCCTTACTATAGGGCAATTGATTCATACTATTGCGAGTGGTAAAACTTATAAATTTAAAATTCACGTACGTTAGTCGTCTAGACTAAGCGCTACCAGGTTACATTTGACACAACATACTTAACCAACAAATACAAAATGCCATTTGCCCATTTTTTGGGAGTAAATTATCATGGTCAATCAATTCTTTTAGGAGTGGCATTAATTTCAAGTGAAGATACAAAAATATTTGTTTGGTTGTTTGAGGCATGGTTGAAATGTATGAAGGGTCGTGCACCAAGGACAGTTATTATAGATCAAGATAGGGCTATGAAAAATGCAATTAATAAGGTTTTTCCGAATGCCCGACATAGATTTTGTTTATGCCACATATTGAAAAAACTTCCAGAAAAATTTGGATCACATTCATAGTACAATGCCATTAAGAGAGCCATACGAAATTGTGTGTATAATTCTTAGACATGTGACGAGTTTGATGCAAGTTGGCAGAGTCTACTTTAAGTGTTATAATCTGAAGTAGAATGCATGGCTGCGTGATTTATACAGTGAACAAACTTTTTGGGTACCAGCATATTTAAATTGTGTATTTTGGGCCGGCATGACTACTACACAACGTAGTGAGAGTATGAATGCATTTTTTGATGGTTATGTGCACTCGTCTACCTCATTGAAGGAATTTGTGGATCAATACAATACCGCTTTGCGTAGGAAGGTTGAGATTGAGAATGTTGCTGATTTCAGTTCTTTTCATACCACAATTTCACATGTGAGTAGGTTTCCCCTTGAGAAGTAATTTCAAACAATTTACACCCATGCAAAGTTCAAAGAAGTTCAAAAGGAGATTTCAGAGGTTTTGCATTGCGGTTGCTCTCTTATAAAAAGTAAAGGTGGAATTAGTACCTATCAGGTGATCGAACAGGTAGAAATTAATGATTCCTACATGAAAAAAGTATGCTTTACTATTTACTATTTACTTTAATGACCTTTCATGTGAAGTGAACTGCAGTTGTTGTTTGTTTGAATCAAGATGAATTTTGTGCAGACATGTCATATCCGTACTAACTACATTTGAAGATGTGGAATTGTTGCCCAAAAAATATTTTCTAAATCGATGGCGGAAGGATTTGAAGCGGCCATACAAGTTAATCAAAAGTAGTTATGATTCCTCGAGTGGCAACCCTACTGTAGATCAATATGATGAACTGAGCAAAAATATGCTAAAGTTAGCTACAATCGCAACACCAAACGTGGACCATTGCACGGAAGTGCAAAATTATGTTGATATGCTAACTAAGAAACTAAGTGGTCTAAGATGTGAACAAAGTCCACCTTCACAATCACTTCCAAGTGCAAAATCTCTCCCAAGTGCATCTATGCAGTAATGGAGTAGAGGTGTGTAGTCCTCTCATGGCTCGGACGAAAGGGAAACGACCATCAAACGAAAGGTGTCTGTAGTTGAAAAAGCGGTGGTCAAAAAGTCAAAATCATCAAACAAGAGAGAAAGTGACACAAATCCCAAACAATAGAGGAAAACAAATAGGTATTCATAGATTTGAAAGCAAATGTATGTGTTAAATTATGCGTATTACCAATTATGTCCACATATTTGATTTGTAATTTTAATATTATATCTACCATGTTATTCCACGTTTTTATTTATTGAAGACATGCCAAAGATCGCTAGTAGATGAACTAGGCACAAGTGAAGATCCGTTCACTTTTGTAACTAATGTTCAGCATGACCAAGTAATTGAAACTCAAAATAGTGTTGTTACACAAGTATTGAAAGAAAATATATATATATGTTCGTAGATGTGTATATTGATTCGTACATATCGACAAATAATTTTATTTCATATATGTTAATCATAAGAAGTTTTTGTTTCAGACTTTCAGGAATTCACAGTTATCATGTCCCATTGAAGGAGATTTCATATACTTGTCGTAAGTATTTGGTTTTTTAGCATTTCTTTCAAATTTGGTTGCTTTTGTTTCTATTTCCTAAGGTGTACATGTTATTTCAGGTGATATTCTTGCTTGAATTTGATGCTGTTGTGTTGGAATCTAAAAGTTGTTTGTAATTTTGTGAACATTTGTATTATTTTGCCTTCGGTAATTTTGTGAACAAATGTTGTGAAAAATTGAAATGACTTCTAAAAGTAAAGTGTGTGCAACAAGTGTCAACAAAAATTAAAGCACAGCGGAAAGTAAATGACACAGAGATTTTTGTTGACGAAGTGGAAACTCAGTTAAGAGAAAAACCACTCCGGGGCAGCCAAACCCAGGAATTCCACTATTCAGAAGACAAAGCTAGATACAAGATAGTAACACTCACATGTACCGATGTAGTGGTCGTACCTTGATCTCTGACATGTAACCCAACACAAATGCTTCCCAACCAGGTTCACCTACCTGAAGGGGTCTTCAATGGAACTCCTTACCTTAGAGCCGACCTCAAAGATAGACTTCACAGCTGATCAAATCACACACTTGGCAAGGCTTTAGAGGAAATATCACGTCTCTAAGCTGTTGAGAATTCACCACCGAATTCTATATTGAAAGCATGCCTCAAGCCTCTTATTTTGGAAACCCAAAATCAACTCAAAAACAGAGTCTGAAACACGTGCATCCGGACGGGAGCCAGGGCCATCCGGACGGGTGACGTTTTTCTTGTCCGGAAAGTAATTCTAGAATTTTTTGAAGAGCCGTCCGGACGGGCAAATCTTTCCAACTGTACGGAGGCCGTCCGGACTCTTCTAGGATCCATTCGGATACTCAAATTACAGCATTTTTTCTAAGCTTTCCAATGAAGCCAATTTTGTCCCAATCCGATATTTGACTAAAAAGTTATGACCAAAATACCCGAGGGTGTCCGGACAGCTTGACCGAGCGTCCGGACGGTCAACTGCAACCGCCTCTCCAAGATAGCACTGAAAGCTTCCATAACAAGGCCGCGTCCGGACGGTGTTGCCCTAGCGTCCGGACGGTTGCACTTCTGTTGCACGAAATTACCATAATAAGGCTTGGAGCGTCCGGACCTTGAAGGCTAATGTCCGGACGGTTGAACTGGTGCACGCAACTTCCATATATGAAGCTTGATCGTCCGGACCATGAAGGCTGACGTTCGGACGGTTGAACTTGGTATGCACGTTCTTGCCTTATAGAGGACATCGTCCGAACGGTAGCAGCCGTCTTCCCATAATTGTGTCTTGAGGTAGAAACCTATTTCTTGTCAAACACTGAATGGCGTTCGGACGGATGCGCTGGAACACTGGGATTTTCTCAAACTCTGAAGAGCGTCCGGACATTTTGCCATTACGTCCGAACGGATGCAATCTTGAACTGTTCAAAGCTTCTAGACACTGATGGGCGTTCGGACGGAAAGATCTCGTCGTCCGGACGGAATACCACGTCGTCCGGACGGCTGACAGGGAACCAAAATAAATCCTTGAAAACTTCACAGAATCTTCTCGAAGAACATAGCTGAAGAGTAGACTCTGGATAAAGCAGCATCCCTGTGAAAGCAGCAACATTACATAGAAGTGGTTTTGTCCAACAGAATGTAGCCAACACAAAAACTAACATGTTGTTTTGTTCTGCAAAGGTTTGCTTGTTGTTCTTTGTCGATAGAAAGGCTTGCTGAGTTTCACTCTTGCAGTTCGGTTTCTGCAGAATTTGCTTTCTGCTTTGATTGTAAGGGCTGTAGTATTATTTTGCCCAATGCTTATATATATTATTTTAGCTTACAGTGACATCAAGGAGGTGACCAAAGCGAAGAAAAACGTACATATTCTCTAAAAACACGATAGATATATGTTCAGTGTTCTAGTTGAACATAATTGGAACACAAGGATTTCTGACAGTTATTTGATGTTAGTTGATTTATGAACTAATTACTCACAAACTTTGTGTATGTACCACAACCAGTTCTATGCTATTTGTCTACATGCATTAGATATATGATGCAAATCAGGATGCTTGACAGAGGATTATTAGGAGATTGCTAATTTCCATAAGTCATTGTTATTCTTTCCTAGTTTAAGTTTGTATTTTCCCAGTTTGTTATTTGTTTCCTAGTTTGCTTCTTATATTGTAATCGTTCGTTTGCTATTTATAATGGGAAGAAAAGAGAACAAGGTAGTAGCCATCTTTTGTTGAGAAAATTATCACTTTTGGAGAGAGTCCAAATGCAGAGAGATTCTAATGTCTTATTTTGAAAGTTTGCACCAATTTTGGTATCAGAGCAACCCTACGGTTGTTTTCTATCAACAACTGTGCAATCCCACCCAACTTTCACCACCCCATGCCTGCAACCTGTAGTGGAAATTCTTACAATATGTCAAACCCTCAAATCCAAAATAACCCTCACATCCCATACAACCCAAACCATGAACAACCCAATCTACAGCAACAAATCACTCAAATCACTACTATTCTGGAGCAGCTCAATCACAGATTGGATGCCATGGACGAACATTGGGCTTGGGAGGGACGTAGGTCTCCAAATAGGAGAAGGCGAGGCCCACCTCCGGAAGAGTCGGTGGATGAAAGTGACAAGGAGGAAGAAGAGGATCTAGAGGACGAAGAACACCGGGAGTTTGAGGCTCGTCGCCCTCGATTCCAGCATTATCGAGGAGATCCCCGAAACCGTGGTAGGCGTGGCACAGGTTATCAGCCTCTTGATGAACTCACCAAGAGGATGAAGGTGGATGTACCGGATTTTCATGGGAAGCTAGAGCCCAACACATTTGAAGATTGGTAAACGGCCATCGAAGATTATTTCGATTGGTTTACTGTCTCGGAGGATTGAAAAGTTCGTTATGTCCGAATGAAATTGAAGGGGAATGCACGAGCTTGGTGGGAAAGTGTGGAGGCACAATTGCGCCGCACTCGACGACCGTCAATTTCTAATTGGGAAGAGATGAAGGAACGGTTGAAGGAGAAATACTTACCCATTGATTACGAGCAAATGATGTTCGAGGAAATGTTACAACTAAGGCAAGGTGCACTAACTGTGGATCAATACACAGACCGCTTCCATGAGTTGACTGTCCGAAGTAGGATTGTGGAAACTAAGCAGCAAACGCTAGCCCGTTACCGTAATGGATTGCGTAGAGAGCTGTACATGGAAATGCTGATTGCACGATCAATCAATGTGGACGAGGCATATCAACTAGCGCTGCGTCTTGTGAAGCACATAGAAGTGTCGAGTGGAAGGAGAATGGCGTCTACGGATCCAAGACCAGGGTGTACGGCACCCGCTCCAACCTCAAAACCACCCTTACCGTATGAACAACTAAGGGGTACAGGGGTAAGGGATCAAAAGGGAAAAACAACAACTACCGGCGAAGGTCCGCACTGTTACAAGTGCAAGGGCTTTGGACATTTTGTTGTCGTGTGCCCCACTGGAGATAAAAAGATAGCCTTCATCTGCAGAAAGGACTTAATGGAAACCGTTGAAGAAACAAAGGAGGAGGAAAATTCTGATGAGGAAGAAGAGTACCTAAGCGCCACGGAGCTACCTAGCTGTGTGATTCATTGCGTGCTGACCGGAACTAAGAAAGAACTGAAGAATAATCCTGAGTGGCTGCGCACCAATATATTCCACACGCGCATGGAGCATGGTGGTCGTGCGCTAAACATCATTATTGATAATGGCAGCGGCATGAACGTGATTTCTGAGATAGCGGTAGAGCGATTGGGGCTGAAAATTGAGAAGCACCCTACTCCTTATCGAATTAGTTGGGTCAATGAGGAAAATTCAGTCCTAGTGAAGCATCGGTGTTTGGTGAAGTTCTCGTTGGGAAAGAAATATATGGACGAGGCTTGGTGCGATGTGATTCCTATGACCGTGTGTCATATGTTATTGGGGCGACTGTGGCTCTATGATCGAAAGGTCTTCTACGACGGGTATGCCAATACTTATTCTTTTATTTATAAAGGTAAGAAATTTGTTTTGGATCCTTTGCGGATTTCAGAATTTGACACACCAAAAGATGTTGTACCGGTGCTAACCATGCGCCAATTTTCTCGAGCTATGATGGAAGAGAAATGGTGCTACTAGTAGTGAGTCGTGAAGCCAAGCAAGATAACGGTTCCTTCCCTGCCAAACTCACTACCTTGCTGGACGAATTTCAGGATATGATGCCCGATGAGATTCCAAAACAGCTCCCTCTTATGCGGGATGTGCAGCATGCTATCGATCTCATCCCTGGGTCATCGTTGCCCAATTTACCACATTACCGCATGAGCCCAACTGAGAATGAAGAACTTAACCGACAAATTCAGCAACTTTTGGATAGGGGTTTTATCCGAGAGAGCCTTAGTCCCTGCGCTGTCCCGATCCTCCTCACGCCAAAAAAGATGGTAGTTGGAGGATGTGCGTAGATAGCCGAGCAATTAATAAGATAACAGTGAAGTATCGCTTCCCTATCCCTCGGCTTGATGACATGCTGGATCTCTTAAATGGGGCCTCCATTTTTACAAAGATCGACCTTCGAAGCGGATATCACCAAATCTGCATCCGTCCCGGTGACGAGTGGAAGACGGCCTTCAAAACGAAAGACGGATTATTCGAATGGCTAGTCATGCCCTTTGGCTTAACCAACGCGCCAAGCACATTCATGCGCGTTATGACTCAAGCTCTCAAACCTCTTTTAGGCAAATTTGTTGTTGTGTATTTTGATGACATTTTAATCTTTAGCCAATGCTTACAGGACCATCTAGCCCATGTAAGACGGGTTTTGAATACTTTAAGGGCTAAGTAACTTTATATCAACCGTGGCAAGTGCTCGTTCATGAAGAAGAAAGCCAATTTTTTGGGCTTCATAATTTCTGACCAAGGTGTTGAGGTCGACCCCGCCAAGGTGCAGGCTGTCCAGAACTGGCCCATACTTCGTACCTTCTCTGAGTTCCGAAGTTTCCACGAGCTGGCCACGTTTTACCGATAATTTATTTGGGGCTTCAACACTATAATGACCCCAATCACTGAATGTTTGAAAGCCAAGAGTTTCTCTAGGACTGCAGCAGCCACCAAGGCCTTCGCTGAGATTAAAGAAAAGATGGGACAAGCACCGGTTATGAAATTGCCAGATTTCACTAAAGTCTTTGAAGTGGCTTGTGACGCTTCACATGTAGGAATTGGGGGTGTTTTAAGTCAAGAAGGTCATCCCATTGCTTTTTTCAACGAAAAGCTTAACGAAGCTCGTCGAAGGTATTCAGTATATGATATGGAGTTTTATGCTTTAATTCAAACTCTCAAACATTGGCGTCCTTACTTGATCCATAGAGAATTTATTCTTTATACTGATCATGATTCTTTGAAGCATTTGAATTCTCAAAGTTAAATGCGAGGTATGCCCGCTGGATGGATTATTTGCAGCAGTTCGTGTTTGTCATTAAACACAAAGCGGGGACTAAGAATAAAGTGGCTGACGCCTTAAGCCAGAGACCACATTTGCTGCATATTTCCTCAACTAACTTTGCTGGTTTTGCCAGTATCAAAATGCAGTACGCCGAAGATGTGGATTTTGGTAGCACTTGGAGCAATTTATCTACTAATGCAAATGTATCTGGTGGTGAATATTCCCTGCAGGAGGGTTACTTATTCTATGGCACCCGGTTGTGCATCCCCCGTGGATCCTTTCGCGAGTTCGTTGTTGTGCAAATTATAATACTCGCAAGTGCACGAATCGTTTGCAATATAGCGTTATGCAAGTGCAAGGTCGATCCCACGAGGAATTGTATTGTGAAAATTAATCTCTATTCAAACTTATCCTATTTTAACCTAGTTCCAAATTTAGGGGTTTTTATGAAAATAAAAGGGGTCTAGGGTTTTGGAATCTACACTCACCAAATCACAACAACCTAATCTCATGCTCATCACACATATTTTGAGGTTTTCAAATGCAAATCTAAGGTATGTTCTACTGTTGCTTCAAAAATAGTTTAAATCATTCAATGAATCCATTCTTCCACAAATCACAAAAGATATCTAGTTTCAACTAAATCATCAAATGTATCCATAGAATGAAACACAATGAATATCCAACATACATGAAAACCCAAGCCATCAATTTAATGAAACTATATCAAATCATCACTTGTATCCGGAAATCACAAGAGATATCCAAAAATAATCTCAAAAACCGAAATAGAACAATGAGAAATCAAGCCCATAAACTCAAATAGCATAAACAAGCATGAAACTCAATTTCTATTCACTGGTGAGGTTTCATCCTCAACCCTAGATGAAAGTATTAGCTAGACATGAACAAAGAAAGCATAAATAAACTACAAGAATGCATTAAAAACGAATAAACTTACAAAAGATTGAAGTTCTAGGTCAAAATCAACCCAAAAACCCTAAGATACAGTGAAATCGGCCCCTAGGGCACTCCTAAGCGGCCTCCTCCGCAGCTCCTCTTCTAAAAATGAGAAAAGAATGGTATTTATAGAGTGAGCTAGGGTTTCTGAAATTCTAGCTCCGCATAAATTCGATCGATCGATTTTATAATCAATCGATCGACATCGGGAAAATTTCGATCGATCGAACTTGAGATTCGATCGATCGACTTCACAACAATTCCAAATCTCCAGCTTTTATGCATTTTCACTTGAAAATAACCATTTTTCTCTTTATGTCCTACAAAAACGTAAAATCACCAAAACTAAACAAAACATCAGAAAGTAATAAAGCTAAAGGTTTAACTAACGTAAATTAAGGGGTCCAAATATACACTTTTTGGCACTCATCATTCGTAATCACCGAGCTCCATGGTGGGGGCTTAGCAGGACATTTCGGGTATGATAAAATTGTTGCTGACCGGTTCTTTTGGCCTCGAATGCATAAAGATGTTCATACGGTGGTGGACCGTTGTCGGATTTGCCAAATCAACAAAGGCACCAAACACCACGCAGGGCTCTATACCCCTCTTCCAATTCCAGACAAGCTGTGGCAACACCTTAGCATGGACTTTGTTCTTGGGTTACCCAAGACTAGTTGGCAGCATGATTCCATCATGGTGGTCGTGGATCGTTTCTCCAAGATTTCTCATTTCATCCCCTGCCACAGGACCTATGATGCTTCCCAAGTTGCTGCATTATTTCTGCAGGAAGTGATTCGATTACATGGTGTTCCAGTCACCATTGTTTCTGACCATGACATCAAGTTCGTAAGTTATTTCTGGAAAACTTTATGGACCAAAATGGGGACGAAACTGATGTTCTCTAGCACCTTCCATCTCCAAACCAACGGTCAAACCGAAGTGACCAACTGAAGCTTGGGCAATTTATTACGTTGCCTTGTTGCCGATCATATCACTAGCTGGGACCTCGCTCTTCCACAAGCGGAATTCGCCTTCAACAATTCTATTAATAGGCCCACAGGGTGCACACCTTTTGAAGTGGTCTATGGGTTTTAGCCCCACACTCCCCTCGATCTCAACCCTCTCCCTTCACCTCTTAGATCAAGTGAAGCTGCACTAGATTTTTCTAGTTATATGAAGGACATTCATGAAGAAGTCAAGCGGCGCCTTGCCCTTAGCACAGAATCCTACGCGGCTTCCGCTAATGCAAAATGCAAGGACAGACAATTTGAGGTTGGTGATATGGTTCTTATCTGCTTGAGACCTGAACGATTTCCCCCTGGAAGTTTTACCAAGCTGCATGCCCGCCGCGCCGGACCCTTTTGAGTCAAAAAAAAGTTGGGCACCAACACGTATGTCATTGACTTACCTCCTGATTTTGGTATTAGCCCAATTTTTAACATCGAAGATATCACTGAGTTTAAGGGTGATTCCATTACCTTGCCTACAGCCACAACTTCGAAAGCACCAAACGCACCTACTCTTCGTGTTCCCCCTCACACCACTCCCCGAGATGAAATTGCCTCTATCCTTGATCATCAATTTGTTACAACACATCAAGGCGGATATTACAAATTCCTAGTACAGTGGAAAAATCGGCCCAGCTCTGACTCAGTTTGGTTCCAGGCCTCCGAACTCCAATGCCTACACCCCAACTTATTTGCTGAATACGTTCGGCACAACTTGTCGAAGTCAAGTTTTTTAGGGGAGCCAGCAATTGATGCAAATCAGGATGCTTGACAGAGGATTGTTAGGAGATTGCTATTACGTGAATCATGGGTGGCTGAAGATATTCCTTGAATCATGGTAATAAAGGATTTTCAAGATGCTTGACAGAGGATTGTTAGGAGATTGCTAATTTCCATAAGTCATTGTTATTCTTTCCTAGTTTAAGTTTGTATTTTCCCAGTTTGTTATTTGTTTCCTAGTTTGCTTCTTATATTGTAATCGTTGGTTTGCTATTTATAATGGGAAGAAAAGAGAACAAGGCAGTAGCTATCTTTTGTTGAGAAAATTATCACTTTTGGAGAGAGTCCAAATGCAGAGAGATTCTGCTGTCTTATTTTGAGAGTTTGCACCAATATATGTTCATAGATATTATTAATATTGTTTACATCTTTACTTTAGGCACAAGAGAAGAAAAAATGAAAGTGCTTGATGATCCATTGTCCGTGATTCAATCCCTTCTCATTTTCATCCATGCACGCTTTTTCGACACTCATTTGTAGGAAAAACCAGGTATTGGGAGGGATACGAAAATCTCCACCCCTTAACCAATCAACGTAGCAAAGACTATAACCTAGTAAATGTTTCTTTATGAAAATCTATAAAGTAGATCGACCTATATATCTTGGTTGTGATAAAACCCATAACTTCTTTCATTTTGCTTGGTAAATTTAGTACCAAACCATTACAACTTTTAATGTATTGTAGGTACGTTGTCCCTCTTCAGGCTTGCAAAACCTTGCTTGGATGAGGTTTTCAAATTTTGACATGCATATTCAAATGATCTTCTTTATGAGGCCAGAAATCTGGTCTAGTAATAAGCAAACATATATACCAACCCATAACATATACAAAGACCTCATCTTTAGCTATGCATATATACTAGTATGAAAAAAGAGTATATATTGGTAAAGAAACTTCCATTTTTTTTTTAATATATGAGAAAGAATATACAAGTAACAAGTTACATTTAAATTTTGTTTTTGACAATAGATATTTAATAAGCAATACTTCAACCAATTTTCAATGTACGTTATCAATTGTGAGAGAGTCCAAGCCACAATTTAGAGGGCATTGCATGAACAATACGGTAATGAAATGTCGAAAAACAAAAGAACCAAAAGAAAAAGAAACTTGTATGCCACTAAGATACAATTAAAGACACTATATCATTCCCAATAATTCAGGGAAATTAACAAGTATGCTCTTCTAATGTAGACCGAGAGGCAAACAAATTCCTGAAGAAAAAAATAGATTCTCAATTTGGTAAATATACATACATAACATTCAAAATAAAAAATACAAGAAATGCTCAATTTGGTTAATATATATACATAACATTCAAAATAAAAACATACAAGATCGAAATCAAAAAATATTACATGTTGCCTTAGTTACAACTGAACTGTTTCCATAATTTCATTTTAACATCAAGTTAGTACATCTAGGTCCACTATAACCACTAAAATAAAATACTAAAAGCAAAATGACAACTAACAACGTAGCCCGAAACATCTTCTCATTATTTTGACTCAACCCTAACTCCTGCCGTAGTTTATCATAATGTTCCTTGCATTTTATTTCAATCAATTCCTCAACTTTGTCATTATTAGCATGTCTTCTCTCCTCCATTTCTTTTAGGTGTTTCGTTAATTTCTTCTCGTAAGCAGACATCTTCTTTTCAGCCCAATCAAAAAAATCACAATCACTGGCTTTCTACATGAAAAAAAAAGTCAGCAAAAATGTCATAAACTACTAACAATGAATTATAACACAAAGCTAATTTCAGAAATTACCTTGTAGTTAATACATCCATACCACTTTTTACCGGGATTAGACGTGGTCCAATAGTTCCTTAGACGTACAGGAACTCCACAATTACATAACAAAGGACCACTTGACAAATCACTAGTTGTAGACATTTACTCGTGCCCACATTCAGAAGCACATGACATGAGAATCTTCTATATACTGAATTAGGGGGCTAAATTGTATTTTTTCCAAAACCAAAACAATATCATACTCTAAAAACAAGTTTCATTTATACCACTATGAAAGAAATTTATACTTTCAAAATTTATACAAGCTTTGGCAAACCCCATCAACACCAACAAGATCTAGACCATATAAAGAATGAAAATGTAGGATCCTAAAGGAAAATTCCACACAGACACACAACAAACACATACAATCTCACACTAGAGAGAGAACATGGTTCAGCCATCTAAGCAGGAAGCCAAATATTGAAGCATAAAGGAACACAGCAAAAAAAAATTGAAGCACAGAGGAACACAGAGAGCTGACCCTCAATTTTGGACAAGATTTAGAAAAATTATTCATTTTCCATGAAATTTCAAGAAAAGAGTGGTGAGAACCAATTTCCTGGATCTACTCCTATATTGACATATTGAAGCCTCTTAATTCCCTTGGCAATTGCATAAGGGATACCAAGGCACCAGAAAATAAGTGAATCCAAGCTATGAACACAAATAAAACATGGTTAACCAAGACAAGATTTTTAAACCCATTCAAAGATTTAGACATGGATTCTACCCCCGAATCAACCATACTGACTACTTGATAATTTTTTTTTTTTTGCACATGAAACCAAGAATGCTAAAGACGTTAAAAGTGATCCACAATTGCAACATATAGTGGTGATGGCCATCAGAAACATACGGTACTAAGCAACAACTATATTCCACACCCACCTTAGACCACTAACCACAAATTAGCTCTTCCGGATGGGAAATGCAACTTCTTGGATGGCCAAAAATGATAAGAATCAGTTAGTATCAAGCACTTGTTGTAAATGCTCAAGTCTAGCTATGGCATGTAGTACCAAGCACTTTGTAAGCTTGGAAAGGGAATATTGCTAGCCCTCGCAAACCACTAACACATGTGAACAAAACACTGATTGTAATACCGAGAATAGATAACATTTTATATCTAACAAAAGCACTTTACAAGGTTTCATTTACAAACTAGATGTTTAATGCATTAATACCAACAACACATTTTTCAAATAGATCATTTACGAATAATCAAACGAAAATTACAAAATAACTCCCTGAACTACACAGACAATGTTTCCAAAACAACACCGCACACAACTCAACCAACCAGAACTACTAATTCAACCAAAAAAAAAAAAAGAAAGGCTTAAATTTCTTATACATGCAAAGAAGAATCAAATCCAAACCCTAGACCCAAAACCCAATCTGTCCAAATTCTCTTAGCAACCAAACAAAGAAATTTTGGGGCAAACGGAAGAGGAAAATGACTACTACCAACCAAAAATCCTAAATATTAAACACCAAAACAACCCCACAAGTTTATTTGCCAAGATCCACACCCTAGACACAAAACCCAATCTGCCCCAACTGATCAATACCAAAGTAAAACTCCGCCTAAATTCTCTTCGCAACCAATTAGAGAAATTTAAGGCAAAATGTAGAGAAAAATAACTACCAATGAAAATACCCTAAAAATTAAATACCAAAACAATCCCACACGTGCATTTGCCAAAATCAAGCCCTAGACACCAAACCTGATCGGTCCCACCAGACTGATACGAGAGCAAAAACACAACCCAAATCTCTTTGCCACAATCAAAGAAATTTGGGGCAAAATGTAGAGAAAAACAACTACGATTAAAAAAACCTAAAAATTAAATAGTTCATTTGCCAAAATCCAAACCCTAGGCCCAAAAAACCAATCCATCCCCACATATTGATATGAGAATAAAGCTCAGCCCATATTCTTGCAGTCAATCAGAGAAATTTAGGATAAGTGTAGACAAAGAGAGCAAGAGAAAACTTACAGTAGGAAAACGCCGAGATAGAGGGGGTCGGGTGCTCTGATGGGTGGTGGTCGGCGGGTCTGCAACGAGAGAGAACCAAAATCCGAGAGAGAGAGAGAGAGACCTGGTCGGAGATGAGCAGCGCTCGGTCTGCTGGGCTACAATTGGTCAGTGGGTTGGTGGCCGGCACTCTGTCGACTTTTGGCAAATGAGTTCGCTCGGGTCGAGATCGGTGATCTGCGATGGTCTGAGAGGGACAGTGGCAGCCGTTAGGTGGGGCAGCAAGACAGTGGGGGAGGGGGACGGTGGTCAGTGCTGGAAATGGGGGAAATGGGTGAAACTAAAAATTGGGAGGGAAATGCCGAAATGCCAAAATGGGGGAAATGAAACCAAAATCTATCGACTTTTAGTTTATACCTTCCATTATTTTTTTTGTTTTTTTTTTTAAACGAAAAAAAAAAAATGCTACTTAGGAAAAAAGACAAATGAGGGAAGAAAGAAAGTCTCATGTATGATGTATAGCATTTCTCTCTTCATTGTGGTTTTTCACACATCCGGGCGCCAGCCTTTTTTCTTATTCTTTTTCTTCCCTTCTCTTTCCTTCTTGTTTTCTTCTTTCTCTGTTTCTTCCAAGAAACATAGACAACGAGAGGGAGAGAGTGAAATTGAGGGAGATTGAGAGGAAGAGAGAGACTGAAAGAGAAGAGAGGAGACCTGAGAGTGAGAAACCGAGAGACTCGAGAGATTCCAGGCGGATCCGAGACCCAAAAGAGAAGGAGAGACCCGATCGTGAGAACCCGGAGGACCAAGAGACTAATCGGAGGTCCGATCCTCCATGGGTGGCGTTGGCTGTTGCCGATGGAGCTAGAGGACACGATTTCCGGAGAGCTCAGATCTGAGAGAGAGATGGGTCGACCATGAAAACGGAGGACCCAATCGTCCCTGAACCGACTTCTGGCGAACTGGAGACGGTCTCCAACGAGTCGAGATGGTTCCAGCGAGTTTGGTGGAAAACTGAACCGACACCCGTTGCCGATTTGGTGACTCTTCCTAGTAGATTTTTTTGTATAAATCCTCTAAATGAGTAATTTTACAATTTAGTTTAAATTGTTGGTTTGATCTTGCTAACTCCCGATTGGCTGGGTATTTTGGGTGTTGATTGTTCAGTTGTTTATGAGGATTTTACCGATTGAATATGGGTGTGTATGTGTTGATCTTGGCCGAATGGTTTTTGGATGATTTCTTGACCAGCTGTTGTGGGTTGATGAGTTTTGGTCAAACCCGTGTGAGTTGTTGATGAATCCCTGGTTTTACTAGGAGAGGCCGAATGGATCTCTTGTTGGGTTTTTGTGTTGCCGTGTGACGTCTGATTGTTGAACGGTGTGTAATTTTGGATCCATCTCCCCTGTTTGAGCTCTGTGTGTGTGTGTGTCACGGTTGTAGATGATTTTGAATTGGGTTTTCTGTGCGATGTTCTTGACCGATTGTGGCTGGTTATGTGTATAATTGGGTAATTTCTTGTTGTGTCAGTTGTGGGGATAATCGGTTACTGTGATGTCATGATAAGTTGGTATTTGAGGTTACTGTTTGGGTTCTGGAATTTGGGTCTTTCTCTGTCCAGTTGAGTGTGTGCTGTTTTGGTTGAGCTGTAAAGGCTAATTGGTTTATAAAGCAGAGATTTTGGGGTTGAGTATTGGGACTAAATTTGTGATGTTGGCCATGTGGTGTTGGCCGAGTGTTCTCTATATCTCTCCCTTATTTCGATTGTTAAGTTTCTGAACTTGGGATTAATATTGAGTATTAATAATGATTTTGGTTGAATATGAAATCTGTAAAATTCTTGGTATTGGCCGAATGAGTTAAGAAGTTTTACAGGCTGTTTTAAGTTTGTTATTAAGTAACAATTAACTAGTTTTAGTGAAACTTTACTGGCTGGTTTGATAATGGATTAATTGGGATTCGGTCTTGGTAGTATTAATTTGCGTCCAATGTTTTATGATAAATTGCTGATTTTGGGAGATTTTAACATCTTATTATTAGAAATATTTTATTTTGAATCATGGAATAAGGAATTTTTATTATTATTCTCAAAGTAACTTTTTTAGAGAAAAAGAATGAAATTGAGTGTTTTGTTATCTTGGCCGAATGACCTAGAAACTTTTGTCATGCTATTTAAAAATAATATTGTTAAAAAAAGTTCTTTTAAAGAGGTTGAATATTATTAGATTAGTTTTAGGTAGTTTATGAAAAAGGATTGAGTCACTAGGAATATGTGTTAAGTTTAATTAAGAATGACTTTTATAAGTAAAAAGAATAATTGTATCTATGTGAATAGAATTAGGATTTATGAAATTATGATATTTGTTGTGAATTTTAAAGTACTCGTAAGCGCACGTATTATTTGCAATATAATGTATGTGCAAGTGCGAGGTCGAATTCACGGGAATTGCGTTGTAAAAATTAATTTATATTTTACCTAGTTCCAATTTTTGAGATTTTCTTATGCAAAATAACAAACTAAATAAAATTAAATAAAAAACCATAGTTAAAATAAAAAACACTAAGGTTTTCAGAATTCACCTCGCGAAATCAAATCACATATTCTCATGCGAATCGCAATAAAATCTTATGCATGTTCTAATTTTCTTAAAATTACCTATTGAAAGATTCAATAAATCCATCATTTTGACAAATCACTATGAATATCCAATTTAATTCAAAATCATCTAATGTATCCGTTTGATTAATAAATCACAATGGATATCCAAATTAAATACAAAGATTCAATGTATCTGTTTGATGAAACACAATGAATATCTAACGTTTGCATATATATTAATCAAAACAATCAATTAAAAGAGTTTTAATCTTTTAATTAAATTGAAATGAACATACATTCGGATGGTGCGAACAAAACATGAAAATACGAAATCTAGTCAATGACGAGGTTTCATCTTTTCAACCTTAATTGAAAATTTAGCCTTTCATGACTAAAAACAAAATACCAACTTTTATTAAGAACATTAATAATAATAATAATAATAATAATAATAATAATAATAATAATAATAATAATAATAAACTGAGAGACTTACAAAGGAAAAAAAATGCAAGAAGAAAATAGTGTAAGAAGAAGACACACCAAACTGCTAGGAGGAAGAGAAACGTGAACAACGTTGTACGTCACTCATGCCCCTCTTCGGTTTACAAAAGAAAAGCAGGCTTTTTATTGGGTGCTGCTAGGGTTAGAAAAAGAAACCAAAATGACGCCTCTACCCTTGTGTAAAAAAAAAATTCTTTGCTTTCTTTGCTCAGTTCACATACACAAGTCTTCATTTTTTCTTTTTTTCTTGTAGGTCCCACGTCACAGCAAGCTTGGCTTTCCTCAATTTTTTTCTTCTTCTTTCATTTCTTTTTTTTTTTTTTTTTTGGTCCTACACTTAACTGCAAGCTTCCTGGCTTTCTTCAATTTTCCTATCTTTTTGGTCTTCTACAAAATATCTCTTTCCTTTTTATTTTTTTGCAATTCCATATAAATACCGTCATTTTCTCTCAATGACCTGCAAATACTAAAACACTAAAACTAACAAAAAACATTAGAAAATAACAAAGCCAAAAATTTAACAAATCCAAATTAAGGGGTCCAAATATACAATATTGGCACTCTTCAATATTGACTTTCTATATATATATATATATATATATATATATATGTTTTTATTGCAGATAATGAGCTATGAGAACTGAACGAAAGTACTGTGAGTATTCCATATTCACTGGGAGTGATACTAGTTGGTTTTCTATAATATCATGGTTATAGATTTATTTGTTTGTTTTTACATGTGAATTTGCATATTTTATTTTATTTTTATTAATGAAGTTATGCAACAAAGCTGCCAAAGCCACCAGTGGGTATAGTCCCGTGAAAGATTAATATTGAAAAACCGGAGGTGTTTGGAGTGAACAAATAAGTTATTAGTGTGAGGAGCTGGTGCTCTAGAAACCCATTAAAAGGCATGAGACTGCAATGAAAGGAATGAAAGAAAGATGATCTTTTAAGACTTGCATAAAACTATCACTATATCATTGCTTTATATATATATATATTCAACTCATGACCATGGACCATGAATTGCATATACATATGAAAATAAAACATTCATTGTGTTTCCTTTCTAAATAAATTTAGAAGCATCATATTATTGGAGATGGTTGACTCGCACAAATACAGTATGGGATTGTGGAAGTATCCGCAATCACATATTCATTGGTACAGGTTTTAAAGATGAAGGATTGTATTATGCTAGCATTAAAGATTGAGAGCTTATGATAATGTAGCTGATTATATTTCCACGTAATCATTAATGTTTGTATTCTTTTGGTATGTAACATGTTTAGAAATGTTTGTATTTAGTAGTTTCTCATGTATGCTTTTCATGTAATGTTTATGTGTCACTGTTGACACATGTTGTAATGTAATTAGTTAAATAAACTCATATTAAAAGAATAGAGGTATTTCAGTCAGCTCAACGTGTTATAGTATAAATTCCTAAGTCTTTAAGTTGAAAAATATATTCGGCTGCGAAATCTTAACTTTGATGAGGTCGTAATGTCACGTGGGAATTCGAAATTTTCACTTATGCCTTTTTGTAAAAGGCGGGGCGTTATAGTATGGTATCAAAGCATTTTGTTCTGAGGACTGTTAGACTTGACCTTATAAAGTTAAAAATAACACAAGAGCTATAGGAAACATAAACCCTGAAAAATGTTTTGTATGAATTGTTTATAGATGATAAGATTACTAACGGTTAGTCAGGTTAGGATTTTTGGGAATATGATTGTGTATGAATAATGTATGAATATATGCAACTTTGTTGCTTTGTTAAGAAGCATACTAGTATGATTCCATGCTAAACAATCATTATACTCTGAAACTATTTTGATTTTTAAAGAAAAATGTTTACGAAATAAAGGCTTAAAGGTGATGGAAACATCTTGAGAATAAAAGTTTTGTAAATATATTTATATTGAACGCTTGTTTGTAATTCTATTGTCTGATAGCAATGGAAACAATGAAAGTAAACTCTTATTTTAAAATGAGAATTAATACTCATTCATACACTATTAAAATACTTCCAAAAGATTTTGAACACAATGGAAAGTTTTATGTAAAACAATGTGAAAATAAAATATTGACTTCTAATTAACCAAATGTGTGTGTTTGTGTGCAACAAAATATCTTAAATGTGGAATTTAAATAAGACAAGATATTTCTTACGAAGTGAAAATTCTATGAAGAGAAAAAACCGCTCTGGGGCAACCAAACTAGGAACTCCACTATCCAAAAACAAAGCTAGTTACAAGACAGTCGTACTCACATATCCTTATGCAATAGTCGTACCTTTAACTCTGACACGAAGCCTATCGTGAACGCTTCCCAACCAGATCTTCTACCTGATGGGGTTTTTGATGGATTCCTTTGCCTTAGGGCCGATTCCTAAAATAGACTTCACACGAACTGTTGAGCACACACCGACAACGGTTTGAGAGCTAGCGTATCTTCGATTGTCCCTATCGTGAACGCTTCCCAACCAGATCTTCCACCTAAAGGGGTTTTTGATGGATTCATTTGCCTTAGGGCCGACTCCTAAAATAGACTTCACACGAACTGCTGAGCACACACCGACAACGGTTTGAGAGCTAGCGGATCTTTGATTCTCCATAAACACTCTTTCAAAGCTAAGAGAATTCAATACCAAATTCTGTACAATTTACAAGCCTAGAGCCCTCTATTTATACACTTACAGGAAACCTAAAACTGCTAAGATTCGAGCTCTGTCTGTTGAGCGTCCGGACGAAAGTTAGCCATGTCCTGGCGGTTTTCTGCGATATCCTTTCAAAAACAGCGCAACTCTATCTTTATCAAGTCCACGTCCGGACGGCTTGATCGAGCGTCCGAACGATCTCCGCTATAACTCCTTGTAGTGTTCGAAAGGAACACTAGAATATTCTGAAATGCTGGACAGCGTCCGGACGGGTTGCAGAGACTTCCCAATCAGTGTCGACTTTTGAAATCCAACTTCGCGTTAAACAATGATTGACCTAGCGTCCGGACGGTGTTGCTCTGACGTCCGGACGTCTTCATCGTTATTTGTAAGACATTGTGGGGCGTTCAGACGCCTTCAAAGGCTGGTCCGGACGGTTGCACAAGACCTAGTTGATTTGGCTTGGAATTTGCAAGGACTCTTCATGGACATCTTCTATAAGCTTGTGATTAGTCACATGCTTTGATTTGAACACTGTCTGAATACATGAAGATTCTGAATTGAAAACCGACCATCTTGTTAAATTGCAACAACCATTAGATAAAGTGTTTTTGGTTATCCAGAATGTAGCCAATATAAAATACTAACAAACTCCCCCTTTGGTCATTCAGGGACAAAAAAGAAAAAGAAAAAACACTTGACTAGTTTGGAAATATATTCCCAGTCCAAAATTAAAAATACTCCCCCTTTTTGTCTGAAAAGGACAAAGGGTAAACAGAGTATAAGAGAAAACCACAATTACTAAAACTCAAAACAACAAGAATAATAGTAAAGTGTCTCATCAAAAACTCAAATCAACATAAGAGAAAACCAAAACCTCAAGATATCACATTTCCTGAATTTGAGCCACTTCGGCTTCTTGCTCCTGAAGCCGGGAAACCATAGACTGAAATTTTTTTTTCACTTGAGTCTTTCAGCTCGAAACTGACATCCACAGAAAGAAATCCTCTAGACAAGTGGTCTGCAAGATGATAAAGAAAATTCACCACTGAATCTCTAGCTGGTGCAGATATAGAGGAAAAGGTTAAGAAAGACTTTGTATGAGCAGGGGGAATGAGCTCATCTAAAATTTGAGATCTCTGGAATATATGATTTCAACACTGGTCTGTTTTCCAAAGAGCCCTCTGTCTGACACTATGCTGGAAGCCGCCAAACAACATATTCCTGAAAATATTTAAATAGAAATCTATCCAAAAATAACACCACAAGGAAATATTAGATCCTCTTAGTTTAAAAAAGAATGTGGTATTATGATGGCTATCAATTGGATGCATAAAGAAATAGAAAAGTAGATATAGCAATCCAAAAGGCACAGATTAGTAATATCCATCCAGCATAAAAACAAAAAGATATTCATGCACAATCTCTCAAATCATAATCAATTAAAGATTCCAATATTCTAAAAAGAACCAAAGCTTAAGAGAATAAGGAAAGTCAAAGGAAATACCTGGGAATGAGAAAAGATGTGCAGAGAATGCCAAAATCTCGGGATCAATCCGAGAGAAAACACACAAAACACAACATGATAGAATAGGCAAAAAGTAGTGTGTGTGTGTGTTTGGCAGAGAAAGCAAAAAGCTCGCGTCCGGACGTGGTACATACTCGTCCGGACGGCATGCTGTCAGATAAGAGATCGATAGAGCCGAGCACGTCTAGACGCAAGAACATGTCCGTCCGGACGCTTCACACTAGAAGCTGAAAAACAGAGGGAAACATACAGTTTTTTTTTTCCTAACGTTAGTTTCAGAACACTCATGTATAAATAACTAATAAAACAATCAAATAGCATTTCAAAAATATACCAAGATATAATTGAGAGTTAAGAGTCAATAAGCACAAAGATTTTCCTGCAGATAGAAATTTTTCAATAGTAAACTTAACTCATGCAATGCGTGTGTGTGTGAAAGCTTTCTCAATAAGATATGAAGTTTACTGAAATTACTTAAAGCAACCGGATTTTCTAAATAAGAGAGAAAATCAATGTTAGATTAGTCAAAAGTCAAACCTTATTTTACTAGGGCCTAACCACCCTCATTTGATACACTCCCCCTAAGCTGCAACACTTTTCTTTTACTTCTTCCTTTAGTGATCGACTATTTCCGCAATGATTTGGTCACTGACTGTTTCTATAGGGACAAGTTCAAGAACAGATTTATAGCACAATTTTGAATGTTTTTTATCACTTGGTGCTGCAACCTAGAAAGAATGCCAGAATTTATGGGTTCTAGGTTTAATTAGCGAGTTGGTCAATTTGACCATCTTAGCAAAAAAATCTCTCTCATTAGAATTTCCAGAAGCTAAAAGTCCGAGAGAAAAAAAAAAAAAAAAAAAAAAAAACCTTAGGGGAGCTTTGGATAGTGCACAATTTTTCATCACATGAGAAAAGCAACTATCTAGAATTAAGATGCACATGAAAACTTCGCAGATATCAAATATAAACTCTCAATCATATATATGCATACTCTATTAATGCACACTGAATTGACATATCAGGCAAAAACACATACAATATCTGAAAAGCAACTCTAAAAAAAATAAATAAAATTCTCCATCTTCTCCCCCAATTTATTTATTTATTTTGTTGTTGAAAACAATAAAATAGAAAAATAACAAAAACATGCTTACACAGTGAAGAAGACAGTTTAGTCCAAGCATGTAAGAAAAGAGCAAACTTGACCTTAGGGAGAGAGGTTTGATTATATCAAGACAGAAAAGCAGTGACATGCTTTCTCTGTCATCCCTAGAATGTACCTGGAGAAAATTCTCAAAGCAACCAAGAGAAAATATAGGGATAGAAAATGTGGTTCCTCAAACAGATTGCAAGGCAAAAATATGATATATAAGATATGACGATCAATGCAATGCAAACATACTTGGTATGCACTAGGATTTAGGAACCAAAATCCTAGGCATGGTGAGATTGCACCTTTACTAGGTGAGTCCACTCCCCCTCAAGGGGTGAATGGTCTCATCATTCCTGACCCATACCTGCTTGACCCGTGGCGATGGTTTACAAGTCTTGTTCATGTTGTTCATTCTTCTTAACATACATTGCATTAGGCTCAACAACCCTTCATAACCTTGGTTGCTAATGGGCTTCTGCGGCTTTCTCTTATAGCACCTTGATGTGTTCTTCGGAACAGACCGCTGTTATTGTCGCTGATGCCATGGAACCTGATGTCTAGCCAAAGGTAGAGTACCTGATGTGGTCTTAGTAGGAAACTTCCTTTGAGCCTTCTTCTTTTGAGCTTGGAGTTGTGGACATTTGGGTCAGATGTGACCGGTGATGCCACAGTGATGACTAGTGGGCAGGCTTCTTTTGTTGGAATGCTGCTTAACTTTCTCTGCAGAAATATGGTTAGCATTCTTACAAACAATATTGCCCTTACCTTTTATATGTCTCCTATGCAGAGGGACATATTTTGATGAGGAAGAATCTTCAACTTCACTTTTCCTCAAAGCATCCTGCTTAATCCAATGCCTGTGGGATTTCAACAAATAACAATTTGGCCTAATATGACCAATTTTCCCACAATTATGACACTTACGAATAAACTTACCTTGTATTCCTGATTCCTTGGAGTTAGGCATCACATGATTAGTTAAGCAAGAATTATCTAAACAAGTTGTATCTTCTATCATAGGCTTAATATCAATAGAATCTAATTTAGAATCAGAAGCATGTGAAGTAGAAGTACTTAAATTGTTAACAATTACATTAGGCTTATTACAAATATCTGTATGAATACAAAGCATGCTTTTCAAATTATTACTAGAGAATTTTTTCAAGAGATCCTCTGATTCTTTTAATTTATTCTCTAGTGCATCAACAATATCAAAAAGCAGAGTATTCTCAGATTTCAAAGAGTCAATCAAAACATGTGATTCAGATAATTGTAAAATCAAAGACTATTTTTCTTGCTTAATCTTCTTGAGTTCTCTATTAGATTTCTTAAAGAGTTTTCCTATTGAAAGGGTATCTTTAGAGAAATCATAAAAATCATCTTCAGAGAACTCCGGAAGATTTATGTTAGAAGAAGTCATGGATCACACTTAGGAAATAAATCCAAACACAAGTGTACCCGCTCTGATACCAATTGAAAATAAAATATTTACTTCTAATTAACCAAGTGTGTGTGTGTGTGTTTATGTGCAACAAAATATCTTAAATGCGGAATTTAAATAAGACAAGATATTTGTTACGAAGTGAAAACTCTATGAAGAGAAAAAAATACTCTGGGGCAGCCAAACCCAGGAACTCCACTATCCAAAAACAAAGGTAGTTACAAGACAGTCGTACTCGCATACCCTTATGTAGTAGTCGTACCTTTCACTCTGACACGAAGCCTATCATGAACGCTTCCCAACCAGATCTTCCATCTGAAGGGATTTTTGATGGATTCCTTTACCTTAGGGCCGACCCCTAAGATAGACTTCACATGAACTGTTGAGCACACACTGGCAACGGCTTGAGAGCTAGCGGATCTTTGATTCTCCCTAAACACCCTCTCAAAGCTAAGAGAATTCAATACCGAATTTTGTACAATTTACAAGCCTAGGGCCCTCTATTTATAGGCTTACAGGAAACCTAAAATTGTTGAGATTCGGGCTCTAGCTGTCGAGTGTCTGGACGGAAGTAAGCTACGTCCGGACGGTTTTCTGCGATATCCTTTCAGAAACAACGCAATTCTATCTTTATCAGGTCCACGTCCGGACGGCTTGACCGAGCGTCCGGACGATCTTCGCTATAACTCCTTGTAGCGTTCGAATGGAACACTGAAATATTCTGAAATGCTGGACAGTGTCCGGACATGTTGCCACATCGTCCTGACGGCTTGCAAAGACTTCCCAATCAGTGTCAACTTTTGAAATCCAATTTCGTGTTGAACAATGACTGAGAGTCCAGACGTCTTCATCATTATCTGTAAGACACTGCCGGGGGTCCGGACTCCTAAAAAGGTTCGTCAGGACGATTGCACAGGAACCGGTTGATTTGGCTTGGAATTTGCAAGGACTCTTCATGAACATCTTCTAGAAGCTTGTGATCAATCACATGCTTTGATTTGAACACTATCTGAATACATGAAGATTCTGAATTGAAAACCGACCATCCTGTTAAATTGCAACCATTACATAAAATGTTTTTGGTTATCCAGAATGTAGCCAATATAAAATACTAACATAATGGTATTAAACTTTTGAAAATATATGCCAAATCATATGCAAGTTGAAATATGTATGTTTTCGTATAGTGTCACTATTGATTACATTCATAAATAAATGTTGTTGATTTTTATATAACTTTCAAGTTTAAGATCTATAGTTTTATAGATGTTAAGAATAGAATAAATATTTTGTTATCAAGACTAATAGATTTAGATATCTTAGTGCAGAGACCTCCCACCCAAACAACATCTCAGTGTATGATAAGGAACCTAGGGTATGAAAGTTGAAATAATTTCATGATTAGGATAATTTGATATCTAGTATCATTTTGAGGTATAGTCATGATTTTTTATTTTTTATTTTATTTTTTATTTTATTTTTTAAGATATAGATTACAAAACTTAGATGCTTAATACCTTGACAAATTTATGGATATTAAGTTGATAAATTTATTAAGTTGATAAATATTTAGGTATATCCGATTAACCCTAGAATGTAAGGAAATATATGTTATGACTAATGAGTATCTATTATTCCGAATCTGGTATCTTTTGAAGATAGGTGCATAAATTGCAGATTATTGATTCATTGTATTTTCAGGACAAATATGGAATAAGTTGACTAAATGATTTGATAACAAACTTTGGAGAAGTCAGAATCCATTAATTGATGAATTATTGGGGTTTTCTAGAACCTAAATTGATTGATATAAAGGATTTAATATGTGATACATATAGAATGATTCTCTTGAAGAAATCCTTATTTTGTGGATAGGTGTTTTAATTGCCATGAAGAATTGATTAACTGCATGACTAACTTGGTTTAATATTAAGATCTAATTGATAAGTGTTGAATGTTGCACATTCAAGCTCCTTAACTTATATATGTTAATTCCTTAGCATTGTTATTTGTTTGATTTTGTGTTGTTTTATTTGAAAATTATTGGACTTCTAATTAACTGTGTGTGTGAATAATGTGCAACAAAATATTGAATGCGGAATTTAAGGAGACAAATATTTTGTTAACGAAGTGAAAACTCAATTAAGAGAAAAACCACTCCGGGGCAGCCAAACCTAGGATATCCACTATTCAGAAGACAATACTAGTTACAAAGTAGTAGCACTCACATACCCCTGATGCAGTGGTCATACCTTGAACTTTGACTTGTAACCCAACACGAACGCCTCCCAACCAGGTCTCCTACCTGAAGGGGTCTTCAATGAAATCCTTTACCTTAGGGCCAACCGCTAAGATAGACTTCACAGCTGATCAAATCACACACTGGCAAAAGCTAGAGAGCTAGCAGATGTTCAATATCTCCCTAAACACCCTCTCTATGCTATAAGGAATTCACTACTGAATTTTGTACAAAATGCATGCCAAGAGCCTCTTATTTATAGGCTTTAGAAGCCCTAATTCTAGTTAGAATCGGAGTCTCTGGCACACACATCCGGACGGCAGCCTTGGGTGTTCTGACGGGCAACTGTTTCCGTGTCTGAAAAGCAATTCTAAGAAATTCTCAAATTTTGGCGAGCAGTCCAGACGCTACTACCTTCAGTCCGAACGGAGGGCCGTCCGGATGTTTCTATTGGCCGTATGGACCATCAAATTACAACATTTTTCGTTAGCTTTCCAATGACGCCAATTTCGTCCCAATCCGATATTTGAGTAAAACGTTATGATCAAAATACCGGTGGATGTCCGAACGGTGTTGCCCTAACGTCCGGACGGTTGCACTTCCGTTGCACGCAATTTCCATAATAAGGTATGAGCGTCCGGACCATGGACTTTGATGTCCGGACGGTTGAACTTATTCTACACGACTTGCCTTATCAAGAATAACGTCCAAACGGGAACACACATTGTCCGGATGGTTACAACTATCTTCCCATATCTGTCTGAGACAGAAACCCTATTACTTGTCGAACACTGAATGGCGTCTGGACGGTATTGCCACGTCGTTCGAACGGATGCACTTGAACGCTGGATTCTTCTTGAACTCTAAATAGCAGCCGGACAATTTGCCATTACGTTCAGACGGATGCAAGCTAGAGCAATTCGAAGCTTCTCGACATAAAGGAAGGTCCGGACAGAAAGTTCTCGTCGTCTGGACGGATGATGCTTTGGATAGTTGGGCGTCCTGACGATATATCACGTCGTCCGGACGGCTGCAAGGGATCCAATTTTTCTGACTTGTAGACTGTGCAGAATCTTCTGGAAGCACTCTGAATAACAGAATCCCTGTTTAAAAGCATCATTACAAAGAAGTGATTTTGTCCAACAGAATGAAGCCAATTACAAACTAACATTATTGTTTTCAAGTTTTAAATAAAAATGTAATTAATTTCATTTATTTTGGGCTTAAAGCACACTTTGAGAAGACCTATATGATGTGGTTAAGTTTAATCAAATCAAAGGAAGAATTAAATCGGAATTTCTCCAATAAGAGTCAAAATCGGATTGGATTTAAATTTAGATTATGCACACGTCCCAGTGTTTAGATCATAACTTTTTGCTCAAATATCGGATTGCAATGAAATTGGTGGTGTTGGAAAGATAATAAAAAATAAAAAAAAATATATATTCCTAATTTGGACATTTACTATACCAAAATTGCCCCGCAATAATAGACCACAAATTTGGACGAATTTGGAATCCTTTTCCTACTTGGATTGAATTTTCAATCTCCTACTTGAACTAAGAGACTAAGTTCCAATTTTTCTTTGATTTCTAGGGCTTTTAGGCCTCTTCTAGTCTCTATAAATAGACCCCTAAGCTTCAAGAGAAGGTATGCTTAGCTTTAGATAGAAAATTATTCTTGGAGGCTTGACAAGTTGAAGATGAGAAGAACATGGTAGGAGGTCATCCCAGCACCACGATAAGCAGCTAAATTCGTAATAAGGTGTTGATGTAGCCCTTTCCAAGTAACAATGGTTTAATAGTATCTTAGTTTGGAATTTTCTATATGCATGATGGTTGTATAACTATGAGAATTGATCTTAATGTTTATATTCAATCATTACGAATTTCTTATCTTGTTTTAGAAAGTCTTTTATATTGGTTGAACTCAATCATTCATATCTTCTATGATTATGTGAATTATTGTTGTACAACTGTTTTAATTGACATATGATCAAAAGGGTTAGATAGGCCATGCCTAGGGAAGACGGATTGTACTACACCATAGTTTAGTGTAATTTAGGTAGACAATTTGTGCCAACCGAAGATGGGTTATACTTTTCCAATGACTATGTGTATCCTATTAAAGACGTAGCTAATACATACCTAGGGAAGACGGGTCGTACTGCATCTTAGTAGTTAGGTGGATGGTCCGTGCAACCGAAGATGTATTACACTTATTCTTTAGAGGTAATTTCTTAACTACTCGAGTGAGAGGAGCCATATATCATGCATAGTATGAATTTTCCTTGTTAATTTATAATTGACTATTGTTATGCGGTGAGTGGTGAAATCAATCCCCTATTCTTTCTCTCATCACTAAAATCTTTAATTTTATGTCTTTAGTTTTATGCATTTAACTTAGTTAAAATCAAAATTAACAAATCTTTTTTTTAGTTATTTTTAATCTTCATAAACTTAATAACAACACCCCTACAGTCCTTGAAATTCGACACCCTCAATATAGCCCTAACCTACAAGGATTCGTCTTATTGCGAGTGGTAATTTTATTATTGATATTTTTGTACACAAAATGACCACATCCATTTCTGGCGCCATTATCAGGGACAGCTTAACGGTTGCGTTATTTAGTTTTAAAGATTAATTCTAGCTTCTTCTTTTTTTCCTATTTCTTTTTACTCTTGATTTTCATTTCTAATTTTGCTTTTATTTTTTATTTTTATTTTTATTTTTTTATTTTTTAATTTTTATTTTTTAATTTTTAATTTTTTACTTTTTCCTCACTCAGCGCCATCAGCATCTGCAGCAGCTAAATTCCAGCATTCCTATGGGCCGTTTGTGAGCTTTTTATTTTGTTTTTATCTTTATTTTCTTTTATTTGATGCTGGGTCGTCGTTCTCTATTATTGCCTATAATTTCTTGCGACCCCGACATTGAACGCACTCTTAGACAACTTAGATCTGAATGGAACTCTAATTTGCTAGGAAAGCGCCCCACTCAGACTATGGGTGACAATAACCCTATGGCTTTGAGAGATCACTATCTCCCTACCACATACACTTCTCCCACATGTCTCAGGCTGCCGGATGTTACGACAGCCCACTATGAGATTAAGCCTAGCACTATACAGAGTTTACCATCTTTTCTAGGACTTAGTATTGAAAATCCTTACCACTTTCTCGGTGAATTCCTAGCAATCTGTGCTACCATTAAATTGAGTGGGTTCACTGAGGACGCTCTAAGGATGCGTCTCTTTCCCTTCTCCCTCAAGGAAAGAGCCAAACATTGGTTTCATTACTTAGCACCAAACTCCATTACTTCTAGAGCTCAATTGCAACAAGAATTTCTGAAGAAGTATTTTCCCATAAGAAAGACCAATGATATTAGGAGAGTTATCACTAGTATCTCCCAATATGAGGGAGAACAATTGTATGAGACTTGGGAAAGACTCAAGGACCTACTTAGATCATGCCCACACCACGCTGTCCCAAAGTGGCAGCTAGTGCAAAGCTTCGATGAAGGCTTGACCGAGCCTAATACACAAATGGTAGATGCATCTTGTGGGGGGAACATTCATGATGAAAAGTGAGGATGAAGCATGCATTTTGTTTGAAAACTTGAGTAACAATTCCATTCAGCATGCATCCACTAGACGTAGAGCACCTGCACCTAAAGTGTAATACCCGAGAAAGACACCTCACTTAAGCTATCAAATTATGTGCATAAATATAAGATTTAAGAAATGCTCTTAGTCTAATAGAATTAAGTAGCTATGCATGTAGAAAGTTGGATCAGTAAAGCGAAGTCGATCGAGCGACTTTCTGGTCGATCGAGCGATTATGGGTCGATGTCGATCGATCGACTTAGTTTCGATCGAGCGATTTTATCCAGTGCGACGCAGCTTACGGGTGAACAGCAGAAAAGTGATTTTTACCTTTGATTTTAAACCCATTGCTCATGGACGGTTCCAGATGATTGAAACTTATTTAGTTAGCCTAAGTTAGCTTAGTTTGGTTGAAATTGAACTAGATATGGTGGTACAATCTAATCATGACTCAAGATATGGAAGAAAATCTAATCTTGGATATTAGATGATCTTGCATGGATATTTCTCTCTCTTGCTGCCAAAGATCCGACCCTTGGAAGGATTTGTGCTGGATTGATCTCAGCCCTTCGTGACTATTATATATAGCTTGCATGGGATACTAAAAATCAGCCTAAACTCTCCCCATGCCACTCACGTAAGCTCCCCTCCCCTCCACTGTTTTGGTATTGAATCTCCCATGGAAAAATCTCTCTCATTCTTCTGTGGAAGCCAGCACCTAGTGATAGAAATAAAGCCCTGAATCCCCTCTTGTTTCTCAACAAAACACCAATAACCAACATCAGAAACCTCTCTCAAATTCTAGCTCAAAAGCCAGCAGCTCCCAACTCATTTCAAGCACCTTGCTTTGAAGTTGGACCTCCTTCTTTCATCCAATCTGTTGGGTACGAATCTTGGTAAGTAAATCTCCCTTTCTACTCTCTAAAATTCAGTATGTGTTCCTAAGAATCATGGGTAATTTCTCCTCTTGAAAGAATTACACTCATGAAGCTTTAAACAAGCAAGATAATAGCTTTGCTTTAATACTTTTGTGGAAGTGAGCTGTTGAAGTATGGGTGTACTGATTTATGAAAAGGAAGGTGTGTGTATATATGTGTGTGTGTGTGTGTGTTGGAATTCCCTGCATGAATCAGAATATTAAAGTATGAACTAGTAGGTAAGTGTAAATGGTATATGGCTAATGCTTGTGTGTGTGGAAAGTATTATTTTAACTACATCAAGGTATGAGAGAGAGTTGTATATATATATATATATATATATCAACATACTAGTGGAGTTAATGGCTAGTAAAAAGGGATGTTCTAGTTTCATTATTCAATAACCTAAGATGGCATTCAATACCTTGATTAAGAGAACCAAAAACGGAAGTATTAGGACAACGGTTAAAATGGTACTTTAAGGATAAATATAGTAAACATATTTGTAGCATCATTTCACTAATCTAGTATTACTATATGATTGGAATTATGCAGTTAAAGAGAAAGACTTTTGAAGCAGAAACTAGTAAGTATCTCTATACTTACTGAGGATGAAGCTGGTTGATTTTCCTATAATATTATGTTTACTGTTTTATTTACTTGTTTGTGCATGTGGTTTTGCATATTTTACTATTTCTAATAACTTGCCTAATAACAAGCTGTTGGATCAAGATCCACGGTGGGTATGCGAGGCTTCACATGAGTTCCAAGGTTCTCAGTGAATGAGGAGATACCTGAAAAGATTAATAAATACAAAACTGGTGTACCAAGGTCACCAGGGAAACCAAGGTTTCCAGGAGCCAAGGCTCCCAAAGATTATAATTAAAAGTTATGTGAGGAAACCAAGGTTTCAAATAACACGCTAACCGTGCCAAGGCCAACAGAGTAGTGGAAAAAGGGAAATGTCCAAAACTCTATATTTAAGACTGTCATTGCTTTATGATTACATTTATGTTCACTTTATGTCTATGACTCGCGATCATGGATTATATTTTGTATATACATGTGATTATTTGGCCATTGCATTATGTTGCATTTACTAAATAAATCAGCTCTCATATTATTATTGGAAACAGTGGACTTACTTTAGTCTTTATGTTGTTTTCTTCTCCTTGTATGGTACTTGTAATGGTTCAGGCTATGAAGAAGAAGAGGATTATCAGGACTATCCCGACACATAGATGGTCCCTGGTTCAGTTTTGTAAGGCTGGAAAGCCTAAGTTTTGGGACTACCCTGTTATAGACCATTAGCCTATCTTAAAACAATATTTATAATTCCCCAGTTATATATATATACTTTGGCTTGTATAATTATTTAGCCCTGAGTGGCATGACTAGTATTGCTGTCTGTATAATTATGCTGACTGACTTATTTTATATATATTTAAGGTATTCTCAGTAGTAGCTCTGAAGTGTCAACCTATTTCCAATTTATATTATATTTATTCCGTTGCCAATAATTACCTCTGATAAGTTAGTAATGTCTTGTGGAAATTCGAAAATTTTCACCTACGCTTTTTGCAAAAGCGGGGCGTTACATAAAGCACCAGAGATCGAAGGTCTTTTTGAAGTAGGACAATCTTTGGATATAGCCACTCAAGTAGTTGATTCTATCAATAGGAAGTTCGATCAATTGATGGTGGCTGGTTTTGCTCCTCATTCTGCTTACATGAACACACAGCACTCACCATGTTCATTCTGTTCGAGTCCTATGTATCAAGTCAATGATTGTCCTACGGCTGCAAATTTTTCTAATGTTTTAACAGAGTAGGTTAATGTAGCATTTTCACACCCGGGTAATGATCCTTACTCCAATACTTATAACCCAGGTGGAAAAATCATCCAAACTTCTCATGGAAGGCTCAAGCTACCAGTAACTTGGTCCCAGGGGTGTACAATCAAGCTCAGTCTAATAGGCAGCCCTATCAACCTTCTTCCACATACAGTCCTCCACAACAGCAGTCTCAGGCCACACCATCTCCTCGGTTGGATTCTGACCTTCAAGAGCAGCTATTGAAATTTATGAGCAAGATGGATCAAACAGTGGACTCTCACTCCCAAGCCATTGCCAAGTTAAAGGTGCAAATGGGACGGATGGCTAATACACTCAACATGATGGAAGAGGGAAAACTTCCAAGTCAACCAGTAGCCAACCCAAAGGGACACTACATGGCAGAAAGCAAGTACTTCAAATCATCAACAAGTGCTAGCCATCGCCACATTGCGTAGTGGAAGAAGGTTCGAGAATCATGTGCAAGAAAAGGAGGATGAGCAAACAAAGACCCCACAAAATCTGCAGAAGGAAAAGGCTAAGCATGTAAGCACTGAGGCTTCTTCTTCATCTGCTCCCACTACTGAGATACCATATGAGCCCCGGGTCCCGTTTCCAGAATGTCTCAAAGCACCTTCTCACTTTGGGAAACAAGGAGAGAAAATACAAGATATGATGGAGGTCTTCAAATAGGTAAAAATCAACCTCTCACTCCTTGATGCCATCAAGCAAGTGCCTGCTTATGCCAAATTCCTCAAAGATTTGTATACTCAAAAGCGACTTACAAAGGCCAACATTCCGAAGAAGGTGTTTCTCACTGAGCAGGTCAGTTCTATCCTTCAACACAGTCTCCCTCCCAAGTTCAAGGATCCTGGTGCTCCCACCATCTCCTGTATTATTGGAGACCACAAGATTGATAAATCCCTCCTTGATTTGGGGGCTGGAGTGAATCTATTGCCGTACTCGATCTATTTACAACTCGATTTGGGGGAATTAAAGCCCACACCAATTATCCTGCAATTGGCTGATCGATCCATCAAGAAACCGCAGGGAATCATCGAGGATGTTATTATCCAAGTCGACAATTTCTATTTCCCCGTGGACTTCATTGTTCTTGATACTGAACCGGTGGCTAATCCCACAAAGATGATCCTTGTAATCCTCGATTGCCCTTTCCTAGCTACGGCTAATGCGAACATAAATTGTAGGACCGGAATTATGAAGATCAGGTTTGAGAATCTGAAGGTAAAATTGAACATATTCCATGCCGTCCAACAACCATCGGATAAAGCTGAGTGCTTCTTTCTAGACTCCGTAGAGAACTCGATTGTAGAGCCCCCTCCTTGCATTCTTGCTAAAGATCCCTTCGAGGCTGGTATGATGAACATCAAGGTGGATAATTGTGATACAGGGCAATCCATAGGACAAGCAAATTATTGGCTTCCCACTACTGCCAAACTCGACGTTCCTCCATTGGCCATATCCAGAACATCTTAATTACTGCTTCCAGGTAACATTCTTTCCTGGTGGTCCAAGAAGATAAATAACAGAGTTACCAATGGCAATGATTACATCCCTACATAAAAGGGCATTGAATAGAATGGAGATGCTGCTTCTATCTACTTGACGGATCCCAAGAGTTTTTCTTCTCCTTCCCCATTTTTATTTTTGATTTCTTTGTGGATCTGGTTTGTCTGGCTGTAGACGTTAAACTTAGCGCTAATGGGAGGTAGCCCACTTTACTAACACTTATCCTGTTGATTTTCTTGATGCTTATTATACAGTTAGAGTTGTGCTTTATTCAGGACAAACATTCTTACATTGAAGTTTGAGGGAGTACAACCAGCCCCAATTTTTCCTTTCCACCCAATATTGTATCTCTATCTATACATTGGGGACAATGTATCTTTTAAGTTTGGGGGTAGGAAAAATATTTTGTTGTCCTGTTGTACATATTGTAACTGCCTGAACATGCTACCTTTAAGAATTTGGTCGAACTTTAATTCTGATTTGTATATCATTGGTGAGGTTAACATGATGAACATATGATCACTTGACTAGGGAATTAAGAAGTTTTGTTATTTTCTTTAGCAGCATGAGATATTATTGTTTCAATTTGATTCTCACAAGCACACTAGCACGTAGTCTATGGGGAACGAAATTTGAAATCAATTATGTCTGTTATCAATATCTTGGATGTAGTTGGGTAACTTATTGGAGGAATAACCTTGGTATAAAAAAAAAAAGAAAAAAAAGAGAAGACCATTGATCACTTTGAGCTTTTCACTGAGTAACCGGACCTTTTGCCTCATTAAGCATTGAGTATTCGCGTCAAAAGGTAGAAGTTTGCTTTGATTGATAAAATGGCTAAGTTTAGCTTCACAGCCTTTTTGGCTCGAGTTAGTAAGTCTTTAAGGTGTTTTACACCTAGTGCCTTAAAACCATCTGGTTTGGGAGTCATTGACCTAACGCTAGTTACATGGGTCAATTAGAAAGCTTAAGGGAGCTAAGCATTGCACAGCTTGCATATATATATAAAAAATAACAATAATAAAAAGAAGAAAATATGCCTTTGTTGTTTTATCTAATGGGGAGTCCAACAAATTTTGAGGATTGAACCATTCATGATTGAGATTAGTTTTTGAAACCTCATGACTATGTGTTAAGTTCACTTTACACTAGTTGAATCTTGCTATATCTCATAATGCCATGTTAGTAGCTTAATTTTTAATTCCCTGAAATTGTGAAGATGGAATTTGTTTTGTTAAGCTTACTAATGAATGAGAATCATTGTTTTTGTGACACTTCAATCTTATAGATAACATGATTTTGCATAATGTTTATGGGTATCAATTCTAGCAAACTCTCACGAGTCTTCACTCGTCCACTAGGGAATCCTAGGGGTTTAAAAGGCTTGTTGCATACGCTAAATACAATCGTATATCCCACGAAAGAAGGATTTATCTTGTTGCTTTTCAGTTTTATTTCTTGTTTTGTATTGCTAAGGGACTAGCAATATATAAGTTTAGGGGTGTGATAAGTGTTGAATGTTGCACATTCAAGCTCCTTAACTTATATATGTTAATTCCTTAGCATTGTTATTTGTTTGATTTTGTGTTGTTCTATTTTTTTTTTCAAATTTTAAATAAAGATGCAATTAATTCCATTTATTTTGGGCTTAAAGCACACTTTGAGAAGACCTATATGATGTGGTTAAGTTTAATCAAATCAAGGGAATGATTAAATCTGAATTTCTCCAATAAAAGTGGATTCAAATTTATATTCTGCACACGTCTCCATTTTTAGATCATAACTTTCTATTCAAAAATTGGATTGCAATGAAATTTGGCGTTGGAAAGATAACAAAAAATAAAACAAATATGTCAGAAATATATTTTTCCTAATTCGGACATTTACTATACCAAAATCGCCCTGCAATAATAGACAGCAAATTTGGACGAATTTGGAATCCTTTTCCTACTTAGATTGATTTTTCAATCTCCTACTTGAACTAAGAGACTAAGTTCCAATTTTTCTTTGATTTCTAGGGCTTTTAGGCCTCTTCTAGTCTCTATAAATAGACCCATAAGCTTCAAGAAAATGTGTGCTTAGCTTTAAACAAAAAACTCTTTTTGGAGGCTTGACAAGTTGAAGAGGAGAAGAACATGGTAGGAGGTCATCCCATGTAACACCCCGTATTTTAAGATATTGAATAAAATATCTTAAAATATGATTTATGACCTAATAATAAGGCAAAAGAATAAATATGAATATTTATGAAAAATAAATATTCATTTATTAAGGAACCTTTATAGTTTTAGTTTAATAAAAGTTTAAACGGATCTTAAACTTTGGAGTATTGAAAATAGGGTCAAACGAACTCCGTTTTGGTCGATTCAAAAGATAGAACGCTCTTCTCGAAGTCTTCTATCTACCCTCCAAATTTCATAATTTTTGGACTTTTTTAAGGGTACAAAAAAACCTATGAAACATACTGCCCTTAAATAGAACGAAAATTCAGATATATATAATTTGTGGGCCCATTTTACTCCTACATGAACTCAGCCCAGCCCATAGAACCAGCCCAGCCCTCATGTGTAAGCCCAGCCCATATGTTTTAAAAAGGAACAAAACTTAGTTCAATTTAGTTAGAAATCAACTAAGTAGTTAGTTAGAGATAAGATGCAGATTTTTTGAGAAGCTTCCATGGATCAAACTTGCTGCCCAAGTAGCATTCCTGACCCTTGGATCTGATCTCTCTCAAGCCATCTCAGTCGTCCAAACCTCTCCGAAGGTAGATACAGCCCCCCTCGTTCTCTTCCCCTCTCCTTCTCTACAAAATATCTCATCTCCCAAACTTGTTGCCCACGAATCCGTCTCAACCTGGCCAAGTCATTTTTCGGACTTTAGATACAATCAAAACTTATCAATCTTGGCCATCCAAGCTTCTATATATTGAGAGGCACTTCACGTTCAATCTTCACGCCTCACTCTTCTTCTTCCTTCTTCATTTTTTCTGTTTCTTCTCTAAGTTTCAGCAAGCTGGAACTCCTCCTCTTTACATCTCTCCTCTTTGGTTTCGGATTACTGCAGCAAAAAAAACTGCAAAACCCATGCTCTCTTGTTGCAGAATTTTCCTGCAGCTTATTCCCTTGGTTTAGTGCATAAAAGCTCCCCCTCTCTGCTCTTATCTTGCTCGGCCAGTACCCAAAAAATTAGAAAGAAAACCAGAAAAACAGCAATAGCAAAACTCAGAAAAGCCTCTCAACTCTCTCTTACTCTCTCTGTTTCTTCCTGGAACAGCAGCCCTCTCCCATCCCTTGTGTTCTCTCGGCAACAAGGAAGTTCCAGCAAACCACTTCCTCCATAAAACCCAAAGCAAAGCTGCAGAATCAACTCTCTTCTCTTCTCTTTCTTTGGCTTGGTCTTTGGAGTTGAAGAATCTCTCTTCCTCTTGGCTTTACAAGTGAAGCCCAAGCCCTAAACTCTCTCCCTCAACTCTTTATTCTTCTCTCAAGGTATGTGTGCGTGTGTTTGGCTATGCAAAACCAAAATAGAAGAGAAGAAAGAAAAGAAGAAGAGATAAAACGTTCTAGATCTAAAAGATAAAAGAAAGAAGAAGAAAATATAAGGAAAATGATATTTAGTTTTAAATAAAGTGTTATTTTAATATTTTGGTGATTTTATAGTTTTTATTAATTTGAGTATCTAACATTTTAAGTTGTGTTTTAACAAGGTATTTCAAGTGGCGTATTTAGATAATAAATCACGCCGTTATAATGCCCGAGTAAAAAGTCACTATTTTACAAAAGCGTCATTACGCCGCCCAATTATTTTACAATATTTTTAGGCATTAATAATAATAATAATAACGTTATTCTACTCAACTTTATAAAAAGATAACAATGGAATTAATTATGTAGTTATTCTAATCCACCTGTTTTTAAAGTATAAAACCCGTTAATTATATTAACGTATTTATTAAGTTTATTTGATATAAAAATAAGTCAAATATATACTTAAATATATTTTGGTATTTCACTGTTTCAGTTAAAATAACTGAAACAATACTTGCCTTAATATTAGTTGATTTAAGGTTAAATTATTTTGGGTTGCAAAACTCTACTGTAAAAATTATGAGTTTTAACTATTTTATCTATTTTTATAAAATGGGTATTTTAGCTATTATATATAAATGCTATTATAATGCCGCGTGAATAATTAATCAATTTTATATGCCGTTATAATGTCCAAATGACATTATATTGATTAAAGATCAAAAATGGAAAAAAGAAATATTATGCTTAAGGATCTTAATAAATGCCGTAATAAATTCTACATAAAAGATTAGTAATAAAATGTAATTGGACAAATTGTAGATAATTAGGAAATTATATTAAGGTTTAAAAGTCAAGAATGAAAATAGGATTAAAATGCATTTTTAGTGAATTATACTAATTCACTATTTACTTGTATTATATATGTATATATTGCAGTGATTATATATGTGAACGTTTTCCTGAAGCTAGACGAATTACTGTGAGTATTTCTTACTCAATGAGAATGATACGTGTGGTTTAGTCTTTATTGACTAGTGATGCTATTTTATTTAATTGTATGCATATGGTTTGACATTTGATATGTTTAACATGCTTTGGTTGGAATTATGTATATGATGTTGTTCGCATGATCATATTATGAGTTATGAATGGGTTAATAAAAAGATTGGAGGTTTAGGTACCAAGGCGTCAGTGAATTGAGGAGACCAATGGATGAACTGAGGTTTAGGTACCAAGGTGTCAAGCAATTGACTACACCAACGGGTAAACTGAAAGTTTAGGTACCAAGGCATCAATACATTGATAAGACCGACGGATAAACCAAAGTTTGAAAGAATAATGATAATAAGTTGGCTGGCACAAGGCCCACAGTGGGAGCCCAAGGCCTCATGGTAGACTGGTGAACACAAGGCTCACAGTCGAGGCACAAGGCCCTAAGAACCAACAAGCTTTACAGTTTAAGGAGCATAAGGCTCATAGATAACCCCTTAGCTAAGCAGAAAACTTTAGTAAGAATGAATGCAATTATATGACTTAAGTAAATAAAGAGTTAAAGTAGACAAATGAATGTGATTAAATGTATGTGGATATAATTGTCATCATTTGATTGCATTGTATATGGTTAAATAAATTAGTGTATCACTGTGGTTGAGGACCGTTGACTCACTAGACCATAGCATGAGATTGTGATGATAACTGCATTCTCATGCGAGTTTTTGTAGGGCGGATTGAAGGTCAAGACTATTGGAATAATTATTTTAATATGTAATATTTGTTATGTTGGAGAAGACAATAATTATGTATTTATTAAGTGCCGCATGTGGCACATATGTTATTATTTTGGATGTAATTATTATATCAGAACAAAATGTTATTATTTTTATATAATGTGGTTATTTAGTCAGCTCTGATGTGTGGTTAAAGAAAAATTATATTCCGCTACTAATTTATAACTCTGATAAGTTAGTAATGTCATGTGGAAATCGAAAAAATTTCACTTATGCTTTTTGTAAAAGCAGGGCGTTACATCCCAGTACCACGATGAGCAGCAAAATTTGTAATAGGGCCATTTCCAAGTAACAATGGTTTAATTGTATCTTAGTTTGGGATTTTCTACATGCATGATGGTTGTATAACTGTGAGAATTGATCTTAATGTTTATATTCAATTATTATGAATTTCTTATCTTGTCTTAGAAAGTCTTTTATATTGATTGAACTCAATCCTTCATATTTTTTGTGATTATGTGAATGATTGTTATACAATGGTTTTAATTGATATATGATCAAGAGGGTTAGATAGGCCATGCGGAAGAAGGATTGTACTACACCCTAGTTTAGTGTAATTTAGGTAGACAGTTCGTACCAACCGAAGATGGATTATACTTTTCCATTGATTGTGTGTATCCTATTAAAGACGCAGCTAATCCAAACCTAGGGAAGACGGGTCATACTGCATCTTAGTGGTTAGGTGGACGGTTCGTGCCAACCGAAGATGGATTATACTTATTATTTAGAGATAATTTCTTGACTACTCGAGTGAGACGAGCACTATATAATGCATAATATGAATTTCCCTTGTTAATTTATGATTGACTATTGTTATGCGGTGAGTGGTGAAATCAATCCCCTATTCTTTCTCTCATCACTAAAATCTTTAGTTTTATGCATTTAACTTAGTTAAAATCAAAATCAACAAACCTTTTCTTTAGTTATTTTTAATCTTCATAAACTTAATAACAACACCCCTGCAGTCCTTGAGGTTCGACACCCTCAATATAGCCCTATCCTAGAAGGATTCATCCTATTGCGAGTGGTAATTTTATTATTGATATTTTTGTACACAACGACCACATCACTAATCTAATGACTTTTGAGGATGATAGAATTTATGCAAGAATAAGGAAAAGATCTTGGTACTATATAAAGGGTTGTACCTAAGTAAAGAATCAAATAATAGTTCTCAATGGATTATGACAAACTTAGGAAATATTTGATATTGAGAGATAGAAAGTGAAAAATTAAATGACACTTTAATATAAACAAGTGTGTGCAAAAATGTGTGCAACAAAATATTAAATGCGGAATTAAAGGAGACAAATATTTTGTTGACGAAGTGGAGACTCAATTAAAAGAAAAACCACTCCGGGGCAGCCAAACCCGGGATATCCACTATTTAGAAAAAAAAGCTAGTTACAAAGTAGCAGCATTCACATACCTCTGATGCAGTGGTCGTACGTTGCACTCTAACGTGTAACCCAACACGAACGCCTCCCAACCAAGTCTTCTACTTGAAGGGGTCTTCAATGGAATCCTTTACCCTAGGGCCAACCCTTATGATAGACTTCAAATCAGCGCAGCAACAGCACACAATGGCAACGACTGAAGAGATAGATCAACTCAGCACAATAACTCTAAAAATATGACTCTCTAAGCATTACAGAATTCAATACCAAGTTCTTGCAGTTCTCAAGCCTAGGGACCTCTATTTATAGGCTGCAGGTCCAAATGAGTGTCTAGTTTGAAAAACCTAGGCGTCGTCCAGAAGGTAGACATAAGGCATCCGGACAAACAGCTGTGCGATCGGCTTTCCAAATTTCGCAAGAATTCTTTCTTGAATTAAGCCACGTCCGGACGGTGTTGCTCTGTCGTCCGGACGATCGCACCTTAGCTGTACGCAATTTCCATATCAAGGCTTCGTGTGTCCAGACCATAGAACATGTCGTCCGGACGGTTGATCTGATGCACGCAAATTCCATATATGTAGCTCGCGCATCCGGACCATGAAGACTGGTGTCCGGATGTCTTGATTTTGAATGTACAACTTGCCTTATGGATGAGCATGTCCCGACGGGAATCCACATCGTCTTGACGATTGTAGCTATCTTCCCATATCTGTGTTTTGGAAAGAAATCTCATAGTTGGTCGAACACTTAGTGGCGTTCGGACGAATGCAAGTTGGAGCAATTCGAAGCTTCTCGACACAAAGGAAGGTCCGGACAAAAAGTTCTTGTCGTCCGGACGGATGATGCTTGGACAGTTGAGCGACCGAACGGCTGCAAGGGATCTGATTTCATTGACTTGTAGATTGTGCAAAATCTTTTAGAAGACCTTTGAATAGCTGAATCCCTATTTAAATGCACCATTACATAAAAGTGATTTTGTCCAACAGAATGTAGCCAATTACAAACTAACAGACTCCCCCTTTGGTCATTCTGGGACAAAAATCACTTGACCGGTTAAAAATACAATCCCGGTCCAAATCAAAAAACTACTCCCCCTTTTTGTCACAAAAGGACAAAGGGTAAAATAGAAAAAGGATAAAAACCACACATAAATTACTCCCCCTAAATGTCTCAGAAGGACAAGGGTAAACAGAGTAATAATATCCAGGAGTTAAACATGTTTAACAAATTATCCAAAAATAAATAAATTGTCTCAAAAATAAAAACCAAGCGCAACATAAAATTCAAGCAGCATTTGACATAGGCGCATCACCCTCATCATCACTACTGGATGTATGATGGTACTTGAGACACTCCTGGAGATCTAGCTGGTTCTGCTCTACACGGAGGTTAATAGAGTGAACCTCCTGCTGCATAGATGACATGGTCAGCTGCATGAAACTCATACCCCCCTATATAGATGCCAATGCCTCCAAAATCTTAGCATAATTGACATCCTTCTGAGGTGGCAGAGCAGTCTGAGAAGAGGATGCCATATTAGGTACTGCTACAGGAATATGAAGGGGTGGTGGCACATCATCATCCTGATTGTCTCGCCATAGCTGGGCATTGGACTTCATCAGAGTTTGCTTGCTGATGGGATCCTGGATCTTCATCTTTTGCTCTCCAGCTACAACGATGCCTGACAGTAAAATAATCTGTGTGAGCAAGCAGCCAAAAGGGAGATTGGCATTGCCCTTATCATGAGCTTCCAGGATAACCCCCAAAATATGCTGGCACAGGCAAAAAGGCAAGTGAAGGCAGATGTCATAGACAAACTGGGCCCTCTTAAAGATCAGATCACTGCGCCTAACAACGGGCCAGAGGTTGTGCTGAACAATCTTGTCAAGCATGCGATGTGGAGCAATCAGGGCATTAACCCTGATAGAAGTGGCACGCTCCTCTCCCTGAGGGACAACATGAAAGAATTCTCTGAGATCATCCAGAGAAGGAGGCAAGACTACCTCATTACATGGACAGGAAAAAATTTGGAGTACTGGCACCCCGATGAACTGACTGATGATCTGAGGATCAACAGTGATAATATGTCCATCCACAGAAGACGAAGAACTACTCCATGATCATCAGTCTGAATAACCTCGAGGTTTGCATATGAAAAATCAAATGACTTTTAATTAACTGTGTGTGAATAGTGTGCAACAAAACATTAAATGCGGAATTAAAGGAGACAAATATTTTGTTGACGAAGTGGAAACTCAATTAAAAGAAAAACCACTCCGGGGCAGCCAAACCCGGGATATCCACTATTTAGAAAACAAAGCTAGTTACAAAGTAGCAGCACTCACATACCTCTGATGCAGTGGTCGTACCTTGCACTCTAACGTGTAACCTAACACGAACGCCTCCCAACCAGGTCTCCTACTTGAAGGGGTCTTCAATAGAATCATTTACCTTAGGGCCAACCCCTAAGATAGACTTCAGATCAGCGTAACAACATCACACATAGCAATGGCTTCAGAGAGACTAACTCAGCATAATAACCTTACAATATAACTCTCTAAGCACTAAGGAATTCAATACCGAATTCTTACAATTCTCAAGCCTAGGGACCTTCATTTATAGGCTACAGGTTCAACTGTGCTATCGGCTTTCCAAATTTTTGCTGAAATTCTTTCTTGATTTGAGCCATGTCAGGACAGTGTTGCCTTGTCGTCTGGACTATCTCACTTCAGCTGCACAAAATTTCCATATCAAAGCTTCGCGTGTTCGGACCAAGAGAATGGTCGTCCGAACGGTTGATTAGATGCACGCAATTTCCATATAAGTAGCTCGCGCGTTCGAACCATGAAGGCTGATGTCCGGACATCTGGATTTTGAATGCGCGACTTGCCTTATGGATGAGCGCGTCAAGAAGGGAATCCACATCGTCCGAACGGTTGTAGCGATCTACTTATATCTGTGTTTTGGAAAGAAATCCCATATGTAACAACCCGCTTTTTACAAAAAAAACATAAGTAATTATATCTGGATAATTACGTGACATTTACCATTCAGAGATGATAAATCTAGCAGCGGAAAATACGAATATCTTTTTTTTTTTTTTTTTTTTCCTTTTCAAACATCAGGGACAATTCTCTTACAATACATTCAGAGCTTTAACTGAAATTTCTCTAGACATACATTAAAAATCCTTTAATATCCTTTACACTAATTACAAAGAAACATGTGTCACGTATGACACGAAAGCATACATGGAAACTTACTAAATACAAGTAAATTCCTAATATGTTACATACAAAATAGTGCAAACATTTATAGGTACAAAGCACTAAAATCCTAACTACACAGCTTTAAATCTCTTAAGCTAGCAGTTAATCCAATCCATAATCTTCAGAACCTGCGCAAACATCTATGAGACGGTGCTTATAACCACAATCCCATAGTTCCATAAGTGAGCTAACTGTCATTCAACAACATCATGATTTATGCGTTATTTAAGGAACAAAGAAAACATAATGATGTAGTGACAGTTTTCTATGCAAAGTTTAATAGTTCAATATAATCATTGCACTCCTCTCGTTTAGAGCCGTCACCCGATTAACGTCTTGTTTGAGACGTTCGACAACGTGTCTCCTACATTACATTTTGATTAGCTTATTTCCGCACTAGCAGAGTACATTCCACGTCACTCTACTAGCACTTTGAAAGACAGTAGCAATCAATATGAATTATTGGGTTTTAGGTTTCAGGCACTATTCTCATCCTGAACCTTTGGGAGACGTAGCGCCCAATATTAATAGGTTGATTATTCACAATATGAAACAATCATTCACACGCATCCAATTAAGATAAAACATAAACACAACATTATTGAAATCCAGTACTACCCTTAGTAAGTAATTTATACTTACAGCCCTTTTGTGCAGTCTCAATTCATCATATGCATTAAATACATACATATATGTGCATAGAAGGTCAATAACATTTCTTTTAGAAATTCATGTCTAAACATGAATCTTAATCACACACATATATATATACATAGGAACAATTATCTTTGGAACATCGGCTACATTAATTATTACTTAACATAACATGATTAAGTCTCAATATTAACACTTAAAACTTCTAACAAAACCTAATCATTTTTAGGGAACATCAATCCAAGCATCAAATCAACTAACAAAACATCTGGTTTAAAACATATTAACTCTAACAATTATTTCAACCAACATATATTAAAGAAATAACAGTAAAACAACATACTCAATTTCCATAATTAATTTCATATCAAATCATATAACTCAACAACAATGCTCATATATTTTCCTTAGATTATAAAACTCATGTACATAATATTCAAACACTGCCTATTAAAAGAATTCCTTTTAAAACATCGATGTCAATTTATTAACATTATTTGGGTAAATCACCACATAGCAAACATTTGATAATTGAACTAACACTAATAACACTTGTATATATATCCAATTCTATCACATATATTTTCATCCAATTAAAATGCAAAGGACATGGTCAAACGTGCATTTACATGTTTACACTCAATCTGAAAACATAACAAAAAATGTCCAATATCATAATAACCGAAACACATCAAACCCACTAGTTTATTACACCCAAATTCACAACCACATAATCAAAACCACAACCATCAACAATTGATTATAAACTTCTATAGGGGAAATGACACCTAATAATCATCAAAACATTGCCTAATCGCGAATCAGCAAGATTAAGCCCACAACACAGTTCGGCCAACAGCAGGGGAATTAGTCCAACCATAAAACCAATCAGTCAAACTCTAGGATTTAACATAATCTAGAACAGGGACCTAAAATCATCAACAACTAAATACTCCAAATAAACCCAACATCACAGTAACTGGCCAGAATAGGACTTGGCCATAACACTCAAACAATCTCCAAATCACTCATGAATCTTTCCCTCAGAAAACACCCAGAAATTATTCACTATCATCACACACGATTTCAACACTCATTTACACTTTCCAAGACATAGAACAAACTCTCACAACCCACATACCCACTGGAACACCATACGGCCAGCACTCATATACACTGCCGACACACAGGACATCACAAATCCTTTCTAACCAAAATCAGCAAATCAATTTCAGAACACCCAATAATAATATCTCCCATCAATTTTTCCATTGTTGGAGAAATAATTGGCTCCAAAGACACGTGGGCCGAGCCCATCGGGTCGTCCCGGCCAGATCAGACCTAAGTAAAAGACCAGCTGTTATCTCCAAAAAGACACATATCCCGAGTATATCAAGATAAGACTTTTATCAAATATGGGATAAGGTACCTAATAGTATGGCATCAGCTAAAGAGGTAATGTCCTATCCAGTTTGGACTCTACCACCCAATTCAAATTCTATAAAGATAAGATTAAAGACTATGTGATCTAGGACTCAGTTTTATAACTGTGAACTGTGAGCCTATAAATAAGACTACTACGCCAGGTATTTTAGGGGACAGGCAGACTCTCTAAGCTCTGAGATTATTGATACTCTCTAGAAAATAAATAGTTTGAACTGACTTAGGCATCGGAGTGGGGCTATGGTCGGCACCCCCACGAGCAGACGAGCCGTTTATTATTTTGCAGATTACGAGGAGAGCGAAGATCAAGGAAGGCAACGAATCACAAGGCAACACGTCACCGTACCGGAAACTGTACCAACAGTTTGGTGCCGTCTGTGGGAACGACATTGTTCCTTAAAAAATAAATCCGCAATGGTGACTTGCGATTAGATCTTGCCCTTTGTCAACAGAGGCAGATTTGGGTTCCTAGGCAATGGATCTGTAAATCTATAATCATCAATAGCTCATGCACGTTGGAGGATACCGAATATGCGCTCAGCAATACCATATCTGCGTTCATCCACAAACAAATCGTCGATCTGCGCTCCATTGTGCTGAAAAATTGCCCACGTGTCTCCACACATGCAGAAGAACCCAAAACTTCGCAAAATCCAACTATTACCGAATTTAGTTCCTTTTTAGCAAGGGCAAAAGAGTCCGGCCCAGCCCTCTTTAGGCCTTATCAAAAGCCATGTGCCTTTCTCTCCTGTTTGGACAAACAGCTTGACTAAAAGTCAAAGACTTATCTCTAAGGGGTCTTCAATCCCAAGGGATCCGACGCCCAAGATTCACCACTACAGATATGCAGGAAGGCATGTAGATCTGCCATCAACTAAGGCAGATCGGCACATGGAGACGAAGACCCAGAGCTGCGACACCTGCACCCGCTGATCGCTCCAGAACCACAAGCCTTCCCGTCTGCGGACCCGGTTTGTGGTCGAACCTCCGTCATAAACGGGATCAGGCAAAACCTCAAGAACTCCATGCACGGCTTCAGTGGCCTGAAGGAACAGATTAATATATCAGAATGCCAGAAGATTGTGCAGCAGAAATTCTTCACAGTCTCTTCGGTCAACGAAGCCGGTGGGCCTCCTCGGCCGATGAAGAAACAACGGAAATACTCTATGCTATAGCCAAATTTAGAGTACAGCAACGCAGTGGCCCAATTCTGCAGATCCCGAAACAACGCCTCCTCGGCCGGCCCCGAGTCGGTCATTGCCGAAACTCTCAGAAGCGCCTGGTTCGGTCTCGATTTTTTTTGGGAAAAACGTGAGACGACAAGAGAAGTTGCTATAGACTGACGTGGAATCCACGCTGCTGGAAGGTTGGTTGGCACAAATCTCATGGCTATTTCACGATTTGGGTGTAGAAGAAATCAGGGGTAATTTCAGCAACTGATAAGAAGACCATTGACCGAGTTATAAACAAACTTCAACAATAAGGGTTCACGTCAAGAAGAATAAAGAAGAAGATATTCTGGAAGTCCCCAGCTTAGATAAGTTCCTAGTGAAACGTGTCTCGAGACTTGAAAGGAGGTCTGGTCTCCCCAGCCGCACAGATGGTTGTCTGAAGCTTGATTTTCTGCTTCAGTCCGATCTTCCTCTAAAGATCCAACCTGGAGCACTTTAAGGCCATAAACGTCTCAAGCATGCCGGACAGATCCCAGAATTCGGTGTTCATCCTCACCGATCGATGGTGTGACTTAAAGCACAAGGCCCCGACTACTCCGATGCTTCCACAGCCACAGTAGTTCTAACTAGAAGCTTCTGGCTCTTGTCCCGAGCTCAATTATACTTCGGTTCTTCCCTGGTCGGTGCCATTGACATTCTTGGTACAACCATTAGATCTGGAGTGCTCCACGGTCCTGTTCTTGCCGAGTCTTGAAACAATAAGGGAGCAGTTTCCTATGATCAGTATGCTTCCCTCGACGTTGTTTCTCAGCCCAAGCGGCCCAGCAGTGCGCAAGTCCTATAGAGCTTCCGAGCTCAGAGTTCGACTCTCACTCTTACACCACTATACTTCAAGATTGTACATGAAACCCTGACCCAACCTCAGGGAAGGATGCAAAGACGCTCCAGTTCATTGGGGAAACGACGAGAAACATCGGCATTGTGCAAGGAATGGTTTTGGCCAAAATCTTGAGCCAGAACTCTGATAGGGCATAACTTCAGCAACTTGCTGTTCAACCACATGTCAATGCCCGGATTGTTTGCACTGTCTCGGCAGATGGGATGATCTACTCGACCACCGAAGCCATCATCACCAAAGGCCCCACGCTGTCCTTCGGATCAAAGTCACCCCGAGAAGTGCCCCTTTGCTAGGTGGGGTATGTAAATCACAGATTGGGTCCACGCAAGGTAACTACTAGTGAGCAGTTTGAATATCGGAGGATTCACGACATTATGTTTAGTAAATATATCTAAAGAAAAAGAAAAATCCAGATCAGTGGGCTATATTAGATCACGGTCTTGGCCTCTCTTGGCTACTGAGTCATGGCTTTGGGCTTCCGAGGTAGCGGCGACACGAAAGACTCACCCATAAGTTTATGGAATCCCGAGGATCCAGACCTCTGAGGCAACGTGGGGTCACGTGGCACTGGGCGGTTTGGGTTATCGGCCATGCAGATTTTACATAGAAGGACGGTCTGATGCGAGTGAACGGAGACAGAGTTGTAGTCAAAGCCTTCCAATTTGTTAGGTAGTGGGATATCCTCATTATTTGGGTTGTCAGCGAGCATGACACACTAGGGAGAGATGTTGAACTCTCCCACACCGACACTTTTACCTCTAGTATCTTGAAGTGATTGGACAACAAAAAAAAAAAAAAAAAGAAAGAAAAAAAAGAAAAGAAAAGAAAAAGAAAAAAAAAAATACTCCGAGGAGTGTGAGCAGTTTAATTCCTAGGAGTTTTATCCCGAGGTGGCAACCCTCCAAAAAGTTAGATCCGAGAGTGTTCTACCGAGGAGAAAAGTTAGATCCGAGAGTGTTCTACAGAGGAGGAAAGTTAGAACTGAGGGTGTTCTACCGAGGAGAAATGATAGACCCGAGGGTGTCATACCGAGGAGAAAGGATAGATCCGAGGGTGTTCTACCCAAGTGAAAAGATAGATCCAAGGGTGTTCTACCAAAGTGAAAAGATAGATCCAAGGGTGTTCTACCCAAGTGAAAAGATAGATCCGAGGGTGTTCTACCAAGGTGAAAAGATAGACCCGAGGGTGTCATACCGAGGAGAAAGGATAGATCCGAGGGTGTTCTACCCAAGTGAAAAGATAGATCCGAGAGTGTTCTACCCAAGTGAAAGGATAGATCCAAGGGTGTTCTACCAAGGCGAAAAGTATGTACCGAGATGACACATACCGAGAGTATTATTCCGAGGGTACTATCCCGAGGACCCTATGCCCGAGCTTCTAGTTCCAAATAGCATAGTCCGAGGACCCCTCCAGATTTGCCATCCTCCGAAGTGCACAGTCACATGCCGAGGGACCAATCCGAACCGAGGGTCCAGCTTGAGGAACTCTCCCAAAGAGCTCCATATCGAGGGGCGTGCAAGATAAGGAATTCCAAGTAAGACAGTTCATCAAATTCACCAGATAAGTTCATACTCTTCTTTTACAAACATGATTCATGTTAAAGTAAGGATAAATGTTGGTTTTTATTTTATCAACCAAAAAAAAAAAATGTATATATATATGCATGCACTTGTACGCTTTGCCGAAAAATATATATTTTTTGATGAAATAAACTCATGTGTTGAGACCTCACTCCTGCCGTGAGTGAAAGGATTACAAAATCATCCGGACGGATGAAAAGAATGTATGGTGCTACTGTGCATTCTGCTATTTGATTTTAGTATATGCAGTGCTTTGTTAACCCTTTTCGCAGAAAAGATATGGGGAGACAACCCCTACAACAAATTATACAAGGAAAGTCTCTCGGTTAGTCCAACACCGAGAGGTAGGGAGACAACCTTGCAGAGAAAACAAGGAAAGTCTCTCAGTTAGTTTAACACCGAGAGCAAGGAAGAATAGAGAGTCCCCAGGTATTGATTGATCTCTGCTAAGAATGCCCGATTCCTTTCCTCGAACGACCCGAAAGGGTTATGGGAAGGATATCAAGGTAAGAAACTTCTCAGTTAGTCCAACACCTAGAGCAGGGAAGAACATACAGTCCCCAGGTATTGATTGATCTTTGCTAAGAATAAAGCAGCAGTCTGAGACAGAATGAAAGCACTTCTTCATCAAACTTCTCCAAAGATGATCAAGCTACATCAACGTCCACCCGATTCCTCCCCTCGAACGGCTCAAAAGAGTTATGGTGGGGATGCTTAGGGAAGAATCTGCCTGAATCCTTTCCTCGAACAACCCGAAAGGGTCATGGCAAGGATTCAATGGGAAGAAACCCCTCTGTTGGGGGTTTCCGAAGGGATGAGGACTAGAATCCGCCCGATTCCTTTCCTCGAACAACTCGAAAGGGTCATGGAAAGGATACAAAGGGTTGAAACCTCCCGGTTGGGGGTTTCCGAAGGATAAGACTAAGGATATCCAGAAAAGAATCCGCCCGAATCCTTTCCTCGAACAACCCGAAAGGGTCATGGAAAGGATACAAAGGGTTGAAACCTCCCGGTTGGGGGTTTCTGAAGGATAAGGTTATGGATATCCTGATTAGAATCCGCCCGAATCCTTTCCTCGAACAACCCGAAAGGGTCATGGAAAGGATACAAAGGGTTGAAACCTCCCGGTTGGGGTTTCCGAAGGATAAGGTTAAGGATATCCCGAATCCTTTCCTCGAACGACCCGAAAGGGTTATGGAAAGGATACGATGGCAGGATTGGAGGTGTCCAGAAGGACAAGAACATTCAAGATAGTATCGGCCCAAGTCCCTTCCTCGGACGACCCGAAAGGGTTATGGAAAGGATACCAAGACAAGAAACCCCTCGGTTGGGGGTCTCCAAATGCTATGAGTATGGATCATCTAAATTCAGAGATGAGGAAATTGAAAGGTTAAGATTTCAATTCAGTAATTTCATTTCAGTAATATATAAAGTCTTTTACATGTTACAAAGATTTCAGAAAGGAAGGTAAGGCTCAGCGACCTGACTACCCACCTCGAACGACTTAACCTGCGGTCGCAGACTAAAGTTATGGGGGGTAGCTCATTAAGGTAAACAGGAAGGTAAAGCTTCAGAAAGGTAAACAGGAAGAAAAAGCTTAAGGATGACAAAGCTTCAGAAAGGAAGGTAAAGCTCAGCGACCTGACTACCCACCTCGAACGACTTAACTTGCAGTCGCAAACTAAAGTTATGGGGGGTAGCTCATTAAGGTAAACAGGAAGGTAAAACTTCAGAATGATAAAGCTTCAGGATGATAAGATTTAGGAAGGCAAAGATTCAGGAAGAAAAAGCTTCAGTATGTTAGAGCTTCAGGAAAGATTCAGGAAGATAAAGCTTCAGAAAGGTAAACCGGAAGAAAAAGCTTTAGGATGACAAAGCTTCAGAAAGGAAGGTAAAGCTCAGTGACTTGACTACCCACTTCTAACGACTTAGACTGTGATCGCAGACTGAAGTTATGGGGGGTAGTTCAATAAGGTAAACAAATAGGAAGGTAAAGGTTTAAGAAGACAGATCTTCAGGAAGGTAAAGGTTCAGGGAGATAAAGATTCAGGAAGGCAAAGATTTAGGAAGATAAAGCTTCAGAAAGGTAAAGCTTCAGAATGATAAAGCTTCAGGATGATAAGATTCAGGAAGGCAAAGATTCAGGGAGAAAAAGCTTCAGTATGACAGAGCTTCAGGAAAGATTCAGAATGATAAAACCTTCAGGAAAGATCCAGGAAGATAAAGCTTCAAAAAAATAAAGCTTCAGAAAGGTAAAGCTTCAGAAAGGTAAACAGGAAGGTAAAGATTCAGGATGATAAAGCTTCAAGAAGATAAAGCTTCAGGGAGATAAAGCTTTAGGAAGATAAAGCTTTAGGATGACAAAGCTTCAGAATGATAAAGCTTCAAGAAGATAAAGCTTCAGGAAGGTAAAGCTTCAGGAAGGTATGAGGATAAAACCTCTTTAAAAATCATCATGTAAGACTCAACACTTTGATGCAAATAGTTTTTTCTATTCTCCTCTGTAAAAATTTTCAACAAACCGATTGTTTGTTCAAAATTTTTTGGGGTAGCTTAAATTTCAAAAAATTAGACCAGTTCTTCCGTCGAAAAAACTGACACAAACCGATTGTTTGTTCAAGTTTTGGGGGTAACTCTAGTATAAAAAGTAAGATTTATAAGAAACCGAGATATGTCTCGGAAGAAGTTTTTGAGTGAGAAACTTTAAACTTTTTTCCAGGTAAAGATGTTCAATTCAGTTTAAAAAATTATAATGTTCTATGGCTAAAAAGATAAGGAAAGTGAAAGTCAAAATGTCCAAGACTTCCATTCATTAACATTGAAATTTTGTTCATTACAAAAAAAAAATTTACATGAAAAAGAAAAGATACATTTGAAAAGGAAAGTTCAAGTATTTACAGGTCGAAGCCCCGAGACTCACTTCGAACTCCGAGATCTCTTTTACACCATCGTCCAGGATACCAAGAGGACTTGACTATCCACCTCGAATGACTTAGCCCGCGGTCGCGGACTAAAGTTATGGGGGGTAGCTCAACAAAGTTAAAGCTTATGCAAAGGGAAAATTACCGAAGCTACACCAAGCACTCAGATTAAGATCTCTCAGGAGCAGCTCGGACAAAGATACGGGGAGACAACCCCTACAACAAAACCTTACGGGGAGACAACCCCTATAACATACCATACGGGGATATCACCTCTACAAAAAATAACCAAGTAAGTTCATCGCTTCTAAAAGATTTTTTCTTATCCTCCTTGGCCATAACTTCCACAAACCGATTGTTTGTTCAAGTTAAAGAGGATAACTCAAAGTAAGATTTTTTCCTCCTAGTCACGGAGGCAGGAAAAAGATTTTTCCCTCCTAGTCTCGGAGGTCGAAACAAAAAGATTTTTTCCCTCCTAGTCCCGGAGGTTTAAACAAAAAGATTTTTCCCTCCTAGTCACGAAGTTCAAAACAAAAGATTTTTCCCTCTTAGTCTCGGAGGTGGAACAAAAGATTTTTTCCCTCCTAGTCCCGGAGGCCGAAACAAAAAGATTTTTGAAACAAAAGATTTTTCTTACCCTCCTCGGAGTTAACTTACGCAAACCAATTGTTTGTTCAGGTTAGTAGAGGATAAGTTAGAATTGATTTGTTATGGAAAGTTTTTCCATAACAAAGAATTCAAACATTACAAAGTTCAAAAATAAAGATATTCACAGGTGAGACCAAGCTAGATGGTGTTCAGATTAGAAGATTCGGTACGCCAAGCACAAAACCTCTGGCCACCAGAAGCCCCTAGTCATTGTAAGTCTCGGACAACCAAAGCCTCAGCACTAGTCTGAGCCTCTAAAGCCGCCAAGAGAGATTTTTGTGGAAGTGGTCTACGAAGCACTACCGATGAAGAAGCTTTGGGTATGTTAAGCCTTTTTCTTAAACGGTTTACCCTTTTTTTTTTGTCTGACAGAACCTTGATCTCAGGAAAGTTGTACGTAAAGTGTTCTCTCAGAGTGGCATTTCATTACAATCTTGGTGAAATCAACTACATCAGTCCAATCCATCCCCTACCGAGAGTAGGAGATAATCTTCACAACTTTGGCCCGGCCGACAATATTATGTAGAGGCACTTATGAAGAAGATATCTATGGGGAGTTGCTATTAGTACTACGACAGATCACAAGTGTCCAAGAATTGAATTGGAATTCATCAGGTCAGACGCCACTCCAATCCAGAGATTCGAGGCACTATTCGCCATAATTACTTTGAAAGAGGCAACAATTGTCAGATACAGATTATGGAAGATCCAAATTCAGAAATTGAGGTACTTAATTCTCTTACATTCTAAATTCAAATAAGAGAATTAGGGGGGTAACTGTTGGAGAAATAATTGGCTCCAAAGACACATGGGCCGAGCCCATCGGGTCGGCCCGGCCAGATCAGACCTAAGTAAAAGACCATCCGTTATCTCTAAAAAGACACATATCCCGAGTATAGCAAGATAAGACTTTTATCAAATATGGGATAAGGTACCTAATAGTATGGCATCAGCTGAAGAGGTAGTGTCCTATCCAGTTTGGACTCTACCACCTATTAAAGACTATGTGATTTAGGACTCAGACTCCTAATCAAATTATGCTCCAAGTATTCTAGCAGTTTTATAATTGTGAACTGTGAGCCTATAAATAAGACTACTATGCCAGGTATTTTAGGGGACAGGCAGATTCTCTAAGCTCTGAGATTATTGATACTCTCTAGAAAATAAATAGTTTGAACTGACTTAGGCATCGGAGTAGGGGTATGGTCGGCACCCCCACGAGTCGACGAGCCGTTTATTATTTTGCAGATTATGAGGAGAGCGAAGATCAAGGAAGGCAACGAATCACAAGGAAACACGTCACTATACCAGAAACTGTACCAACATCCATCAACCCATAATCAACAAGAAAACCCATATACACACCCTACCGAAACAGTAGAGACCCAAACATCACAGTAACACATAGTCACGGCTCAGCCGATCCAACAACTAGGGACTATTATAATCAAGTTAATAGATTAAGCTAAATCATAGGGTTTTTATACCTTGCGGATTTTCTCAGAAAATCCACTGGAATTTGCCACTAATTCCGCCGAAAAAGTTGCCGAAAAACGTACAAGGAGGACTGGGTCTTTTTCTCGGGTTCAGCGGGTCACGGGTCATGAGTCTCACGGTCACAGGTTGCACGGGTTCGATGGGTCGCGAGCTCGCTGGAAATTGCTTCTGGGACTGCCGGTCATGAAGGATCGGGCCTCAGGGCTCTCGGGTCCCTACGGGTTATGGTTTTCGTGGATCGGGTCACCTCCGGTTCTCTTTCTCGAGTCTGATCGGTTACGGGTTCGCCGGCGTTGATCCATCGGAGAATCGGTCTCCATCTCCCGATCTCCCTCAATCTCTCTCTCTCAAACTCTCGATCTCTGTGTCTCCTTCTCTCCCAATCTCTCGGTCTCATCTCTCTGTCTCCCTCTCAATCTCAGATTCCCTCTCTCTCGATCCCATCTCTGCTCTCAACTCTCTCTTTGTGGGTCATCTCTCTCGATCACTCTCTATGTCTCCCCTTTTGGTGTCTCTCGGGTGGATGAGAAATGAAGAACAGAGAAGAAGTAAAGTGGAAAGGAGAAGGAAATAAGAAAGAAGAGGAGAAGTGGTGCGTTAAAACAAGGGGGTGAGTCACTGTAGTAATCATCACAGTGATGAGTCATGATGCTGAGTAATCAAATGAAATGATGACCTTATAAAATATTAGTAGATATTATGGTTAACCTATAGTTAAGTTTTATCTTAGTTAGATTAACTTGAATTAATCTGTAGATATTTATTCAAAACTTACTACTTACATTTTTACTATAGATATTTTCACATAGATATTTTTCATCGGATCTTTGCCATTATGCATAATTCATTAAAATTATAATATAAGTCTGTTTCGAGTCTAGTTCGTTTCATTGATAATATTATTATTCCAATAATATTATTGCACCATAAATATATACCAAATATATATATTGCACAATATTATTAAACATAGTAAATATTACACAATAATATTATTTTATCAATATTATTATATCACTTAGTGCACTGAATAATTCAGTCTGTCTATTTATTAATCCCGTAATATTATTATAATCTAATAATATTATCTTTTATTTATAAAATTACGGATTTTTAAATAATAAGACCAAGGAATATTTATTTTCATAAATATCCATATATTCCTTATTATTTATCGGAGGTTAAAATATCGTGTTTAAAGCCACGTATTTTATTGACTATTGGATGTGAATATTGTTTCCTACAATATTAAGCCGTTCAAGTGTTGAGTCTTGAGAATCGAATGTCAATTCTAGACTTGTCTATTTTATTCAGTCTTAAATTCTAATTTAAGACATTTTATTTATTTACTTAAAATCTGGGGCGTTACACCATAGCTGGTCGAACACTAAGTGTCGTCCGGACGTTCTGCTGAAATGTCCAAACGGATGCAAGCTGGAACAGTTCAAAATTTCTTGACACAGAGGAAGGTTCGGACGGAAAGTTCTCATCGTCTGGATGGATGATGCTTTGGACAGTTGGACGTCCAGATGTTATATCACGTCGTCCGAACGTATGTTGCTTGACCGATGAGCGTTCGAACAAAATATCACATCGTCCAGACGAATGTAAGGGATCTAACAACACTGTCTTGAAATCCCCACAGAATCTTCAAGAAACATATCTCTGAAGAAGACTTCTGAAAACTGACTGAACCCCTGATTAAAAGCATCATTGTTTATGTTACTGACTGATGAGTGTCCAGGCGTTTCACTAGGCCGTTCGGACGATAAACTCGGGATCCGACTTTTGCTGAGCTGTAGACTTTGCATAGTCTTCTTGGAGTCCAGAAATTCCTTCTTGACGCTTGTGACACTGATCTTGTCATAATAAGGCCCTTTCCATATCAGAGAAATAAACTATGAATATTTGAAGACTTTGAACTGATACGGCATCCCTGTGAAATCAGCAACATTACATAAAAGTGATTTTGTCTAACAGAATGTAGCCAACACAAAAACTAACAAATTCGCTCTTTGGCCATTCTGGGACAAAAATCACTTGACCGGATTAAAAATACAATCTTGGTCCAAATCAAATATATACTGCCCCTTTTGTCTCAAAGGGACAAAGGGTAAATAGAGTATAGAAAGACAACAGTAATAAAATACTCCACCTCGATGTCTTAACAGGACAAGGGTAAACAGAGTATATAAAATCCACAGACAAAAACATTCTATAATCCAAAACAAAAGGAAAATAAAGAAGAGTCTGCAAGTGGCTCACAAGAGAGGAACAAAACAATCCTCCTAGTACCAAAACCTGCTGATCCACTGAAATCAAGTAGCGAAGAGAAAGCCGTACAAAAGGAAGGATTTGTACTACTTCGGCTTCTAGATCTGGAAGCCGAGAACCATGGACTGAAAAACCTTCAGTTGCTTGATTTTGCAAAGCCTAAACCTGGTTATCCACAGATTGACATCTTCTAAGCAACTGGACGCAAGATAAATGAGGAGATTCACCACTGAACCTCTAACTGATGCAGATCTGAGGGAGATGCTATGGAAGGCTCTGTATGAGTTGGGGGGGGGGGGAAGCTCATCTAACACCTGAGACCTTTGGAAATATGAACATATGACTTCAACAATAGTCTGTTTTCCAAAAGATCCATCCATCAAACACTGTGCTGGGAGCCGCTGGAGATCATATTCCCCTGAACAGAAATATCTCCAAAAATACCATTAGATCTTGTTAGTTCCAAAAATAATGTGGCATTTTAAGATGGCTTTCAAATGGATGCCAAAGAAAAATATAAGCAATGCAGCTATTCATAAGGCATAAATATATCAAAATCAGCCCAGCACACAAACAAAAGGATTTTCATGCACAATATCTCAAGAGAATATTTCAATCAACAAATATTCCAATATTCTAAAAAGCACAAAAACTTAAAAGAATAACAAAAGACACAATGAATATCATGGAATGAGAAGAGATGTGCAAAGAATGCCAAAATCTCGAGAGAAATCCATAAGAAAAACACACAACATGACATGATAAAAATGCAAAGATGTGTGTATGGCAAAGAAAGAGATGCAAGTCTTAAGCCTGTAGAGATCCCGTATGGAAGTGTCACTTAACCTTACAGACGACTACTGCTATGTTAGCATATGGCAAGACTACTCTTGTCCGGACACAAGAATAGGTCAATTAGGACGCTTCACACTGAAAATCTGAAACTTGAGGAAAATTTGCAGAAAAATATTTTTCCCGAAAGTTAGCTTCAGAACACGCATATATAATCAACTGATCAAGCAGTCAAATAGCATTGCAAAAATATGTAAAGATATAAATGAGAGTTAAGTATTCAATAAGCACAAATTTCCCTGTAGATAGAAATTTTAAATAGATTACTCAACTCATGCAATGCGTGTGTGTGTGAAAGCCTTCTCAATAAGGTATGAAGTTCACTAATATGACTTAAAGCAACCGGATTTTCTGAACAAGAGAGAAACTCAATGAAAGATCAGTCAAAAGTCAAACCTTATTATTTACTAGGGCCTAGCCACCCTCATCTGATACACTCCCCCTAAAATGTAGCACCTAATTGTTTTACTTGTACCATGAAGGACAAGATAAAATTTTACATGCACCTTGAAGGACAAGATATAACGTTGTTTCAGCACAGGAGCAGTGAATCTAAGCACATAATTCACAAGAATAACTGCTTGTTGCTTTTGGTCCTGCAACCTAGATAGAATGCTATAATTTTTAGGCTCTAGGTTCAACAAGCATACCTCATTTGATACACTCCCCCTAAAATGTAGCACCTAATTGTTTTACATATACCATGAAGGACAAGATAAAATTTTACTTGATACACTCCCCCTAAAGAAATCAATATACTAACAGTTAAAAATAAACTGAAGAGAAAAAGACTAGAAAAATACCTGGAATGTGAGATTAATGCACAAAAAGACAAAAAGGAGCAAGATAATGCCAAAAACTCACAAGAAATCACTCACTAGGGGCCAAAAGAAGACTTTTTGATGGGGTAGGGAGAAAATACGGCGACCTGGGAATATATAGATCCTGTGGGGTCCTCGTCCGGACGGATAATTAACGACGTCCGGACGCGCGCTGCCTCGAAAATATGCGGACAGGTCGCGCGCGTCCGGATGAGTAACCTAATCGTCCAGCCGTTGGTGCCACGAGCGTCCGGACATGAACAAAACCATCTAGCTAACTGAGCTATCCCTGTCTGGACGCCAAGGGAGACCGCTCGGACGCTTCACACTGAAAAAGCAGAAAACTGAAGAAAAATTTGTAGAATTTAATTTTTATCAAGTTAGTTTCAGAACACACATGTATAATCCACTGATAACACAATCAAAGAGCATCTCAAAACTAAGCAGAGATATAAAAGAGAGTTGAGAGTTCAATCAGCACAAATATTTTCCTGTACACAAAAAATTTAAATAGACAACTCAACTCAGGCAATGCGTGTGTGTGTGAAGACTTTACCCACAAGGTATGACTGTAACTGATATGACAGAAGGCAACTAGATTTTCTACACAAGAGAGAAAATAAGTGAAAGATAAGTCAAAAGTTAAACCTTATAACTTACTAGGGCCTAGTCACCCTCATCTGATACACTCCTCCTAAGATGCAGCACACAATTGTTTTACTTGTACCATGAAGGACAAGGTAAATTTTTTTTTTACTTGCACATAGAGGACAAGGCATATTGCAAATTCAGTACATAAGCAGTGAATATACAATTAAAGCGCAGAATTCATACGTTTTACTGCTTGATTCTTATGGTGCTGCAACCTAGAGAGAATGCCAGAGTTTTTAGGTTCTAGGTTCAACTAGCATGTGGTCAATTTGGCCATCTTATCAAAGACCTCTTCTCTTATCCAAAAATTTTAGAAACAAAAATTCAGAGATGGAAAGATGTACCTTTAGGGGAGTCTTGGATAGTGCACATTTTCATCGCAAGAGGAAAGAAGCTATCCAATTTTTGCATATACAGGAAAACACTTGGTAGATGTAGTCATAAATTCTCAATCATATCTAAGCAAAGTAGATTAATGCATAACAAATTGAGATATCAAGTGAAAACACATGCAATATCTGATATGCCAAGAGAAAAAAAAAATCCTGCAGATTCTCCCCAGTATTCTTTTATTATTATTATTAAAAAACACATGCAATATGGAAATAACATCATATGCAAGGCAAGATCAGACCTATGTAAGCTTGATGATGCCAATACAGAAAAACAGTGGCTCGACCTGCTTTTTCTGTCTTCCCCAACAAGTACCTGCAAAGTTCTCTCAAGAGAAATAGGGGGCAAAACACAACTGGTTCCTAGTTTGCATACAAAATATAGCAAGTAAGATGAGAAATCAAACCTGATGCCGTAGGATTAAGAACTGAAAATTGAAATGACTTCTAATTTAAACAACAAGTGTGTGCATAAGTGTCAACAAAAATTAAAGCACAGCGGAAAGTAAATGACACAGATTTTTGTTGATGAAGTGGAAACTCAGTTAAGAGAAAAACCACTTCGGGGCAGCCAAACCCAGGAATTCCACTATTCAGAAGACATAGCTAGATACAAGACAGTAACACTCACATATACCGATGCAGTGGTCGTACCTTGATCTCTGACGTGTAACCCAACACGAACGCTTCCCAACCAGGTTCACCTACCTGAAGGGGTCTTCAATGGAACTCCTTACCTTAGAGCCGACCTCTAAGATAGACTTCAGTTTATAGCACAACACTGTTGTAAAACGGCTTCAGAGGGATTGATGACTTCTCTGAGCTCTAATGGAATTCACACTAAATTCTTCCAGTTCTCAGTGCCCAGGGGCCTCTATTTATAGGCTAGAGGCTCAAATGAGCGTCAGGCAAAATATACCTGGGCACCGTCCGGACGGTGGACATGGGCCGTCCGGACGGACAACTGTGCGACAAGATTTTTAGAAAATTTCGCGGGGAAATCTTTCTTGTTTAAGGACATCGTCCGGACTGGATGGCACATCGTCCGGACGGTCGCACGTCCGCTGCAAGTAATTTCCTTATATGGCACTCCAGCGTCCGGACCATGGGGAATGAGCGTCCGGACGGCTATTCTTCGACACGCAATTTCCATATCGGTATTGCGCGCGTCTTGACCATGATAGGCAGTCGTCCGGACGGTTGAAGTCGAATCGGTAATTTCCTTCTTTGATGCACGCGCGTCCGGACCACAGCTGTCAGACGTCCGGACGGTCGCATGTCCGCTGCAAGTAATTTCCTTATAAGGCACTCCAGCGTCCGGACCATGGGGAATGAGCGTCCGGACGGCTATTCTTCGACACGTAATTTCCATATCGGTATTGCGCCCGTCCTGACCATGATAGGCAGTCTTCCGGACGGTTGAAGTCGAATTCATAATTTCCTTCTTTGATGCACGCGCGTCCGGACCACAGCTGTCAGACGTCCGGATGGTCATATTTGAATTGCGATTCTTGCCTTACGGAGACGTGCGTCTGGACGGGATACCACATCGTCCAGACAGTTGACTGATCTTCCCTTTCTTGGAACTTGGAAAGAAATTAGAAGCTGATCGAGTACGGGGAGACGTCCGGACGGATGAAAGCTGGCATAGAAACTTCTCGATACAGTATGGGGACCGAACGGAATGAACACTTCGTCCGGACGGTTGATGCTAGTCTGTCTAGCGTCCGGACGGTATGACACGTCATCTGGACGGATGGAACAGTGGACAGATGGGCGTCCAGACAGGATGGCTCGATCGTCCGGACGGCTGACATGGAACTTGAATTCTTCTGACTTGCAGACTCTGAATAGGGGAATCCCTGTTTACAGCATCTTTACACTTAAGTGATTTTGTCCAAACACAGAATGAGGCCAAAATACTAACAAACTCCCCCTTTGGCCATTCTGGGACAAAAATCACTTGACCAGTTTGGAAATTCATTCCCGGTCCAAAAATAAAAATTACTCCCCCTTTTTGTCACAAAGGGACAAAGGGTAAAACAGAGTAATAAAAAATAACTGTCATAAAAGTTACTCCCCCTAACGGTCTCAGAAAGACCTGGGAAACAGAGTAATATATATCCAAAAAGTTTTAACAAAGCAGAAATTGTCTCAAAATATCAAAAGACAATAAAAGGTCTACAGACATAAGAGGGAATCAAACATCCTCAGGCATGGGTAAAATCCCATCTACAACATCCTCATCATCACTGCTGCTAGGATGATGATACCTCAGACACTCCTGAAGGTCCAGCTGGTTCTGCTCCACGCGTCTATCGATGGAGTGCACAGCTAACTGCATGGATGAGAAGGACTGTTGCATGGAACACATAGACTGCTGCATCGAGGACATAGATGATGAGTGCCAAAAAGTGTATATTTGGACCCCTTAATTTACATTAGTTAAACCTTTAGCTTTGTTACTTTTTGATGTTTTGGTTAGTTTTAGTGTTTTTACGTTTTGCAGGGCAATAAGAGAAAAATGACAATTTTCAAGGCAAAAATACATTGAAAAGCTGGATTTACGGAAGTACTGAAAAAGTAGATCGATCGAATATTAAGTAGATCGATCGATTTTAAAATCGATCGATCGAATTTATGCGGAGCTGGAATTTCAGAAAACCTAGCTAACTCTATAAATACCATTCTTTTCTCTTTTGTTCTGAGAGGAGCCGCTTAGGAGTGCCCTAGGGGCCGATTTCACTGTAGCTTAGGGTTCTTGGGTGATTTTCACCTAGAACCACCTTCCTTTGTAAGTTTATTTATGTTTTTATTGATTCTTCTTGTTCATTTACGTTTTCTTTAGTGATGTATAACTAAACTTTCGTCTTGGGTTGAGGATGAAACCTCACCATTGAAGAGAAACCGAGTTTCCATGCTTGTGTATGCTATTTGAGTTTATGGGCTTGATTTCTCATTATTCTATTTCGGTTTTTGAGATTATTTTTGGATATCTCTTGTGATTTCCGGATACAAGTGTTGATTTGAAGTTGTTTCATTAAATTGATGGCTTGGGTTTTCATGTATGTTAGATATTCATTGTGTTTCATTCTATGGATACATTTGATGATTTAGTTGAAACTAGATATCTTTTGTGATTTGTGGAAGAATGGATTCATTGAATGATTTAGACTATTTTTTAAACAAAAGTAGAACATACCTAAGATTGGTTTGAAAACCTCAAAATATGTGTGATGAGCATGAGATTAGGTTGTTGTGATTTGGTGAGTGTGGATTCCAAAACCCTAGACCCCTTTATTTTCATTATTTTTGTTTATGTTCTCTTTTATCAAAAACCCCTAAACTTGGAACTAGGTTAAAATAGGATTAGTTTAAATAGAAATTAATTTTCGCAACACAATTCCCTGTGGGATCGACCTCGCACTTGCAAAACGCTATATTGCAAACGATTCGTTCACTTGCGAGTATATTATAATTTGCACAACAAGTTTTTGGCGCCGTTGTCGGGGAATTGTTTAGTTTGTGGAAATTGATTTTTGTTTGAATTGATTTTATTTTTCTACTAGTTTAGGTAGATTTTTGTTTCATGTAATTGTTGTTTTGTTTCTGTTTTTGTTTTTTGTTCTAAAAAAAAAAACTTTGTTTTTCTGGTTCTGTTTCTACTGTTTCTGCCCTATATAAAGTCGATTGGTCTAGAAGTAATTCGATCGATCGAAACTCGATCGATCGGACTTTACTTCGACCGTGCGAATTTTCTAAGCAGCAGAAAACCCGAAAAAAAATAAAAAATAAATAAATAAATAAAAAAAAAAAAAAAAAAATGGCATGCCTGGTGGCCAGTGGTCGGACACGAGAGTTGTAGTTTTTTTTTCAAGATTGTTTCTCAATGTTTATGTTAAATAAAAAATTTTAAAAAAAAAAGAAGTTTACTTTTTCATTTTACTTTTTGTCATTTTATTTTTGTTTCTAACAGCAACTAATATTTTGGTGTTTGTTTCTATGAGAAAATATTGCTGTTAGTTTTTTGTTGACAGGTGTTTTGGTGTTTAAGTTTGGGGGACGCCTTGACCTTTCACACCTCGATGTTTCCGTATTTCTGGTAATGTATTTCTACACTACACATTGCGGACAATGTGTAATTCAAGTTTGGGGGTATGGAAAAACATTCTGTCCATTTGTTTGTTTGTTTAATTTTTCTGTTTGTTTAGTTATTTTTAGTAGTCTTTTTGTTCTTAAAATGTTTTAATTAAAAAAAAATAAAAAATTTTGTTGTTGTCAAGTTTGAGTTAAACCGTAACTGTGGTTTGCATTTGATTGATTTGCTTAAAGTTTTGAACACATCATGTCTTTAGGAATCTAAAAATCTTTTGACTTATTTTTAGGCTAGTGAGACTTCACTTGTTTGAGTAGAATTATCACGAGCACATTAGCATGTAATTTATGGGGTATGAATTTGTGCTTAATTGTGTATTTTGAGAATTGTTGGATGACTTATTAATAAATAACCTTGGCTTGCAAGATATTTATATATATATATAAAAAAAAAAGAAAAAAAAAAAGAGATCATTTTGAGTTTTTCACAGAGTAACCGGGCCTCTTGCCTCACTAAGCATTGAGTGTTCGCGTCAAAATGTGAAAATTTCAATTTGGTTAATTGTATGGCTAGTTTGACTTCGTAGCCTTTTTGACTTGAGTAATTAAGCCCTTATGGATGTTTCTACATCTAGTGCCCTAAGACCATCTGGTTTGGGAGCCACTGGCCCAACACTCGTTATATGGGTCAATTAGAAAACTTAAGGGAGCCGAGTATTGCACAGCCAACATATAATATATATATATATATATATATATATATATATATATATATATATATATATATATATATATATAAAATAATAATAATAATAATTTGCATATCTTGCCTTGGTTGTTTCATTTGATAGGGATTCCAACGATTTTTGAGGTACTTATCTTGAGATTAAAATGAAACCTCATGATTGCATGTTAATTTCACTTAACACTTTTGAAGAACATGTGATGTCTTTATTGTCCATTAATGAGTGATTTGATGTTGGATCCCCTGTTGATGTTTATGATGGGGTTTGTCTTTTTAAGCATGCCAATGACGTATGAACCATGGTTTGTGTAAAAAATTCTTTCTTATTGACAACACAGTGTTTCAATGTTTGTGGGTATCATTTCTGGCAAACCCTCACGAGACTTCACTCGTCCACTAGGGAGTCCTAGGGGTTTAAAAGGCTTGTTGCATATGCTAAATGCAATCGTTTCTCCCACGAAAGAGGACTTATGTTTCATGCTTTGATTTTGTTTTTCATTTTGTTTTGCTAAGGGACTAGCAAAATGTAAGTTTGGGGGTATTTGATGAGTGCCAAAAAGTGCATATTTGGACCCCTTAATTTACATTAGTTAACCTTTAGCTTTGTTACTTTCTGATGTTTTGGTTAGTTTTAGTGTTTTTGCGTTTTGTAGGGCAATAGGAGAAAAATGACAATTTTCAAGGCAAAAATACATAGAAAAGCTGGATTTTCGGAAGTGCTGAAAAAGTAGATCGATCGAATATTAAATAGATCGATCGAAAAGTAGATCGATCGATTTTAAAATCGATCGATCGAATTTATGCGAAGCTGAAATTTCAGAAACCCTAGCTAACTCTATAAATACCATTCTTTTCTCTTTTGTTCTGAGAGGAGCCGCGGAGGAGGCCGCTTAGGAGTGCCCTAGGGGCTGATTTCACTGTAGCTTAGGGTTCTTGGGTGATTTTCACCTAGAACCACCTTCCTTTGTAAGTTTTATTTATGTTTTTATTGATTTTTCTTGTTCATTTATGTTTTCTTTAGTGATGTATAACTAAACTTTCGTCTTGGGTTGAGGATGAAACCTCACCATTGAAGAGAAACCGAGTTTCCATGTTTGTGTATGCGATTTGAGTTTATGGGCTTGATTTCTCATTGTTCTATTTCGGTTTTTGAGATTATTTTTGGATATCTCTTGTGATTTCCGGATACAAGTGATGATTTGAAGTTGTTTCATTAAATTGATGGCTTGGGTTTTCATGTATGTTGGATATTCATTGTGTTTCATTCTATGGATACATTTGACGATTTAGTTGAAACTAGATATCTTTTGTGATTTCTAGAAGAATGGATTCATTGAATGATTTAGACTATTTTTGAAGCAAAAGTAGAACATACCTAAGATTGGTTTGAAAACCTCAAAATATGTGTGATGAGCATGACATTAGGTTGTTGTGATTTGGTGAGTGTGGATTCCAAAACCCTAGACCCCTTTATTTTCATTATTTTTGTTTATGTTCTCTTTTATCAAAAACCCCTAAACTTGGAACTAGGTTAAAATAGGATTAGTTTAAATAGAAATTAATTTTCGCAACACAATTCCCTGTGGGATCGACCTCGCACTTGCAAAACGCTATATTGCAAACGATTCGTTCACTTGCGAGTATATTATAATTTGCACAACAAGTTTTTGGCGCCGTTGTCGGGGAATTGTTTAGTTTGTGGAAATTGATTTTTGTTTGAATTGATTTTATTTTTCTACTAGTTTAGGTAGATTTTTGTTTCATGTAATTGTTGTTTTGTTTCTGTTTTTGTTTTTTGTTCTAAAAAAAAAAACTTTGTTTTTCTGGTTCTGTTTCTACTGTTTCTGCCCTATATAAAGTCGATTGGTCTAGAAGTAATTCGATCGATCGAAACTCGATCGATCGGACTTTACTTCGACCGTGCGAATTTTCTAAGCAGCAGAAAACCCGAAAAAAATAAAAAAAAAAATAAATAAATAAAAAAAAAAAAAAAAAAATGGCATGCCTGGTGGCCAGTGGTCGGACACGAGAGTTGTAGTTTTTTTTTCAAGATTGTTTCTCAATGTTTATGTTAAATAAAAAATTTTAAAAAAAAAAGAAGTTTACTTTTTCATTTTACTTTTTGTCATTTTATTTTTGTTTCTAACAGCAACTAATATTTTGGTGTTTGTTTCTATGAGAAAATATTGCTGTTAGTTTTTTGTTGACAGGTGTTTTGGTGTTTAAGTTTGGGGGACGCCTTGACCTTTCACACCTCGATGTTTCCGTATTTCTGGTAATGTATTTCTACACTACACATTGCGGACAATGTGTAATTCAAGTTTGGGGGTATGGAAAAACATTCTGTCCATTTGTTTGTTTGTTTAATTTTTCTGTTTGTTTAGTTATTTTTAGTAGTCTTTTTGTTCTTAAAATGTTTTAATTAAAAAAAAATAAAAAATTTTGTTGTTGTCAAGTTTGAGTTAAACCGTAACTGTGGTTTGCATTTGATTGATTTGCTTAAAGTTTTGAACACATCATGTCTTTAGGAATCTAAAAATCTTTTGACTTATTTTTAGGCTAGTGAGACTTCACTTGTTTGAGTAGAATTATCACGAGCACATTAGCATGTAATTTATGGGGTATGAATTTGTGCTTAATTGTGTATTTTGAGAATTGTTGGATGACTTATTAATAAATAACCTTGGCTTGCAAGATATTTATATATATATATAAAAAAAAAAGAAAAAAAAAAAGAGATCATTTTGAGTTTTTCACAGAGTAACCGGGCCTCTTGCCTCACTAAGCATTGAGTGTTCGCGTCAAAATGTGAAAATTTCAATTTGGTTAATTGTATGGCTAGTTTGACTTCGTAGCCTTTTTGACTTGAGTAATTAAGCCCTTATGGATGTTTCTACATCTAGTGCCCTAAGACCATCTGGTTTGGGAGCCACTGGCCCAACACTCGTTATATGGGTCAATTAGAAAACTTAAGGGAGCCGAGTATTGCACAGCCAACATATAATATATATATATATATATATATATATATATATATATATATAAAATAATAATAATAATAATTTGCATATCTTGCCTTGGTTGTTTCATTTGATAGGGATTCCAACGATTTTTGAGGTACTTATCTTGAGATTAAAATGAAACCTCATGATTGCATGTTAATTTCACTTAACACTTTTGAAGAACATGTGATGTCTTTATTGTCCATTAATGAGTGATTTGATGTTGGATCCCCTGTTGATGTTTATGATGGGGTTTGTCTTTTTAAGCATGCCAATGACGTATGAACCATGGTTTGTGTAAAAAATTCTTTCTTATTGACAACACAGTGTTTCAATGTTTGTGGGTATCATTTCTGGCAAACCCTCACGAGACTTCACTCGTCCACTAGGGAGTCCTAGGGGTTTAAAAGGCTTGTTGCATATGCTAAATGCAATCGTTTCTCCCACGAAAGAGGACTTATGTTTCATGCTTTGATTTTGTTTTTCATTTTGTTTTGCTAAGGGACTAGCAAAATGTAAGTTTGGGGGTATTTGATGAGTGCCAAAAAGTGCATATTTGGACCCCTTAATTTACATTAGTTAACCTTTAGCTTTGTTACTTTCTGATGTTTTGGTTAGTTTTAGTGTTTTTGCGTTTTGTAGGGCAATAGGAGAAAAATGACAATTTTCAAGGCAAAAATACATAGAAAAGCTGGATTTTCGGAAGTGCTGAAAAAGTAGATCGATCGAATATTAAATAGATCGATCGAAAAGTAGATCGATCGATTTTAAAATCGATCGATCGAATTTATGCGAAGCTGAAATTTCAGAAACCCTAGCTAACTCTATAAATACCATTCTTTTCTCTTTTGTTCTGAGAGGAGCCGCGGAGGAGGCCGCTTAGGAGTGCCCTAGGGGCTGATTTCACTGTAGCTTAGGGTTCTTGGGTGATTTTCACCTAGAACCACCTTCCTTTGTAAGTTTTATTTATGTTTTTATTGATTTTTCTTGTTCATTTATGTTTTCTTTAGTGATGTATAACTAAACTTTCGTCTTGGGTTGAGGATGAAACCTCACCATTGAAGAGAAACCGAGTTTCCATGTTTGTGTATGCGATTTGAGTTTATGGGCTTGATTTCTCATTGTTCTATTTCGGTTTTTGAGATTATTTTTGGATATCTCTTGTGATTTCCGGATACAAGTGATGATTTGAAGTTGTTTCATTAAATTGATGGCTTGGGTTTTCATGTATGTTGGATATTCATTGTGTTTCATTCTATGGATACATTTGACGATTTAGTTGAAACTAGATATCTTTTGTGATTTCTAGAAGAATGGATTCATTGAATGATTTAGACTATTTTTGAAGCAAAAGTAGAACATACCTAAGATTGGTTTGAAAACCTCAAAATATGTGTGATGAGCATGACATTAGGTTGTTGTGATTTGGTGAGTGTGGATTCCAAAACCCTAGACCCCTTTATTTTCATTATTTTTGTTTATGTTCTCTTTTATCAAAAACCCCTAAACTTGGAACTAGGTTAAAATAGGATTAGTTTAAATAGAAATTAATTTTCGCAACACAATTCCCTGTGGGATCGACCTCGCACTTGCAAAACGCTATATTGCAAACGATTCGTGCACTTGCGAGTATATTATAATTTGCACAACAAGTTTTTGGCGCCGTTGCCGGGGAATTGTTTAGTTTGTGGAAATTGATTTTTGATTGAATTGATTTTATTTTTCTACTAGTTTAGGTAGATTTTTGTTTCATGTAATTGTTGTTTTGTTTCTGTTTTTGTTTTTGTTTTTTGTTCTAAAAATAAATAAATAAATAAATAAATAAACTTTGTTTTTCTGGTTCTGTTTTTGCTGTTTCTGCACTTTCTGAGTGCCCTGCAACTGAGGACTGAAGCACCACTCCACAATCATCATTCTGAACCACCTCCAGGTTGGCGTAAAACAGCTTGACTAATCTGGTGTATACCATACAAGCACAGCTTTGGAGATATCCCCAGTTGTACGTCTGGATAATGTCAAGTATGTTGTCTAGTGATAGCACCATGATATCAGCCCGAAGAACGTTCCGCTCAGCAATGACGGAGCGGTCCATAATTTTGGCCTGAATCGCAGCCCTATCTTCCTCAAGCCTCTGACGGACCCTACGGGGTGGACTACCAGCAAACATGATTCTGCAAAAGATCCAACAAGAATTTTCCAAAGAAAAATATTCCAAAAATATTCTTGTTAGGATAACAAAAATTTGGCAGAATAACAGCAGTAAAAAGGACTTGTAAAAAAATAAATACAAAATAATATCACAACTAAGTCCAAGAAATTTCAACATGGCAGATATATGCATCTCATATTCCAAAATAAATAACATTCTAACAGTTTTTTCTTTTTCTTTTTTTTTTTTTTTAAAAAAAAAAAAAAAAAACTGAAGAGAAAAAGATTAGAAAAATACCCGGAATATGAAAGGAATATGCAACAAGCCAAAAACTTAAAGCCAACTTAACTCACAAACAGCCAAAAACAATGATTTTGTGGGGTAGGGAGTGAATGTGGTGAGCAGGGGTTTTTATAGCCACTGTGGGGTCCCCGTCCGGACGGTGGATTGATGAAGTCCGGACGCTCGCTGCCTCAAAAATGAGCAGACATGTCGCGCGCGTCCGGACTCCATCAGGTCCTGTCCGAACATGTGGGCTCCATTCCCGTTCGGACTTCAAGAGAGTGCCGTCCGGACAACCAGTCCGTCCGGACTCTCCACACTGAAACACAAAAAAAAACTTTACAGAGATCAATTTTCCTCAAGTCAGTGTCAGAACGCGCATGTATAATCAACTGATAACACAATCAGAGAGCATCTCAAAAACTAAACAGAGATAAAAATGAGAGTTTGAGATTTCAAATAGAACAAATAATTTTCCTGATCATAGAAAATTCAAATAGGCAACTCAACTCAAGCAATGCGTGTGTGTGTGGAGACTGAACCGACAAGGTTTGAAAAATCATGACAAGAGCAACCAGATTTCCTAAAGAAGAGAGAGAATCTGTGACATATTAGCCAAAAGTCAAAGCTTACTCTTACTAGGGCCTAGCCATCTTCATCTGATACACTCCCCCTGAGATATAGCACCGAATTGTTTTTACTTGTACCATGAAGGACAAGATAAATTTTTACTTGCTCATAGAGGGCAAGGTATATTGCAAATTCAGTACAGGAGCAGTGAATAGACAATTTTAAAGAACAAAATTCATACGAATAACTACTCAATTCTTATGGTGCTGTAAGCTAGAGGAAATGCCAGAATTTTTAGATCCTAGGTTCAACTAGCCTGTTGTCAATTTGACCATCTTATCACAAACCTCTTCTCTTATTCAGAAATTCTAGAAGCAAATAGTTAGAGAAGGAATGATGTACCTTTAAGGAGTCTCGGATAGTGCACTTTTTCATCGCATGAGGAAAGGAGCTATCCTACTTTTGCACAACCAGGAAAAAATAACTTGGCCAAAATAATCATATACTCTCAAATGTATCTAAGCAAAGTAAATTAATGCTCACAGAATTGAGATATCAGGTAAAGATACATACAATATCTAATAAGCCAAGGACAAAAAATCCTGCAAATTCTCCCAAAATATTTTTTTATTTTATTTTTTTTATTATTATTATAAAAAAAACAAACAAAACATGCAATATGGAAATGACATCATATGCAAAGGTAAGATCACACCTGTAACGCTCAAAGATGTCAATACAGAGAAACAGTCGCTCGACCTGCTTTTTTCTGTCTTCCCCAATAGATACCTGCAAAGTTCTCTCAAGAGAAACAGGGGGCACAACAAACTAGTTCCTAGATTGCATAACAAACACATACATATAACATGAAAGGTGCAAGCAATCAAACCTGATGCCTTAGGATTAGGAACCAAATCCTAGGCATGAACACCCGAACCTGCTAGGTGCGTCGGTTCCCCTTCCTGGGGTAACTGCCCTTCTTAGCCCAAGTCTGCATTCCAGTGGGTGGTTGCTGACAAGACTGCATCATCAACTCCATCACGTTTTGCATCAAGACATGAGGCTCACCTAAGTATTGCTCTTGAGGCCTTCTCAAATGCTTGGGTTTGCTCTTGTAAGTGCCACTGTAATTGGCTGGTACAAACAGCTGCTGAGGTCGCTAATGTTGAGAAGCATGAGACCAAAGGGCTTGATACTGATGCCTTGATGCTTGTCCCCATGGTACTTGATAGGATGCCTGATGCCAGGGAGTCTGATGTTGAGCCATAGGTCTAGCGCCATAATGAGCTTGTCTAGGCACTTCTTTCTTGGCTTTGACCTTTTGAGCATTCATGAGGGAGCACTGAGGCCGAACATGCCCACTGAGACCGCAGTGATGGTAAATAGGAGGTCTTCTGATGGAATGAGGCTGCTGAATGCCTGGAACATCATCATTAACCTTTTCCTTCTGTTTATCTTCAACAGCGGGAGGAAGCTGTAGGACTGTAGGCTTTACAAATACAGTTTTTGAGGTAGAAGGAACATCAGAAGAGGAAGCTACATACCCGAGACCAGTCTTGTCATTAGGGCTCTTTTGGATGGACAGCATGCGAGTAAACTTCTCATCAGTGACTCTCTCTAGCTGGAGTTGTGTCTCTAGTAGCTTTTCCTCGAGCTCTTGCACTTTTAGCAGCAATGAACTCTTCTCGGTCTGCAAACTGTTCAGATCATTCAGGTGCTGCTTTCAGCCTTCCCTCAGTTTCTCAAACTCTTTGTAGAGTGTATTGTAGGCCTCTTTAAGCTCTTCCTCATTTTAACTATGCTCCGAGTAATATAAGTCTTCTTCTTCAACATGTAGGGCTACGAAGGCCAGAAATTTTTCAGACTCTGGAGCTTTTTCTTCTGACTCATCACTGAGAGTCACATTGTATGCCTTCCCCTTGCCCTTTTTGAGATTCTCACAATCTGCCCGGATATGCCCAAAGCCAGAGCATTCAAAACATAGGGGTCCTCTGGGATCTCTCTTCTCCTCTTCCTCTGGTTCAGTTTCTCTGAGAGGTTTCTTCATTTTATCAGAAAACTTCTTCTAGAACCGATCATCTTTCATCAGTCTTCTGAAATTTTTGGCTAACATAGCCACAGCTTTGTCTTCATCCTCTGAGTCATCTTCAGAGGAGGCTTCTACCTTCTTCTTGGAAGCCTTTAGGGCAATGGTCTTCAATTTCTTGACCGGGGGCAAAGACAGCTCATATGTTTGAAGAGATCCAACTAGCTCTTCAATCTTCATCTCTTCAAGATCCTTGTTTTCTTCGATCGTCGTTACCTTGATCCTGAAACGCTCGGGCAAAGATCTTAGAATTTTTCGGATGAGTTTTACATCCGCGATAGATTTCCCAAGACTCACCATGGAGTTTCTAAGGTCACTTATCTTGGAGTAAAACTCTCCAAAAGTCTCTTTTTCCAACATCTTAATTTCTTCAAATCTTGAAGTCAACATTTGAAGTTTGGCACATTTAACTAATTTCGTGCCTTCATATGTTGTTTCCAAGATTTGCCATGCTTCTTTGGCTGATTCGCAGTTTGAAATTTTGGCGAATTCAGGGGGAGAAAGTTCTTGGCACAGAGCATGGAGGGCTTTATCATTGGAAAGTCGGGCGTTTTTCAGAGGGACTATTTCAGGAGTTGTATCCTCTGGTTTAGTCCAACCAGAGTCAACAATACTCCAACAGTCAATAGATTTTAAAAAGAATCGCATCCGAGCTTTCCAATAGCCATAGTTCGTACCATCAAAGGTAGGAACAAAATTAAGAGTTTGAGACATATCAAGATATAGAAGTCAAATATAATAACACTCAAGAAATTAATCTTCTCAGAGTGTACCAAGCTCTGATACCAATTGAAAATTGAAATGACTTCTAATTTAAACAACAAGTGTGTGCATAAGTGTCAACAAAAATTAAAGTACAGCGAAAAGTAAATGACACACAGATTTTTGTTGACGAAGTAGAAACTCAGTTAAGAGAAAAACCACTCCGGGGCAGCCAAACCGAGGAATTCCACTATTCAGAAGACATAGCTAGATACAAGATAGTAACACTCACATGTACCGATGCAGTGGTCGTACCTTGATCTCTAATGTACAACCCAACACGAACGCTTCCCAACCAGGTTCACCTACCAGAAGGGGTCTTCAATGGAACTCCTTACCCTAGAGCCGACCTCTAAGATAGACTTCGGTTTATAGCACAACACACTTGTAAAATGGCTTCAGAGGGATTGATGACTTCTTTGAGCTCTAATGGAATTCACACTGAATTCTTCCAGTTCTCAGTGCCCAGGGGCCTCTATTTATAAGCTAGGGGCTCAAATGAGCGTTAGGAAAAATATACCTGGGCACCGTCCGGACGGTGGACATGGGCCGTCCGGACGGACAACTGTGCGACAAGATTTTCTGAAAATTTCGTGGGGAAATCTTTCCTGTTTAAGGACATCGTTCGGACGGGATGGCACATCGTCTGGACGGTCGCACGTCCGCTGCAAGTAATTTCCTTATAAGGTACTCCAGCGTCCGGACCATGGGAAATGAGTGTCCGGACGGCTATTCTTCAACACGCAATTTCCATATCGGTAATGCGCTCGTCCGGACCATGATAGGCAGTCGTCCGGATGGTTGAAGTCGAATCGGCAATTTTTTTCTTTGATGCACGCAGGTCCGGACCACAGCTGTCAGACGTCCGGACGGTCATATTTGAATTTCGATTCTTGCCTTACGGAGACGCGCGTCCTGACGGGATACCACATCGTCCGGACGGTTGAACGATCTTCCCTTTCTTGAAACTTGGAAAGAAATCAGAAGTTGATCGAGTACTAGGAGATTTCTGAACATGCTGCTAAAACGTCCGAACGGATGCAAGCTTGCACAGAAACTTCTCGATACAGTATGGGGTCCGGACGGAATGAACACTTCGTTAGTTGATGCTAGTCTGTCTAGCATCCGGACGGTATGACACGTCGTCCGGATGGATGGAACAGTGGACAGATGGGCGTCTGGATGGGATGGTCGATCGTCCGGACGGTTGACAAGGAACTTGAATTCTTCTGACTTGCAGACTCTGAATAGTGGAATCCCTGTTTACAGCATCTTTACACTTAAGTGATTTTGTCCAAACACATAATGAGGCCAAAATACTAACAAGAACCAAATCCTAGGCATGAACACCTGACCTGCTAGGTGCATCTGTTCCCCCTCAGGGGGTGACTATCCTTCTTGACCCAAGCCTGCCGTTCTTTGGGTGGTTGCTGGCAAGACTTCATTTGCTGACCCATCCATTCCATCATGCTCTGCATCTAGATAGGTGGCTCGCTGTGGTATTGATCTTCTTCCACCTTCTGAGGCCTTTTAAATTGCATAGATTTGGTCTTTAAGGTGCCACTATGATTGGCTAGTACAAATCGTTGCTGAGGCCGCTGATGCTGAGATGCCTGGAGCCTAGGTGCACGAGACCGAGGAGCTTGATATTGAAGAGCTTGATACCTTGGTGCTTGCCTCCATGGAGCTTGGTAAGGTGCCTGATACCTCGGAGTCTGATACTGGGTCTGAGGTCTAGTGCCATGATTAGCTTGTCTGGGCACTTCTTTCTTGGGCTTGGCTTTCTGTACTATCATAAGGGAGCACTGAGGACGAACATGCCCACTTAGACCGCAATGATGGCATCTAGGAGATCTTCTTATGGAAGGGGACTTTTGAGTGCCTGGAACATCTCCAATGATCTTGTCCTTCCCTTTGTCTTCAACAGTGGGAGGAGACTCTGGGACTATAGGTTTTACAAATACAGTCTTTGAAGTAGAGGGAGCATCAGAAGAGGGAGATACATACCCGAGACCAGTCTTGTCAGTTTGGCTCTTCTGAATAGACAACATACGAGTTAGCTTTTCATCAGTGACTCTTTCTAATTGGAGCTGCGTCTCTAGCAGCTTCTCCTCTAGCTCTTGTATTCTAAGCAGCAATGAAATTTTCTCAGTCTGTAAATTGTTCAGATTATGAATATGCTGCTGTTGACCTTCCCTCAGCTTTTCATACTCTATGTATAGAGTCTTGTAAGCCTCCTTGAGCTCTTCCCCATCATCACTATGCTCCAAGTAATAAGAGTCTTCCTCCTCAACGAGTGGAGCTGTAAAGGCCAAAAATTTCTTAGACTCAGGAGCTTCTTCATTTGACTCATCACTAAGAGTCACATTTTAAGCCTTCCCCTTGCCCTTCTTAAGATTCCTGCAATCGGCTTGGATATGCCCAAAACATGAGCATTCATAACATCTAGGCCCTCTGGGATCCTTCTTTTCTTCTTCCTCAGGTTCAGCTTCTCTGGGAGCTTTCTTCACCTTTTTAGAAAACCTTTTCTTGAATCAGTCGTCTCTCATTAGTCTTCTGAAATTCTTGGCTAATATAGCCACATCTTTTTCTTCCTCCTCAGAGTCATCTCCAAATGAGGCTTTTACCTTTTTCCTTCAGGGCAATAGTCTTTAGCTTCTTGACCGGGGGCAGGGACAGCTCATAAGTTTGAAGAGATCCCACCAACTAGTCAATCTTCATTTCTTCTAAATCCTTGCTTTCTTCAATAGTAGTCACCTTGATCCTGAAACGCTCAGGCAAAGATCTTAGAATCTTTTGAATGAGTTTTACATCCAAGACAGGGTTCCCAAGACTGACCATGGAGTTTCTCAGGTCACTCACGAGTAAAACTCTCCAAATGTCTCTTCTTCCGACATCTTAATTTCTTCAAATTTGGAAATCAACATTTGAAGTTTGGCAAATTTTACAAGTTTAGTGCTTTCATAAGTTGTTTCCAAGATTTGCCACGCTTCTTGAGCAGATTCACAGTTTGAATTTTTTGCAAATTCAGACTGTGAAAGTGCTTAACATAGTGCATGGAGGGCTTTATCATTAGAAAGTCGTGCGTTTTTCTTGAAGAATATAATTGACTTCTAAAATAAAGCAAGTGTGTGTGTGTGCACAATGTGTTAACAAAATAATGCGGGAAATAAATAACACAAGATTTTTGTTAACGAAGTGGAAACTCAAGATGAGAAAAACCACTCCTGGGCAGCCAAACCCAGGATATCCACTATTCAGAAGACAAGACTAGTTACAAGATAGTAGCACTCACATACCCCTGATGCAGTGGTCGTACCTTGCACTCTAATGTGTAGCCTAACATGAACGCCTCCCAACCAGATCTCCTACCTAAAGGGGTCTTCAATGGAATCCTTTACCTTAAGGCCAACCCCTAAGATAGACTTCAGTTTAAGCGCAGCAACAACACACACAGCAACGGCTTCAAAGAGACCAACTCAGCTCAATAACCTCACAATATAGCTTTCTAAGCACTAGTGGAATTCAATATCGAATTCTTACAATTCTCAAGCACAGGGGCCTCTATTTATAGGCTGAGGACTCAAATGAGCGTCTGTCTTGATAAAGCTGGTTGTCGTCTATACTGTGGTCATAACTCGTCTGGACGGACAACTGTAAGACCGAAATTCTAAAAATTTCGTTGAAGATCTTTCCTGTTTGAGTGCCGCGTCCAGACGGTGAGGCACTGTCGTCTGGACGGTCGCACGTTCACTGCAAGTAATTTCCTTATAAAGGCTTCGTGCGTCCGGACTAGGTGGATGGTCGTCCAGACGGTCAATCTAATGCACGTACGTCCGGACCATGCTGACTGTCTTCCGGACGTCTGGATTTGAATTGCGATACTTGCCTTATGGATGAGCGTGTCCGAACGGGATCCACGTCGTTCGGAAGGTTGCAGCAATCTTCCTATATCTGTGTTTGGAAAGAAATCTTGAAGCTTGATCGAACACTGAGGGTCATCCAGACGGGCTGCTGAATCGTTCAGACGTATGCAAGCTGGAGCAATTCGAAGCTTCTCGACACAGAGGAAGGTCCGGACGGATGATGCTTTAGTCTAATGTGCGTCCAGACGGTATGTCACGTCGTCTGTACGGTTGATGCATTGGACAGTTGGGCGTCTAGACGGAATCCACTTCATCCGGACAGTTGGCAGGGAACCAAATTTTCTAACTTGCAAATTGTACAGAATCTTCTGGAACACTTCTTAATAGCGGAATCCCTGATAAAAAGCATTTTAACAAAGAAGTGATTTTGTCCAACAGAATGTGGCCAATTACAAACTAACAGAGAGAATGCTAGAATTTTAAGGCTCTAAGTACAACTAGCATATTGGTCAATTTGACCATCTTATCAAAAACATCTCTCTCATTAGAATTTTCAGAAGCAAGAAGTCAGAGAGGAAAATTATATACCTTAGGGGAACCTTGGATAGTGCACATTTTCATCATATGAGGAAAGTAACTATCTATCATTAAGATGCAATAGGAAAACTTAGCAAGTATCAGACATAGACTCTCAATCATATATAAGCATATTCAATTAATGCACAATGAACTGAGATATCAGGCAAAAACATATACTATATCTGAAAAGCTATCAAAAGACAAAATAACAATTCCGCATCTTCTCCCCAAATTTTTTTTTTTGTTGAAAACCTATAAATAGAAAAACAACAAAGACATGCTTATGGAAAAGGAAATGACATCTAGTCCCAGCATGTAAGGTAAAATCAAACCTGTCCTCAGGGAGAGAGGTTTAGAAATACCAAGATAGAAAAGCAGCAGACTGACATGCTTTAACTGCCATCCCCAAAAAAAATATCTACAAATGTTTCTCAAGACAGCAAGAGAGAATATGGGGGATAAAATAAATGGTTCCTCAAACAGAATGCAAAGCATGAATAAGATATGACAGGATAAACAATGCAATGCAAACATACCTGACATGCACTAGGATTTAGGAACCAAAATCCTAGGCATGGGAGACATCACCTACTAGGAGAGTCAACTCCCCCTCAAGGTGTGAATGGTCTAATCCTTCCTTACCCATACCTTCTCTACCTATGAGGCAGGGGTGTGAGCCATGTCCCAATTGATCAGTCTTACTAGGACATTCTTCATCATGTTGACAAATCCTTCATTGGTCTGATTCTTCTTGTGCTTGTAAGGCTTCACTTTGAAGCATTCGGTTTTGATGTGGCCATACTTACCGCAGTGATGGCATGAGGGAGAATCCCTTTGAGGATAATGTCGTTGTTGCCGAAAAGCATGATGAGGCTTGGAAGGTTTAGAGCTAGACTTACCTGTCTTACAGTGTGGCCTAATGTGTCCAAAGACACCACAATGATAGCAACTAGGCTGATTTTGTTTGCTGAAAAGCTTCTTGAAAGGCTCTACAAATTTAAGATTAGCATTTTCACAAATAACAAAGTCCTTACCTCTTTGAGATATATGCCTCCTATGGGGCGGAACATATTTATCTGAAGCGGTTTTCTCAATAAAGCCCTTTCTGGGATCCTCCTGCTTCTTCCAAGGTCTGTGGGATTTTAACATATAACACTTTGGTCTATATGACCAACCTTCCCACAATGATGACAAATAGGAACAAACTTACCTTATGTTGTCAAATCCTTGGAGTTAGGCTTCACACAGTTATTTAAGCAAGAATTTTCAGAACAAGCTGCATCTACTATCACAGGCTTAATATCAACAGAATCTAATTCAGAATCAGAAGCATGTGAAGTAGAAGTACTTAAATCAGCAGTCAAACCAAACTTGTTAGAAATATTTGAATGAATACACAGCATGCTTTTCAAATTATCACTTGAGAATTTTTTTAAGAGATTTTCAGATTCCTTTAATTTATTCTCAAGTGTATCAATAATGTCAAATAGCATGGTATTATCAGATTTCAACGAGTCAATCAAAGCATGTGATTCAGATAACTGAACAATCAAAGACTCTTTTTCTTGCTTCACCTTTTTGAGCTCTTTTAGAGAAACAATTTTATCCAATTTAGCAAAAACTTTAGAGAGCTCAATATCATAGTTTCTTCAGGTAACTGAGAGAAATCCATGATAAAATGTGTGAAAAATTGAAATGACTTCTAAAAGTAAAGTGTGTGCAACAAGTGTTAACAAAAATTAAAGCACAGTGGAAAGTAAATGACACAGAGATTTTTGTTGACGAAGTGGAAACTCAGTTAAGAGAAAAACCACTCCGGGGCAGCCAAACCCAGGAATTCCACTATTCAGAAGACAAAGCTAGATACAAGACAGTACCACTCACATGTACCGATGCAGTGGTCGTACCTTGATCTCTGACGTGTAACTCAACACGAACGCTTTCCAACCAGGTTCACCTACCTGAAGGGGTCTTCAATGGAACTCCTTACCTTAGAGCAGACCTCTAAGATAGACTTCGGTTTACAGCACAGCACACTTGAAAAACGGCTTCAGAGGAGATATCACGTGTCTGAGCTCTAATGGAATTCATACCGAATTCTTGCAGCTCTAAGTACCAAGGGGCCCCTATTTATAGGCTGGGGGTCAGAATGGGCTTCAGGCAAAATATCTCTGGGGGCCGTCCGGACGGTGAACCATGGCCGTTTGGACAGACAACTGTGCGACAAGATTTTCTAAAATTTTCGCGGAGAAATCTTTCCTATATAAGAACATATTCCGGACGGGATGGCTCGATCGTCCGGACGGACGCACGTCCGCTACAAGTAATTTTCATAACAGGCTTCGAGCGTCCGGACCATGGGGCAGAAGCGTCTGGACGGCTAAACTTCAACACGCAATTTTCATATCTGATGCTCGTGCGTCCGGACCATGAGGGGGAGACGTCTGAACGGTTGAAGTCGAATCGGCAGTTACAATATACGATGCACCAGCGTCCAGACCACAGCTGTCAGACATCCGGACGGTCCATTTTGAACTGCAATTCTTGCCTTACGGAGATACGCGTCCGGACGGGATACCACATTGTCCGGACGGTTGATTGATCTTCCCTTTCTTGAAACTTGGAAAGAATCAGTGAACTGTTCGAGAACTGATAGGCATCCGGACGTGCTGCTGAAACGTCCGGACGGAGAAAGCTGGCACAGAAGCTTCTTGATACGATGTAGGTGTCCGGACGGAAGAAGCATGTCGTCCGGACAGATGATGCTTGTCTGTCTGATGTCCAGACGGAATGACACGTCGTCCGGACGTATGGGACAATAGACAGATGGGCGTCTGGACGGGATGACATATCGTCCAGACGGCTGACAGGGAACTTGAAATTCTTCTGACTCGCAGGCAGAATCTTCTGACATCACTCTGAAAGTGGAATCCCTGTTTACCGCATCATTACACATAAGTGATTTTGTCCAAACACAGAATAAGGCCAAAATACTAAAAATGTGTAAAAAAAATAGAAGTCACAAGAGATGAGGATCACACTCAAGAAATAAATTCTTAATAGAGTGTACCTGCTCTAATACCAATTGAAAAATCAAATGACTTCTAATTAACTGTGTGTGTGAACAGTGTGCAACAAAATATTAAATGTGAATTAAAGGAGACAAATATTTTGTTGACGAAGTGGAAACTCAACTAAGAGAAAAACCACTCCGCGGTAGCCAAACCCAGGAGATCCACTATTTAGAAGACAAAGTTAGTTACAAAGCAGTAGCACTCACATACCCCTGATGTAGTGGTCGTACCTTGCACTCTAACGTGTAACCTAACACGAATGCCTCCCAACCAGATCTCCTACCTAAAGGGATCTTCAATGGAATCCTTTACCTTAGGGCCAACCCCTAAGATAAACTTCACATCAGCGCAGCAATAGCACACACAACAATGGCTTCAGAGCTACTAACTCAGCATAATAACCTTACAATATAACTCTCTATGTACTAAGGAATTCAATACCGAATTCTTATAGTTCTCAAGCCTAGGGACCTCTATTTATAGGCTACAAGTTCAAGTGAGCGTCAGGCTTGATAAAACCTAGGCGTCGTCCGGACTGACAACTGTGCGATCGGCTTTCCAAAATTTTGCTGAAATTCTTTCCTGATTTAGCCGCGTCCGGATGGTGTTGCCCTGTCGTCCGAACAGTCGCACTTCAGCTGCAAGCAATATCCATATCAAGGCTTCGCGCATCTGGACCAAGAGAATGGTCGTCCGGACGGTTGATCAGATGCACGTAATTTCCATATAAGTAGCTCGCGTGTCCAAACTATGAAGGTTGACATCGAAAAGTTTGGAATTTGAATGCGCGACTTGCCTTATGGATGAGCGCGTCATGACGGGAATCCACATTGTCCGGACAGTTGTAGCGATCTTCCCAAATCTGTGTTTTGGAAAGAAATCCCATAGCTGGCCGAACACACAGTGTTGTCCGGACGTGCTACTGAAACGTCCGGTCGGACGCAAGCTGGAACAGTTAGAAGCTTCTTGACACAGAGGAAGGTCCAGACGAAAAGTTCTCATTGTCCGGAAGGATGATGCTTTGGACAGTTGGACGTCCAAACGGTATATCACGTCGTCTGGACGTATGTTGCTTGACTAATGAGCGTCATGACGGAATATCACGTCGTCCAGACGGATGCAAGGGATTTGACAACACTATCTTGAAATCCCCACAGAATCTTCAAGAAACATATCTCTGAAGAAGACTTCTGAAAACTGACTAAACCCTTGATTAAAAGCATCATTGTTTATGTTACTGACTGATGAATGTCTAGGCGTTTCACTAGGCCATTCGGACGATAAACTCGAGATCCAACTTTTACTGAGTTGTAGACTTTGCAGAGTCTTCTTGGAGTCTAGAAATTCCTTCTTGACACTTGCGACACTGATCTTGTCATAATAAGGCCCTTTCTATATCAGAGAAATAAACACTGAATATTTGAAGACTCTGAATTGATACGGCATCCCTATGAAATCAGCAACATTACATAAAAGTGATTTTGTCCAACAGAATGCAACCAACACAAAAACTAATAGCATAGAATAATCTGACAAGCCTGGTGAACACAACACAGGCACCGTTGTGCAGATAACTCCAGTGGTAGGTCTGGATAATCTCGTGGATACTGGCCAGAGGAGCCACCATGATGTCTGAACGAACCACATTTCTCACGGCAATGACTGGTCTGTCCATAATTTTAGCTCTAAGGGCTGCCCTATCTCTTTCTATCCTCCGTCTGATTCTGTGCTGTGGAACTGCTAGAAGACATGTTTTTGCAAAAATAACCAACAAGATTTACCAAAAAATATATTCTCAAAAAGATTAGATTCTTGTTAGTTTCAAAAGAAAATTCGGCATTACAACGGCAGTAAAAAGGACTTTTCCAAAAGTTACAATCAGCAAATATCACAATACAGTTCAAAATGATACTGAAACACAAAGTCCCAACATAGCAGATATCACAAATATGCAATTCATATTCTCAAAACATATTCCCAAAAGAGTCAATATTCTATCAGTTAGCAAAACACTGAAAAGAATAAAGAGGAGTGAAAAAGATACCTGGAATGGAGAGAAATAAGCACAAGAGGACAAAATAAGCCAAGATTTTGCACTAACCCACGATAAAAGCGCACAAAAAGACAAAATTTTAAGAGAAAAACGAGTGGGGTATGCTTGAGATGCGACGGCTAGGTTTTTAAAACCTGTGGGGTCCCCGTTTGGACGGCTCACTAACCCGTCCAGACGCACGTTGCCACATAAGCATGCGACAGGCCGCGGGCGTCTGGACGTGTAACCTTATCGTTTGGTCGTCTGAACCGCGCCCGTCCGGACACTTCACACTGAAAAGACAGAATCTGAAGGAAAATTTGCATAAAATATTTTTCCTAATGTCAGCTTCAGAACACGCATGTATAATCAAATGATAAAGCAATCAAATGGCATTTCAAAACTATACCAAGATATAAAAGAAAGTTTAGATTCCAATCAGCACAAATTTTCCTGTAGACAGAAAATTTAAATAGATTACTCAACTCATGCAATGTGTGTGTGTGTGTGTGAAGACTTTCTCAATAAGGTAAAAAATTTGCTGATATGAAATAGAGCAACCAGATTTTCTAGACAAAAGAGAAAATCAATGAAAGATCAGTTAAAAGTCAAACCTTATGAAGTACTAGGGCCTAGCCACCCTCATTTGATACACTCCCCCTAAGATGCAGCACCTAATTGTTTTACTTGTACCATGAAGGACAAGGTAAAATTTTACTTGTGTAATATCCCAATTTTTATAATAATAATAGTATATGTATATATACAACTTAGTAAGTAAGTAACTTATAAAAAAAAAAAAATCAAACAACTTGCCATGCAAGTTGTTTCCTTCTTTATTTATTATTTTTTTTTCTTTTTTTTTTTCATCATCTTCTTCCTGCTTCTTTTAGTTCTTCTTCTTTCTTTCTTCTCACACGAGTACGGGGGGAGACAGAGAGTGAGCGAGAGACTGAGGGAGAGAGAGAGAGATGTCGACAGGGAGAGATAGAGAGATGAGATGAGAGAGAGATTCGACAGATAGAGAGAGAGTGAAACAGGGAGAGAGATGCCGAGAAAGGGGAAGTAAGAGATCGGGAGACAGGGAGAGATCGAGGGGAGAGGAGAGAACCAGCGAATCGTCGACCCAGGTGGCGCGATTCTCAGGTGGATCGACGCCGGTGGGATTAGAACCCGATTTCCGGTGGGTCTGACAGAGGCGAGACAAAGAGGGAGAGCCGGAGGAGATCCGACCGTTGAAGGATCCTCTGGTGAAGCTGCGGTGGCCGACCCTCCAGGAACCGTTTTCCGGCGAGACAAGTCGATTCCGGTGGAGCCCAGGCCGATTTTCGGCCGATCGTGGAGGACCCGAGTGGCCGTGAAACCCGAACGACCCATCAAACCCGAAGAAGACCCGATCGATGGTGGTCAAGGCCGGCGATTTCTGGTGTCCTGGGAAGCGATTTTCGGCAGTTTGGGGTGCGATTCCGGCGACTGGGCTGAGGATCGTTCCTTTGACAAGTTCTTTTTGGTGGTTTTCTTAGCTTTGAACGGAAAATTATCAAGGTAAACTTAGTAATTTCTCGTAATCTGTTTGAGTTATTTTGGGTGATTATTAATGGATTTTTTGATCAAATTTCGATGCTGTGTAGCGGATTTAATGGGTTTATTTTGAATATTGGTTGTGGATGATTCTTGGTCGTTTGAGGTGTAAACTGTGGATTATGATGGGTTGTGGATTGTTCCTGTTTAGGCTAGTGGGTGTGTGCTCTAGCAGTAGTGAGTTAGTGTCTTGTTTTTCTAGGTGGTGTTTCGGCAAATGGATTATGTGGGTGATTTTTGAAATGATTTTTAAAGCTGGATTTATCCACTGTTTTAAACAAAGCAATAGTGAGATTAGTGCGGTTGGAAATGGCTTTTAATTAAAAATCAAGGGGTTCTTATCTGTGTTTTTAGTGGTTGATTTAGAACTGGTTGAAGTTGGAATTTTAAATGGCTTTGGTATATTTACTGTAGTTGGTTGAATACACATATTTGAGATTGTTGGGATTTTGAAGATATGTAGAGTACTTTATTTTAATTAAGATGATTTTAAATAATAAAAGGTATTTTGGATATTAGTGCCGGAAATTGTGATTTCATTTGGTTATGTTTAGAATAAATTCTGGAAGATGACATTAGTGAATGACTTTAGTATGGATTATGGATTTGGTGATTTAAGAATCAATGTGATTAGGATTTTTATGGATGTCAAGTTGGATCTTATGCTAAGAGACACATGTATTTCCTGTTTTAGCACTTGCGGGACTTTATTGGCATGAGTTTGGTTTAATATCTTGTTGTTGGGGGTCATGGATTTTTGGGGATTTATGTGAATAGGCCAAATGATTTCTTGCTTCTTATATGTTGGAATTGCTAACTATTGAGGATTTAGTTCACTAAGGTAGTGATGTTAGTTAGATTACTCTGATTTTCAAGAAAAGTCATAAGCTATAATTTCAGAACGCTCAGCTAAATTTATCCTCGTGTTTTATTTAGGTAAAAGCTCGATCCTGACGTCAATAGCAAATCCAGGTAAGGGGATACAACACCGAAAAACCCCCAACAAGATTTTATTATAAATCTTTTGAAAAAGTGTTGGGGATTTTACGAAGCATTTACGTATGTGATTTTTAATGACAAGCTTTTATTACTCATATGTTATTATTCAAGAATTTGTGCATAAATTACAGTTATGATTAAGAGCATTTTAAAGTTTTGATTTATGCATATATGATCAAAGGTATTTCAAAGTTATGAATTATGCATACTTACAATGATGAAAAAGAGAGCATTTGAAAGATATGATTACAGAGAATTCCAAAGTATATGATTCTATTCAAGAATACAGTTTTGAAAGAAAAGAGATTCTAAAGTTAAATTCTGCACATGACTACAGTTATGAAAGCGGCTCTTACAGTTTTGAAATAAAGTATACAGATAAAGCAGAGCCTACAGTATTACAGAAAAACGTTCATGTGCAGTAATTGTTTAACCCTGAGGCACTATTACAGCTAGGATTGGTACCCATAGGGTAGCATGGCAAGCATACCATGTGTTGGTGTGTGCTACCAGCCGATGTTGGCCTTCACCTAGGGAAGATCCCCAACTCGGAACTGGCTCTCCCCTGTGACGACAGGTTGAGTCCATAGGTCTGTGTGACAAAAGCCAACGTGCTCCGCTCACGGGTAACATCGGTTTAGAGTCTATAAAGGGTTAAACCACAGAGAAAGGATTAAAGAGAAAACTGATAAAAAGAATATACTGGATCATAATAAACTGTCATTCTCATTTATAAACTGTCATTCTTATATCATTATTCATATTCTACAAATTCTATTTAATTGTTCATATGCCATGCCACCTGTCTTAAAACAATACATTTCATTTTATGAATCATGCTTTAATTTGTGTTTTCTTATAAAACATAAACAGCCTAGCATATCACTTCTCAGACAACTTTTCATAACTTGAATCTCCAACTTATACTCAATCTAAAATCCCATATCACATTCATACTTCTAAACATCATCGAAATCTTATATATTAAAAAAAAAAAAAAACACTTAAATCATCTAAAATAAATTAAAATCAACATATATTTGGTTCAGGTTGTAAGACAATATTCATTATGTAACTCATCATATGTGAAATTAATTCTTATCAGTGAGTAGAATAAATCTGTCATTATGCATTACTAAAGATTATGGCATAAAGGTTTATAACATATGTTTTTCCCCTGGTGTTGTATTTTCCTTACTGAGTTGTCGAACTCACCCCTTTTTCCTCCACCCCTTTCCAGATGACAACTGTAAGACGAAGTCTTTTTCTTGTAAGGGCGTAGACCTTGCTGAGAGCGATAGTTCGTGATGAACTGGCCAAACCCTAGTATTGTATAGTATGTTTTGTTCCTTTTGGAGTTCATGACTTTGTAAAGAATTATTAATAGAAAGGTTTAATAAAATAGGAGTTTTAAATTTATATGTTGTAAATGAACGCTTCCATTTATATGATTTTAGTACTCAAACTCATGTTTCCCTTATATCCCAAAACGGGGGCGTGACAACTTGCACCATGAAGGACAAGGTATATTGCTAATTTAGCACAAAAGCAGTGAATATAAGCATATAGCACAAAACTTATAAGAATAACTGCTTGATTCTTTTTGGTGCTGCAACCTAGAGAAAATGCTAGAATTTTTAGGTTCTAGGTTCAACTAGCATGTTAGTCAATTTGGCGTTCTTATCAAAAACATCTCTCTTATTTAGAATTTCCAGAAGCAAAAAGTCAGAGAGGAAAAGATTTACCTTAGGGTAGTCTTAGATAGTGCACATTTTCATCACATGAGGAAAGTAACTATCCAGCTTTTACATACATAAGAAAAACTTAGCAGAAATATAGTCATAAACTCTCAATCATATCTAAGCAAAGTTAATTAATGCATAAAGAATTAAGATATCAGGAAAAAATACAAGCAATATCTAACATGCCAAGAAAATAAAATAAAATTTCCTGTATTTTCTCCTTTTTTTTTTTATAAAAAACAAAAACTTGCTATATGGAAATAACATCATAAAATAAGCATGCAAGGCAAGATCAAACCTGTGAAGGCTCAAGGTTGCCAATACAGAAAAACAATCGCCCGACATGCTTTTTCTATCTTCCCCAAAGAGTACCTGCAATATTCTCTTAAGAGAAATAGGGGGCAAATAACAATGGTTCCAAAATTGCACAGTAAGTACAAGATATAGCAAGTAAAAGATCAAACAATCAAACCTGATGCCTTAGGATTACGAACCAAATCCTAGGCATGAATACCTTCACCTACTAGTGTGTCCATTCCCCCTCATAGGGTATGGGTGGTTGTTGGCAGGACTTCATCCGCTGATCCATCCACAGCTTCATGCTTTGCATCCAAATAGGTAGCTCTCTGCAGTATAGATCATCCTTCACCTTCTGCTGTTTTTTGAAGTGCTTGGATTTGTTGACCTTGGATTTGCCACTATGATTGGCAGGAACGAATCTTTGCTGAGGTTGCTAATGCTGAGGAGCCTAGCGCCTAGGGGCATGATGCCTTGGACCTTGATTCCATGGAGCCTGGTAAGGATCCTGATGCCATGGAGTCTGATGCTGGGCCAGAGGTCTTGTGCCATAATTTGCTTGTCTGGGCACTTCTTCCTTGGCCTTTGCTCTCTGAGCTTTGAGGAGGGAGCACTGGGGTCGGACATGCCCACTTAGTCCGCAGTGATGGCATATGGGAGATTTTCTGATGGTAGGGGGCTTCTAAGTACCCAGAATATCTCCATTAATTTTGTCCTTCCCTTTATCCCCAACAGTGGGGTGAGGCTCTGGGACTGCAGGCTGAACAAAGACAGTCCTGGAAGTAGAGGGAATATCATAAGGAGGAGCTACATACCCGAGACCAGTCTTGTCAGTTGGGCTCTTCAGGATTGATAGCATGTGAGTCAGCTTTTCATTGGTGACTCTCTCTAATTGGAGCTGTGTCTCTAGTAGCTTCTCCTCTAGCTCCTATATCTTGCGTAGCAATGAACTCTTCTTAGTCTGCAAACTATTCAGATGTTGATTGCAACCTTCCCTCAGCTTTTTGAACTCTACATAGAGGGTTTTATAAGCCTCCTTGAGTTCTTCCCTGAAAATAATTTAATGACTTCTAAAACAAACCAAGTGTGTGTTTGTGTGCAAACAAATATCTTAAACGCAGAATTTAAATGAGACAGATATTTGTTACAAAGTGGAAACTCTATGAAGAGAAAAAACCACTCCGGGGCAGCCAAACCCAGGAAATCCACTATCCAAAAACAAAGCTAGTTACAAGACACTCGTATTCACATAACCCTATGCAATAGTCATACCTTTAACTCTGACGTGTAGCCCAACACGAACAGTTCCCAACAAAATCTTCCACCTAAAGGGGTTTTTTATGGATTCCTTTACCCTAGGGCCGACCCCTAAGATAGACTTCACACAAATAACGAGCACACAGCGGCAAGGGCTTAAGAGCTAGCGGATCTTCGATTCTCCCTAAACACCCTCTCAAAGCACTATGGAATTCACTGTCGAATTCTATACAAAACACAGACCTAGAACCCATATTTATAGGCTTCAAGAGACCTTGAAAACTGCTGAAAAATGGACTCTGTTTGTCAACCGTCTGGACGGAAGTTTGCCCAGTCCAGATGGGTTTCTGAGATATCCTTCAGAAACCACGCATATCTTATCCTTATCAGGTGTGCATCCGAATGGTCTTCATTGAAATCCTTTCCGCGTTCGAACGAAATTCTGGAGTTATCTGAATTACTGTATATCGTCTGGACGTGTTGCCGAGTCATCCGGACGGCTTGCAGATAATGAACATCATCCGAACGTGATGCCGACTCGTCCGGACGGAATACTGAAACTTCCCAAACAGTGTCGATTTCTGAGAAAAGACTTCTTGTAGAATACTGATTGACTGAGCGTCCGGACGGTGTGGCTCTGACATCTGGACGTCATCAATGTTTATCTGTAGGACACTGCGGGGCGTCCGAACGCCTGCAAAGGCCCGTTCGGACGGTTGCACAGGAACCGGTTCAATTGACTTGATTTTTGCACAGGACTCTTCATGGATAACTTCTAGAAGCTTGTGAACAGTATATGTCTGAATATATGAAGATTCCAATTTGAAAACCGACTATCCTATTAAAAAGCAACCATTAAAAAAAGTGTTTTTGTTTTAACCAGAATGTAGCCAATAAAAATACTAACAAACTCCCCCTTTGGCCATTTTGGGACAAAAACACTTGACCGGTTTGGAAATAAATTTCCGGTCTAAACACCAAATAAAACCAAAAAATACTCCCCCTTTTTGTCACACAATGACAAAGGGTAAACAGAGTATGAAATTAAAATCGTAAGTGTTTAAGCAGGCACAAAGTGTCAACCAAAATATAAAATTGTGTTGAAACTAAGAGAAGAACAATAACAAAAAAAAAAAAAAAAGTACACTCAATCATCATCATCATTCAGCTTGGGATGATGATATTTTAAGCACTCCTTTATGTCAATCTAAATCTACTCGACACGTTCTCCAATAAGATTGACTTCCCGCTGAAAAGCTATCATGGAGGTCATAAGCTGTGCAAAGGCAGCCTCAATGTCAAAGGAGGGAGGTGCCGCCTGCGAAGATGATGATGCAGCTGCTGTGGGGAGATCTGGTGGAGGCTGAGGAACAGCACCTTGAGAGTCTGGATGCCAAGAGGTTCTGGAATCCATGAGCAGCGCTTTGAGTCAGAAATGTCTGGCATGACTTGAAGGCAAATTTGAGTGATCAGACACCCAAACGACAGACTCGTGTTCTTCTCATCACGAACCTCGAGCATCGTGTGCAAGATATGGTTGTACAGGCAAAATGGAGTCTGCATCACAATGGCATATAAAAGGGTGACCTTCTTGAGGGTCAGCTCACTCCGTCGAGCTTGAGGCCAAAGATCTGTCACCACCACTTATGCTAAAAAGAGGTGCATAGGAGCAAAGGCACCGATGATGATCTGGGAGTAGGACTTATCCTCATGCTGTGGCCTCGTCCTAAAGAAATCGTGGAGAAAATCAATGCTGGGAGCCTCATCAGGAAATGGAGTTCTGGAGACTGGCAGAATAGGGACCTCGATCACAGAACTGATAAGCTAGGGGTCTATCAGAATGGTCTGCCCTCTGACCATAGTCTGCATGATCAGTCCATGATCATCATCTTGAGTGACGATCATATGACCATAAAATTCCTGCACTAGTCTGGGAAAGGCCTAGCATGCATAGTTGTAAAGGTACTCCCAGTTGTTCTTCAGGAACATCTGAGCAATAGGTACCAGAATGGGGTCTCGCAGATCTGCACGGAGAAGATTTCGCTCAAATAGGACCTGTCGTGATTGCATACGATGCAACCAGTCAGCAACTGATTCCTCAATTCTTTGTCTGACTCGGGGAGGAGAACTGTCTGCAGACATGATTTATGGACAACAAAAAAAATCACAGACAGAAATTCAAGAAAACATTAATTTCAGTTAGTCCAAAAAAAATTTGGGCATTATAATGGCTGTGAAAAGGACTATCCAAAAATTTACATCATCAATAAAACACAACCCAGACATATCAATAATCAAATAGACAAAATCTCAACTCAATTAATAGTTTTTTTAGAAAAACTACATATTAAACTCAAAATAGTAAACTTTAATAAAACAACCTATTTTAAGCAAGAAAACTTAAAAATAAGGTAGTAAAAGAGTAAGAATATACCTGGGGTGGAGACAAACTGTAGATTTGACACGTGCACTAAAGAGTTTTGCATAAAAACACAGAGAAAAAAGAACAAGACGACAAAATCTAACCAAAAGGTGCCCAACAAGAGAGTTGCGGCACTGGGAGAAAAGGATTTAACTCTACAGGGTTCACCGTTCGAACGGAACATAAGTAACATCTGGATGTTGTGCCACGTAAACGGTTGCGAAAACACGGCCGTTCGGACGATAACCAAAAACATCCGGACGAAGAACCCATATCATCCGGACAACCAGAATATACGTCCAGACGTTCAGGATAACCGTCCAGACTTCCCCAAACATACCGTCTGGACGCTTCACACAAAAGAAATCTGAAAGAGAGGAAAAAGAGCAGCAAGATATTTCCCAGATAATTTTCAGAACACGCATGTATATATCACTGATATCTTAGTTTAATTAACAATTCAAACATATCCCAATATATAAGTGAGAGTTAAGTTTTAAAAAATCACAAGAATTTCCCAGCAGAAGGATATTTCAATAGACAACTTAACTCAAGCAATGTGTGTGTGTGTGTGAAGGCTTTCTTAATAAGGTATGAAGGTCATTGATACGACTTAAAACACCCGGATTTTCTAAACAAGAGAGAAAATCAATGTTCGATCAGTCAAAAGTCAAACCTTATATTACTATGGCCTAGTCACTTTCATCCGATACACTCCCCCTAAGTTGCAACACTTTTCTTTTTTCTATGTCCTTTAGTGAACGTCTATTTCCGCAATGATGTGATCACTGACTATTTCTTTAGGGACAAGATCAAGAACAGATTTATAGTAGTGGATCTTTTTATCCATATTTATTTTGAATTGAAAGCTTTTTATCACTTGGTGCTGCAACCTAGAAAGAATGCCAAAATTTATGGGTTCTAGGTTCAACTAGCGAGTTGGTCAATTTAACCATCTTGGCAGAGCAAAATCTCTCTCATCAGAAAAACAGAAATTAAAAGTCAGAAGAGAGAAACAAATACCTTAAGGGAGCCTATGAAAGTGCATATTTTGTATCGCAAGAGAAAAGCAACTACCTATTATGGATGCCAACTGGAAAACTTTGCAGAAAAAAAAAAAAAAAACTCTCAGTTATATAAAGGCAAATGAATAAATGCATCAGAAATTGAGACATCAGTTAAACATACATAAGATATCTGAAAGTTATAAAGCAATATACCTCTGCATCCTTTTAACCCCCCCTTATTTTTTTAAACAAAAACACACATGCTTTCAAAATAAAGAGAATAATGTTGATCAAGCATGTACCATAAACACAAACCTGACCTCAGGGAGAGAGGTTTGAGAACAAACATGATAGAAAAACAGCCGCTTGACGTGCTTTTACTCTCATCCCTTATTTAATATCTAGCAGAATTTCCTCAAGACAACCCAAAAGGGAATATAGGGATAGAAAAAAATGGTTCCACAACAACATGCAAAGTATTAGATGGTCAAATAAAGTGTACCTGTCATGCTCTAGGATTTAGGAACCAAAATTCTAGGCATGTGTGACTTTACCTACTAGGTAGGTCTGCTCCCCCTCGGGGAGTAAGTGTCCTCGTCCTTGTCCTATCCTTCGTTTTTCAGCTGTAGTGCCAGAAATCTGACCAAATCTTGCATGAAAGAACTGGCTGAAGGTGTTCCTTCATCGGAGATTTCCCTTTCTGCAGTTTGCTTGGGAACCCAAGTCTTTTTCGCCTGAGTAGGCTTCTGCAGCTGTTGATGCTTCAGAACTTGATTTCTGGGTGGTGATTTAGGATGCTTTAGAGGAGGATACATAGATCTAACATGACTGCTAACTCCACATTGTTGACACATGGGAGTTTTAGGAGCCTGCCATTTTTTCTTCCTTTGAACTTGCCGATGTTGGCAGTTAGGTCTGATGTGCCCTAGCTCATCACAGTGATGGCATGTGAGAGGCTTTCTCTTGATAGGAAGCTTGGCAAGAGGCTGAGAGATGAAAGAATCTTCCGCTTCCATTTTAGCTTTTCCCTTATCCACTTTTGGGGGTGGAGTATCGGGAATAACTAGCTTCACAAAAATGGTCTTGGAAGTAGAAGGAGTATCAGAAGTAGGAACATACCCGAGTCCGGTCTTGTCAGTTGGGCACTTCTGAATGGAGAGCATGTGAGTGAGCTTCTCGTCTGAGACTCTCTCTGGTTGTAACTGAGTCTCCAATAGCCTTTCTTCTAACTCATTGATCTTTATGAGCATATAGGTCTTTTCAGTTCTGAGGCTGTTCAGCTCTAGTATCTACTGCTTGTATTTCTCCCTCAGCTTTAGAAACTCTACATATTGAAGTTGATAGGCTGACTACATATCTTCTTCTTCACTGTTCTCAGAGTAGTAGGACTGAGAATCCTCCTTATCTTCATATGGGGCCACGAGGGCCAGGAATTTTTCTTCCTCAGGAGCTTCTTCTTCTATCTCAGACTCATCCCTGAGAGTTGCATTAAAGGCTTTCCCTCTTTGTTTCTTTAGATTTGCACATTCAGTCCTGATGTGCCCAAAGCCTGAACATTCGAAGCACTGGGGACCCCTCAGATCTTTCTTTTCTGCTTCTTCTGTATCAGTTGTGTGAGGAGCCTTTCTTAATCTGTCAGAGAACTTCTTCTTGAATTTATTATTCTTCATAAAGCGCTCGAAGTTCTTGGCTAACATTGCCACTGCATCTTCATCAACATTCGAGTCTTCGTCAGATGAGACTAGGGATTCCTTCTTGGGTGCCTTAGATGCTTTGAGGGCAATTGTCTTCGCCTTTCTGACCGTAGGTAAGAAGTATTCGTATGTTTGAAGAGATCCTACTAGCTCTTCAATCTTCATCTCCTCCAAATCTTTGCTTTCTTCTATTGTTGTTACTTTAATCTTGAAACGCTCAAGCAAAGATCTTAGTATCTTTCGGATGAGTTTTACATCCGAGATTTGCTTCCCAAGACTCACCATCGAGTTTCTTAGGTCGCTAATCTTAGTGTAGAACTCTCTGAATGTCACATCTTCTAGCATCTTAATTTCTTCAAATTTAGAAATCAACATTTGAAGTTTGGCAGATTTTACTAGTTTTGTGCCTTCATATGTTGTTTCTAGAATTTGCCATGCATCTTTAGCAATTTCACAATTTGAAATTATTGCAAATTCAGATGGTGAAAATGCTTGACATAGTGCATGAAGAGCTTTATCATTGGCCAACCTTGCGCTTGTTTGAACAACAGTAATTTCGTCTGTTTCTTCTGGTTTAATCCAACCAGTTTCAACAATTTTCCAGACATTAATAGATTTTAAAAAGAAGCGCATTCGGGCTTTCCAATAGCCATAGTTCGTTCCATCGAAGGACGGAACAAAATTAAGATTTTGAGACATAACAACAAAAAATAGAAGTCAAAAGGATACACTCAAGAAATAAATCTAAAAACAGAGTGTACCAAGCTCTAATACCAATTGAAAATAATTTAATGACTTCTAAAACAAACCAAGTGTGTGTTTGTGTGCAAACAAATATCTTAAATGCGGAATTTAAATGAGACAGATATTTGTTACGAAGTGGAAACTCTATGAAGAGAAAAAATCACTCCAGGGCAACCAAACCCAGGAAATCCACTATTCAAAAACAAAGCTAGTTACAAAACACTCGTACTCACATAACCCTATGCAGTAGTCATACCTTTAACTCTGACGTGTAGCCCAACACGAACGCTTCCCAACCAGATCTTCCACCTGAAGGGGTTTTTGATGGATTCCTTTACCCTAGGGCTGACCCCTAAGATAGACTTCACACAAACAACGAGCACACACCGGCAACGGCTTAAGAGCTAGTAGATCTTCGATTCTTCCTAAACACCCTCTCAAAGCACTATGGAATTCATTGTCGAATTCTGTACAAAACACAGACCTAGAGCCTCCTATTTATAGGCTTCAAGAAACCTTGAAAACTGCTGAAAAATAGACTTTGTCTGTCGACCATCCGGAAAGAAGTTTGCCCCTTCCGGACAGGTTTCTGCGATATCCTTCAGAAACCGCGCATATCTTATCCTTATCAAGTGTGTGTCCAGACGGCTTGACCGAGCGTTCGGACGGTCTTCATTGAAATCCTTTCCTCATTCGAACGAAATTTTGGAGTTATCTAAATTACTGTATATCGTCCGTACGTGTTGCCAAGTCGTCCAGACAGCTTGCAGATAATGAACATCGTCCGGACGTGATGCCGAGTCGTTCAGAAGGAATATTGAAACTTCCTAAACAATGTCGATTTCTGAGAAAAGACTTCTTGTAGAATACTGATTAACCGAGCGTCCGGACGGTGTGGCTCTGACGTCCGTACGTCGTCAATGTTTATCTGTAGGACACTGCGGGGCGTCCGAACGCCTTCAAAGGCCCGTTCGGACGGTTGCACAGGAACCGGTTCAATTGACTTGATTTTTACAAAGGACTCTTCATGGATAACTTCTAGAAGCTTGTGAACAGTAGATGTCTAAATATATGAAGATTCCAATATGAAAACCGACTATCCTGTTAAAAAGCAACCATTACAAAAAGTGTTTTTGTTTTAACCAGAATGTAGCCAGTAAAAATACTAACATTCCCCATCATCACTGCGCTCTGAGTAAGAATCTTCCTCTTCTACATGCGGAGCCACAAAGGATAGAAATTTCTCTTGTTCATGAGCTTCTTCTTCTTCGGACTCATCACTGAGAGTCGCATTATATGCCTTTCCCTTACCCTGCTTGAGGTTCCCACAGTTAGCCCGTATATGCCCAAACTCTGAGCATTCAAAACATCTTGGGCAAATGGGATCTTTCTTCTCAGCTTCCTCGGGTTTAGCTTATCTGGGGACCTTCTTCATTTTTTCGGAGAACTTCTTCTTGAACCACTCATTTCTCATTAATCTTCCAAAAAATTTGGCCAGCATGGCCACCGCTTTTTCTTCATCCTCAAAGTCGTCTCCATATGAGAGTTCGACCTTCTTCTTGGAGGCTTTCAAGGCAATGGTTTTCAGCTTCTTAACCAGGGGCAAGGACAGCTCATAAGTTTGAAGAGATCCACCAACTCTTCAATCTTCATTTCTTCCAGATCTTTGCTTTCTTCAATTGTAGTTACCTTGATTCTGAAATGCTCAAGCAAAGATCTTAGAATTTTACGGATGAGTTTTACATCCGAGACGGTTTTCCCAGGACTTACCATTGAGTTTCTTAGGTCGCTCATTTTGGAGTAAAACTCTCCGAATGTCTCATCCTCCAACATCTTAATTTCTTCAAATTTAGAAATCAAGATTTGAAGTTTGACAGATTTAACAAGTTTGGTGCCTTCATATGTTGTTTCTAAAATTTGCCACGCTTCTTTAGTGGATTCACTATTTGAGATTCTTGCGAATTCAGATGGTGAAAGCACTTGACAAAGAGCATGGAGGGCTTTATCATTAGAAAGTCGTGCATTTTTTTTAGGGACTAGTTCGAGAGTTGCATCCACTGGCTTAGTCCAACCAGTTTCAACAATACTCCAACAATCAATAGCTTTTAAAAAGAACTGCATACGAGCTTTCCAATAGCCATAGTTCGTACCATCAAAGGCAGGAACAGTATTAAGACTTTGAGACATTATATCAAATAGAAGTCAAAGAGGAAAGATTAACTCTCAAGAATTGAATCTAAACAGAGTGTACCAAGCTCTGATACCAAATGAAAAATTAAATGACTTCTAATATAAACAAGTGTGTGCAAAAATGTGTGCAACAAAGTATCAAAATGAGGAGTTAAAGGAGACTGATATTTTGTTAACGAGGTGGAAATTCAGTTAAGAGAAAAACCACTGTAATACCCGGGAAAGACACCCCACTTAAGTTATTAAAATATGTGCATAAGTATAAGGCTTAAGAATTGCTCTTAGTCTAACTAAGTTATATAGTTATGCATGTAGAGAGTTGGATCAGTAAAGTTAAATCAATCGAGCGACTTTCTGATCGATCGAGCGATTATGGGTCGAAGTTGATCGAGCGACTTTATTTTCGATCGAGCGACTTCGTCCAGTGCGGTGCAGTTTCCGCTAAATGCGAAAATTGATTTTTCCACCCAATAATTTGGGACCCACACGTGGTACTTGATGCCAAACGATCATGCCCATATTTAGTTAGCCTAGTTAGTCCATCTTGGTTGAAGCCCAACTAGATTTCCTTAGATATCATGCAATCATGGACTAAGATATGGAATAGTCACCTATGAGATTTGAGCTATAGATTTGAGGTGTTGGCTGGCTCAAATCCGGCCATTGAGGTGTTGATTTGTTGGTTAGATCTCAGCCCTTCAAGAGTGCTATATATAGGTTGCATGGGGAGTTGATTTTCATGAAGAAGAAACCAAACTCTAGCCAAAACTCTCTCTTGCTCTAGTGCTGCAGAAGTAGCACGAAAATCCTCCAATTTCACCTCACTTTCCAGCACATAGCAAGCCAAATTAAGCTCCAAAACCAACCTCATTCTCCCACAAAATCAGTAACGGAATGTGAGTGGAAACCACCTTTGTTTTGAGACCAAGAAACCAAGCTTTACAAGTGGAATTCTCTTGGACAGCAACTCTACTCCACTCTTTAAGTTATTGGGGAACTTTGGGTGAGTATTTTCTCCCTTAAACTTCTCATAGATCAAGTAGTCCTATTGTTATTTGAAATTATGACTTGCTCTTGCTTTTAATTATGCATGTTGTATGAAAAGTTGGCTAACTTACATGTGAGTATATGTGTAAGCATGTGGATGAGTATTTACTACATGAGATTAGTAATTTAGAATGGGTAAATTGTGTTTTAAAATAGATCAAGAAATGTAAGTGTGAGAGTATATGTGTTGAGGTTTTGATATATATATATATATATATATAAATTAAGAGAAAAGAGGTGAGCAATATTTAGGTGTGTGTTATAAGGATGTGTGAATTAAAGAAAAGTAAAATCATATGTGTGCTTGATTATATGACAATGTACCCTTATTTTAAGGTATGTTATGTGATGGATAATTCTAGTGGTGCTAATATAAGAGTTGGTGAGTAAGCACTAAAATAGATAAATAAGAGATCATGTTTAAATCTGTAGCCGTTGCAATTTCTAGGAAGAGATATGGTAATAATAATGATTTCATAGAATGCTTTATTAATCCGTTATCATCATATGATGATTGTTATGCAGTTGTAAAGGAAAATATTTTGAGTAGAAACTAGTAAGTATCTCTATACTTACTGAAGACGAAGCTGGTTGACTTTTTTTATAATATTATGTTTACCGTTTTATTTACTTGTTTGCTCATGTGGCTTTGCATATTTTATTATTTTAATAATCTGTCTAATAACAAGCTATTGAATCTAGATCCACAGTGGGTACGCGAGGCTTCACGTGAGTTCCTAGGTTCTCAGTGAATGAGGAGGTACCTGAAAAGAGAATAATAAATACAAAAACTGGTGTACCTAGGTCACCAGGGATTCCGAGGTTTCCAGGAGCCTAGGCTCCCAAAGAAAATAATTAAAAGTTAAAGGGAGGAAGCCCAGGCTTCAAATAACACGTTAACCGTGCCTAAGCCAACAGATGAGTGGAAAAAGGGAAATACCTAAAACTATACACTTAAAACTGTCATTGCTTTATGATTACGTTTATGTTCATTTTATGTCTATGACTCGCGACCATAGATTATATTTTGTATATACATGTGATTATATAGCCATTGCATTGTGTTGCATTAATTAAATAAATCAGCACTCATATTATTATTGGAAACAGCGGACTCACTTTAGTGTTTATGTTGTTTTCTTCTCTTTGTATGGTATTTGTAATGGTTCAAGCTATGAAGAAGAAGAGGATTATCAGGACTATCCCGACACAGAGACGGTTTCTAGTTCAGTTTTTGTAAGGCTGGATAGCCTATATTTTGGGACTACCCTGTTGTAGTTCATTAGCCTAACTTAAGACAATACTTATAATTCTCCAGTTATATGTAGATATTTGGCTTGTATAATTATCTAGCCCTGTGAGGCATGACTGGTATTGCTGTTTGTATAATTATGCTAACTGGCTTATTATATATTTTGAGGTATTTCAGTAGTAGCTCTGAGGTGTCAACCTATTCCCAATTTATATTACATTTATTCCGTTGCCAATAATTACCTCTGATAAGTTAGTAATGTCTCGTGAAAATTCGAAAATTTTCACTAACGCTTTTTGTAAAAGCGGGGCGTTACAACCACTTCGGTGCAACCAAACCCAGGATATCCACTATTTAGAAGACAAGACTAGTTACAAAGCAGTAGAACTCACATAACCTTATGCAGTGGTTGTACCTTGAATTCTGACGTGTAACCCAACACGAACGCCTCCCAACCAAGTCTCCTACTTGAAGGGGTCTTCAATGGAACCCTTTACCCCTAGGGTCAACCCCTAAGATAGACTTCAAATTAGCGCAGCAACAGCACACAACGGCAACGGCTTAAGAGAGAGATCAACTCAACTCAATAACTCTAAAAATATAACTCTCTAAGCACTACGAAATTTAATACCGAGTTTTTACAGTTCTCAAGCCTAGGGACCTCTATTTATAGGCTGCAGGTTCAAATGAGCGTCTAGCTTGAAAAACTTAGGCGCCATCTGGATGGCAAACATAAGGTGTCCGGACGGACAATTGTGCGATCGGCTTTCCAAATTTTGTAGAAATTCTTTCCTGAATTAAGCCACGTCCAAGCGGTGTTGCCCTGTCGTCCGGACGGTCGCACCTTAGCTGCACGCGATTTCCATATCAAGGCTTCGCGCGTTCGAACCATAGAACATGTCGTCCAGACGATTGATTTGATGCACGCAAATTCCCTTATGTAGCTCACACGTCTAGACCATGAAGACTAGGGTCTGGACGTCTTGATTTTGAATGCACAACTTGCCTTATGGATGAGCGTGTCTGGACGGGAATCCACATCGTCTGGACGGTTGCAGCTTTCTTCCCATATCTGTGTTTTGGAAAGAAATCCCATAGCTGGTCGAACACTGAGTAGAGTCTGGACGTGCTATTGAAACGTCTGGACAGATGCAAGCTGGAGCAGTTTGAAGCTTCTCGACACAAAGGAAGGTTCGGACGGAAAGTTCTTGTCGTCCTGACGAATGATGCTTGGACAGTTGAGCGTCCAGACAGTATGTCATGTCGTCCGGACGGCTGGAAGGGATCCGATTTCACTGACTTTTAGACTGTGCAGAATCTTCTAGAAGACCTCTGAATAGTTGAATCCCTGTTTAAATGCATCATTACATAGAAGTGATTTTGTCCAACTGAATGTACCCAATTACAAACTAACAGAAAGAAATTATTATGTCCTTACACCCTTTTTGATAAGATTAATTAAATGTGATTGAGGAAATGTAATGAGCTTACAAAGAGGATTGTGAAGTTTTAAGGTATGGATCATTGATCATTCAAGCATTTTTGGATTTATATGCTTATGACTCGATAAGGATAATAATTTTTGAGGCTTATAATTTATAAGGTTATATAAAAGCAACGATTTATGCCACTCAGAAAAAATAATCTTATCAATAGATTTTGAGGTTGTTTAGATGATGAATCCCCTAAGTAAAGCTAGAGATAAGAATTCTATATCAATCAGAAATTGATTATTGAACGAATAATCTGATCAATAAAGTTTGAGGTTATTTATGCAATAGATTTATTGACTAGAACTTTATAATGAAAATGCTATTGTAACCAGGAATTGATCATTTAAGAAATTCGATATCTGAGAATTTCATATTAAGGTTTAGATTGGAATCTATGGCCTATAATGGTTAAGATTGATTTGCTTTGAGTCCTAGTCATAAGAAATAGTAAGATGATAAGTTTCATGTATCAACTTATGTTTGATTAATTATCATTGCCACTAATGGTTATTTGATTGATTGGCTAAGTGATTGACTAATTGTTCTTCGCCGCTATCAAACAACGAAGACAGAGGAACACTTGAAGGAAGCAATGGTTTAGCAAGATCTGGATCACGCATCCACAACGCGAATACCTATGCTTAAATCAAGAATTAAAATCAGGTAAGACTATTATTAGTTGAGCCTTATCTCTTAGAACATAAACCGAATAGATTAAGATCTTAGTAATCTATTTTTCTTAGATAATGCGTGAAAGAATTAAGGTTTCCATAGAATAATATGAGATTATCCTTACTAATTAAAGAATGGGCTTAACTATGATTCTGAGTAGATCATTGGAGATTATAAGTCCGATTTACCCTTTTGCATTAATTTACTCCTATTCCAACCTTGAAGAATTTTATGATAAGTTTTGGCTAACAAGATAAATTATTAGCCTTAGTATAGAATTTACTATGGCTATTGACTTATATGATGATTATGAACCTTAGCCAAATGGATTGAGGATCTTGATCTTATTTTAGATGATTTGTTATGGAGATAGATAAATTTTAATTGAGGATTTACAAATTGATTTACATTGGCTAAGCTTAAAGAATGAAAAAGGATTAAATATTGATTTTATGATATCAGCCAAAGATTAAAACTTTGATGATAGGTTATATTTTGAGGTGATTTTAAATCATTGGATTAAAAAGATATGATTTTAGATATTAAAAAGAATTAAAATGTCATTATAGAGATATGATTTGAATATTTATTGTTGAAGAACAATATGTTGTGATTAAATCCATTTTGAGGTTTATTTGGATTGAGATTATATTTATGGGTTAATGCTATTTTGACTAGAATCCTAATGGTATGGTTATGACAAACGTGGAGACCAGGTTATAATACAACACTGATATTAATGCTTAGTTAAATTTTAGGAAAGTGGGAAATGCTACGTGATAACAAAATAAGGTTGTTCCTAAATCAGGTAAAAAGAACAAGGTAGCTAATTTATGATATTTGATGTTTATACCTTGATGATCCTAAAGATTGTTGCATTACTGACTTACTGAATTGGGTACTAGGTAGATATCTCAGTATCGGTTGAATTGTGTTTGAGGTTGAACCATACAATGGAACGTATGAATAATGTCTGAATTATAGATTGAGGTCTAATGACTATTTGAAGATAGAATTGAGAGGCAATATTTTCTTACACTCTTTTCGAGAATAAAGGAAACAAGGGTTGTTCAAAATGTCTTATGTTAAACTTTGTATCCAATTAATGATACCAGGATTTTAAAATATTTATTATCTAATAAAAATCTAAGTTCGAGGTAAACTTCAGGGATGTATGTCAATCTGATTCATCGGACAAAACAATCACTACTTGGTGTTATCATTGGAGAACCCCATAGATTAAAATAAATATTGAGGTCAATATCCCAGTCTTCTACTAAGCCACATTTGAGGATGATTGAGGTAAATGATATCTTAATTAGAATTCTTTGCTTAGCGTGAATTTATGAATGATATGATTTACGTTTTGGAAGTCTAAGGAATTAAGGACTACTTCTTACTTAAAGTATAGGAATAGTTAGACCCAGATTAATGTTAAAGGATTTTCTCATGGAAGAAAACTCCAAACCATAGGGATAACTAAGGACGTACTTTTAATTGAGACGTTAGACCTTGAATAAGATTCTCCCCTAGAATTAGGAGGTGGAATTTCAACAACATAAGATGGAATTTCAACAATAGGAAATAAGATAGAATTTCAGTGTATCACTTAAGGTATTTGACAATATAATGATCTAATCAGGCACTGCTAACACAGACAAACAGAGTAGACGAGGACTATGATAAAAAAAGACCTTTACACTGAAGCAAAGAAATGGAAATGATGTGGATGGTGAAAATTAAATGTTGACCATACAAATTAAGGTTGTATGACGTGATGATGTACAGAAAAGGAATGTGCATTATATTCTTACATCATTTTTCCTTCTGTAGAGTATTTCTAAAATTAGAAGTAATGTATAGCTCATGTTTAGCAATAAATGTAGTTTTAAAATCTGAATCGCTCAATTTAGATTTAGAGATCTAAAACCTCCTTTAGTGTAAATTTTATGCAAAGCATAGTTTATGAATTTCGAGGATGAAATTCTATTAATGGGGGAGGGATGTAGTACCCCAGATTTTAACCCTAAAATATAGTGTCGTAAATTAGAATTTAAGACTAAATAAAATGACTCCGATATTTATAAATATTTATGAAAATAAGTATTCACTAGTTTTATTAACTCTAGTATAATAAAAATGAATTATTATTAGGCTCTAATAATATCATTGAATAATTAAATAGACAGACTCGATTATACAGTAATTAAATCAGTGTAATAATATTATTAACAAAATAATATTAATTATGAAACGATCTAAATCTCAAATAGGTCTAAATTTATAATTTTAGCGAGACAGATTAAATAAAAAGAACCCTACGTAAAAATACCTATAGATAGTGAAAAAACAATATTGACTTCTTAAACAACCAAGTCTGTAGGTTTGTGTGCAACAAAATATCTTAAAATGCGGAATTTAAAAGACAATATATTTGTTGACGAAGTGGAAACTTAATTAAGAGAAAAACCACTTTGGCCCAGCCAAACCCAAGAAATCCACTATCCAAAAACAAAGCTGGTTACAAGACACTCGTACTCACATACCCTTATGCAGTAGTCATACCTTTAACTCTGACATGTAACCCAACATGATTGCCTTTCAACCATATCTTCCATCTGAAGGGGTTTTTTTATGGATTCCTTTACCTTAGGGTCAACCCCTAAGATAGACTTCACACAATCAAATCACACACTGGCAAAAGCTAAAAAGCTAGCAGATCTTCAATTTCTCCCTAAACACCCTCTCTAAGCTATATGGAATTCACCACTGAATTCTGTACAAAAACCTAGAGCCCCCTATTTATAGGCTTTATGAGACCTCAAAAACTGCTGAAAATCGGACTCTGTCTGTCGAGCGTCCGGACGGTTTTCGGTGCCCGTCCTGATGTTTCTCTTTGCCGTCTGGACAATTAGGTTATATATCTTTTCGTTAGTTTTCCAATGATGCCAATTTCATCCCAATCCGATATTTGAACAGAAAGTTATGATCGAAATACTAGAGGGCGTCTGGACGGCTTGACCGAGTGTCCGGACAATCAACTGCAACCGCCTTTCCAAAATAGCGCTGAAAGCTTCCATATCAAGGCCACATCCAGACGATGTTGCCCTAGCGTCCGGACGGTTGCACTTTTGCTGTACGACTTGCCTTACCAAGGATAGCGTCCGAATGGGAACACCACATTGTCCGAACGACTTGCAGCTGTCTTCCCATATCTGTGTCTGAGACAGAAACCCTATTGCTTGTTCAACTCTGAATGGCGTCCGGACGGTATTGCCACGTCATCCGGACGGATGCACTTGAACACTGGATTCTTCTCAAACTCTTAATAGCGTCCAGAAGATTTGCCATTACGTCCGGACGAATGCAATCTTGAACAGTTCGAAGTTTCTAGACACTGATGGGCGTCCGGACGGAAAGTTCTCGTCGTCCGGACGGATGTTGCTAACTGATTAGCGTCCGGACGGGAACACCACATTGTCCGAACTGTTGCTTGGGATCTGACTTCTCTGAGTTGGAATCTACACAGAATCTTCCTTGAACACTGAAATAGCCTTCATGAAGATTGTGACACTTGCAACTTGTCATAAAAACAGCTATTTCCACATCAGAGAAATAAACTTTGAATATCTGATGACTCTGAAATATACGGCATCCCTGTGAAAGCAGCAACATTACATAATAGTGATTTTGTCAACAGAATGTAGCCAATTAAAATACTAACAAACTCCCTCTTTGACCATTCTGGGACAAAAATCACTAGACTGGTTAAAAATACATTAGAGGTCCAAAAACTAACATATACTCCCCCTTTTTGTCTCAAAGGAACAAAGGGTAAACATAGTGACAGACCACAGTATTAAAATACTCCCCCTTGATATCTCAACAGAACAAGGGTAAATAGAGTATATAAAATCCACAGACAAAAACATTCTAAAATCCAAAACAATAGGAAACTAGAGAAGAGTCTGCAAGTGGCCCAAAAGGGAGGAACAAAAATCTTCCAAGTACCAAATCCTGCTGATCCACTGAAATCAAGTAACAGAGAGAAAACCATATAAAAAGCTGGATTTGAAACACTTCGGCTTCTAGCTCCTGAAGCCGGGAAACATAGACTGAAAAGTTTCAGTCACTTGAGTCTTCTAGCCCGAAACTGATCATCCGCAGAATGAAATCCTCTAAACAAGTGGTTTGCAAGACGATAAAGAAGATTCACCACTGAATCTCTAGCTGGTGCAAATCTAGAGGAAGAAGTTATGGAAGACTCTGTATGAGCGGGGGGAATAAGCTCATCTAAAATTTGAGATCTCTGGAACATATGATTTCAACATAGGTCTGTTTTCCAAAGAGCCCTCTGTCTGACACTATGTTGGAGGCCGCTGGACAACATATTCCTGAAAATATTTAAACAGAAATCTATCCAAAAATAACACCACAAAGAAATATTAGATCCTGTTAGTTTCAAAAAGAATGTGGTATTATGATGGCTATCAATTGGATGCATAAAGAAATACAAAAGTAAATATAGCAATCCAAAAGACACAGATAAGTAATATCCATCTAGCATAAAGACAGAAAAAGATCTTCAAGCACAATCTCTCAAATCATAATCAATTAAAAATTCCAGTATTCTAAAAAGACCCAAAGCTTAATAGAATAAGGAAAGTCAAAGGAAATACCTGGGAATGAGAAAAGATGTGCAAGGAATACTAAAATCTCGGGATCAGTCCGAGAGAAAACACACAACACAACATGATAGACCACGCAAAAAGCAGTGTGTGTTTGGTAGAGAAAGCAAAAGCTCGCGTCCGGACGTGGTACATACTTGTTCGGAAAGCATGCTGTCAGATAAGAGATCGACAGAGCCGAGCACGTCCAAACGCAAGAACATGTATGTCCGGACGCTTTACACTAGAAGCTGAAAAACAGAGGGAAATATTCAAAAAAAAAAAATTCCTAACTTTAGCTTCAGAACGCGCATGTAGAAATAACTGATAAAACAGTTAAATAGCATTTCAAAAATATACCAAGATATAATTGAGAGTTAAGAGTCAATAAGCACAAAAATTTCCCTACAAATAGAATTTTTTCAATAGTAAACTTAACTTATGCAATGCGTGTATGTGTGAAAGATTTCTCAATAAGGTATGAAGTTTACTGAATTGACATAAAGCAACCAGATTTTCTAAATAATAGAGAAAATCAATGTTAAATTAGTCAAAAGTCAAACCTTATTTTACTAGGGCCTAGCCACCCTCATCTGATACACTCCCCCTAAGTTGCAGCACTTTTCTTTTACTTTGTCCTTTAGTGACCGTCTATTTTCGTAATGATTTGGTCACTGACTGTTTCTATAGGGACAAGTTCAAGAAAAGATTTATAGCACAAAAGCAGTGGATCTTTTTATTTATCCATTTTTATTCAGTTTTGAATGCTTTTTATCACTTGGTGTTGCAACCTAGAAAGAATGCCAGAATTTATGGGTTTTAGGTTGAACTAGCGAGTTAGTCAATTTGACTATCTTAGGAAAAAAATCTCTCTCATTAGAATTTCCAGAAGCTAAAAGTCAGAGAGAAAAAAAAAAAAAAAAAAAAGTACCTTAGGGGAGCTTCCAAGAGATCCTCTGATTCTTTTAATTTATTCTCTAGAGCATCGACAATATCAAAAAACATGGTATTCTCATATGTCAAAGAGTCAATCAAGGCATGTGATTTAGATAACTCTAAAATCAAAGACTCTTTTTCTTGCTTAATTTTCTTGAGTTCTCTATTGGATTTCTTAAAGAGTTTACCTATCAAAATGGTATCTTTAGAGAAATCATAAAAATCATCTTCAGAGAACTCAGGAAGATTTATGTTAGAAGAAGTCATGGATCACACTTAGGAAATAAATCCAAACACAAGTGTACCCGCTCTGATACCAATTGAAAAAACAATATTGACATCTTAAACAACCAAGTGTGTGTGTTCGTGTGCAATAAAATATCTTAAAATACGGAATTTAAAAGACAAGATATTTGGTGACGAAGTGGAAACTCAATTAAGAGAAAAACCACTCCTGGCAGCCAAAACCCAGGAAATCCACTATCCAAAAAAAAAGCTAGTTACAAGACACTCGTACTCACATACCCTTATGTAGTAGTCATACCTTTAACTCTGACGTGTAACCCAACACGAACGCCTCCCAACCATCTTCCACCTGAAGGGGTTTTTGATGGATTCCTTTACCTTAGGTTCAACCCCTAAGATAGACTTCACACGATCAAATCACACACTGGCAAAAGCTAAAGAGCTAGCAGATCTTCAATATCTCCCTAAACACCCTCTCTAAGCTATATGGAATTCACCAAATTCTGTACAAAAACAGACCTAAAGCCCCCTATTTATAGGCTTTAAGAGACCTCAAAAACTGCAAAAAATTGGACTTTGTCTGTCGAGCGTCCAGACGGTTTTGGGCGTGCGTCCGGATGTTTCTCTTGGCCGTTCGGATAATAAGGTTGTATATCTTTTCGTTAGCTTTCCAATGACACCAATTTCATCCCAATCCGATATTTGACCAGAAAGTTATGATCGAAATACTAGAGGGCGTCTAGACAATCAACTGCAACCGCCTTTCCAAAATAGCACTGAAAGCTTCCATATCAAGACCGCGTCCGGACGGTTGCACTTCTGCTGTATGACTTGCCTTACCAAGGATAGCATCCGGACGGGAACACCACATCGTCCAAACGGTTTGCAGCTGTCTTCCCATATCTGTGTCTAAGACAGAAACCCTATTGCTTGTCGAACTCTGAATGGAGTCCAAACGGTATTGCCACGTCATCCGGACAGATGAACTTGAACACTGGATTCTTCTCGAACTCTTAATAGCATCTGGACAATTTTCCATTACGTCCGGATGGATGCAATCTTGAACAGTTCGAAGTTTCTAGACACTGATGGGCGTCCAGGCGAAAAGTTCTCGTCGTCCGAACGGATGTTGCTAACTGATTAGCGTCCAGACGGGAACACCACATTGTCCGAACAGTTGCTTAGGATCCAACTTCTCTGAGTTGGAATCTACACAGAATCTTCCTTGAATACTGAAATAGCCTTCATGAAGCTTGTGACACTTGCAACTCGTCATAAAAACAGCTATTTCCACATCAGAGAAATAAACATTGAATATCTGATGACTCTGAAATATACGGCATCCCTGTGAAAGCAGCAACATTACACAATAGTGATTTTGTCAACAGAATGTAGCCAATTAAAATACTAACAGATAGAATATCTAGATATTTTGCAAGTCATCATTACATCTAATAACTTACGTTACAGGAAGACATTTCTCAACTTGCTGATCAAGTTTGAGAATTGTATATAACTGATCTTCTTCCTTGTGGTTTTTCACACATCTGGGCGCCTTCCTCTTTTCTTATTCTTTTTCATACCTTATCTTTCCTTAAAATTGCAGAGCCTGTCAAGAAGCATTTCAGCAAACGAAGTCAGCCTACTTGCCATCACTGTGGTGTCACAGGATACATTAGGCCACATTGTCATTAGATCTGACATCAGAAGCCTCGGATCAAGAAACAAGAGCCAAAGACAGGTAAGTCTAGCTCTAAACCTTCCATGCCTCATCATACATTTCGGCAAAAATGGCAATATCCTCAAAAGGGTTCTCCCTCATGCCATCATTGTGGTAAGAATGGCCACACCAAGGCCAAATGCTTCAGAGCGAAGCCTCAAAAGCCCAAGAAGAATCAGATCTATAAAGGGCTTATCAACATGATGAAGAGTGTCCTAGTTAGTCTGAACAATTTGGACATGGCTTACAACCCTGCCTTTCAAGTAAATAAGGTATGGGTAATGAAGGATGAGACCATTCATCCCCTTGAGGGGGAGTGGACTCACGAAGTTGAGGTGCAATCTCACCATGCCTAGGATTTTGGTTCCTAAATCCTAGTGCATGTCAGGTACGTATTGCATTGTTTATCATGTCACATCTTTCATGGCTTGTATTCTCGTTGAGGAACCATATATGTTTTATCCCCATGTTTTATCTTGTTATCTTAATAAACTTCTGCATAAATTTATGGGGATGATAGAAAAAGCATGTCGGGCAGCTGTTTTTCTGTCTTGGTATGGTAATTTCAAACCTCTCTCCCTGAGGTCAGGTTCACTCTTACCTTACACGTTAGGACTAGATATTATTTCTTTTCTCCATAAGCATGTTTTTATTGTTTTTCTGTCTTATTTTTTTTTCAACATTAAAAAAAAAAAAAAAAAATTGGGGGAGAAGATGCATAATTTTTATTTTTTCTTTTGATAGCTTTTCAGATATTGCATGTCTTTTTGCCTGATATCTCAGTTCATTGTGCATTGATTGAATATGCTTATATATGATTGAGAGTTTATGTATGATATCTGCTAAGTTTTCTTATTGCATCGTAATGCTAGATAGTTGTTTTTCTTATGCGATGAAAAATTGTGCACTTTCCAAAGCTCCCCTAACGTACATTTATTTTACTCTCTAATTTTAGTTTCTGAAAATTCTGATGAGAGATTTTTTTTTGTTGCTAAGATGGTCAAATTGACCAACTTGCTAGTTGAACCTAGAATCTATAAATTCTTGCATTCTCTCTAGGTTGCAACACCAAGTGATAAAAAAACATTTAAATTTCAATAAATATGGATAATTAAAAAAGATTCACTACTTATTGTGTTGTAAATATGTTCTTAAACTTGTCCTTATAGAAACAGTCAATAACCAAATCATTGCGAAAATAGACAGTCACTAAAAGACTAAGTAAAAGAAAAGTGCTGCATCTTAGGGGGAGTGTATTAGATGAGGGTGGCTAGGCCCTAGTAAAATAAGGTTTGACTTTTGACTGATCTATCTTTGAATTTCTCTCTCATTTAGAAAATTCAGTTGCTTTAAATCATATTAGCAAACATCATACCTTATTGAGAAAGCTTTCACACACACACACACACACACGCATAGCAAGAGTTAAGTCATCTATTTAAAATTTCTATTTGCAGGAAAATTTGTGCTTATTGAATACTTAACTCTAAATTATATCTTTGCATATCTTTGAATTGCTATTTTGGCTATCTTATTAGTTGTTTATACATGCGTGTTCTGAAGCTAACTTTAGAAAATTATTTTTCTGCAAATTTTTCCTATGTTTTCAGCTTCTAGTGTGAACTGTCTGGACGGACCTATTCTTGAGTCCGGATGCGCACGGCTCTGTCGATCGATGATTTGACAGTATGCCGTCTTGACGCATGAGTAACACGTCCGGACGCGAGCCCTTTGCTTTCTTTGCCATTCGCACAACACTGCATTTTTTTCTTATTTTTGTCATGTGGTGTTTCTCTCGAGGATTTCTCCCGAGATTTTGGCATTCCCTTCATATCTCTTCTTATTCCATTATATTTTCTTTGTTTTCCTTTGTTCTTTTAATTTGTTATCCTCTTTAGAATAATGGAATTTTTATTGACTGGAATATTTTTTAGGTATTGTGCATGAAAATCCTATTCTGTCTGTGTGCTAGGTTGGTCTTGATATATCTGTGCCTTATGGATTGCTGCATTACTTGTGTAAATTGTTTTGGCATCCAATTGAGAGCCGTCATAATACCACATTTTTTTTTCGAAACTAATAGGATCTAATCTTTCTTTGTGGTGGTATTTTTGGAAATATTTTTATTTAAATTTTTTCAGGAATATGACAGCCAGTGGCTCCTAGCGCAACGTCCGATAGATGGATCCTTTGGAGAACAGACTATTGTTGAAGTCATATGCTCAAATTCCAAAAGTCTCAGGATTTAGATGAGCTTTTTTCCCCAACTCATGCTGAGCCTTCTGTAACATTTTTCTTCAGATCTGCACCAGTTAGAGGTTCAGTGGTGAATCCTCTCATTTATCTTGCGATTGACTAGGGGATTTCAATTTGCAGATAATCAGTTTCAGGCTTTGCAAACTCAAGCGACTGAAGGTTTTTCAGTCTATGGTACCCGCCTTCAAAAACTAGAAGCCGAAGTAGCTCAACTCCAGCTTAAATGTACTGATCTCTCTCCGTCACTTGCATTCAGTGGATCAGAAGAATTTGGTACATAGAGGATTTTTGTTCCTCTCTCTATCAGTTGTTTTACAAACTTCTGATTATTTGGGCTACTTGCAGACACTTCTCTATTATCCCTATTATTTTTTTATTTTAAAACTTTTTGTCTGTGGTTTAGATACTTTGTTTACCCTTTGTCCTTTGAAAACAAAAAAAGGGAGTATTTTTATTTTTTTGGACCGGGATTGTATTTTTAAACCAGTCAAGTGATTTTTGTCCCAAAATGGCCAAATGGGGAGTTTGTTAGTTTTATTGGCTACATTATGTTGACAAAATCACTATCATGTAAGGTTGCTGCTTTAACAGGGATGCCGTAATTTGATCAGAGTCTTCAGAATATTCAAATTTTATTTCTCTAATATGGAAATAGCCTTAATATGACAAGTTTTAGTGTCACAAGCATCAAGAAGGCAATTTCAGAGTTCCAAGAAGATTCTGCGCAGTTTCCAACTCAGTTAAAGTCGAATCCCTTGTTTTCGTCCGGACGGCCTTCTGTGTCGAGAAGATTCTGCCAGCTCATCATGCATCCGTTTGGATGACAGGACAATATCGTTTGGACGCACTTCAGTGTTCAAGAAGAATCCAAAGACCTTTGCAGACACGGATTGGGAAGACAGCTTGCAACCGTCTGGACGCTAGGGAAACGTCGCCCGGACATGGCCTTAATAAGGAAACGTGTTATAACGACCCGCTTTTTACAAAAAGGCATAAGTAATTATATCTAGATAATTTCGTGTCATTAACCATTCAGAGACGATAAATCTTGCAGCGGAAAATACAAATATCTTTTTTTTTCTTTACAAACATCAGGGACAATTCTCTTACAATACATTTAGAGCTTTAACTGAAATTCCTCTAGACATACATTAAAAATCATTTAATATCCTTTACACTAATTTACAAAGAAACATGTGTCACATATGACACAAAAGCATACATGGAAAGTTTACTAAATACAAGTAAATTCCTAAACATGTTACATATAAAACAGTACAAACATTAATAAATACAAAGCATTAGAATCTAACTACAATAGCTTTAAATCTCTTAAGCTAGTAGTTAATCCATTCCATAATCTTCAGAACCTGCGCAAACATCTATGAGACGGTGGTTATAACCACAACCCCATAGTTCCATAAGTGGGCTAATTGTCATTCAACAACATCATGATTTTGCGTTATTTAAGGAACATAATGCTGACATGACAGTTTTCTATGCAAAGTTTAACAGTTCAATATAGTCATTGCACTCCACTCGTTTAGAACTATCACCCAATTAACGCCTTATTTGAGACGTTCGACGATGTGTCTCCTACATTACATTTTGATTAGCTTATTTCTGCACTAGCAGAGTACGTTCCACGTCACTCCACTAGCACTTTGAGAGACAGTAGCAATCAATATGAATTATTGGGTTTTCGGTTTCAGGCACTATTCCCATCCTGAACCTTTGAGAAACGTAGCGCCCAATATTAATAGGTTGATTATTAACTGTATGCAATAATCATTCACACGCATCCAATTAAAATAAAACATAAACACAACACTATTGAAATCCAGTACTACCCTCAATAAGTAATTTATACTTACAACCCTTTTGTGCAGTCACAGTTCATCATCTGCATCAAATACATATGCATGTGCATAGAAAGTTAATATTATTACTTTTAGAAACTTATGCCTAAACATGAGTCTTAATCACACACATATATATATATACATAGGAACAATTATCTTTGAAACATCTACATTAATTATTACTTAACATAACATGGTTAAGTCTCAATATTAACACTTAACACTTCTAACAAAACCTAATCATTTTTAGGGAACATCAATCCAAGCACCAAATCAATTAACAAAGACATCCGTTTTAAAACATATTAACTCTAACAATTATTTCAACCAACATATATTAGAAATCACAGTAAAACAGCATACTCAATTTCCATAATTAATTTCATATCAACCCATATAACAACTCAGCAACAATACTCCTATATTTTCCTTAAATCATAAAATTCATTTACATAATATTCAACCATTTTCATTTTAAAAGAATTCCTTTTAAAACATCAATATCAAACTATTAACATCTTTATGATAAAATACCACATAAATTATATTTGACAAGTCACATAACTCATAATATTCAATTTCCAAGACAATACATTACATGATTAAACTCATAAAAACATTCTTTAATTCTAGAACTTCACAACTAATCCCGAAAATCAAATACTTAAATCATTAGAGCATGAACACATAGTATATCACAATAATGAATAACCCCAAGGATTTATACACACCCGATCAAAGTGCTAAAACTCATCTTAACTTTAATTACACACGGGTTTGGCCTCAATACACAATCCAAAGTGTTTATAACTGAACTTAAACCATACGACCAACACCAGGAATAACTCAGCCTCAAAATATCTCACAGCAACCTACCCACAAAATCCATTCAGCCATCACCCACCGAGGAATACAAAACAAAGGATCCCATCAAAAAGCCATTCGGAATCAACACAATCGGGCAACACAGAACTCAAACACTCAACGTCATCAACAACCAAACTACCCAATTAGCTAAAACACACAAAATTAGGGGACACCATTAGAATGGGTATTGCTTCAAAACAGAGGTATTTTGGCCAGAACACTACACGGCTAAAACAGTTAACAAGAAACCCAAATCCAAAACATCACAGTCCAGTTAATAACCAAAACTCCCAATCCATAATTTATCAACTAAAATCAACCCAAGGCCAAACCTAGCACACAGTTAACACTAACAAGCACAACCTACACCAAATCAGAACACTACTCAAAACACACACACTCATTCGGTCAAAACCTCCACTGCCAACACACACAGGAAATCACAAATCCTTTCTAACCAAAATCAGCAAATCAATTTCAGGACACCCAATAATAATATCCCCCACCAATTTTTCCATCAACTCAATATCAACAAGAAAACCCATATACACACACTGCCAGAACAGTACAGACCCAAAACATCACAGTAACACATAATCACGGCTCAGCCGATCCAACAACAAACAAGGACTATTATAATCAAGTTAATAGATTAAGCTAAATCATAGGGTTTTTATACCTTGGGGATTTTCTCAGAAAATCCACCGGAATTCGCCACTGATTCCGCCGGAAAAGTCACCGAAAATCGCACATGGAGGACCAGGTTTCTGGGTCTTTCGTGTTATGGGTCTCTCTGCTGCATCGGGTTACTGGGTAGTCCACTACCATCGAAAACCACCAGAGAACGGCCTCCAACTGTCAGAAATCACGCCGGACTTCGCCACTGAAGATCGGGTCGCAAGGGTTCTGTAACACACAGATTACTGTAATGGAAATTAAATGAGGAAAATGGAAATGGAATGGAAGAAATGTAAGAACAATTAAGAACAATAAAATGGAAAACGATATTATACTGAAATTAGGCAAATTCGAGGATGCCTAAAACCTCCCTAAGTAATTCGAGGTACTCCCCCTCCATTTCAGCCAAAGACTGGACACCAATTCAATACCTAATACATATTACTAATCTTCTTTATATAGACCCTAACCTGCCCATAATCCTATGGATCATACCAACTCTAATATGGTAGACCCAATACAACTTAAGGCCCATTATACTACTAAGGCCAAAGGCCCAGTCCAATACTAATATACCTATGACACCTAAGGCCCATTAAACTACTAAGGCGGCCCATTAACTAATATATCCGTTACAATACCGACCCCTTTAAGCACCTTGCCCACAAGGTGCGGTTTATTTAAAAATATAAGCTTATAATGTTCTTCCCCAGTCAGGTGGTCCATGCATCCAGCCCATTGGGAAAAAAAATATACCGATGCAACGAGCAGATTTCAGCTGGTAAAGGAAAAATGGCCTCCAATTGTTGTAGGCCCATTAAACCCCAAAAAATAACCCAGCTCTTTCTCAAAGCTTCGAGAATATTAACCCATGACTTCCCAAAAAATCAGCCCTCCTTCAGGTTTGACTTGAAAAGTTGAAATGGACTCCAGCTATCTCTTGTGGATGCCACCTGTCCTTCTTTGTGCTATTTTGTTTTGGCCACATCTGCTTTGTAACTTTTGTTCTTCCAGATTCGTCTCTTCGTCTTCCCTTGGGAACGTGTAAATTCGTTCAACAACAGAGCCCCCACAATATTTGAGAGCCCAATAGCCAACTACCACGTCACAGCTTCTAGGCTCTTCTATCAGGTCGACGGTCGTCTCTTCCTCACCCTGCTTCACGTCCAAGCTGCAAGTTGTACAAGAGAAAAGCACTGGTGGTGGTGCCCGTCCAAGTCGTCTGCCCCTAACCCGATTTCTCGGACCTCCGATTCTCTGTTCGGTGCGGCTCCGGCGACAGCGGCATGTCGGCGCGTTCGCTTCAGCCGCCACATCCCCGCATTTTTTTTTTCTTTCACACATTTCCAACGCCAACGGTGTTTGAAAAGAACAATATCCACCGCATCAGTAGTGGAGGATTGAGATAGAAGCACAATAGGTACTCTCCAATCTGAAAATGACATCCCCACGATAGATTCTGAAGTTTTTGGTTTAGGAATTAGCGGAGATGTTGCTGGAATTTCTGTTTGCCCTATATTTCCAGCTTGCACAGGTTCTGGAATTTGGATGTGGTTTGTGTCTTGAGCCGGATTTGTGGTTGGAATTATTTTGTGTTGTGTAGCTTCAGCCGGATCCGGTTCTGGAGTTATGATTTGTTTTGTATCTTCAATTGGATCTTGTACAGATTCTGGAGTGATTGTTTGTGTGGCTGCATCGTCTTCCTTTTCTTCATCTTCGTTCTTGAAGTTGTCGTGTTCTTATACCTTCTCAGGAACCGAATATCTTGTGTGAAGAATCCGAACAAATTCGTCCCAAGTAGTCACACGTTTGCTCCATCTTATGTCCTGGAACCACTGCATCTCTCTAATCGTACCTTCCAAATGGAAGGTGGAAAGGGAAACACGATGCTCATCCAGAGTGCGGTGGTATGCAAAGTACTCTTCGGCACGACAGCACCACTCCTCCAGAACAGCACTATCAAGCTGAGGGAATTTTGGAGCTCTGGCACGCTGTGAACTCCATTGCTGATTTTGAAGGCGTGTATTCTGTCTCTCAAAAATTTGATCCAATTTTGCCATCATTTCAGCCATTAGAGTGTGTCGGATCGTTGCTGCTCGGCTTCTTGAAATTTTCACTCAGCTTCTTGCTTCTTCCTCACATGCTCTGGAACTCCAGAGATCTCGAGCTGGAAATCTCCCAACGTCGGTCGAGTTGGTGTATATTGCAAATGAAATTCCATGGACCTAGGGCTGTAACTGAACCAAAATCAATGGATCTAGGCTCTGATACCACTTGTAACACACAAATTACTGTAATGGAAATTGAATGAGGAAAATGGAAATGGAATGGAAGAAATGTAAGAACAATTAAGAACAATAAAATGGAAAATGATATTATACTGAAATTAGGCAAATTCTAGGATGCTTAAAACCTCCATGAGTAATTCGAGGTACTCCCCCTCCATTTCAGCTAAAGACTGGATACCAATTCAATACTTAATACATATTACTAATCTTCTTTATATAGACCCTAACCTGCCCATAACCCTATGGATCATACCAACTCTATTATGGTAGACCCAATACAACTTAAGGCCCATTATACTACTAAGGCCAAAGGCCCAGTCCAATACTAATATACCTATGGCACCTAAGGCCCATTAAACTACTAAGGCGGCCCATTAACTAATATATCCATTACAGGTTCTCCCGGGTTTGTCGGGTTTGGCTCACGGGTTGTGGGTCCAGGCTCCACTGATCGTCGACCCACCGGTAGTATCAGCCAGAACTCGCGTCGCCAGCGTCGATCCATGGAGGATCGGCCTCCCCTGGGTCACGGGCTCGCCGGTTCTCTCCCAGGTCTCTAACTCACAGATCCACCAGATCCTCTCTCTCCCGATCTCCCAGTCTCTCTCTATCTCACGCTCTCTGTCTCTGACTCTCTCTCTGATCTCACTCTCTCCATGTTGTATCCGGACAAGAAGAAGGAAGAACGAAGAAGGAGAAATGAAGAAGGAAGAAGTAGGGAGAAGAAAGAAGTAATAAAAGGAAGAGAGGTGCGTGAGATTTTCAGAGGCAGTGGGTATATTTCATAAAAATATAGGATATTATTTTTTTCTTAGGTAAAATATCTTCTATAAAAATATCTCTCATAAAAATATCTTTCACAAAAATATCTTGAGAAACTTTATCCGTGGATATTTTTCAATGAGTCTTTACCATTATGTATAATTCATTAAAATTATAATCTAAGTCTGTTTTGAGTCTAGTTCGTTTCATTGATAATATTATTATTCCAATAATATTATCGCACCATAAATATATACCAAATATACATATTGCACAATATTATTAAACATAGTAAATATTACACTATAATATTATTATATCAATTAGTCCATTGAATAATTCAGTCTGTCTATTTATTAATCCTGTAATATTATTAGAGTCTAATAATATTATCCTTTATTTATAAAATTATGGTTTATAAATAATAAGACCAAGGAATATTTATTTTTATAAATATTCGTGTATTCCTTATTATTTATTGGGAATTAAAATACCGTGTTTACAGCCACGTATTTTATTAACTATTGGATGTGAATATTGTTTCCTACATTATTAAGCCGTTTGAATGTCGAGTCTTGAGAATCGAACGTCAATTCTAGACTTATCTATTTTATTCAGTCTTAAATTATAATTTAAGATATTTTATTTAATTACTTAAAATCTGGGGCGCTACACGTGTGAAGTGCGTTATAGAAAGGCGATTGCACAGTTCACCATTCGGACGCTCTCAGCCTACGTCCGAACGCAGCCTAGAGAAATCCAAATAAGACTCGATTTAGGTCTTCTAAAGCCTATAAATAGAAGCCTCTAGGCATGTAATATTTACAAATTTCGGTATTGAATTCTCTTGAGCTTTGAGAGGGTGTTTAGGTAGAAATTGTGAAAACCTGCTAGCTCTCTAAGAGTTGTCTGGTGTGTGACTTGATCGTGTAAAGTCTAGTTTAGGGAGAAGCCTTAAGCTAAAGGAATCCATTGAAAACCTCTTCAGGTAGGAGACCTGGTTAAGAAGCATTCGTATATACGTACACATTAGAGTGCAAGGTATGATCTCTGCATTAGGTATGTGAGTGTTACTTCTTTGTTACTAGCTTTGTCTTCTGAATAGTGGTTTTTTTCGTAATTGAGTTTCCACTTCGTTAACAAAATATCTGTATTCTTTAAATTCCGCATTTAAATATTTTGTTACACATTATTCACACATACACATTAATTAGGAGTTTATTTATTTTTTCAGAATTAATGTGTTAAGTTTACTTTAATTAAGAATGACTTTTATAAGTAAAAAGAATAATTGTATCTATGTGAATAGAATTAGGATTTATGAAATGATGATATTGACATTCTATGCACGTATATATATGTTTTTATTGCAGATAGTGAGCTATGAGAATTGCACCAAAGTACTGTGAGTATTCCAAACTCACTAAGAGTGATACCAGTTGGTTTTCTATAATATCATGGTTATGGATTTATTTTTTTGTTTGTGAATGTGAATTTGCATATTTTATTTTTAATTAATGAAGTTATGCAACAAAGCTAGCAGAGCCACCAGTGGGTATAGTCCCATGAAAGATTAATATTGAAAAATCGGAGGTGTCCAGGGTGAACAAATCAGCTATTAGTGTGAGGAGTTGAACGAGAGGAGTGAAAGAAAGATGATCTTTTAAGACTTGCATAAAACTATCACTATATATATATATATTCAACTCATGACCGTGGACCATGAATTACATATACATGAACAGAAAGCATTCACTGTGTTTCCTTTCTAAATAAATTTATAAGCATCATATTATTGGAGATGGTTGACTCACACATATACAGTATGAGATTGTAAAAGTATCAACAATCACATATTTATTGGTTCAGGTTCTAGAGATGAAGGATTGGATTATGCTAGCATTAAAGATTGAGAGCTTATGATAATGTAGCTGATTATATTTCATTGTAATCATTAATGTTTGTATTCTTTTGGTACGTAACATGTTTAGAAATGTTTGTATTTAGTAGGTTTTTCATGTATGCTTTTCATGTAATGCTTATGTGTCACTATTGACACATGTTGTGATGTAATTAGTTAAATAAACTCATATTAAAGGTATTTCAGTCAGATCAACGTGTTATAGAATAAATTCCTAAGTCTTTAAGTTGAAAAATATATTCCGCTGCTAAATCTTAACTCTGATGAGGTCGTAATGTCACGTGACAATTCTGTTAGTTTGTGATTGGCTGCATTCTATTTGACAAAATCACTTTTATGTAATGTTGTTACATAATCAGGGATGCTGTTTATTTCAAAGTCTTCATTTTAGAAAAGTGGTTCAAGATGCTAAAATGGAGATTCTGTGCAGATTCCAAGTTAGAGAAGTCGGATCCCAAGATTGCGTTTGAATGGCACAGACATGGGTCCGGACACCTATCAGTATCCAAAAGATTCGAACAGTTCAAGGTTGCATCAGTCCAGACGTCATGGCAACATGTCCGAACACTCATCAGAGTTCAGCAAGAAATCGGATTTTCTTCACAGACACAGATATAGAAAGACAGTTGCGTCCGTCTAGATGATATCCTTGCTTGATAAGGCAAGACGTGGAGAAGAGTTGCAACTATCTGGACGTCAGGGCAACACTTTCAGGACGCAATCTTTATTATGGTACTTATGTGTAGCAGAAGTGCAATCGTTCGGATACTAGGACAACAAAGTTCGGACACGGCCCTGTTATGGTATTGCGTGAAGCGCGTTATGGAAAGCCGGTTGCACAGTTGTCCGTCCAGATGGCCTCAGCTTGCGTCCAAACTCCGCCTAGAGAAAATCGAATCAGTGTCGAGTTAGGTCTTCCGTAGCCTATATATAGAGGCCTCTAGGCATGTATTATTTGCAGAATTCGGTATTGAATTCTTTAGAGCTTAGAGAGTATATTTTAGGGAGAAATTGTGAAGATCCGCTAACTCTCTAGCCGTTGCCGTTGTGCTATCATTGTGCTTATCATTGAAGTCTATCTTAGGGAGAAGCTCTAAGGTAAAGGAATTCATAGAAGACCCCTTCAAATAAGAGACTTGGTTGGGAGGCATTCACGTTGGGTTGTGTTAGAGTGATAGATACGATCATTGCATCGGGTATGTGAGTGTTATTGTCTATATACTAGCTTTGTCTTCTGATAATGGATTTCCTAGGTTTGGCTGCCCCGGAGTGCTTTTTCTCTTAATTGAGTTTCCACTTCATTAACAAAATATTTGTGTTCTTTAAATTCCGCTTTTATAATATTTTGTTACACATTGTGCACACACACACAGCAATTTAGAAGTCATTTAATTTTCAATTGGAATCAAAGCTTGGTGCACTCTATTTAGATTTATTTCTTAAGTGTAATTCCTTTGACTTCTGTTTTTTTACTATGTCTCAAAATCTTAATTATATTCATGCCTTTGATGGCATAAATTATGGCTATTGGCGCATGTGTTTCTTTTTAAAATCTATTGATGTTTGGAAGATTGTTGAATCTGGTTGGGTTAAACCAGAGGATACAGTTGACGAAATTGCAATTGTCTTGCGTCCGAATGCCGTATAGAGAAAATTGAATCAGTGTCGATTTAGGTCTTCTATAGCTTATATATAGAGGCCTCTATGCATGTATTATTTACAGAATTCAGTATTGAATTCTTTAGAGCTTAGAGATTATATTTTAGGGAGAAATTGTGAAGATCCGCTAACTCTCTAGCCGTTGCTGTTGTCCTGTTGCTGTACTCATCATTGAAGTTTATCTTAGAGAGGAGCCCTAAAGTAAAGGAATCCATAGAAGACCCCTTCAAGTAATAGACTTGGTTGAGAGGCGTTCATGTTGGGTTACGTGTCAGAGTGCTAGATATGATTGCTGCATCGGGTATGTGAGTGTTATTGTCTATTTATTAGCTTTGTCTTCTGATAGTGAATTTATTGGGTTTGGCTACCCATGAGTATTTTTCTCTTAATTGAGTTTCCACTTCGTTAACAAAATGTTTATGTTCTTTAAATTCCACATTTATAATATTTTGTTACACACTGTGCACACACACACGGCAATTTAGAAGTCATTTAATTTTCAAATTCAAAATTTTCACTTACGTATTTCTGTAAAAAGCGGGGCGTTACAACACCACAAGATAGTCGCAATTGCAACTGGATTAGTCGGTCTATCGGTTACGGTAATTAGTAATCGGCAATTATGCGGTTATTAACCGGTAATCGCTTTTCATAAATTGTTGAGTTTTTTGTTCTTTTGAAATCCATACAAAATTTGGATCAGTTTGAAATTCATAAATTGTTTGTTAATTTTAATTTTTTTTTTTTTCCTTTTGTAATCCATGCAAAAGCTACTGAAGGCTTCCTTGTCCTAGATCAGGTTTTCAACAGTTTGATAGAAATTAATTGTTGAAGTTCATGGCACACAACTATACCTGTCTCTTACAAGTTACAACAGAATAAAGCTAAACTGTAAATGAAGAAAATAAAGTCCTATTAAAATCAACAATTTTAATCTCGACCGGTTTGAAGGAGCTAGAATGAATAAAAGAAGAGAAAGTGGGGAGCTGTGTGGTGAAAACAAAGAGAAAGAAACCTAAAGGCTAGAATTAGGTTTTAATTATTTATATTTTAATTTATTTTTAAGGGAAAATTGCACCATTGGTCTATGTGGTTAGCCTAATTTATTTATATTTTAAGGGAAAATTGCACTCACTCTGGTATCAAAATTAATTCAGAGATCCGTGTAATTGGCTTAATTTACAAATCGCTCCCTAAAGTCAAATTTTGTTAAAAATTTTAGGGTTAAATACCCCATTGGTATTTGAGTTTTAAGCCATTTTAAATTTAGTACCTAAGTTTTTTTTTTTATATCACAAGTGATACCTAAGTTAGGGCTAAAAACCCTGTTGGTACCTCTATTAGATTTTCCGTCCAAATTTAAATAGCCGGCCATGTGTCATGTGTCACTATATATAAAAAAATAAAAAATAAATAAAAATCTTTAAAAATTAAAATAATAATAATAAAATTGAAAAAATTGAAAAAAAAAAAAAAAAAAAGAGGGGTGGCTCCTTGGCTGGTCTGCAGGGGGTGGTTCAGCAACCCCATGACAGGAAAAAAAAATTGTCAGGTTTTTTGGCTCTTAGGGGTGGCCGAACCAACCCCATGCCCCTAGAGGGTGGCCGAACCACTCCCGTGGCCCTAGGGGGTCGTTCGGCCATCCCCAATGGCCAAAACCCATCAAAACAATTTTGGGGGTTTACCCATGGGGGTGGCCGAGGGCCACGAGGGTGATTCGGCCACCCCCAGACCGGCCAAAATGGGGGTGGTCGACCACCCCCCTTCTTTTTTCTTTTTTCTTTTTTTATTTTTTTATTTTTTTTTATTTTTTATTTTTTTATATATAGTGCCACTTATCCATCTCAGCGGTTGACACATAGTGGGTCGTTAAAATTTGGACGGAAAATCTAACAGAGGTACCAACTGAGTTTTTACCCTTAACTCAGGTACCACCTGTAATACAAAATAAAATTTAGGTACTAAATTTAAAAATGACTTAAAACTTAGATACAAATGAGTTATTTAACCCAAAATTTTAATAGAATCTATTAGGCATCATGTCAGCGAGTGTAGTACTTTAGAGCGGATTGATGACCATCAGGTGCAACAAGATGTGGACTAGGAAACTCATCCTAGATGGCTATAATAGGACTGCAACAATCCACCTTTAGACTCAAATTTGTGACGAATGGACTTCGAGATGTGAACGTAACATAAACATCCAAAGGCCCGGAGAGATGAATAAGCTGATGAAGCACCATGTTGGATTTTATAAGGAGACTTGTGATTTAGAAGGAGTTATAAATTGCTCTCTACAGTCAAATTCCATTATAAATTTAAACAAATTCCGTTAGGCTCCACATCAGAGCCAATAAAATAGCGATACGTATTGGTAATAAAAAAATTAATCTATTAAAAATAAAAATAAATAAAAATTTAATTTTTTAATTTTTTATTTTTAAAAAATATGAGAATAGAAAAGGGGTGGCTCCCGCAACATCCCTTTGGGGGTGGTGCACGGCCACCCCAGGCTCAAAGGCCATCCCGAAATGCATCTGCGTGTCGATAATTTTTTCAATTTTTTTTTTTTTTAAAATTTAAGTTTTTAAGTTTTATTTATATTTTTAATAGATTTATATTTTTTTTTATTAAGAGCGACACGTGTCACCATCTTATTTGCGCTAACGTGGCGCTTAATGCAATATGTTAAAATTTTTAACGGAATTTGACTTTAGGGAGCGATTTGTAAATTAAGCCAATCACAGGGATCTCTGAAGACTTGTAATTTAGGCTAACCATAGGAACTAATGGTACAATTTTCCTTATTTCTAATATATATAAAATCGTTTACCCGGTTATTAATTGGATTTCTAAATTCCTATAACCGGTAACTGAAATTTTTCGGTGTTTGGAACGTACGGAAAATCAAAATATTTTTTATATTTTCATTCAATCATATTAACTTATAAAAATCAATATTTATTCATAACATATAAATATTAATGTAAAATAATATAAAAATCACTAGTGACAAGATTTTGTCATTGACCGGTAGGATTCCGGTCACTTTCACCGGATTCTGACTACTATTGCCAGAATCCAGACAGTTTAGTCTGAATTCGGGTTGGCTGGATTGGCCGGAAGCCGACCGTTTTGCCCGAAATCCTGCTAGAACGGCTGGAATTTGGCCGTCTCGAAATTTACTAAGCATTTTTTGTCAAACGAAAATTATTTTTCGGTTGAGTATTATTTTTCGCCTTATACCAAATACTGAAAAATGTCGAAATTATTTTTTAAAAATTATTGTACGCCGAAACAAATGGAACATAATTATTGAATTAGACTTCAAAGCTAGAAAACCTTTAAAAAATTGTCCGGGGTAAATCAATACATTCAAAAAAGAATTACCAGTTTATACAGTGATATGCTTCTTTTGAGGGAAAGTTAAAACTCGTGTTCCTAAAACTCGTGGGATTTTATATTATTTTATATATATAAATGAATACAGTGATATGCTTCGGAATCCTACCGGTTAATGACAAAATCTTGTCACTAGTGATTTTTATATTATTTTACATTAATATTTATATGTTATGAATAAATATTGATTTTTATAAGTTAATATGATTGAATGAAAATATAAAAAATATTTTGATTTTCCGTACGTTCCAAACACCGAAAAATTTCAGTTACCAGTTATAGGAATTTAGAAATCCAATTAATAACCGGGTAAACGATTTTATATATATTAAAAATAAGGAAAATTACACCATTAGTTCCTATGGCTAGCCTAAATTACAAGTCTTCAAAGATTCCTGTGATTGGCTTCAGAAGCCCCATACACTGTGGGACCCACCCCTTGTGAAGGGGTGTTGTATGATAGTTGTACACTTAGTCATTTTATTTGTCATCATTAATCCACGCGAGTGACGCGATGACTCCCAACTCGTATGGTGATGTGAAAAGTAATCCTTGATCTAGACCATTCATTTTGTTTACAAGTTATTTAATAAACCGCTTATGACCACTAGATGTTTGACTTTTTCAGAACCCTCGAAACTTTTAATTCCTCGGTACCATAGTTGAAGATCAGGTATCACATTGGTGACTCCTCATCATCGGTGCGAAATTGTAGTACACATTGTGTTCATGCCACTGAGCTCCACCATAGAATAGACCCATCCTTCTTTCACTTTGAAAAAGATTCTCCCTTTAAGAATTTCTAATTATAAAAGGGAGGGAGAGGGTTTGGGGTGGAATAAGAAATTTCCCCAACTGGACCCCACAGTTCTCAATAGCTAACCGTTTGAATCTGACAACATTTTGACCGTTACAAACGATTCATTCAAAATGTTTTTCAAAATCATAACCCTACCGCCCCGCCACTTCTCTCTTATTCCACTCCATTTCGTCCCCGCATCCGAAACTCCAGTCTCCAATTGCATGCAGCCACGTGAACTGTAAGAAGCAAAAAATGGAGTGCTAATAGCAACTCCAATCAAAACCCATTTTTCCCCGCTTCACTACGTACCGTCCATTCCCCCCTCCCCCAAAAACCAACGGCTCAGATCCCCCAAATTAATTCCCAAATCACACCCAATCTTGCTCTTTCCATTTCCAACAAGTTTCTCTGCTCTGCCGTTTCAGCTTCTTCCCTATGTACTTCCTATTGATTTTCCCAGAAGGCTCTTGGGTTTCTTTCCGGCAAAAGTTTTGAACTTTCTTGCATTACGAGCAGTTCTACTAACTGGGTCAGCGAGAAAACCTTCCAGGTATGTTTGGATAGTCAGAAAAACCGCATAGAATGCCTGTGTCAACAAGATCTCAGATCACTAACCAGGGGCAAAATGAGCAAAACTCAGAGCAGCGAACCAGGACTAGAGCTAATCAAGAAGACACCCATGTCCTGAGTCTTCCTCTGAGAAATCCACACCATGGCCTCAAAGAGAAGATGAAAGCCTTGACCCTCTTGTATGAGCAGCAAAAGCAAGCCTCTGCAGCGCTCAAGAGCCAGTCTTCGAGGCCGCCCGAAGAGCACCGGTTTACGACCCACCCAAGCGTCGAGCTCCTCGGCTGTTCTTGTAAGGAAGTAGACATGGAATCGAAGCGAAACCATGTCATGAGAGAGAACGCAATGCCCAAATTGCCTAATTCTACAATTACAAGAACTTATGTACTGCCTCAGCCGCCGATCGATGACGCGAAGGAGAATGTGGTGGCGGGTTCGGATCGGATTGTGGGGTTTTCGTGCCCAAGAAAGGCAACGGTTTCGACCACGGTGGCACGGAAGCTCTCGATGGGGGCATCAGTGGCGCCTCCGGAGGTCAAAGGCATTGGTGGGAGCAAGAATGTGCAAGAATTGGAGAGGCTGGAGACCGTTTCGGAGAAGCCCGGCATGGGTGGGAGTCGGATTCTTGTGTTTGTGAGGCTCAGGCCGATGGCCAAGAAGGAAAAGGAAGCGGGTTCGAGGTGCTGCGTCAAGATTGTGAATCGGCGGGACGTTTATCTGACGGAATTTGCGAATGAGAATGATTATCTGAGGCTGAAGAGGCTTCGCGGACGACATTTTACCTTCGATGCTTCGTTTCCGGACAACGCTACTCAGCAGGAGGTTTATTTGACCACGTGAGTCTGTGAAGTTATGAGATTAGTAATTGTTTTTCTATATTTGGATGCTAATGATTTTTATGAATCCATTTATATATATTCATTGAAAATTTTAGATAATTGCTGATCAGAATGCTGGTTACTATTATTCCCTTTTAAAACAACGTACCTAGCTATATATCTAGCTATAATCGAGATATTTTTGTGTTTGCTTTTTTTTTTTTTATTTATAGCTAGCTTGGCCCCAGACAGTTTAATTTCTTCAATAGCTTTCCTAACCATTAGTTGCTTACAGAGAAAACGAGACAGAAAGAAAAGTAGCTAATGCTACTTTAGTCTTTTATTTTCTACATTTTCTCAGCAACCAAACAGAAAGAGCGCGCAGGTCCTGCTAAGAAATACAAAAATTAATTGCTGCTAATGTTTCCTGATTCTTCAATATACATGGATGGAACCCAATTTCTTTTTTTTAATTTTAATTTTCAGAACAGCGGAGCTTGTAGAAGCAGTCCTGCAGGGAAGGAATGGGTCAGTATTCTGCTATGGTGCCACCGGGGCTGGGAAAACGTATACAATGCTAGGCACGGTGGAGAATCCTGGAGTGATGGTTTTGGCAATTAAGGATCTCTTCAATAAGATAAGGCAAAGGAGCTCTGATGGGAACCACACAGTTCATCTTTCCTATCTTGAGGTCTATAACGAAACCGTACGGGACTTGCTCTCCCCTGGAAGGCCTCTGGTCCTCAGAGAAGATAAACAGGTCTGTTCTCCAGTATATTCACGATATTCCCTTTCAGTACTCTTTAGAACAAGATCATACATAGTTGTAACTTAAATATTTTAATTTAATAACTAGTTGCTTATAAAAAAAAAAAAAAAAAATGAATTTCCATTGCTTTTAGAACAAGAATCATGTGTCGTGTTTTTTTTTTTTTTTTTTTTTTTTTTAAAAAAAAAATTCTAGACTTTGAAATGATTTCCAAACTGCAAATTTCCTTCTGGTGGCTTACGTTTGTGAATAATTACAGAGTTTATAGCATACATTTATATCACAATTGCCATCCCAAAACCTACTTATCTTCACTGTGACCAAAAATGTATCAAGCAAAACTTGTATAACTCATGATGTCTGGTAAAATATTTAAAGTGATATCTATAGAAAGTTGATTGTTCAATTCTTTTCACAGGGGATGGTGGCAGCAGGTCTCACTCAATACAGAGCTTATTCTACAGATGAAGTAACAATCCCTCCTCCTCTTTATCAACATTTGGAAGTTTAGACAACTGATTAGATAGATGGCCGGTGACTAAGATTACTCTTTGCCTCTTTTTTATTTGGGTTGTTCCATCCAGGTGATGGCAATGCTTCAACAAGGAAACCAAAACCGAACCACTGAACCAACTCGTGCCAATGAAACTTCTTCACGCTCCCATGCTATTCTGCAGGTACTTGAAAAGAGATATATATATATATATATATATATATATATATATATATGGTTGTTAAACTTTTAAGTTTGTGACTCTCTATGTATATGATTTGTTTTCCTATATTACTTTTAAATCCAGGTTGCGGTTGAATTCCGAGTTAAAGTTGCTGGCATGAATGTTGTCAGCCGAGTAGGCAAGCTGTCACTGATTGATCTTGCTGGGTCAGAGAGAGCCCTTGCTACAGATCAGAGGACACTTAGATCTCTCGAGGGTGCCAACATAAATCGATCACTCCTTGCACTCAGCAGTTGCATCAACGCCCTTGTGGAGGGCAAGAAACACATACCATTCCGGAATTCGAAGCTCACCCAACTTCTCAAGGACTCACTAGGTGGTGCTTGTAATACTGTAATGATCGCCAATATCAGCCCAAGCAATCTCTCATTTGGTGAAACCCAAAACACCCTTCATTGGGCTGATAGAGCCAAGGAGATCCGGACAAAGGTTCATCCTCTTTATCTTCACTTACTTCCACCTCCATTCTTTTACACAAGTGTTGTAAGTTATATGCGATGCTGCATTTGTTTACCTTAGCCTTTAAGAGAGTACAATATCTCAATCATTTCTAAGTCGACCAGAAACGTCAGTTGATGCTTGAAAGTTTATATGTTTGTTCTGATACTAATGGCATGACAACTAATGCTTCTCTCCTTTTTTTTTTCCCCCTCACCGTCGCTCTATACAATTTATCTAATCATTTACAAATGTTGAGCCAATTATGCATGGCTAACAGATTCTAGATTAGTCTTCACGTACGGTGATATTTAACAATATTTAACAATACTCGCAGGCATGTGAGGCAAATGAAGATCAATTACAGCAAGTGCCTGTATCTGAAACTGACAAGGCCAAGCTATTACTTGAATTGCAGAAAGAGAACCGTGACTTGCGAGTACAGCTGGTACGCCAGCAACATAAACTACTGACCCTTCAAGCACAATCCTTGGCAACACATGCCTCTCCAACCCCTTCTTCAGTTACTTCTTCTCTGTTGACTCCTCCCACTACTAGTGCCCAACCAAATGAGAAGCGAAAGCCCAGAGCCTCTTTCTTAGCTGGGAATTGTTTTACACCAGAATCCAAGAAAAAGGGGGCAGAGGAAGAAGTTAGAGAGCTTCGGCGGACTGTAAAGGCTTTGGAGGCAGAAATTGAGAAAATGAAAAAAGATCATACTTTGCAGCTAAAGCAAAAGGATGATCTGATTCGCGAGCTCTCACGGAAGAGTGAAAGGCAGTCATCAGGAGTGAAGAGGGTCGTCACGAGGGCTAGCTTGCGGCCAAAGGAGCGGCCAAGTACTGGTGAGTCGAAGAGCCCCAGTCAACGTTTCCGGTCACCAATCCCTACAGTTAAAAAAAGAAGCTTTTGGGACATAACAACAGCTAACAGCCCCTCAGTTGCTACATTAAATGGAAGAAAAACTAGAAGCCATGTAATTTCTGAAGCTCCCTCCATGCTTCTTCAGGTACTGTGAATAATAATTATCTCCCTTCTCGCTGTTTCCTCTTTTTTTGCAAGTATACGGCACTTCGAAAGGATCATATATATATACAAAAACTGCACACATGCATGCATGAATGATCCTCTACTCATGGGCCTCCCACACATCATGATCAATTACATCATGTCTATTATATGTATGTAGATGAGTTACTTTCTTCTGCAACTGATGCAACTTGCATGTCCATGTTTCTGGTTTGTGTTCATGTTCGGACCACACGTCATCAATTACATCATGCAGCCAGGTTTTGCTCGACAAAAGCCCGAGCCACTAAAGTAAACATAGAAAGGAGAAAGCGCGGTGGAAAAGACGAAGAAACAACTTGAAGGTGGTAAAGACTTGCGTGTTGTACATATAGTTTATCTTCCGATCCTAATATTAGAACGCTCCGTCACTATCTGCTCGACGTGAAGAAAAAAACATTATTGCTGGATCGGTCGGTAGGGGTGGTATTGACTATTTGTGGTCATGTGATCAACCAGGCACATTATGTTATTCTTTACTAAATTCCACATCTCCCATTAAGTTTACTAGCACGTATCTCAATGCGCTTCATTTTTACCATCCCGTCATCAAACTTATTCATAGTTCTTAGCCATGCTTGGAGAATCCTAAAAATAAATTTATTTATTTTTTATAAAGAAGAATATGATTTGAGTGGGTTTTCTTGTCTAGCATGTATATCCTTCTTTCAATTCAAAAGATTTGAAGTTAGTTTGATTTAGTATTTCAATCATGCTAAGTGTGATTATTTTTTATAAACTCAAGTTAACAGGAGAAAAGTGTATTTAATTGCATATATGGGATTGCCGGATTGGGAATGATGGAAATTGAAATCTAATTTCTAATCTCATGTGGATTACATTTCATAAGAAATCATCAACAACGTTAGTGCGTATAGTTTACTTACTAAAATACAAGTATGTACGTGTACGTTGGAGTTATTGTTCTTTTTTAACAGACTATTCCTCTCATTATAGCATACAAAAATAGGTTCAGTTGGTGGTGGTTTTTGAAAAAAAAAAAAAATAATAATAATAAAATCATCTGATAATACCCTTAATTTATCTTCTCTTCCTGGAGTTAATTACATATCATTTTCTTTACTTTCGACACCAAGAGGCCTAAGATGCTGCTGTCAAGATCAAAGTTGTGCATCCCTATTGTTATTAGCAGCATCCTCAACTATACTTTTGACAGTGGAGACCTTCTACCGGAAGCTTTATATATATACTTTTCAGTGGCGGAGCCAGGATTTTGGGTCAAGGGTCAATTTTTTTTAAAAAAATAAAGTTAAACAAAAATTAATTAAAAAAATTACAAAAAAAATTATGTATAAAAATTTTGTTTAAGAGTTTTTTTGCTCCTTTATTAATAATAGTGGTCCCAAAAAAAAACCCACCGTAACCTATTCTCTTAATTTTTTTTTGAAAGCCCTAATCTCATAAATTAAATTCTTACTTATATATAAAAAAAATTTAACTCTTAAATTTCTTTAAAAAAATATTATAAAAAGGGTACGTACGTTTGGGTGTGCAATTTTTAAATGTTTTTGAAAAAATTGAGAAGAAAAGAGAAGAGTTGAGTTGGAACCGTTCCTAGGTCTTCCTTCTTTTTTTCTTTTTCAGTTTTTTTTTTTTCTAAACTTTGGCCTCTCAAGGGAACTACCCACTCAAGTTTTGCCACTTTAGTTAGCTACCACATGCAAAGATCTGTTGCGCATTATACTAACACTGGCACCATTCTTGATTTACAGCTGTGGGATATTTCGCCGACCCAACTTGTAGAAACCTGCATATGAATGTTGACTTTGACAGCCCAAACTAAGGCCCAAAATAGTGAAAGTGAAAGTGAAACTTTCGTCCCCAACACCCATCTCTGTTTTCCTACCTTCTCCTTCCACCCCAACACGCACCCACACCTTCTCACTTTCCATCATCTATCACTTCACCTATCTAGCTTCTTTACTGTTTTTCAGGCCTTTGGAGATAAGGCCTAAGCTCCATCTAACTATCTAGCTTTTTTACAGTTTTTCCAGCCTTTGGAGATAAGGCATAAGCTCCATCTACCCACCTATCTTACTTGCTTTTTCCTTGTTTTTTCGTCGCTTGAGTCTATACACCGGCAGTTCTTGATCATTTCCTCCACCTTCCACCTAGTTTTTTGTAATTTTTGGCAAGGGGTTTCGTTTCAATTTTTCGGATCTAGATCTACGCTCCTCCAACAACAATTACAAGACACGCACCTCACCAACAGGTTCACCGGCGTCTCCGAATTCCACCGACGGTCGTCGTTCCCTCCGCCAGCTTCTGCTTCCCTGCGCGTGGCACACATGCTCCAGAGAGCTCTCTGCTTTCTTCGGCGCGTGGGTGCCATGGTTGCTCTCCCCGCTTTCCACCTTGACTGCCTTCGGTGTTTCTAGGCTTCGCCGGCGAATTCGGCTGCTGAGAGGCCTCCCTTTGGCGGCGCGTGGACCTCACGCGCCGTCACGGACGACTCCCACTCCTTCTCCATCAACAGGACTTCTGTTGTATTTGCTTTTTTAGTTTTTGTGTTTGTTTGTTTGTTTTATTGGGCTTCTTTGTTGTCTCCCTTTCCCCCAGTTTATTCCTGTTTTGGTGTTTGGGTCCTTGTGACTCAATACACTTGTGAAATCACCTTTAATGGTGACCCCGGCTTTGTGGCATCAGTGCCTCAAAGCAAAGGGCCCGCATCTTCGGAAGCATTGCCCCCGCGTACTTTCATTCATAGTTAAATTTTGGGTTGCCCAAGCCCTCCTGTGTTTGTACTTTTAATTTTTTGTTGTAATCGTTTCTGATGTACTTACAAAAAAAAAAAAAAAAAAAAAAAAAAAAATGAAACTTTCGAGATACCTACCAATTTCCAAGGAAGAAAAAGTTGGTACCTCTAACAATCTCACAATAACAAACGGTGCCGCTTTAGGACTAAACCAAATCCAGCAAAATAAGTGAAATTGTGCGTTTGAATCAGTTAAACTTTCTTTTTGTAAACTCATAGCTTAAACGATGCGTTTTGCAAAAAATTAAAACAAGTCATCTTCAACCTTGGTTTCGTCAACCTTCACCTGCTCTGCTGAACAACTCTGACCTAATTTACCAAAACGCCTAAAATAGTGACAGATCGTTGGCTTGAGTCATGAATCTTGGTCCTCCTGAAAAATATTGTCTCCTAATGAGTGATTGAGAGGGGGGGGGGGGGGGGGGGGGGGGGGGGGGGGAGGGGGAACAAGAATATTTGAAAAAAATTCACAGGGAGTAAGGGATCAACGATGATAGATTGAGTTTGTAGAGGAGTTCTATGGGAAGCTTAAGGATGCAAGATAGTTAGCTTAGTAAGTGGAAGGAAGTGAAGATGCGGGAAGCTTGTAGAAGATGGGTTGACTCGTCAACAGTACACGTGGAGACTATTGCATGATGTAAGGCGATTATGCTGGGCAGCTGGAATCTAGTTAGGAGGTCATACACGTGTGATAGGAGTAGTTCATTCTGTTTCTAGTTGTAAATATAGTTCAACATTTCTTGTTGTGATTCATCACTTGTATAAATAGTTGTAGGTTGGCAGATGGTAGATATCTTGGATCATTGTTGTTCTTTGAACATAGGAGAATTGAACTCTTGAATGTGCTAGGAGATTGGCGTTCTCGAATGTGGCTAAATCAATACAAGTTCTTGAAGTTTCATTCTTTTCTTCCTTATTTCTTCTTCTTTTTTACATTTTATACACTGATTTTTCATAACAGTTGAAGACAACTGTTACAAATTTTAAGGAGGTGAGGGAGGGCAAGTGCCCCCTCTCGAACCCCCCCCCCCCCCCCCTCCCCCCTCCCTCAGCCCTTGATACTTTTGTTTCAGATAGAGGGCGATGAGAAGAAGAAATAAGCTCTCTTATATTATATGTCTTGATACAAAGTTTCACCTATTTATACAAGCAGCGATTAACAAAGGCTAAGTTGTGGGAACTCTTACTACCCAGTTTGTAGAAAATTTATGTCCTTCCTAGTAAGAACACCCATCTTGGATAAGGAAGTAAGTCCTACCAAGAGCTTTTGTAAATATGTCAGCAAGTTGGTGTTTAAAAGAAACATGCAGAGTTCGTATACATTTGAATTTTTTTCACGTATAATATGGCATCAATTTATATATACTTCGTTCTTTCATGATAGACAGGATTTGTAGCAATATGTAATGCGGCTTCATTGTCACAAAATAGAAGCCATTTGTAGCAATATGTAGATCACCAAGCAAAGAGAGGAGCCACATAATTTCACATGTGGCAGCCATAGGCCTATACTTGGCCTCTGTTGAAGATCTACATACAATTTTATGTTTCTTGGATTTATCCATGAGATAAGGGAATCTCCTAAGAGAACACAATATCCGGTAATAGATCGATGTGTATCTGGGCAACCAACCAAATCGGAATCACAAAAAGCCTTCAAATGGAAATTAGAAGAAGAAGGAAAGAAGAATTAATTTAAGATGCTTAAGATAACGTGCGAGGATGATCTAGAAATTAACTTATAACTTGCACGGGATAATCAAGGTCAAGTATGGTAATTGCCAAATAGAGCAAACAACTAATTAATCTTCTATAGCTAGTAGAATCTTCAAGTAAAACACCTTCAGTACGTTAAAGATTAACATTCAGCTCCATGGGAAACTTTGTAGGTTTTGTAGTAAGGAGTCCACAATCTTGAAGAATTTCAAGGCATATTTTGGTTGACACATTGAAATACCTTTAGCACGTCTAGTAATCTCTAACCCAAGAAAGTACTGCAATGAACTGAGATCTTTAAGTTAAAATTGGGCATTGAGAAAACTCGTGAGATTGGATACTGTTATAGGATCATTTCTTGCAATTACTATATCATAAACATAGACCAATAAGGCTATGTAAGAAGACCCCTAAAAATTGGTAAACAAGGAATAATCAGATTTAGATTGCACAAAGCTATGACTAAGTAGTGTGGTAGAAAACTTCGGAAAATATTGTCGAGAAACTTTCTTTAAACCATACAAGGACTTAATCATTTTGCAATCCCTTACTAACAAAGCTCGGAGGTAATTGCATATATATACCTCTTCATCTAAGACCCCATGAAAAATGCATACTTTACAAAGGGAATGTCGTTTCCCGGGAACCGTAAGGTGATTGATATAGATGCTAATGCTTCACAGTTGTAAGAGCAAGCAAACAATGGATAGTAGTGAGTTTTGCAACTGGAGAAAAATGTCTCATAGTAATCAAGACCTCCGCATTGTGTATATATTCCTTTGCTACAAGTTAGGTTTTGATTGGCAACATTCAAGTTGACAAAATCACTTGTATGTATAGATACTTTTATCAGGGATTCCACTATTCAAAGTGATGTCAGAAGATTCTGCATTGCTTACAAGTTAGAAGATTTCGGTTCCCTGTCAGCCGTCCAGACGATTGTGCCATCCCGTTCGGATGCTCATCTGTCCACTGTTCCATCCGTCCAGACGATGTACCATATCGTCTGGATGCCTAGACAGACCAAGCATCATCCGTCCGGACGACGTGGATTTCCGTCTGGACCCTCCACTGTATTGAGAAGCTTCTGTTCCAGCTTGCATCCGTCCGGATGTTTCGGCAGCCCGTCCGGATGCCTCTCAGTATTCGATCAAGCTTCAGATTCTTTCCAAGTTCATTTATGGGAAGATTGATGCAACCGTCCAGACGATGTGGATTCCCGTCGGGACGCGCTTCTCCTTAAGGCAAGAATCGCAATTCAAATTCAACCGTCTGGACTCTAGTCTGTTTTCGTCCGGACGCGCGTGCATCTGATATGGAAATTGCGGATTCGACTTCAACCGTCTGGACGCCTGCCTTTCATGGTCCGGATGTGCGCACAATAAATATGGAAATTGCATGTTGAAGATCAACCGTCCGGACGACCATCCCCCTTGGTCCGGACACGCGGAAGCCTTATATGGAAATTACTTACAGCGGACGTGCGACCGTCCAGACGCAGCTCTTAAACAGGAAAGATTTCTCAGCGAAATTTTTGGAAAACTCTGTCTCACAGTTTTCCGTCCGGACGACCCATGTCCACCGTTCGGACAGTACACGCATATATCACTGCAATCGCCCATTCTGTACCTCAGCCTATAAATAGAGGCCCCTGGGCATTGAGAACTGTAAGAATTCGGTATTGAATTCCACAAGTGCTCAGAGAAGTTATTTTGAGAGATCATTGAATTGATTAAGTTTCCTCTGAAGCCATTGCAAGTGTGCTATTGCTGCGCTACAACTGAAGTCTATCTTAGGGGTTAGCCATAAGGTAAAGGATTCCATTGAAGACCCCTTCAGGTAGGAGATCTGGTTCGGAGGCGTTCGTGTTGGGTTACACGTTAGAGAGCAAGGTACGACCATTGCATCAGGGGTATGTGAGTATTACTATCTTGTATCTAGTCTTGTCTTCTGAATAGTGGATATCCTGGGTTTGGCTGCCCCGGAGTGGTTTTTCTCTTAATTGAGTTTCCACTTCGTCAACAAAAATCTGTGTCTTTTATTTTCCGCATTATTATTTTTGTTGTACACTATTGCACACACTTGCCCTTTTATTTAGAAGTCAATTTTCAATTGGTATCAGAGCTTGGTACACTCTAAGAAGATTAATTTCTTGAGTGTTATTTTTGACTTCTATTTATTATAATGTCTCAAACTCTTAATTCTGTTCCTGCCTTTGATGGTACGAACTATGGCTATTGGAAGGCACATATGCGTTTCTTTCTAAAATCTATTGACTGTTGGAGTATTGTTGAAAATGGTTGGACCAAACCAGAGGATGCAGCACTCGAACTAGTCCCTCAGAAAAATGCACGTCTTTCAAATGATAAAGCCCTCCATGCTCTGTGCCAAGCACTTTCTCCATCTGAATTCGCCAAAATTTCAAACTACGAATCAGCCAAAGAAGCATGGCAAATTTTGGAAACAACATATGAAGGCACTAAGCTTGTTAAATCGGCCAAACTTCAAATGTTGATTTCAAAATTTGAAGAAATTAAGATGTTGGAAGAAGAGACATTCGGGGAGTTTTACTCCAAGATGAGTGACCTGAGAAACTCCATGGTGAGTCTTGGGAAACCTATCTCGGATGTAAAACTCATCCGAAAAATTCTAAGATCTTTGCCTGAGCGTTTCAGAATCAAGGTGATCACCATTGAAGAAAGCAAAGATCTAGAAGAGATGAAGATTGAAGACTTGGTGGGATCTCTTCAAACATATGAGTTGTCCTTGCCCTCGGTCAAGAAATTGAAGACCATTGCCCTGAAAGCTTCCAAGAAGAAGGTAGAAGCTTCATCTGAGGAGGAAGAAAAAGCTGTGGCTATGTTAGCCAAGAATTTCAGAAGATTTATGAGAGGTGATCGATTCAAAAAGAAGTTTTTTGAAAAAGTGAAGAAAGCTCCCAAAGAAGCTAAACTAGAGGAAGAAGAAAAGAAGGATCCCAGAGGGCCCAGATGTTTTGAATGCTCAGGTTTTGGGCATATCCGAGTTGATTGCAGGAATCTTAAGAAGGGCAAGGCGAAGGCATACAATGTGACTCTTAGTTATGAGTCAGAAGAAGAAGCTCCAGAGTCTAAAAAATTTATATCCTTTGTTGCCCCACATGCTGAAGAAGAAGACTCTTACTACTCGGAGCACAGTGATAATGGGGAAGAGCTCAAAGAGGCCTACAAGACACTCTATATAGAGTATGAGAAGCTGAGGGAAGGTCGCATGAAGTACCTCTATGATCTGAACAGTTTGCAGACTGAGAAGTGTTCATTGCTGCTCAGAATACAAGAGCTCAAGGAGAAGCTGCTAGAGACTCAGCTCTAGTTAGAATGAGTCACTGATGAGAAGCTGACTTGTATGCTGTCTATCCAGAAGAGTCCAGCTGACAAGACTAGTCTCAGGTATGTAGCTCCCTTTTCTGATGCTCCCTCTACTTCAAAGACTGTATTTGTGAAACCTACAGTCCCAGAGCCTCCTCCCACTGTTGAAGATAAAGGGAAGGACAAGGTTAACGATGATGTTCCAGGCACTCAGAAGCCTCATTCCATCAGAAGACCTCCCATATGCCATCACTGCGGCCTAAGTGGGCATGTTCGTCCTCAATGCTCTCTCCTAAAAGCTTAGAAAGCCAAGGCCAAGAAAGAAGTGCCCTGACAGGCTGATCATGGCACTAGACCTTCGGCCCAGTTCCAGACTCCATGGTATCAGGCCCCATACCATCAAGCACCAAGATATCAAGCTTTTTGGTCTCATGGACCACGATACTAGGCATCCCAGCATCAGCGGCCGTAGCAACGATTTGTACCGGCCAATCACAGTGGCAACTCCAAGAAAAAATCCAAGCAATCTATGAGGCCTCAGAAGGTGAAAGAAGAGTAGTACCTCAGTGAGCTATCTATCTGGATGCAGAGTATGATGGAGTGGATGATGCAGTCTTGCCAGCAACCACCTACAGGAAGGCAGGCTTGGGTTAAGAAAGACAGTCACCCCATGAGGGGGAACAGACGCACCTAGCAGGATCGGGTATTCATGCCTAGGATTTGGTTCCTAATCCTATGGCATCAGGTTTGATTGCTTATCTTACTTGTTATATCTTGTATGCAATCTAGGAACCAGTTGTGTTTTGCCCCCTATTTCTCTTAAGAGAAGTTTGCAGGTAATTTGTGGGGAAGAAAAAAAAAGTAGGTCAAGCGACTGCCTTTCTGTATTGGCATCATCAGGTTTGATCTTGCCTTGCATAAGATGTTTTTCCATATTGCATTTTTTAATAATAATAATAATAAAAAAATTGGGGAGAATTTGCAAGATTTTTTTTCTTGGCATAACAGATAATTGCATGTATTTTCTCTTGATATCTCAATTCTTTGAGTATTAATTTACTTTGCTTAGATATAATTGAGAGTCTCTGACTATAATTTGCCAAGTTGTTTTCCTGTATATGCAAAAGTAGGATAGCTTCTTTTCTTATGCAATGAAAAATGTGCACTATCCACGACCCTCCTAAAAGGTACATCTTTCCTTCTCTGACTTTGTGTTTCTAGAAATTTTGGATAAGAGAAGAGGTCTTTGATAAGATGGCCAAATTGACCACATGCTAGTTGAACCTAGAACCTAAAAACTTTAGCATTCCCTCTAGATTGCTGCATCATAAGAATCAAGCAGTAAATCATTTGAATTCTGTGCTCTAATTATTCACTGCTTATGTGCTGAATTTGATTTATGCCTTGCCCTCTACGTGCAAGTAAAACATTTACTTTGTCCTTCATGGTACAAGTAAAACAATTAGGTGCTGCATCTCAGGGGGAGTGTATCAGATGAGGGTGGCTAGGCCCTAGTAAATTATAAGGTTTGACTTTTGACTAATCTTGCATTGATTTTCTCTCTTGTCTGGGAAATCTAGTTGCTCTTTGTCATATCTATGATAGTCATACCTTGCGGGTTAAGTCTTCACACACACACGCATTGCATTTGTCTGTTTGAATTTTCTATGTCCAGGAAAATATTTGTGCTGATTAACATCTCAACTCTCTTTTATATCTCTGTTTAGTTTTGAGATGCTTTCTGATTGTGTTATCAGTGGATTATACATGCGTGTTCTAAAACTGACTTGATAAAACTTGATTTTTGTAAATTTTCCTCAGTTTTTTTTTTTTTTTTAGTGTGAAGCGTCCGGACGGTATCTCTTGGCGTCCGGACGGGAGGATTTTCGTTGTCCGGACGATATTTTCTTCTGGAGTCCGGACGGGCGGAGCTTAGTCGTCCGGGAAGGGATCAGGTTACGTCCGGACGTGCTCGGCAACCAACGGCCTGACGGTAAGGATATATCGTCCGGACGCTCTCGGCCAGTCTGCAAATTTTTGAGGCAATACACGTCCGAATGACATTAATACACCCTCTGGACGGGGACCCCACAGAGGCTATATATATCCCTGGTCACCATTTCTCCTACCTACCCCACCACAATCTCACTTTTTGGCTTTTAGTGAGTTATTTCTTGAGTGTTTTTGGCCTTCTCTCATCCCTCTTTGTCTTTTTGTGCATTAATCTCACAATTCAGGTATTCGTCTAGTCCTTTTCTCTTCAGTTTATTTTAACTGTTAGAATGTTGATCTCTTTAGGAATGTTTTTGAGATTATGAGATGCATATATTTGCCATGTTGGGATTATTTGTGGTGATACTTTGTGGGACTATAAATGTGATAATTTCTGTCTATTTTTAATAGTCCTTTGTACTGTCATTACTCTGCCATTTTTTTGAGACCTAACGAGTATATTTTTGGATTATTCTTGGCAAAATCCTGTTGGTCCCCTTTTGCAGTTCCCAGCGTACGGTCCGCCAGAGGACAGAGGAAGAGAGGAGCGCCCTACAGACTAAAATCATGGACCGCACAGTCATTGCGGAGCGCAATGTGGTTCGATCTGACATTATGGTGCCTCCGCTGGATAGTATTTATGAGACTATTCAGACTTACCACTGGGGATACCTCTACACCTGTGCCTGCATTGTTCTCACCAGGCTGGACAGACTCTTCTATGCCAACCTGGAGGTGGCGCAGGATGATGATCGTGGGATGGTCCTGCAGTCCACTGTTGACAGGCACATCATCACTGTTGATCCCCAGATCATCAGTCATTTCATAGGCGTTCCAGTCCTCGATCTGCCCGGCAGTCCTTATAATGAGGTGGTGCTTCCTCCCTCTATGGACGATCTCCGAGAGTTCGTCCATGCAGTTCCACAGGGAGAAGAGCGTGCTACCACCATCCGGATCAGCGAACTCTCTCCCACTCATCGCTTGCTGGCCAAGATAGTGCAGCACAACCTATGGCCAGTTGTCAGGCGCAGCGACCTGATTCTGAAGAAGGCTCAGTTCATGTATGCCATCCACCTCCGCTTGCCTTTCTGCTTGTGCAAGCATATTATGAGCGTCATGCTGGAGGCCCGTGATGAGGGTAATACCAGTCTCCCTTTTGGCTGCCTGCTCACTCAGATTATTCTTCAGTCAGGTATCAACATAACTAGAGAACCGAAGATGAAGATTCAGCAACCCATCAGCAAGCAGACTTTGATGAAGTCCAATGCACAGCTGCGGAGAGATGACTTCGATGATGAGGTGCCCATTCCTGCTGCCATGCTAGTCAGCTTTCCAAATATGGCTTCATCCTCTCAAACGGTCCCGCCTTCAGAGCCAAAGATCAATTTTTCACAGATCATGGAGGCCTTGGCTGCTATTCAGGGAGGTATGAGGACTATGCAGCAGTCCATCACTTCTATACAATAGGAGGTGCATTCCATCAACAAGCGGGTAGAACAGAATCAGCTGGATCTCAAGGAGTGCCTCAAGTACCATCATCCTAGCAGTAGTGATGATGAGGAGGATGCACCCATGGCAGTGGATGATTGAGTTTCTCTGGTTGTAATTTGTTTTTGGTAGTTATCTTTTCAGTTTTCTTTTGTGACATTTGTGTTATATTTAGCTACTTTTGTAAAACTGTTGAACTAATATTACTTTGTTTCCCGGGTCCTTCTGAGACCGTTAGGGGGACTAATTTTAATTATAGTGGTTTCTTTATTACGCTGTTTACCCTTTGTCCCTTTGTGACAAAAAGGGGGAGTAATTTTTATTTTTGGACCGGGAATGTATTTCGAAACCGGTCAAGTGATTTTTGTCCCAGAATGGCCAAAGGGGGATTTGTTAGGTTTTGATTGGCTACATTCTGGTTGACAAAATCACTTGTATGTATAGATTCTTTTATCAGGGATTCCACTATTCAGAGTGATGTCAGAAGATTCTGCACTGCTTACAAGTTATAAGATTTCGGTTCCCTGTTAGCCGTCCGGACGATCGTGCCATCCCGTCCGGACGCTCATTTGTCCACTGTTCCATCTGTCCGGACGATGTGCCATATCGTCTGGACGCCCAGACAGACCAAGCATCATCCGTTAGGACAACGTAGATTTCCGTCCGAACCCTCCACTCTATCGAGAAGCTTCTGTTCCAGCTTGCATCCGTCCGGATGTTTTAGCAGCCCGTCCGGACGCCTCTCAGTATTCGATCAAGCTTCAGATTCTTTCCAAGTTCATTTATGGGAAGATTGATGCAACCATCCGGACGACGTGGATTCCCGTCCAGACGCGCTTCTCCTTAAGGCAAGAATCGCAATTCAAATTCAACCGTTTGGACTCCAGTCTGTTATCGTCTGGACGCGCGTGCATCTAATATGGAAATTACGGATTCGACTTCAACCGTCTAGACGCCTGCCTTTCAGGGTCCGGACGCGCGCACAGTAAATATGGAAATTACGTGTGGAAGATCAAACGTCCGGACGGCCATCCCCCTTGGTCCGGACACGCGGAAGCCTTACATGGAAATTACTTGCAGCGGACGTGCGACCGTCCAGAAGATAGTGTCTCACCGTTTGAACACACCTCTTAAACAGGAAATATTTCTCAGCAAAATTTTTTGAAAAATCTGTCGCACAGTTGTTCGTCCGGACAGCCCATGTCCACCGTCCGGACGGTACCCGCATATATCACTGTAGTCGCCCATTCTGTACCTCAGCCTATAAATAGAGGCCCCTGGGCATTGAGAACTACAAGAATTCGGTATTGAATTCCACAAATGCTCAGAGAAGTTATTTTGAGAGATCATTGAGCTGATTAACTTTCCTCTGAAGCCATTGTAAGTGTGCTGTTGCAGCGCTACAACTGAAGTCTATCTTAGGGGTTGGCCCTAAGGCAAAGGATTCCATTGAAGACCCCTTCAGGTAGGAGATCTGGTTGGGAGGCGTTCGTGTTGGGTTACACGTTAGAGAGCAAGGTACGACCACTGCATCAGGGGTATGTGAGTGTTACTATCTTGTATCTAGTCTTGTCTTCTGAATAATGGATATCCTGGGTTTGGCTGCCCCGGAGTTATTTTTCTCTTAATTGAGTTTCCACTTCGTCAACAAAAATGTTTGTGTCTTTTATTTTCCGCATTATTATTTTTGTTGTACACTATTGCACACACTTGCCCTTTTATTTAGAAGTCAATTTTCACAATTCGAGCTTTGTAGCGCTTAATTAGGGCTGTAAACAAGCCGAGTCAAGTTTGAGCATTCTGAAAATGGCTTAGAGGACCTCTAAACAAGACAAGCTCGAGCTCAAGCCAGGCTAAGAAACCCTTGTCTGAACTCAAATTGTTAGGTGCATACCTTCTTAGCTCAAGCTCAGGCTTGCCAAAAAACTCAATTTCGAGTTGAGCCAGGTACACAAGCAGATCGAGTGGACTTGAGCTCGAGCTTGAGTTATCTAAATATAAACCTAGCAGCGCTAGAGTTTTGGGGAGGATAATCTTTCCTTCACAAAACCATGCCTATATCTAGTTACCTTATGGAACTAGACGGAAGAATACTGAAGCCCTTCAACTGGAGAAGAAGAGATGGAAAAATGGTCGAGAGAGGACTCTAGAACGTTGATGCGGCGAAGTAGGGAGGAGAGAGAAGAGAAGAGAATGAGTCCCTTAGATTTCATGGAAGGGTGGATTCTGAGATTGTTGGTGGTGGTGTTTGTATTGGCTTTAGGGATGAAGAATGTGGGTGTTTGATACACTCTATTTTAACTGCGAGAAGAGCTGAGGAAGAGAAGTATTCTGGAGGAAATTTTGCAAAGATCGTAGAAGATGAAACAATGTATGCCAAAGTTCAAAACAAATGAACAGTGAGGAATATGGCGTCTTGTGATCAACGGTTAAGAGGGACTTTGGAAAATACGATGCATAAGATCACGCATGGATTAGAGTGAGATTTAATGCTGGTCAATGGCAGTGGGTAATGTGTGAAGGAAGTGGAAGCCAGTTGGTAATGTGAGATTTAATGCTGGTCATGCATGATTAAATCTCAATGGTTACCAAACGGGTATTGAGCGAGTTGTTGAATAAACAGGTTTATTTACAGCCCTACCCTCAATGGGTACCATCCACTGTATAGACTCACTTGCATCCAATTGGATGTTTAGCAAGTGGTAGATCAGTGAGGATCCATTATTATTTTCTTCAAGAGCGTGAATTTCATTTTGCTTAGCCTCACGCCAATTTGGGTACTTAACAGCTTGATGGAAAATCTTAGGTTCAAAATGGGATAAAACAGACAAATTAAAATGTTTATAAGCAGAAGAAAGTTTATTATCATAAGAAAGGAATAAAGAAAGAGCATAAGGTATACCTTATGGTGTGGAATCATTGTTCTTAGGAATAGATGGGAGTGGGTGAGAATAAGCTGCCAGTTGACATTAAAAAGCCTACAAAATATCCAGGCATACGACTTGTTGGTACAGATTTCGGTATGGTGTGACAGCTCGCTCTACAATGTTCTTCACATCCAATGTTCGCTGCAAAACAGACAAAGCCAAGAGAACACGCCCGGAGTTGGCCGGCGTTCCTCCCTCTGATGCCTAAATCAGTGTTTCCGTGTAAAGTATACCCAAGTATAATAATATCAGTCTTGTTTTCATACCTGAGGTCTTGGCCTATTTATAAGCTGAATGATACCTTCACCGCCTTAGGGTTTCTTCTTCTTTCTCTCCCTTGACCTAGGAGCGCCTCCAAAATCAGATCTTTACTCGGAATCCTCTACCTTCCAAACTGAGGTCGTTTCCTTATTAGCCTCAAAGCGAGATTCACGGCAACAAATCTGGGATTAGTGTTAATCTTGGATTTATGGGGACCGTGCGTGATTCAGAAATATTCGGGATCGCATATATTGGATCCCTAGCCCGTTACGCTGGTCCCAGAATAATAAATACCTGGGGCTCCTAGGTATTTACTCTTACAGGTTAATATCTGATGGGCCTCAGATCCATATTCACAAGTGAGCCAATGTGGGCCCAAAGGCTCGTAATTCCTGAAGTGGGCCGTACTGAGCTGAATTATTCCCAACAGTTACCCCCCAATTCCCTTGTCCGAGCTTAGAATTCAGATAATGGGAATTTTGTCATATTCATAGCCCAGGCCTCGGCTTTTCCTGAGGCTTCGAATAATTTATCATTTCCTTGTACAATTTACCATTATGGCGCCCACGTTTAAACACTTTGAACTCCCGCCAGCTTTAACCATCTGGATTCCATGTCCGTAACGTCACCAGGGACATGCACCCGTTATCTTTGCACCTCAAATGTCGCTTGACTTCTGACATTTCGACCATTATGCTTCCTGGGGTATGACAGTTTGGGTTTGTACCGAATGTATTTAATGATTACCTGCTGCCATCCATTGCACTACTGCCAGGTGTCCTGGGAGTTCAACTGACACCTTGTGATGAGTTGTCTCTATACCCCAAACGTCGCTTCACCCCTGACATTCCAACAGTTACACTACCCATGATATGACGGTCTGAGTCTTTACTTGAGGCATTTAATGACAGCCATTGTACCATCGCTACATGTTCTGGGGGTTTCTAGTATAAATACCCCATACCTTCCGCATTTAGCTGTATTTAGCTCTCCTTCATTTGTGCCCTTTGCTCTCTGCCTTTGAAATTTTCCTCTCCCTTCTCTCACGCTTTGCAACCCAACCTCTGCTCACCAGTGAAAATGTCTTCCTCCACCAGCACTTCCTTCTTCGGCAATGACCTCTTCAGGGAAGAAAACCCTTTCTCCAGTCCAGCCTTCTGCGATGAAGACCAACCCATGGGGGCTATTGAAGGTGGGGAAACCTTGGCTACGAACTAGGTCACTGTCACCGGAGATATTCCTCTAGACATGAAGTGTAATGCCCAGTAATTTCAATCTCTTAAGAAATCATTGATATTGTTGAGGAGGCAATATCCACATGCTTTTATAAGCAAACCTAAAGTTGTTTTGAAAACTTAAAAGATCAAAACCTAAAAATCCTTAAAAACCTAAAAGTAACATTTAAGCTTTAAACTTTGATTGAACCGAAAACAGGTCAAACAGACTCAGATTTAGTTAATTCAAAGACCGTGGTGCTCACAATAGAAATATATATCACATGGTAAAATTTTGTGAAAAGTCCACATGTTGACTTTTGGATTTGTAGTTGACTATTTAGGTGCCAAGTGGCACTTTTGGTTAAACTTTGACCTTTAAATTTAGGCTTGATAAAAATGTTTTTACGGCTTATAATTACTCAATATAGTATATATATAGTTTATACTTGAATCCTGTGAAGTCAGAATTCAATTTAGTAACAGTTGACTTTTTATCCAAAACCGGTGCCTAAATAACCCAATTGTCGATATTAAACGAAAAACTGTCAAAGAAAAATATCTCCATGCTTCTAGAAACATTTATGTATAAAAGACAAGAGTAATGATGAAAGGATAGAATATCTCAAGAGTAATCATGACAAGAAAGAAAAATCAATAAAGCAAGTGTGAACGCAAAAAGTGGTTTAAAGATATTTTGGCTTTATAGACAGAAACTTTGGCTTGACCGGAACTAAGTAAAAAGAAACTCGAAATGAGTTGAACCCAAAAGAGAAAGTATTTTTCTTAAAGTCCTCTATCTACCCTCAAAATTTCACATCAATCGGAGTAGGTTTGATGATCGAAATAATTCTCAGAGTAGGCTACCCTCTAGTTGGACGAAAATTCTAAAATCCAAATAAATAATAAAGTAAGGACTAGTTTGCAAGACATTATCCAATAAGCTAATTCTTTTATTACATTTTGCACCTTAATACCCCTACTTTCCTCCTATAAATAATCATGCAAGGGTCTTAGTCTTTCCACACAAATCATAGACAACTTTCAAGAAAGCTTTTGCTTTGGTTTTCTCTCCCTTTTTCTCTCCTTCTACCACACAACCACTTTGGTGTTCTTGAAGTTATTTTTCTCTCCAAATCAAATTGGTAAGTAAATCTTGACACCTATTCCTTACTATTTGATTTCATTTCTTGTGTATGTATTACTACAGAGTTAGTTTGACCACTCATATCTTATTATTTATTTATTACTACAGAGTTGGTTTGACCACTCATATTTTATTATTTATTGCATTCCTGCAAAGTGGCTCTGCCGCTAATTTCCCTATCCCTTTACATATTTATCTTAGCATTTGCATTCCTACAAAAGACTTATGAGTGATTTTAATTGATAACTAAAAACGATGAGTAAAGTGATGTAAAAATATACACAGTTTTAATATTGGAAAAAGGACTGATGTATATATCATCTTCTTTGTATATATTTGTTACAGAAAAGGAGCTAAGAAACTACACCAAGGAGAGTAAGTATGGATGTACTTACTGAGGAATGATTCTATGTTTCATTAGGACTGTGTGGTGTGGGTTTATTACATGTGGTTGTTCATGCATTGCATGTTGTGTCCAATTAATATAACGGCTGAGGTGATAGCCATCAACAAGCTGATGTAGTAGCAAGTGGAAGGAAGGCTAGTCAGTGGACCCAGGGGGTTCATAGTGACCCAGGGGAGTCCGAAGTCCTCATATATAACTACTGTTGGGACCGGTAGGATTCCACTGAAAACAGGTAAGACTTTAAGTGTGAGGCAAAGGACATGAACGGGTTTGGATTCCTAAGAACGAGAGGTCTGAGAAAGATGATCATAAAACACCAAACTAAATGGTTACTACGATGCACATTCATACAACCTTTGCATTTGTATTATTTATAAACTGTTATTAATCTGATGGTAACTTAGATATGAAAATGGATGACTCACTTGTTTGTCTATGTAAATATGATAACGTCATATTTGCAAAGTTACTGATGCAGATTTGGAGAACGAAGGCATGGACCCATATGCCAGTTTTGATGGTTTCAAAAACCATCAATGAACTATTATGTGCTAGTTTAGAAATTACTAGTTGTGCTTATGTGTGATTTGTTTTATGGCATGTAAATATTTATAACGATGTCATGTTTGGCATGTTTTATGTTATATGCTTATGTGCCGTCTGTGGCACTAATTTTGAAGCACCTAGTGTGCATATGGCATGTAAAGATAAACCTAAGTAACTTTTAATAAACGTATCGAGGTATTTTAGTCAGCTCTAATGTGTTATGCTATCAATTCCTAAGTCTTTAGAAGAAAAAAATATATATTCCGTTGCGAGAGTTTATCTTTGATGTAGTAATGTCACGTGGAAACCGGAGGTTTCTGCTTACGAATTTGCAGGCTCAAATTTGGGGCGTTACATGAAGTATGCCTGCAGGTTACGCTCTAAATACATGGTGGCAGACGAGCTCTACCTCTAGCATAACTTTGATGTCCCGCCGTCCATGCGCCTTCATTTTCTCGGGGCTGACCAGCACATCTTCCCGAAACCCAGTTCCAGGGACATTTGTTTCTATAGACGGATGCTTATGGTGGGTCTCCGCGTCCCTCTTCAACCCATCGCCTGGGAACTATTGCATTACCTCTAGCTGTCCTCGTTTGAAGTGATGCCTAACGGGTGGAGGCTCTTTCTCGTCTCCTACATAATATGGCTAGAGATGAACCCCGGCATTAGATGTCTATTCCAAAGTTCTTTGCTATCTACCGGCATGTATACTCCAAGACCGGAACCCTGGCCTTCATTGTCAGGGCGAAGCAACAGTTTGTCACATTAAAACAAATTTATTCCAATAACAAATATTGGGATAAAGAACTTTTCAACGTCTCGAGGGAGTGGGAATCTTCTTCCTCCTAGACGGTTCCTGAGTGTTAGTATTTTATGTTGGTTACATTCTGGATGACAAAAACACTTTATGTAATGGTTGCAATTTAAAAAGGATGATCGGTTTCTATTCAGAGTCTTCACGTAATATGGACAATGTTCATTTCAAGTCATGTGACTAATCACAAGTTTCTAGAACATGTCAGTAAAGATTCCATGTAGTTTCCAAGTCAAAACAACCGGTTCCTGTGCAACCGTCTGGACGAGCCTTTGAAGGCGTCCGGACGCCTCGCAGTGCCTAGAAGCTTCAGCGTTGAAGATGTTTGGATGTCAGAACAACACCATCCGGACAATACGGCAAGCATCTCCAATTTCTACATAGAGTTGGATTTTTAGTCGACATTGTTTGGGAAGTCTCTGCAAGACGTCCGGACGACGTGGCAAAACGTCCGGACGCTGTCCAGCATTTTAGAATATTCCAGACTTCCTTCTCGAGCGCAGAAAGGAGTTACAACGAAGATTGTCTGGACGCTCGGCCAAGCCGTCCGGACGTGGACCTGTTATGGAAAGAATTGCGCTATTCTGGAAAGCAATCGCAGAAGACCGTCCAGATGAGGCTAACTTCTGTCTGGACGCTCGATAGCCAGAGTTCAAATTTGAGCAGATTTAGGTAATATAAGCCTATAAATAGAGGGCTCTAGGCTTGTAATTTGTATGAATTCTGTATCCAATTCCATAGTGCTTAGAGAGGGTATTTAGGGAGAATTGAAGATCCGCTAGCTCTCTAGCCGTTGCCGGTGTGTGCTCAACAGTTCATGTAAAGTCTATCTTAGGGGTCGGCCCTAAGGTAAAGGAATCCATCAAAGACCCTTTCAAGTAGAAGACTTGGTTGGGAAGCATTCACGATGGGCTTCGTGTTATAGTTAAAGGTATGACTACTGCAATGGGTTTTGTGAGTACGAGTACTTTGTAACTTGCTTTGTCTTTGGATAGTGGATTTCCTGGGTTTGGCTGCCTCGAAATGGTTTTTTTCTTTACAGAGTTTCCACTTCGTCAACAAATATCTTGTCCCTTTTATTTTTCTGCATTTAAGATATTTTGTTGCATACAAACATACACTTGGTTGTTAGAAGTCATTATTTTATTTTTTAATTGGTATCAGAGGTACACTCTATTTAAGATTTATTTCTTGAGTGTGATCTATTTGACTTCAATTATTGTTATATAATATCTCAATCTCTTCGTTGCATTCCTGCCTTTGATGGCACGAATTATGGGTATCGGAAAGCTCGTATGTGCTTCTTTTTAAAATCTATTGATCTTTGGAAAATTGTAGAAACTAGTTGGATTAAACCAGAGGCTACAATTGACGAATTATCTGTTGCTCAAAATAGTACACGACTTTCTAATGATAAAACCCTCCATGCTCTATGTCAAGCGCTTTCCCCATCTGAATTCGCAAGAATTTCAAATTGTAATTCCACTAAAGAAGCATGGCAAATCTTAGAAACAACATATGAGGGCACCAAACTTGTTAAATTCGCCAAGCTCTATATGTTGATTTCTAGATTTGAAGAAATTAAGATGGTAGAGAATGAGACATTCGGTGAGTTTTACACCAGGATCAATGACTTGAGAAACTTGATGGTGAGTCTCGGGAAGAAGGTCTCTAATGCAAAACTCATCAAAAAAATTCTAAGGTCTTTGCTAGAGCATTTCAGGACTAAAGTAACTTCCATTGAAGAAAGCAAGGATTTAGATTCTATGAAGATTGAAGAGTTGGTGGGATCTCTTCAAACTTATGAGTATTCCCTACCCCCAGTCAAGAAAGCAAAGGGGATGACCTTCAAAGCAACTAAAAGCAAAGTCCTATCAGATGAAGACTCAGATAATGAAGAAGAGTTAGTCATGATCGCCAACAAGATCAATAAATTGATGAAGATTGATAAATTCATTGAAGGACTGAGGGAAACTCCCAGTGAAGCCGAGCCAGAAGAAGATCCTAGAGGTCAGAGATGTTGTGAATGCTCCGGGTTTGGGCATATGAAAGCTGAATGTACAAATCTTAAGCAGGCTAAGGGGAAGGCGTACATTGTAACTCTCAGCGATGAGTCTGAAAAAGAAGACGAATCTATTGAGAATTTTCTAGCCTGTGTGGCTCCACATGAAGACCAGGACGATCTTCACTACTCTGAGCACAGTGATGAAAAACTAAAAGAGGAATATTGTGTCTTGTACATGGAACTCATGAAGCTGAGAAAGTCCAACCAGAAGAAGGTGATGAAGATGAACACTATGAAGACAAAAAGAGACACCTTACTTCAGAAGATCACAGAATTAGAAGATAAATTGATGGATGCACAATTACAGTTGGAGAAGTTCTTAGACAACAAGATAGCTCAGATGCTGACAGGTCATAAATGCTCATCTAACAAAACTGGTCTCGGGTATGTAACTGTTGATTCCTTCAACATTGCTTCTACTTCTAGAATTGTGTTTGTGAAGCCCTCAAGTTCAGAGCCTCCGAATAACAAAGGTAAGGCTATTATGGTTTCATGTGAGAATGATAATACTACACCTGCAAAATCCGAGCATTCTCTTGGGAGAAGCCTACCTACGTGTCATAATTGTGGGATGGTGGGACATATTAGACCAAATTGTGGTCAGTTAAAATTCTCAAGAACTTGGAATAAGAAGAATGCTCCTAAGAAAAGAAAAAGATGCTGAAGAACATTCCAAGACAAAATATGTCCCTCCATATAGGAGACAACCCATTTAAAAGTTTGTCCCTGTTTACCATCACTGTGGGTTGAGCGGTCACATACGACCCAATTGCCCGCACGTACTCGTTCAGAGGTCTAAAGTGAAGGAGTTGCCAAAGAAAGATTATGCAAGCACCAAACCTCCTAGGAAGCATCAGGCTCAGAGGAAACTATCAAGGTATGCTTCTATGTACAAAACTCCCATATGTCACCAATGTGGAGTTCATAATCATGTCAGACCTTGGGGTCCTCAGCCTTAGAAGGAGCCACCTAGAAAGTCTAGACCTCATGCAAGATGTCCTACTTCAAGGCATCAGCGACAACAACAGAGGTTTGTTCCTGTAAAACAGTCCTGGTTCCAAAGAAGAACAAATCTCAGCATCGTGAGGCAAAGCCGCAGAAGCCTAAAAAGGATCCATCCTATGAAGAATTGCCAATTGCTGGTAGCTTTATAAGGAGCTTGATCAGATATATGGAACTGTAGCCGAAGAATGAAGGACAGGATAGTCACACTCACTTCCTTAGGGGGAGCAGACCCACCTAGTAGATGAGGTCACACATGCCTAGGATTGTGGTTCCTAAATCCTAGTGCATGTCAGGTACACTTGCTTTGCATCTTTTTTATTGTCATATCTTGTGCGTGCTTTGCATATTTGTTATGGAACCAATTTTTTTCTATCCCTATATAGTTTCTCTTGTTGTCTTGAGAAATTTCTGCAGGTATTTCATAGGGATGACAAACAAAGCATATCGGGCGAGTGCTTTTTTGTCTTAGTATAGTCAAACCTCTCTCCCTGAGGTCAGGTTTGCTCTTACCTTACATGCTTGGACTAAACTGTCTTTTTTTGTGTAGCATGTTTTTGTTGTTTTTATTTTCAACAAAAAAGGGGAGGGGGGGATTTGATGCAAGGTGTCTTCTAAATTTTTTAGCTATCTCATGTATATTTATTTGTTTTGACAGTTCTTTGTGCTTTGATAGAATATACATTCATATGGTTAAGATTCTAAGTCTGATATGTGCTGAGTTTTCCTGCTGCATCTTTACTAGATAGTTGCTTTCCTCATGCGATGAATATGTGCACTATCCAAGGTTCCCTTAAGGTACATTTTTTATCTCTAATTTTTTGCTTCTGAAAATTCTTTTGAGAGAGATTGTTTTTATGTGCTAAGATGGTCAAATTGCCAACTCACTAGTTGAACCTAGCCCCAGAAATTTTAGCCTTCTCTTTAAGTTGCAGCACCAAAAAGAAACAAGCAGTTGTCTCTTCTGAGCTTATTGATTATATGAATAAATTTACTGCTTCTGTGCTGATACAACTATATATCTTGTCCTTCAGGGTGCAAGTAAAAATTTTATCTTGTTCTTCATGGTGCAAGTAAAACAAAAAAATTAGTGTTGCTTCTTAGGGGGAGAGTATCAGATGAGGGTGACTAAGCCTCAATAAGATAAGGTTTGACTTTTGACTGATCTAACTGTGAATTTCTCTCTTATTTAGAAAATTCAGGTGCTTTAAATCATATCAACGAAGATCATACCTTATTGAGAAAGTCTTCACACACACATGCATTGCATGAGTTTAGTTGACTATTGAAAAATTTTTGTTTGTAGGGAAATTTATGCTCATTGATTACTGGACTCTTCTTTATATGTTTGCATATTTTTGACGAGCTATCTGACTGTTTTCTCAAGTTTAGTTACATGTGTGTGCTGATTTCTTGTTGAAGACCTAACCTTATTTCTTTTCTCTTTTTTTTTTTTTTTTTTTTTTTTTGGTTATGTTTTTTCTTTATACTCTGTTTACCCTTTGTCCTTTTGTGACAAAAATGGGGTGTATTTTTTTTTTTGAACTGGGAATATATTTCCAAACCGGTCAAGTGTTTTTTGTCCCAGAATGGCCCAAGGGGGAGTTTGTTAGTATTTTATGTTGGCTACATTCTGGATGACAAAAACTGTTAGTCTGTAATTGGCTGCATTCTGTTGGACAAAATCACTTCTATATAATGATGCATTTAAATAGGGATTCAGCTATTCAAAGGCCTTCTAGAAGATTCTGCACATTCTACAAGTCAGAGAAATTGAATCCCTTGTAGTCATCTAGACGACGTGATATACTGTCCAGACGCCCAACTGTCCAAAGCATCATTCGTCCGGACAACGAGAACTTTCCGTCCGGACCTTCCTCTGTGCCGAGAAGCTTCGAACCGCTCCAGCTTGCATCCGTCTGGACGTTTCAGCAGCACATCCCGACACCACTCAGTGTTTGATCAACTATGGGATTTCTTTCCAAAAACACAGATATGGGAAGATCGCTGCAACCGTTTAGACAATGTGGATTCCCGTTCGGACGCGCTCATCCATAAGTCAAGTTGCGCATTCAAAATTCAGATGTCTGTACGACAATCTTCATGGAAAGCCGATTGCACAGTTGTCTGGACAATCATTCCAATGGTTTGGACGCACGAAGCTTTAATATGGAAATTGCGTGCAGCGAAGGTGCGACCATCCGGACGACAGGGCAACACTGTCGGGACGTGGCTCAAATTTGGAAAGAATTTTAGCGAAATTTTGGAAAGCCGATTGCACAGTTGTCCGTCTGGACACCTTATGCCTACTGTCCGGATGGCACCTAGGTTTATCACGCCAAACGCTCATTTGAACTTGCAGCCTATAAATAGAGGTCCCTAGGCTTGAGAACTGCAAGAATTCGTTATTGAATTCCATAGTGCTTAGAGAGTTATATTCTTAGAGTTATTGTGCTGAGTTAGTCTCTCTCAAGCCGTTGCCGTTGTTTGCTTTTGCTGTGCTGAATTGAAGTCTATCTTAGGGGTTGGCCCTAGGGTAAAGGATTCCATTGAAGACCCCTTCAAGTAGGAGACTTGGTTGGGAGGCGTTCGTGTTGGGTTACACGTTAGAGTTCAAGGTACGACCACTGCATAAAGTTATATGAGTGCTACTGCTTTGTAACTAATCTTGTCTTTTGAATAGTGGATATCCTAAGTTTGGCTGCCTCGGAGTGGTTTTTCTCTTATTGAGTTTCCACTTCGTTAACAAAATTCTTGTGTCTTTTAAATTCCGCATTGAAATTATTTTGTTAACACTTTGTGCACACACACACTTGTTTTAAATTAGAAGTCATTTTAATTTTCAATTAGTATCAGAGCTTGGTACACTCTGTTTAGATTCAATTCTTGAGTGTTAATCTTTCCTTTTTGACTTCTATTTGATAAAATGTGTCAAAGTCTTAATACTATTCCTGCCTTTGATGGTACGAACTATGGCTATTGGAAAGCTCATATGTGGTTCATTTTAAAATCTATTGATTGTTGGAGTATTGTTGAAACTGGTTGGACTAAGCCAACGGATCCAATTCTCGAACAAGTCACTGAGAAAAACGCACGACTTTCCAATGGTAAAGCCCTCCATGCTCTTTTTCAAGCTCTTTCACCATCTGAATTCCCAAGAATCTCAAATAGTGAATCCGCTAAAGAAGCGTGGCAAATTTTGGAAATAACATATGAAGGCACCAAACTTGTTAAATCTGCCAAACTTCAAATGTTGATTTCTAAATTTGAAGAAATTAAGATGTTGGAGGATGAGACATTCAGAGAGTTTTACTCCAAGATGAGCGACCTAAGAAACTCAATGGTGAGTCTTGGGAAAATTGTCTCGGATGTAAAACTCATCCGTAAAATTCTAAGATCTTTGCCTGAGTGTTTCAGAATCAAGGTAACTACAATTGAAGAAAGCAAAGATCTGGAAGAAATGAAGATTAAAGAGTTGGTGGGATCTCTTCAAACTTATGAGCTGTCCTTGCCCCCGGTTAAGAAGCTGAAAACCATTGCCTTGAAAGCCTCCAAGAAGAAGGTTGAAGTCTCATCTGGAGATGACTCTGAGGATGAAGAAAAAGATGTGGCCATGTTGGCCAAATTTTTTGGAAGATTAATGAGAAATGAGCGGTTCAAGAAGAAGTTTTCCGAAAAAATGAAGAAGGTCCCCATATGTTAGTTTATAATTGGCCACATTTTGTTGGAAAAAATCATTTCTTTGTAAAGATGCTTTTTAATAGGGATTCCGCTATTCAGAAGTGCTTCCAGAAGATTTTACACAGTTTGCAAGTCAGAAAATCCGGTTCCCTATCAGCCGTCCGGGCGACGTGTCATACCGTCCGGACGCCCAGCTGTCCAAAGCACCAGCCGTCCGGAAGACTACCATCTGGATGCACATCAGACTAAAGCATCATCCGTCCTGATGACGTGGATTCCCGTCCGGACCTTCCTTTGCATCGAGAAGCTTCGAAATGCTCCAGCTTGCATCCGTCCAGATGATTCAGCAGCCCGTCCGGACGACTCTCAGTGTTCGACAAGGTACAAGATTTCTTTCCAAAAAACAGATATGGGAAGATCGCTACAACCGTCTGGAAGACGTGGATTCCTATCCGGACGCGCTCATCCATAAGGCAAGTATTGTAATTCAAATCCAGACGTCTGGATGCCAGTCATCATGGTCCAGATGCGCGAGCATCAGGAATGGAAATTGCATGGATTAGATCATTCGTCCGGATGACCATCCTCTTGGTCCGGATGAGCGAAGCCTCTATATGGAAATTACTTGAAGCAGACGTGCGACTGTTCGGAAAACAGGGCACCACCGTCCGGACGCAGCTCATTTCAGGAAAGAATTTCAGCGAAATTCTCGAACAATTGATCGCACAGTTGTCCGTCCGGACGGCCCATGACTACCGTCCGGACGGCGCCTAGTTTTTATCAAGCCAGACGCTCATTTGAACCGTCAGCCTATAAATAAAAGTCCTTAGGCTTGAGAACAGCAAGAATTCAGTATTGAATTCCATTAGTGCTTAGAGAGCTATATTGTGAGATTATTGAGCTGAGTTGATCTCTCTGAAGCCGTATCTGTGTGTGCTGTTGCTGCGCTTAATCTGAAGTTTATCTTAGGGGTTGGTTCTAAGGTAAAGGATTCCATTGAAGACCCCTTCAGGTAGGAGACCTGGTTGGGAGCCGTTCGTGTTGGGTTACACGTTAGAGAGCAAGGTACGACCACTGCATTAGGGGTATGTGAGTGTTACTACTTTGTATCTAGTCTTCTGAATGGTGGATATCCTGGGTTTGGCTGCCCCAGAGTGGTTTTTCTCATATTGAGTTTTCCACTCCGTTAACCAAAATTCTTGTGTTATTTAATTTCCGCACCGTTATTATTTTGTTAACACTTTGTGCACACACACACACTTAGAAGTCAATTCCAATTTTTCAATTGGTATCAGAGCTTGGTACACTCTATTGAGATTTATTTCTTGAGTGTTATTTTTTTTTTACTTCTATCTAAAAATTTCTCAAACTCGTAATACTATTCCTACCTTTGATGGTATGAACTATGGCTATTGGAAGGCTCTTATGCGTTTCTTTTTAAAATCTATTGACTGTTGGAGTATTGTTGAAATTGGTTGGACTAGACTAGCGGATGCAGCACTCGAACTAGTCCCACAGAAAAACAAACGCCTTTCAAATGATAAAGCCCTCCATGCTCTATGTCAAGTACTTTCACCATCTGATTTTACAGAAATTTCAAACTGTGAATCTGCTTAAGAAGGATGGCAAATCTTGGAGACAACATATGAAGGCACTAAACTTGTAAAATTTGCCAAACTTCAAATGTTGATTTCCAGATTTGAAGAAATTGGAGAGTTTTACTCCAAAATGAGTGACCTAAGAAACTCCATGGTGAGTCTTGGAAAGCCCGTTTCGGATGTAAAACTCATTCAAAAAATTCTAAGATCTTTGCTTGAGCGTTTCAGGATCAAGGTGACTACAATCGAAGAAAGCAAAGATTTAGAAGAAATGAAGATTGAAGAGTTGGTGGGATCTCTTCAAACTTATGAGCTGTCTCTACCCCTGGTCAAGAAGCTAAAGACCATTGCCCTGAAAGCTTCCAAGAAAAAGGTAGAAGCGTCATCTGAAGATGGCTCTGAGGAGGAAGAAAAAGTTGTGGCTATGCTGGCCAAAAATTTTAGAAGACTTATGAGAGATGACCGATTCAAGAAGAAGTTTTCTGAAAAGATGAAGAAAGCTCCCAGAGAAGCTGAACCTGAGGAAGAAGAAAAGAAGGATCCTAGAGGTCCAAGATGTTTTGAATGCTCAGGATTTGGGCATATACGAGCTGATTGTGGGAACCTCAAGAAGGGCAAGGGAAAGGCTTAAAATGTGACTCTTAGTGATGAGTCAGAAGAATAAGCTCCTGAGTCTGAAAAATTTCTAGCCTTTTGTAGCTCCTCTTGTTGAAGAGGAGGATTCTTATTACTCGGAGCATAGTGATAATGGGGAAGAACTCAAAGAGGCATACAAAACACTCTATGTAGAGTATGAAAAGCTGAGGGAAGGACGTAAGCAGCACCTTCATGATCTGAACAGTTTGTAGACTGAGAAGAGTTCATTGTTGCTCTGAGTACAAGAGCTCGAGGAAAAGCTACTAGAGATGCAGCTCCAATTAGAAAGAGTCACTGATGAAAAATTGACTTGCATGCTGTCCATTCAGAAGAGTCCAACCGACAAGACTGGTCTCGGGTATGTAGCTCCTCCCACTGACACTCCCTCTACTTCCAAGACTGTATTTGTCAAACCTGTAGTACCAGAGCCTCCCCCCATTGCTAAAGATAAAGGGAAGGACAAGATTAATGATGATGTTCCAAGCATTCAGAAGCCTCTTTCCATCAGAAGATCTCCTATATGCCATCACTGCGGTCTAAGTGGGCATGTCCGACGCCAGTGCTCCCTCCTTAAAGCACAAAAGGAAAAGGCCAAGAAAGAAGTGCCCAGACAAGCTAATCATTGCACTAGACCTCTAACCCAGCATCAGACTCATGGTATCAGGCACCTTACCAAACTCTATGGAGGCAAGCACCAAGGCATCAAGCTCCTCAATATCAAGCCCCTTGGTCTCACGTACCTTAGCGCCAGGCATTTCAACATCAGCAACCTCAGCAGTGATTTGTACCTACCAATCACAGTGGTAAAACCAAGATCAAATCCAAGCACTATAAAAGGTCGCAAAAGGTGGAAGAGGATCAATACCACAATGAGCAACCTATTTGTATGCAAAGCATGATGGAGTGCATGGGTCAACAGATGAATTCTTGCCAGCAACCACCCACTGGAAGGCAGGCTTGGGTCAGGAAGAAGAATAACATTCACCCCATGAGGGGGAATGGACGCACCTAGCAAGAGAAGGTGTTCATGCCTAGGATTTGGTTCCTAATCCTACGGCATCAGGTTTGATTGCTTAACTTTTACTTGTTATATTTTGTATGCAATCTAGGGACTAGTTTTGTTTTGCCCCCTATTTCTCTTGAGAGAGCATTGCAGGTACTTGTTGGGGAAGACAAAAAAAGTAGGTCGAGCAACTGTTTTTCTGTATTGGAATCATCGAGCTTACACAGGTTTGATCATGCCTTGCATATGATGTCATTTCTATATACCATTTTTTTAATTAAAAAAAAGGGGGGAGAAATTGCAGGAAATTTTCCTTTATTGGCAGATCAGATATTGCATGTGTTTTCACCGGATATCTCAATTCTTTATGCATTAATCTACTTTGGTTAGATATGATTGAGAGTTCATGACTATATCTGCCAAATGTTTTCCTGTATATGCAAAAGTTGGATAGCTTCTTTCTTCATGCAATGAAAATGTACACTATCCAAGACTCCCTTAAAGGTACATCCTTCCTTCTCTGACTTTTTGTTTCTAGAAATTCTGGATAAGAGAAGAGGTTTGTGATAAGATGGCCAAATTGACCAAATGCTAGTTGAACCTAGAACCTAAAAATTATGGCACTCTCTCTAAGTTGCAGTATCAAAAGAATTAAGCAGTAATTCTTCAGTTTTCTAGGCTATATGCTTACTCTCACTGCTTTTGTGCTGAAATAAGCCATGTCCTTCATGGTGCAAGTAAAATTTTACCTTGTCCTTCATGATACAAGTAAAACAATTGGGTGTTGCATCTTAAGGGGAGTGTATCAGATAATGGTGGCTAGGCCCTAGTAAGTTATTAGGTTTGACTTTCAACTAATCTTTCACTAGTTTTCTCTCTTGTTTAGAAAATCTGGTTGCTCTTTGTCATATAAGTGAAAGTCATACCTTATAGGAAAAGTCTTCACACACACACACACATTGCATGAGTTGAGTTGTCTATTTAAATTTTCTGTCTACAGGAAAATCTTTGTGCTGATTGAAATCTGAACTCTCTCTTATATCTCTGCTTAGTTTTGACATACTATTTGATTGTGTTATCAGTTGATTACACATGTGTATTCTGCAGCTGACTTTAGGAAAATTATTTTTTGCAAATTTTTCCTTAGTTTTCTGCATTTTTAGTGTGAAGCGTCCGGACGGCCTCTCTTTGCATCTGGATGGTGTAGCTCAGGCGGCCGGACAGTACTCCTGTTTGTCCTGACGCGCGGGGCTCCGACGGCTGGACGGTAGGGTTAGACGTCAAGACACGCGCGACCTGTCCGCATGTTTCCGAGGCAGCGCGCGTCCGGAAGATGTTAATGAACCATTCGGACCGAGACCCCACAGCCTCTATAATAATAGGCCGCTGCATGTCAAGAGCTACCCCACCCAAAATCTCTCTTTTGGCCTCTAGTGAGTTATTTCTCGCGAGTTTTTGCATCATCTCGCCCTTTCTTGTCTTTTTGTGCATTAATCTCTCATTCCAGGTATTTTTCTAGCCGATTTCTTTTTAGTTTATTTTAAAATGTTAGAATTTTGATTATTTTGGGAATGTTGTTGAGATTATAACATGCATAGTTGTGATATCTACTGTGCTGGGATTCTTTGGTTTGGTATTTTTGTGGACAGTACGTTCTGCCTGTTTTAAAAGTCCCTTTTACTACTGTTTTACTGCTGGATTTTCTATGTGCATTAATAAGATTATTCCTTTTTTGGATTATTTTTGGCAAATCTTATTGGTTTCTTTTGCAAAATCATGTCTGCAGGTAGTTCACAGCGCAGGGTTCGTCAGAGGACAGAGGGAGATAGAGCAGCCCTTAGAGCTAAGATCATGGACTGCATAGACATTGCTGAGAGGAATGTGGTCCGTTCCGACATTATGGTGGCACCTCTGGATAGTATCCATGACACTATCAAGATCTATCATTGGGGATATCTTCAAAGCTGTGCCTGTGTTGTTTACACCAGGCTGGTCCGACTATTCTATGCTAACCTTGAAGTGGTTCAGGATGATAATCGAGGGTTGGTTCTTCAGTCCACTGTAGGAGGGCATACTATCACTATTGATCCCCAGATCATCAGTCAATTCATTGGAGTTCCTGTCTTCAGATGTTTGCAAGCCCTTACAATGAGGTGGTACTTCCTCCGTCTATGGATGATCTCCGAGAGTTTTTCCACGCAGTTCCACAGGGATAGGAGCGCACCACCACCATCAGGATCGGTGCCTTATCTGCCCCTCACCGTATGTTGGCCAAGATTGTTCAGCACAACCTATGGCCTGTTGTCAGACGCAGTGACCTGATTCTGAAGAAGGCCCATTTCGTCTATGCTATCCATCTTCGCTTGCCTTTTTACTTGTGCAAGCATATTTTGGGCATTATTCTGGAGGTCCGTGATGAGAGCAATACTGGTCTTCCATTCGGCTGCCTGCTCACATAGATTGTACTACAGTCAGGCATCAGTATTGCAGGCGAGCCAAAGATGAAGATCCAGGATCCACTCAGCAAGTAGATGCTGATGAAGTCAAATGCTCAGCTACGGAGAGATGATCTAGATGACGATGATGTGCCTCCACCTCCTATTCCTGTAGGCATACCGAGTGTGGCTTCCTCTTCTAAGATTGTCCCGCCATCCCAGCCGGAAGTCAACTATTCTCAGATCATGGAGGCATTGGCCGCTATTTAGGGGAGCATGAGCTCCATGCAGCTCTCGATGACATCCATGCCGCAATCCATCTCTACCATGCAGCATGAGCTTCACTCCATTAACCTCTGGGTATATTAGAACCAACTGGACCTCTAGGAGTGCCTCAAGTTCCATCATCCTTCCAGTAGTGACGATGAGGATGATGCGCCAATGGCTTAGGCCACTTGAACTTTCTTTTGTTTTCTTATTGCTTTACTTATTTGAGACATTTGTTTTATATTTTGATACTCTTGTTAAACTCCTGGATAATATTACTCTGTTTTACCCTGGTCCTTTTGAGACCAATAGGGGGAGTAATTTTTGGTGTGTTTGGTTTTTATTACTTTGTTTTACCCTTTGTCCCTTTGTGACAAAAAGGGGGAGTAATTTTTATTTGGGCCGGGATTGTATTTTTAACCAGTTAAGTGATTTTTGTCCCAAAATGGCCAAAGGGGGAGTTTGTTAGTTTGTAATTGGCCACATTCTGTTGGACAAATCACTTCTTTGTAAAGATGCTTTTGAACAGGGATTCCGCTATTCCGAACTGCTTCCAAAAGATTCTGCACAGTTTGCAAGTCAGAAATCCGATTCCCTATCAGCTGTCTGAACGACGTGTCATACCATCCAGACGCCCAGCTGTCCAAAGCACTAGCCGTCCAGACGACGTGTCATATCGTCCGAATACACATCAAACTAAAGCATTATCCGTTCGGACTACGTGGATTCCCATCCAAACCTTCCACTGTGTAGAGAAGCTTCGTAATGCTCTAGCTTGCATCCGTCTGGATGATTCAGCAGCCCGTCCAGATGACTCTCAGTGTTCAACAAGCTTCAGGATTTCTTTCCAAAAAAACAGATATAGGAAGATCTCTACAACCGTCCGGACGCGCTCATCCATAAGGCAAGTATCACAATTCAAATCTAGATGTCCGGATGCCGGTCATCATGGTCCGGACACGCGAGCATCAGATATGGAAATTGCGTGCAGTAGATCAGCCGTCTGGACGACCATCCTCCTGGTCCGAACGCGTGACCGTCTGGACGACAGGGCACCACTGTCCAAACGCGGCTCCTTTCAGGAAAGAATTTTAGCGAAATTCTCGGAGAATTGATCGCACAGTTGTCCATCCAGACGGCGTCCAGTTTTTATCAAGCCAGACGCTCATTTGAACCGTCAGCCTATAAATAGAGGTCTTTAGGCTTGAGAAAAGCAAGAATTTGGTATTGAATTCCATTAGTGCTTAGAGAGATATATTGTGAGATTATTGAGCTGAGTTGATCTCTCTGAAGCCGTTGCTGTGTGTGCTATTGCTGCACTTAATCTGAAGTCTATCTTAGGGGTCGGCCCTAAGGTAAAGGATTCCATTGAAGACCCCTTCAGGTAGGAGACCTGGTTGGGAGGCGTTCGTGTTGGGTTACACGTTAGAGAGCAAGGTACGACCATTGCATCAGGGGTATGTGAGTGTTACTACTTTGTATCTAGTCTTGTCTTCTGAATAGTGGATATTCTGGATTTGGCTGCCCCAGAGTGGTTTTTCTCATATTGAGTTTTCCACTTCGTTAACAAAAATTGTTTTGTTATTTAATTTTCGTATTGTTATTATTTTGTTAACTCTTTGAGCACACACACACACACACACACTTAGAAGTCAATTTCAATTTTTCACCAGAGAAGTTGAACCTGAGGAAGCTGAGAGGAAAGATCCCAGAGGCCCAAGATGTTTTGAATGCTCAGGGTTTGGGCATATACGGGCTGATTGTAGAAATCTCAAGCAGGGTAAGGGGCAGGCATATAACGCGTGAAAAATGAAATTGACTTCTAAACAAATAACAAGTGTATGCACAAAGTGTCAACAAAAATAATAATGCGGAAAATAAATGACACATAATTTTTGTTGACGAAGTGGAAACTCAATTAAGAGAAAAACCACTCCGGGGCAGCCAAACCCAGGATATCCACTATTCAAAAGATAAAGCTAGATACAAGATAGTAAGACTCACATACACTCGATGCAGTGGTTGTACCTTGCTCTCTAAGATGTAACCCAACACGAACTCTTCCCAACCAGGTCTCCTACCTGAAGGGGTCATCAATGGAATCCTTTATCTTAGGGCTGTCCCCTAAGATAGACTTCAGTTGTAGCGCAGCAACAGCACACTTGTAATGGCTTGAGAGAGAACAAGTCAGCTCCGATAACTTCACAAAATAACTCTCTAAGCTCTGAAGGAATTCAATACCGAATTCTTGCAGTTCTCAATGCCCAGGGGCCTCTATTTATAGGCTGAAAGTTCAAATGGATGACAGTAGTAATATGTACGGATGCCGTCTGGACAGTGAACTTGAGCTGTCCGGACGGACGACTGTACAACCAGAATTTTTGAGATTTTCGCTGAAAATCTTTCCTGTTTGAGAGCCGCGTCCGGATTGTGAGACATTGTCGTCCGGACGGTCGCATGCCCACTGCAAGTAATTTCCATATCAGATACACGTGCATCCGAATGATGGCAGACTGGCGTCCGGACGGTTGAATTTGAATTGCGATTCTTGCCTTAAGGAGAAGCGCGTCTGGATAAGAATCCACGTCGTGTGGACTGTTGCATCAATCTTCCCATAAATGAATTTGGAAAGAATCTGAAGCTTGGTCGAATACTGAGAGGCGTCCTGACGGGCTCCTGAGACGTCCGGATGGATGCAAGCTGGAACAGAAGCTTCTCGATACAGTGAAGGGTTTGGACGGAAATCCAAGTCGTCTAGACAAATGATGCTAGGTATGTCTGGGCGTCCGGACGGTATGGCATGTCGTCCAGATGGATGGAACAGTGGATAGATGAGCGTCCAGACGGGATGGCATGATCGTCCGGACGGCTGACAGGGAACCGACTTTTCTGACTGCAGAATCTTCTGAAACACTTCTGAATAGCAGAATCCCTTGTAACACAGCATCTTTACATTCAAGTGATTTTGTCCAAACAGAATGAGTCCAATCACAACCTAACAAACTCCTCCTTTGGCCATTCTGGGACAAAAATCACTTGATCGGTTTGGAAATACATTCCCAGTCTAAAAATAAAAATTACTCCCCATTTTTGTCACAAAAGGACAAAGGGTAAAACAGAGTAATAAAAATTTACAACACACTGCAATAAAAATTACTCCCCTTAACGGCCTCAGAAGGACCAGGGTAAACAGAGTAATATAAGTCAAAGAGTTTTAACAAAACATAGTAAAATATAAGTCAAATGTCTCAAACAAAAAGACAACAACACAAAGTAAAACAAAAGGAACTCAATCATCCTCTGCCATAGGTGCAGTCCTAGGTGCATCCTCCTCCTCATCACTACTGCCAGGATGATGATACTTGAGGCACTCCCTGAGATCCAGTTGATTCTGCTCCTCCCGCTAGTTGATGGAGTGTACCTCCTGCTGCATGGTGCTCATGCCTCCCTGAATGGCAGCTAAGGCCTCCATTATCTGTGAAAAGTTGATCTCCGGCTTTGAAGGTGGGATTGTCTGGGAGGATGAAGCCATGTCTGGAAAGCCGACTGGCATGGCAGTAGAAATGGGCACCTCATCATCGGAGTCATCTCTCCGCAGCTGTGCATTAGACTTCATCAAAGTCTGCTTGTTGATGGGCTGCTGAATCTTCATCTTCGATTCTCCAGTAATGTTGATGTCGGACTGAAGAATGATCTGAGTGGCCAGGCAGCCAAAGGGGAGACTAGTATTACTCTCATCACGGGCCTCCAGGATAACGCTCATAATACGCTTGTACAGGCAGAAAGGCAAGCGGAGGTGGATGGCATAAACGAATTGGACCTTCTTCAGAATCAGGTCACTGCGCCTGACAACTAGCCATAGGTTGTGCTGCACTATCTTGGCCAGCAAGCGATGAGAGGGAGACAAGGCACCAATCCGGATGGTGGTAGCACGCTCTTCTCCCTGTGGAACTGCATGAAAGAACTCTCTGAGATCGTCCATAGAGGGAGGAAGCACCACCTCATTATAAGGACTACCAGGCAGATCAAGGACTGGTACGCCTATGAAGTGACTGATGATCTGGGGATCAACAGTGATGAGGTGCCCGTCAACAGTGGACTGCAGTACCATCCCATGATCATCATCCTGCGCCACCTTCAGGTTGGCATAGAAGAGTCTGACCAGCATGGTGAGAACAATGCAGGCACAGGTGTAGAGGTATCCCCAGTGGTAAGTCTGGATAGTCTCATAAATACTATCTAATAGAGGCACCATGATCTCAGATCGGACCACATTGTGCTCAGCAATGACTATACGATCCATGATTTTGGTTTAGAGTGCGCTGCTCTCTTCCTCAGTCCTCTGGCAAACCCTACGTTGAGAATTGATTGCAGACATGATTCTGCAAAAAGAAACCAACAAGATTTTGACAAAGATAATCCAAAAAAAAATCTTGTTAGGTCACGACAAAATTTGGCATAATAACAGCAGTAAAAAGGACTATTTCAAAAATATAGACAGAAATTATCACATTGGAGTCCCAAAAAGTTTCACCACAAATAATCCCAATATGGCAGATATATGCATCTCAAAAACATTCCTAGAGAAATCAACATTCTTACAGTTAAAACTAAACTGAAGAGAAAAGGGCTAAAAGGAATACCTGGAATGTGTGAAAATGCACAAAAAGACAAAAAACAGCAAGATAATGCCAAAAGCTTGCAAAAATTCACTCACAAGATGCCAAAAAGGAAGATTTTGGTGGGGTAGAGAGGATAGGCGGCGACCAGGGTGTATATAGCCTCTGTGAGGTCCCCGTTCGGACGGTGGATTAATGCCGTCCGGACGCGCCCTGCCTAAGAACCATGCGGACAGGTCGCTCGTGTCCGTACGATTTATCCTTACCGTCCAGCTGTTGGTTGCCGCTCGCATCAGGACGTAACCAGATCTCGTCCGGACGACTAAGCTCCGTCCGTCCGGATGACTAAAAGAATATTGTCCGGAAAACGAAATTCCACCCATCTGGACACCAAGAGAGACCGTCCGGACGCTTCACATTGAAAAACAGAAAACTGAGGAAAATGTACAGAAATCAATTTTTCTCATGTCAGTTTCAGAACACGCATGTATAATCCACTGATAACTCAATCAGAGAGCATCTCAAAACTAAGCAAGATATAAAAGAGAGTTGAGATTTTAATCAGCACAAATATTTTTCATGGACATAGAAAATTTCAAATAGACAACTCAACTCATGCAATGCGTGTGTGTGTGAAGACTTAACCTGCATGGCATGACTATCATAGATATGAAAAAGAGCTACTAGATTTTCTAGACAAGAGAGAAAATCAATGCAAGATTAGTCAAAAGTCAAACCTTATAACTTACTAGGGCCTAGCCACCCTCATCTGATACACTCCCCCTGAGATGCAGCACCTAATTGTTTTACTTGTACCATGAAGGACAAAGTAAATGTTTTACTTGCACGTAGAGGGCAAGGCATAAATCAAATTCAACACATAAGCAGTGAATAATTAAAGCTTAGAATTCATATGATTTATTGCTTGATTCTTATGATGCTCCAATGTAGAGGGAATGCCAGAGTTTTTAGGTTCTAGGTTCAACTAGCATGTGGTAAATTTGGACATCTTATCAAAGACCTCTTCTCTTATCCAAAAATTCTAGAAACACAAAGTTAGAGATGGAAAGAGGTACCTTTAGAGGAGTCATGGATAGTGCAAATTTTCATCTCATGAGAAAAGAAGCTATCCTACTTTTGCATATATAGGAAAACACTTGGCAGATTATAGTCATGAACTCGCAAATATATCTATGCAGAGTAGATTAATGCACAAAGAATTGAGATATCAGGTGAAAACATATGCAATATCTGATATGCTAAGAGAAAAAAATATCCTGTAAATTCTCCCCAATTTTTTTTTTATTATTAAAAAAAAATAATGCAATATGGAAATGACATCATATGCAAGGCAAGATCAAACCTGATGATGCCAATACAGAAAAACAGTCGCTCGACCTGCTTTTTCTGTCTTCCCCAAAAAGTACCTCCAATGCTCTCTCAAGAGAATAGGGGGCACAACAAATTGGTTCCTAGATTGCATAGTAAGCACACAAATATAACAAGTAAATGTGCAAGCAATCAAACCTGATGCCTTAGGATTAGGAACCGAATCCTAGGCATGAACACCTTCTCCTGCTAGGTGTGTTCATTCCCCCTCATGCGGTGAATGGTCTCATCACTCTTGACCCATACCTGCTTGACCCGAGGCGGTGGCTTGCAGGTCTTGTCCATGTTGTCCATTCTCCTTAGCATACCTTGCATTAGGCTCAGCAATCCTTCAAAGCCATGGCTGCCATTGGGCTTCTATGACTTTCTCTTGTAGCACCTTGATTTTTTTTTTCTTTGTTTTGCCACTTTGATTGGCAGGAACAAACTTCTGCTGATGCCGTTGAGTTTGAAGAGCCGTAGGAGGTAGAGTGCTCCCTGTTGTAGCTCTTGTTGGCAACTTCTTTGGCTTTTGATCTTGGAGCTGCGGACACTTGAGTCGGATGTGACCGGTGATGCTGCAGTGATGGTAGGTGGACAAGCTTCTCTTGCTTGAATCCTTCTTGACATTCTCTGCAGAATTATAGTTAGCATTCTTACAAATAACATTGCCCTTACCTTTTATATGTCTCCTATGCGGAGGGACATATTTTCATGAGGAAGAATCATCAACTTCACTTTTCCTCATAGCATCCTGCTTAATCCAAGGCCTGTGAGATTTCAACAAATAACAATTTTGCCTAATATGACCAATTTTCCCACAATTATGACAAGTAGGAACAAACTTACCTCGTGTTCCTAATTCCTTGGGCTTGGGCATCACACAATTATTCAAGCAAGAATTATTCAAACAAGCAGTGTCTACCATCACAGGCTTAATAATAATAGAATCTAATTTAGAATCAGAAGCATGTGAAGTAGAAGCACTCAAATCATCAACAATTAAACCAGGCTTGTTAGGAACATCTGAATGAATACAAAGCATGCTTTTCAAATTATCACTTGAGAATTTTTTCAAGAGATCATCAGATTCTTATAATTTATTCTCAAGTGTATCAATAATGTTAAATAGCATGGTATTTTCAGATCTCAAAGAGTCAATCAAAGCATGTGACTCAGACAATTGTATAATTAATGACTCTTTTTCTTGCTTCACCTTTTTAAGCTCTTTATGTGAAATTTTAGAATGTTGAGCATTCTCCAATTTATTAAAAACCTTAAAGAGCTTAATATCAGAATCCTCATTAGATAACTGAGAAGAATTCATGATAAAAAGATGTAATAAAAAAATAGAAGTCACAAAGAGATGAGAATCACACTCATGAAATAAATCCTAAATAGAGTGTACCTGCTCTGATACCAATTGAAAAATGAAATTGACTTCTAAACAAATAACAAGTGTGTGGACAAAGTGTCAACAAAAATAATAATGCAGAAAATAAATGACACAGATATTTTGTTGACGAAGTGGAAACTCAATTAAGAGAAAAACCACTCCGGGGCAGCCAAACCCAGGATATCCACTATTCAGAAGACAAAGCTAGATACAAGATAGTAACACTCACATACACCCGATGCAGTGGTCGTACATTGCTCTCTAACGTGTAACCCAACACGAACGCTTCCCAACCAGGTCTCCTACCTGAAGGGGTCTTCAATGGAATCCTTTATCTTAGGGCCGTCCCCTAAGATAGACTTAAGTTGTAGCGCAACAACAACACACTTGCAATGGCTTGAGAGAGAACAAGTCAGCTCTGATAACTTCACAAAATAACTCTGTAAGCTCTGGAGGAATTCAATACCGAATTCTTGCAGTTCTCAATACCCAGGGACCTCTATTTATAGGCTGGGGGTTCAAATGGGTGACTGCAGTAATATGTACGGACACCGTCTGGACGGTGAACCTGAGCCGTCCAGACGGACAACTGTGCGACCAGAATTTCTGAGATTTTTCACTGAAAATCTTTCCTGTTTGAGAGTCACGTTCGGATGGTGAGACACTGTCGTCCGAACGGTCACATGTCCGCTGCAAGTAATTTCCATATCTGATGCACGCGCGTCCGGACAATGGCAGACTGGCGTCCGGGTGGTTGAATTTGAATAGCGATTCTTGCCTTAAAGAGAAGCACATTCGGATGGGAATCCACGTCGTTTGAACGGTTGCATCAATGTTCCCATAAATGAACTTGGAAAGAATCTGAAGCTTGGTCGAATACTGAGAGGCGTCCAGACGGGCTGCTGAGACGTCTGGATGGATGCAAGCTGGAACAGAAGCTTCTCGATACAGTGAAGGGTCCGGACAGAAATCCACGTCGTCCGGACGAATGATGCTAGGTGTGTCTGGACATCCGGACAGTATGGCATGTCGTTCGGACGGATGGAACATTAGACAGATGAGCGTCCGGACGGGATGGCATGATCGTTCGGACGGCTGATAGGGAATTGACTTTTCTGACAGCAGATTCTTCTAAAACACTTCTGAATAGCGGAATCCCTTGTAACACAACATCTTTACATACAAGTGATTTTGTCCAAATAGAATGAGGCCAATCACAATCTAACAACGCTGAAAATTGAAATTGACTTCTAAGAATAAAGTGTGTGCACAAGTGTCAACAAAAATTAAGCACAGCGGAAAATAAAAGACACAGATTTTTGTTGACGAAGTGGAAACTCAATCAAGAGAAAAACCACTCCGGGGCAGCCAAACCCAGGAATTCCACTATTCAGAAGACAAAGCTAGATACAAGATAGTAACACTCACATTAACCCGATGCAGTGGTCGTACCTTGCTCTTTGACGTGTAACCCAACACGAACGCTTCCCAACCAAGTCTCCTACCTGAAGGGGTTTTCAATGGAATCCTTTACCTTAGGGCCAACACCTAAGATAGACTTCAGATGTAGCGCAGCACACTTGTAACGGCTTCAGAGGGATCTTGAACTTCTCTGAGCTCTTGTGGATATCAATACCGACTTCTTGTAGTTCTCAATACCCAAGGGCCTCTATTTATAGGCTGAGGTGTAGAATGGGCGACTAAAGTTATATGTACGGACGTCGTCCAAACGGTGAACCTGGGCCGTCTGGACGGACAACAGCGTGACACAGGATTTTCTAAAAATTTCGCTAAAAATCTTTCCTGTTTAAGATTCGCGTCCGGACGATGAGACACTGATGTCCGGACGGTCGCATGTCCGCTGTAAGTAACTTCCATATAAGGCTTTCCCGTGTCCGGACCAAGGGGGATGAACGTCCGGATGGCTGAAATTCAACATGCAATTTCCATATCTGCTATGCGCGCGTCCAGACCATGAGAGGCAGACGTCCGGACGGTTGAAGTCGAATCGACAATTTCCTTAACTAATGAGCGCGCGTCTGGACCAATGCTGACTGACGTCCGAACGGTGGTATTTGAATTGCGATTCTTGCCTTATTTATGAGCACGTCCGGACGAGAAACCACATCGTCAGGACGATGTATCAATCTTCCCTTATTCTGAACTTGGAAAGAATCTGAAGCTGATCGATCAATGATGGACGTCCGGACAGGCTGCTGAGATGTCCGGACGGATGCAAGCTGAAACAGAAGCTTCTCGATACTTTGAAGGGTCTGGACGGAAAAATATGTCATCCGGACAAATGATGCTTATCTTCTGGCATTCGGACGGTATGGCACGTCGTCCGGACGGATGGAACAATGGTCAGATGGGCGTCCGGACGGGATGGCTCGATTGTCTGGACGGCTGACAGGGAACCGAAATCTTCGCAGTGCAAAGTCTTTTGAGAGAGCTCTGAATTGTGAAATCCCTGTTTACAGCATCTTTTCACATACAAGTGATTTTGTCCAAAACACAGAATGAGGCCAAAATACTAACAAACTCCCCCTTTGGCCATTTTGGGACCAAAAAATCACTTGACCGGTTTGGAAATACATTCCCGGTCCAAACAAAAATTACTCCCCATTTTTGTCACAAAGGAACAGGGTAAAACAGAGTAATAAAAACCAACTGTAATAAAAATTACTCCCCCTAACGGTCTCAAAAGGACCCGGGAAACAGAGTAATATAAGTCAAACAGTTTTACAGACAAAAGGAAGGAAAACATCAAGCTGAAAGGAGGAAAAAGAAGCAGCATGGATAGGTCCTTCACAAGTATAAGAGCACACGCATGTATCCCTGTCTTAAGAAATTAGACACAGGGCATGTCAAAATTATCCAAACATACATTTGATAGATAAGAATAAGATAGGCACAGGTTCCCTTGCAACTCGAGTAACGAAAATAGCACTATTTGCTCATGCAATGTGTGGGTGTGTGGAGACCTTTTCCCATAAGGTATGACGTTCAATAATTTGACCCAAAAGCAACCAGATTTTCCTAGACAGGAGAGAAAATAGATGGAAGATAAGCCAAAAGTCAAACCTTACTAGGGCCTAGCCACCCTCATCTGAAACACTCCCCCTAAGATGCAGCACCTAAGTGATTTACTTGTGCCATGAAGGACGACGTAAATATTTTTACTTGTACGTAAAGGGCAAGGCTTAAAGCAAACGTAGCACATAAGCAGTGAATATATACTTTAAAGCATAGAATTCATATGATTAACTGCTTGTTTCTTATGGTGCTGCAAACTACAGGGAATGCCAGAGTTTATAGGTGCTAGGTTCAACTAGCATGTGGTCAATTTGGTCATCTTATCAAGCACTTCTTCCCTTATCCAGAGTTTCTAGAAACAAGAGGTCAGAGAAGAAAAGATGTACCTTATAGGGAAGTCGAAGATAGTGCACACTTTTCATCGCATGAGAAAAAGAAGCCATCAATCAAAACAAGTGAGTAGGAAACCTTTGCATATGTCAGATTTGTGTTCTCAACCATATGTAAGAATAATTCATCAATGCATAGTGAACTAATAATCCAAGTAAAATACATGAGAGAGCTGATATATCTTAGAAGGGACCAACCTGCTACAACCTCCAAAATTTTACTTATTTATTATTTTATTTAAAAACAATGCAATATGGAAATGACATCATATGCAAAGGCAAGATCAAACCTGTGTACGCTCAATGATGCCAATACAAAAAAATAGTCGTTCGACTTGCTTTTTCTGTCTTCCCCAAAAAGTACCTGCATAGTTCTCTCAAGAGACATAGGGGGCAAACACAACTGGTTCCTAGATTGCATATAACAATATGTCAAGTAAAATAAGCAATCAAACCTGATACCATAGGATTAGGAACCAAATCCTAGGCATGAGCACCCGATCCTGCTAGGCGCGTCTGTTCCCCCTCATGGGGTGACGATCCTTCTTGATCCAAGCCTGCCTTCTTGTGGGTGGTTGCTGGTATGACGTCATCATCCACTCCATCATAATCTGCATCCCGATAGGTGGCTCATTGTGGTGTTGATCAGCTTCCACCTTCTGTGGCCTTCTAAGGTGCTTGGCCGGTGTGAACCGCTGCTGAGGCCGCTGATGCTGAGATGCCTGGACCAAAGGAGTATGAGGCCAAGGTGCTTGATATTGATGCCTTGGTGCTTGTCTCCATGGTGCTTGATAAGGTGCCTGATGCCATGGAGTCTGATGCTGGGCCGTAGGTCTAGTGCCATAATGAGCCTGTCTGGACACTTCTTTCTTGGCTTTGGCCTTTTGTGCTTTCAGGAGGGAGCATTGAGGACGAACATGCCCACTTAAACCGCAGTGGTGGCATATATGAGGTCTTCTGATGGAATGAGGCTCCTTAGTGCCTGGAACATCATCGTTGACCTTGTCCTTCCCTTTATCTTCAACAGTGGGAGGAGGCTTAGAGACTGTAGGCTTCACAAACACAGCTTTTGAGGAAGAGGGAGCATCAGAAGAGGAAGCTACATACCCGAGACCAGTCTTGTCAGTTGGGCTTTTCTGGATGGACAGCATACGAGTCAACTTCTCATTGGTGACTCTCTCTAGCTGGAGCTGTATCTCTAGTAGCTTTTCCTTGAGCTCTTGTATTCTAAGCAACAATGAACTCTTCTCAGTTTGCAAATTGTTCAGATCATAGAGGTGTTGCTTACGACCTTCCCTCAACTTCTCATACTCTAAGTAGAGTGTCTTGTAGGCTTCCTTGAGCTCTTCTCCATTATCATTGTGCTCCGAGTAATAAGAGTCCTCTTCTTCAACGAGCGGAGCCAAAAAGGCTCGAAATTTCTTGGACTCTGGAGCTTTTTCTTCTGACTCATCACTGAGAGTCACATTATAAGCCTTCCCCTTGCCCTTCTTAAGATTCCCGCAATCGGCCCGGATATGCCTAAAGCCTGAGCATTCAAAACATCGGGGTCCTCTGGGATCTTTCTTCTTTTCTACCTCAGGTTCAGATTCTCTGGGAGGTTTCTTTGCTCTTTCAGAAAACTTTTCTTGAACCAATCATCTTTCATCAGTCTTCTGAAATTCTTGGCTAACATATCCACAGCTTTTTCTTCATCCTCAAAGTCATCTCAGATGAGGATTCTACCTTCTTCTTGGAGGCCTTTAGGGCTATGGTCTTCAACTTCTTGATCGGGGGTAGAGACAGCTCATATGTTTGAAGATCATTTCTTTCCTCAATGGTGGTCACCTTGATCCTGAAACGCTCAGGCAAAGATCTTAAAATCTTTCAGATGAGTTTTACATTCGAGATAGGTTTCCCAAGACACACCATGGAGTTTCTCAGGTCACTCATCTTGGAGTAAAACTCTCCAAAGGTCTCTTCTTCCAACATCTTAATTTCTTCAAATCTCGAAATCAACATTTGAAGTTTGACAGATTTAACAAGTTTCATGCCTTCATAAGTTGTTTCCAAGATTTGCCATACTTCTTGGGCTGATTCACAATTTGAGATTTTTACGAATTCAGATGGGAAAATGCCTGGCACAGAGCATGGAGGGCTTTATCATTTGAAAGGGGTGCGTTCTGCTGAGGGACTAGTTCAAGTGTTGTTTCCTTTGGTTTAGTCCAACCTGTTAGTTTTTGTGTTGGCTACATTCTGTTGGACAAAATCACTTCTATGTAATGTTGCTACTTTCACAGGGATGCTGCTTTATCTAGAGTCTACTCTTCAGCTATGTTCTTCGAGAAGATTCTGTGAAGTTTTCAAGGATTTATTTTGGTTCCCTGTCAGCCGTCTGGATGACGTGGTATTTCGTCCGGACGCTCATCAGTCAGCAACATCCGTCCGGATGACGAGATCTTTCCGTCCAGACGCCCATCAGTGTCTAGAAACTTTGAACAGTTCAAGGTTTCATCCGTCCGGACGCTCGGTCAAGCCGTCGAGACACCTTCCGATATTTTGGTCATAACGTGTTACTCAAATATCGAATTGGGACGAAATCGGCGTCGTTGGAAAGCTTAGAAAAAATGCTGTCAACTAACTATCCGGACGGCCACTAGAAGCATCCAGACGGACCCCGTACGAACAGAAAGATTTGCACGTCCGGACTTCCCTGCAGAAAATTCCAGAATTACTTTCCGGACAAGAGAAACTTGACCCGTCCGGAAGGCCTTGGCTCCCGTCTGGACGCACGTGTTTCAGACTTCATTTTGGACGCTTTTTTAGGTTTCCTAAGCCTATAAATAAGAGGCTTGAGGCATGCTTTCAACACAGAATTCGGTGGTAAATTCTCTACAGCTTAGAGACGTGATAATTCCTCTAAAGCCTTGCCAAATGTGTGATTTGATCAGCTGTGAAGTCTATCTTAGGGGTTGGCCCTAAGGTAAAGGATTCCATTGAAGACCCCTTCAGGTAGGAGACCTGGTTGGGAAGCGTTCGTGTTGGGTTACACGTTAGAGAGCAAGGTACGACCACTGCATCAGGGGTATGTGAGTGTTACTGCTTTGTATCTAGCTTTGTCTTCTGAATAGTGGATATCCTGGGTTTGGCTGCCCCGGAGTGGTTTTTGTTTTAACTGAGTTTTCACTTCGTCAACAAAATATTTGTCTCCTTTAAATTCCGCATTTAATATTTTGTTGCACACTGTTCACACACACTGTTAAATTTAGAAGTCCATTTATTTTTCAATTGGTATCAAAGCAGGTACACTTTGTTTAGGATTTATTTCCTAAGTGTGATCCTCATCTCTTGTGACTTCTATTTTTTTACTACACCTTTTATCATGAATTCTTCTCAGTTTTCTAATGAAGATTTTGATATTAAGCTCTTTAAGGTTTTTGATAAATTGAAGAATGCTCAACATTCTAAAGAGCTTAAAAAGGTAAAGCAAGAAAAAGAGTCTTTGATTGTTCAGTTATCTGAATCTCATGCTTTGATTGACTTTTTGAGATATGAGAATACCATGTTGTTTGACATTATTGATACACTTGAGAATAAATTAAAAGAATCTGAAGATCTCCTGAAAAAATTCTTAAGTGATAATTTGAAAAGCATCCTGTGTATTCATTCAGATATTTCGAACAAGCCTGATTTGACTGCTGATTTAAATACTTCTACTTCACATGCTTCTGATTCTGAATTAGACTCTGTTGGTATTAAGCATGTGATAGTAGATGCAGCTTGTTCTAAAAATTCTTGCTTAGATAAATGTGTGATGCCTAACTCCAAGGATTCAGGAACACAAGGTAAGTTTGTTCCTATTTGTCATAATTGTGGGAAAATTGGTCATATTAGACCAAATTGTGTTGTGTTAAAATCTCACAGACCTTGGAAGAAGTAGGAGGACTCCAAAAAGGGCGTTATTGAGAAAACCTCTTCAGATAAATATGTCCCGCCCCATAGGAGGCATATATCTCAAAAAGGTAAGGATTTTGTTGTTTGTGAAAATGCTAATCTTAAATTTGCAGAGCCCTTCAAGAAGCATTTCAGCAAACGAAGTCAGCCTACCTGCTATCATTGTGGTGTCTCTGGACACATCAGGCCACACTGTCCTCAAATCCAACATCAGCAGCCTCGGATCAGGAAAACAGAACAAAAGACAGGTAAGTCTAGCTCTAAACCTTCTAAGCCTCATCATGTTTTTCGGCAACAACGGCATTATCCCCAAAGGGATTCTCCCTCATGCTATCACTATGGTAAGTATGGCCACATCAAAGCCGAATGCTTCAAAGTGAAGCCTTACAAGCCCAAAAAGAATCAGACCAATGAAGGGCTTGTCAACATGATGAAGAATGTCCTAGTCAGACTGATCAATTGGGACATGGCTCACACCCCTGCCTCACAGGTAAAGAAGGTATGGGTAAGGAAGGATGAGACAATTCACCCCTTAAGGGGGAGTGGACTCACCTAGTAGGTGAGGTCTCCCATGCCTAGGATTTTGGTTCCTAAATCCTAGTGCATGTCAGGTATGTTTGCATTGCATTGTTTATCTTGTCATATCGTACTCATGCCTTGCATTCTGTTTGAGGAACCGTTTATTTTATCCCCATATTTTCTCTTGTTTTCTTGAGAAACATCTGCATATATTTTCTTTTGGGGATGACAGTTGAAGCACGTCGGGCGGCTGCTTTTCTGTCTTGGTATTTCTTAAACCTCTCTCCATGAGGACAGGTTTGGTTTACCTTACATGCAGGAATTAGATGTCATTTCCTTCTCTGAGCATGTGTTTGTTGTTTTTCTGTTTATCGGTTTTCAACAAAAAAAAAAATAAAAAATATTTGGGGAGAAGATGCGGAACTTTATTTCTTTCTTTTGATAGCTTTTCAGATATTGCATGTGTTTTTGCCTGATATCTCAGTTCATTGTTCATTGATTAAATATGCTTATATATGATTGAGAGTTTATGCATGATATCTGCTAAGTTTTCCTGTTGCATCTTAATGATAGATAGTTACTTTCCTCATGCGATGAAAATGTGCACTATTTAAGACTCCCCTAAGGTACATCTTTTCCTTCTCTAACTTTTAGCTTCTAGAAATTCTAGATAAGAGAAGAGGTCTTTGATTAAGATAGTCAAATTGACCACATGCTAGTTGAACCTAGAGCTTAAAAATTCTGGCACTCTCTAGGTTGCAGCACCATAAGAATCAAGCAGTAAATCATATGCATTATGCGCTTTTAAATTGTATACTCACTGCTTATGTGCTGAATTTGCTATATGCCTTGCCCTCTACGTGCAAGTAAAAAATTTACTTTGTCCTTCATGGTACAAGTAAAACAATTAGGTGCTGCATCTTAGGGGGAGTGTATCAAATGAGGGTGGCTAGGCCCTAGTAAGATAAGGTTTGACTTTTGGCTGATCTTTCATTGATTTTCTCTCTTGTTTGGAAAATCTGGTTGCTTTTTGTCATATCAGTGAATTTCATACCTTATTGAGAAAGTCTTCACACACACACACGCATTGCATGAGTTGAGTAATCTATTTAAAATTTCTATTTGCAGGGAAATTTGTGCTTATTGAATACTTAACTCTCATTTATATCTTTACATATTTTTGCAATGCTATTTGATTGTTTTATTAGTTGATTATACATGCGTGTTCTGAAGCTAACTTTTGAGAAAAATATTTTTCTGCAAATTTTTCTCCAGTTTCAGATTTTCAGTGTGAAGCGTCCGGATGGACCTACTCTTACATCCGTACGAGTGCAGTCTTGCCATATGCTGACCTAGCAGTAATCCGGATGGTTAAGTGACCCATCTGGATAGGATCTCTACAGGTTTAAGACTTGCGTCTCTTTCTCTGCCATACACACATCTTTGCATTTTTATTGATTTATCATGGCATCTTATGTGTTTTTCTCGTGGATTTCACCCGAGAGTTTGGCATTTTTTGCACATCTCTTTTCATCACATGATCTCATTGTGTTTTCCGTTATTCTTTTAAGTCTTTGTGATTTTAGAATATTGGAATATTTGTTGGGATCTTCTCTTGAGAAAGTGTGCATGAAAATCCTTCTCTGTCTGTGTGTTGGGCTGATCATGATATATTTATGCCTTATGAGTAGCTGCATTGCTTATATTTCTCTTTGGCATCCATTTGACAGCCGTGCTAAATACCACATTATGTTTGGAACTAACAGGATCTAATGGTATTTTTGGAGATATTTCTGATTGGTTTTTCAGGAATACGACATCCAGCGGCTCGCAGCACAGTGATTGACAGATGCATCCTTTGGAAAACTGACTATTGTTGAAGTCGGATGTTCAATTTCCAAAGGTCTTGGGATTTGATACTTGGAGGATTTCTGTTCCTCTTTTTTGGGCCATTTGCAGACATTTCTCTACTTTCCTATTGTTTTGGATTTTAGAACGTTTTTGTCTGTGGATATTATTACTCCGTTTACCCTTGTCCTTCTGAGACATTAAGGGGGAGTAATTGTTGTGTGGTTTTTCTCATTACTCTATTTTACCCTTTGTCCTTTTGTGACAAAAAGGGGGAGTAATTGTTGATTTGGACCGGGATTGTATTTTTAACCGGTCAAGTGATTTTTGTCCCAGAATGGCCAAAGGGGGAGTTTGTTAGTTTTTGTGTTGGCTACATTCTGTTGGACAAAATCACTTATATGTAATGTTGCTGCTTTCACAGGGATGCTGCTTTATCCAGAGTCTACTTTTCAGCTATGTTCTTCGAGAAGATTGTGTGAAGTTTTCAAGGATTTATTTTGGTTCCCTGTCAACCGTCCGGACGACGTGGTATTCCGTCCGGACGCTCAACAGTCAGCAACATCCGTCCAGACGACGAGATCTTTCCGTTCGGACGCCCATCAGTGTCTAAAAACTTCAAACAGTTCAAGGTTTCATCCGTCTGGATGTAATGGCAAATCGTCCGGACGCTCTTCAGAGTTCGAGAAGATCCCAGTGTTCCAGTGCATCCGTCCGGACGACATGGCTATACCATCCGGACGCCATTCACTGTTTGACAAGCATTAGGGATTCCGCCTCAAGACACAGTTATGGGAAAACGGCTGCTATCGTCCGGACGATGTGTGATCCCGTCCAGATGATGTCCTCTATAAGGCAAGAACGTGCATACCAAGTTCAACCGTCCAGACGATCAAGCTTCATATATGGAAATTGTGTGCACCAGTTCAACCGTCTGGATGTTAGCATTCAAGGTCTGGACGCTCCAAGCCTTATTATGGTAATTTCGTGCGGTCGAAGTTCAACTGTCCGGATGCTAGGGCAACACCGTCCGAACGTGGCCTTGTTATGGGAGCCTTCAGTACTATTTTGGAAAGGCGGTTACAGTTGACCGTCCGGACGCTCGGTCAAGCCGTCCGGACACCTTCCGGTATTTTGGTCATAACGTTTTACTCAAATATTGGATTGGGACGAAATTGGCGTCGTTGGAAAGCTTAGAAAAAATGTTGTCAACTGACTATTCGGACGGCCACTAGAAGCATCCAGACGGAAAGATTTTCCCATCCGGACGGCCCTGCAGAAAATTCCAAAAATTACTTTCCAGACAAGAAAAACTTGACCTGTCCGGACGGCCCTGGCTCCCGTCCGGACGCGCGTGTTTTGGACTCCATTTTGGACGTGTTTTTGGGTTTCCTAAGCCTATAAATAAGAGGCTTGAGGCATGCTTTCAACACAGAATTCGATGGTGAATTATCTACAGCTTAGAGACGTGATATTTCCTCTAAAGCCTTGCCAAGTGTATGATTTGATCAGCTGTGAAGTCTATCTTAGGGGTTGGCCCTAAGGTAAAGGATTCCATTGAAGACCCCTTTAGGTAGGAGACCTGGTTGGGAAGCGTTCGTGTTGGGTTACACGTTAGAGAGCAAGGTACGACCACTGCATCAGGGGTATGTGAGTGTTACTGCTTTGTATCTAGCTTTGTCTTCTGAATAGTGGATATCCTGGGTTTGGATGCCCCGGAGTGATTTTTCTCTTAACTGAGTTTCCACTTCGTCAACAAAATATTTGTCTCCTTTAAATTCCGCATTTAATATTTTGTTGCACACTGTTCACACTCACTGTTAAATTTAGAAGTCCATTTATTTTTCACAACTAGTTTCAACAATACTCCAACAGTCAATAGATTTCAGAAAGAAACACATACATGCCTTCCAATAGCCGTAGTTCGTACCATCAAAGGCAGGAACAGAATTAAGAGTTTGAGACATTATGATCAAAAGAAGTCAAAAATAAATAACACTCAAGAAATTAATCTTCTCAGAGTGTACCAAGTTCTGATACCAATTGAAAATTGAAATTGACTTCTAAAAATAAAGTGTGTGCACAAGTGTCAACAAAAATTAAGCACAGCGGAAAATAAAAGTGTTAGTATTTTGGCCACATTTTGTGTTTGGACAAAATCACTTAAGTGTAAAGATGCTATAAACAGGGATTCCACTATTCAGAGTCTGCAAGTCAGAAGAATCCAAGTTCCCTGTCAGCCGTCCGGATGATCGAGCGATCCTGTCCGGACGCCCATCTGTCCACTGTTCCATCCGTCCGGACGCTAGACAGACCAGCATCATCCGTCCGGATGAAGTGTTCATTCTGTCTGGCCCCCATACCGTATCGAGAAGTTTCTATGCCAGCTTGCATCCGTCTGGACGTTTCAGCATCACGTCCAGACGCCTCCCAGTACTCGATTAGTTTCTGATTTCTTTCCAAGTTCCAAGAAAGGGAAGATCAATCAACCGTCCAGACGATGTGGTATCCCGTCCGGACGCGCGTCTCCTTAAGGCAAGAATCGCAATTTAAATATGACCGTCCAGACGTCTGACAGCTATGGTCCGGACGCTCATGCATCAAAGAAGGAAATTTCCGATACGACTTCAACCGTCCGAACAACTGCCTATCATGGTCCGGACGCGCGCATTACCGATATGGAAATTGCGTGTTGAAGAATAGCCGTCCGGACGCTCATCCCCCATGGTCCGGATACTCGAGAGCCTTATAAAGAAATTACTTGCAGCGGACGTGTGACCGTCCGGACGATGTGCCATCCCGTCCGGACAATGCCCTTAAACAGGAAAGATTTCACCGCAAATTTTTTGAAAAATCTTGTCGCACAGTTGTCCGTCCAGACGGCCCATGTCCACCGTCCAAACGGTGCCCAGGTATATTTTGCCTGACGCTCATTTGAGCCCCCAGCCTATAAATAGAGGCCCCTGGGCACTGAGAACTGCAAGAATTCGGTATTGAATTCCACTACTGCTCAGAGACGTGATATTTCCTCTGAAGCCCTTTTTCAAGTGTGCTGTTGCTGAGCTACAGTTGAAGTCTATCTTAGAGGTCGACTCTAAGGGAAAGAGTTCCATTGAAGACCCCTTCAGGTAGGAGAATCTGGTCGGGAAGCGTTCGTGTTGGGTTACACGTCAGAGATCAAGATACGACCACTGCATCGGGTATATGTGAGTGTTATTGTCTTATATCTAGCTATGTCTTCTGAAAAGTGGAATTCCTGGGTTTGGCTGCCCCAGAGTGGTTTTTATCTTAACTGAGTTTCCACCTCGTCAACAAAAATCTTTGTGTCATTTATTTTCCGCTGTGCTTATTTTTGTTGACACTTTGTGCACACACTTGTTGTTTATCTTTAGAAGTCAATTTCGTTTTTCAAAAAGACACACAGATTTTTGTTAACGAAATGGAAACTCAATCAAGAGAAAAACCACTCCGAGGCAGCTAAACCCAGGAATTCCATTATTTAGAAGACAAAGCTAGATACAAGATAGCAACACTCACATTAACCCGATGCAGTGGTCGTACCTTGCTCTCTAACGTGTAACCCAACACGAACGCTTCCCAACCAGGTCTCCTACTTGAAAGGGTCTTCAATGGAATCCTTTACCTTAGGGCCAACCCCTAAGATAGACTTCAGATGTAGCGCAGCACACTTGTAACGGCTTCAGAGGGATCTTGAACTTCTCTGAGCTCTTGTGGAATTCAATACTGAATTCTTGCAGTTCTCAATGCCCAAGGGCCTCTATTTATAGGCTGAGGTGCAGAATGGGCGACTGCAGTAATATGTATAGATGCCGTCCGGACAGACAACAGTGCGACAAGATTTTCCAAAAATTTCGCTGAAAATCTTTCCTGTTTAAGATCCGCATCCGGACGATGAGACACTGATGTCCGGACGGTCGCATGTCCGCTGTAAGTAACTTCCATATAAGGCTTTCGTGCGTCCGGACCAAGGGGGATGAATGTCCAGATGGCTGAACTTCAACACGCAATTTCCATATCTGCTATGCGAGCGTCCGGACCATGAGAGGCAGACGTCTGGACGATTGAAGTCGAATCGGTAATTTCCTTAACTAATGAGCGCGCGTTTGGACCAATTCTGACTGACGTCTGGACGGTGGTATTTGAATTGCGATTCTTGCCTTATTTATGAGCGCGTCCGGACGGGAAACCACATCGTCCGGACGGTGTATCAATCTTCCCTTATTCTGAACTTGGAAAGAATCTGAAGCTGATCGATCATCGATAGACGTCTGGACAGATGATGCTTGTCTATGTGGCATCCGGACAGTATGGCATGTCGTCCGGACGGATGGAACAGTGGTCAGATGGGCGTCCGGATGGGATGGCTCGATCGTCCGGATGGCTAACAGGGAACTGAAATCTTCGCAGTACAAAGTCTTCTGAGAGAGCTCTGAATAGTGAAATCCTTGTTTACAGCATCTTTTCACATACAAGTGATTTTGTCCAAAACACAGAATGAAGTTAAAATACTAACAAACGCGACTCTCAGTAATGAGTCCGAAGAAGAAGAAGCTCTTGAGCAGGAGAAATTTCTAACTTTTGTGGCTCCGCATGTAGAAGAGGAAGATTCTTACTCAGAGCACAGTGATGATGGGGAAGAACTCAGGGAAGCTTATAAAATCATCTATGTAGAGTTCGAAAAGCTGAGGGAAGGTCGCAAGCAGTACATTCATGATCTGAACAGTTTGCAGACTGAGAAGAGTTCATTGCTGCACAAAATACAGGAGCTGGAGGAGAAGCTACTATAGACACAGCTCCAATTAGAGAGAGTCACCGATGAAAAGCTGACTCACATGCTATCAATCCGAAGAGTCTAACTGACAAGACAAGTCTCGGGTATGTAGCTCCTCCTTCTGATATTCCCTCTACTTCCAGGACTGTCTTTGTTAAGCCTACAGTCCCAGAGCCTCCTCCCACTGTTGAGGATAAAGGGAAGGATAAAATTAATGGAGATGTTCCAGGCACTCAGAAGCCCCCTTCCATCAGAAAATCTCCCATATACCATTAGTGCGGTCTAAGTGGGCTTGTCAGACCCCAGTGCTCCCTCCTCAAAGTTCAGAGAGCAAAGGTCAAGAAAGAGGTGCCCAGACAAGCAAATTATGGCACAAGACCTCTGGCCCAGCATCAGACTCCATGGCATCAGGATCCTTACCAGACTCCACGGAATCAAGCTCCAAGGCATTAGGCACCTTATCAAGCCCCATGGCATCAAGCTCCAAGGCACCAGGCGCCTGAGCATCAGTAGCCTCAGCAGAGATTTGTTCCAGCCAATCATAGTGGCAAATCCAAGTTCAACAAATCCAAGCATTCCACAAAGCCGCAGAAGGTGGAAGATGATCTATATTGAAGGGAGCCACCTATTTGGATGCAAAGCATGATGCTGTGGATGGATCAGTAAATGAAGTCCTGCCAACAACAACCCATAGGAAGGCAGGTTTGGATCAAGAAGAAGGAAGACATTCACCCCATGAGGGGAAATTGATGTACCTAGTAGGAGAAGGTATTCATGACTAGGATTTGGTTCGTAATCCTAAGGCATCAGGTTTGATTGCTTGGATTTTTATGTGTCATATCTTATACTTGCTGTGCAATCTTGGAACCTATGTGAAAATTATTGGACTTCTAATTAACGTTGTGTGTGAACTGTGTGCAACAAAATATTAAATGCGGAATTAAAAGGAGACAAATATTTTGTTGGTGAAGTGAAAACTCAATTAAGAGAAAAACCACTCCGGGGTAGCCAAACCCAGGATATCCACTATTTAGAAGACAAGACTAGTTATAAAATAGTAGCACTCACATACCCCTGATGCAGTGGTCGTACCTTGCACTCTAACGTGTCACCTAACACAAACACCTCCCAACCAGGTCTCCTACCTGAAGGGGTCTTCAATGAAATCCTTTACCTTAAGGCCAACACTTAAGATAAACTTCAGATCAGCGCAGCAACAGCACAAACAACAATGGCTTCAGAGAGACTTACTCAACACAATAACCTCACAATTTAACTTTCTAAGCACTAAGGAATTCAATACCGAATTCTTACAGTTCTCAAGCCTAGAGACCTCTATTTATAGGCTGCAGGTTCAAATGAGCTTCTGGCTTGATAAACCTAGGTGCCGTCCGGACTGTAGTCATAGGGTGTTCGGATTGACAACTGTGCGATCGACTTTCCAAAATTTTGTTGAAATTCTTTCCTGATTTGAGCCGCGTCCGGATGGTGGTGCCCTATCATCCAGACGGTCGCACTTCAACTGGACGCAATTTCCATATTAAGGCTTCGCACGTTCGGACCAAGGTAATGGTCATTCGAACGGTTGATTAGATGCATTCAATTTCCATACCAGTAGGTCGCGCGTCCGAATCATGAAGATTGGCGTCCGGACGTTTGGATTTTGAATGCGATACTTGCCTTATGGATGAGCGCTTCCGGACGGGAAGCCACATCGTCCGGAAGGTTGCAGCAGTCTTCCATATCTGTGTTTTGGAAAGAAATCCCATAGCTTGTTGAACACTGAGTGTCGTCCGGACGTGCTACTGAAACGTTCGGACGGATGGAAGCTAGAGCAGTTCGAAGCTTCTCAACACAGAGGAAGGTCAAGACGATATGTTTTCATCGTCTGGACGGAGGATGCTTTGGACAGTTGGGCATCCGGACGGTATATCACGTCATCCGGACAGCTGCACGGGATCCGTTTTCTCTAACTTGTAGACTGTGCAGAATATTCTGGAAGAACTATGAATAGCGAAATCCGTATTTAAAAGCATCATTACAAAGAAGTGATTTTGTCCAACAGATTGAAGCCAATTACAAACTAACAAACTCCCCATTTGGCCAGTCTAGGACAAAAATCACTTGACCGGATAAAAATACAATCCCGGTCCAAATAAAAATTACTCCCCCTTTTTGTCACAAAGGGACAAAGGGTAAAACAGAGTAATAAGAAGCAAACACACCAAAAATTACTCCCCCTAAAGGTCTTAGAAGGACCAGGGTAAGCAGAGTAATATAATCCACAGACAAAAACTTTCTATAATCCAAAACAAAGGAAAATAGAGAAGAGTCAGGAAGTGGCCCAAAAGAGAGGAAAAATATCCTCCAAGTACCAAATCCCACTAATCCACTGAAATCAAGTAACAGGAAGAAAACCATATTAAAAGCTGGATTTGTACTACTTCGGCTTCTAGCTCCGGAAGCTAGGAACCATGGACTAAAAAATCTTCAGTCACTTGATTTTGCAAGGCCTGAATTTGGTTATCTGCAGATGGACATCCTCTAAGCAACTGGTCTGCAACATAAATGAGGAGATTCACCACTGAACCTCTAACTGATGCAGATCTGAGGGAGATGCTACTGAAGGCTATGCATGAGTTGGGAAAAAGCTCATCTCAAATCCCAAGACCTTTGGAAATTTTGAACTTCTGACTTCAACAACAGTCAGTTTTCCAAAGGATCCATCTATCAGATATCGTGTTGGGAGTTGCTGGACGACATATTCCTGAAAGGATTTAACAGAAATCTATCCAAAAATAACACCACAAGGAAATATTAGTTCCTGTTTGTTCCAAAAAAAAAAGTGGTATTATGACAACTTGCAATTTGGATGCGCATGAATCAAAAGCAAATATACTAGCACGGATATAACAATATCCACCCAACACACAGACAGGATAGGATTTTCATGCACAATATCTCCAGATAGTATTCCAATCAACAAATATTCCGATATTCTAAAAGCACAAAAACTTAAAAGAATAATGGAAGACACAATGAAGATCATGGAATGAGAAGAGATGTGCAAAGAATGCCAAAATCTTTGGAGAAATCCGCGAGAAAAACACACAACATGACATAATAAAAATGCAAAGATGTGTGTATGGCAGAGAAAGAGACGCAAGTCTTAAAACTATAGAGATCCTGTCCGGACGTGTCACTTAACCGTCCGGATGGCTACTACTAGGACAGCGTACGGCAAGATTGTGCTTGTCCGGACGTAAGGATAGGTCTGTCTGGATGCTTCAAATTGAAAAACTGAAACTGGAGAAAAATTTGAAGAAAAAATATTTTTCCCTAAAGTTAGCTTCAGAACACTCATATATAACCAATTGAAAAAGTAGTCAAATAGCATTGCAAAAATATGCAAAGATATAAGTGAGAGTTAAGTATTCAATAAGCACAAATTTCCCTGCAGATAGAAATTTTAAATAGATTACTCAACTCATGCAATGCGTGTGTGTGCGAAAGCTTTTTCAATAAGGTATGAAGTTCATTGATATGACTTAAAGCAACCAAATTTTCTAGACAAGAGAGAAAATCAATGAAAGATCAGTCAAAAGTCAAACCTTATAAAGTATTAGGGCCTAGCTATCCTCATCTGATACACTCCCCCTAAGATACAGCACCTAATTGTTTTACTTGTCCCATGAAGGACAAGGTAAAATTTTACTTGCACCATGAAGGACAAGGCATAAAGCTAATTCAGCACAGAAGCAATGAATATAAGCATATAGCACATAAAACTGAAGAATTACTGCTTGTTTCTTGTTGGTGCTGCAACCTAGAGAGAATGCTAGAATTTTTAGGCTCTAGGTTCAACTAGCATGTTGATCAATTTGACCATCTTATCAAAAACATCTCTTTCATTAGAATTTCCAGAAACAATAAGTCAGAGAGGAAAATGATGCACCTTAGGGGAGCCTTGCATAATGCACATTTTCATCGCATGAGGGAAGTAACTATCTATCATTAAGATGCAATAGGAAAACTTAGCAGATATCAGACATAAACTCTCAATCATATATAAGCATATTCAATTAATGCATAATGAACTGAGATATCAGGCAAAAACATATACAATATCTGAAAAGCTATCAAAAGAAAAAAAAAAAAAAAAAAATTCTGCATCTTTTCCCCTAATTTTTTTTTTTGTTGAAAACCAATAAACCAAAAAAAACAAAGACATGCTTATGGAAAAGGAAATGACATCTAGTCCCAACATGTAAGGTAAAATCAAACCTGTCCTCAGGGAGAAAGGTTTAGAAATATCAAGACAGAAAAGCAGCTGCCCGACGTCCTTTTAACTGTCATCCCCAAAAAATATCTACAGAAGTTTCTCAAGATAACAAGAGAAAATATGGGGGATAGAATAAATGATTCCTCAAACAGAATGCAAGGCATGAATAAGATATGACATGAAAAACAATGCAATGCAAACATACCTAACATGCACTAGAATTTAGGAACCAAAATCTTAGGCATGGTGAGACTTCACCTTTACTAGGTGAGTCCACTCCCCCTCAAGGGGTGAATGGTCTCATCATTCTTGACCCATACTTGCTTGACCAGTGGAGATGGTTTGCGGGTCATGTCCATGTTGGCCATACTCCTTAGCATACCTTGCATTAGGCTTAGCAACCCTTCATAGCCATGGTTGCTAGTGGGCTTCTGCGGCTTTCTCTTGTAGCACCCTCATTTGTGCTTCCTTGATTTGCCACTCTAATAGGCAGGAACAAACTGCTGCTAATGTCGTGGACCCTAAAGTGTCGTAGGAGGCAGAGTGCCTGATGTAGCTCTTGTTGGTAGCTCCTTTTGAACCTTCGACTTTTGAGCTTGGAGCTGTGGACATTTGGGTCGAATGTGGCCGGTGACAAGTGGGCAAGCTTCTTTTGTTTGAATGCTTCTTGACATTCTCTGTAGAATTATGGTTAGCATTCTTACAAATAACATTGCTCTTACCTTTTATATGTCTCCTATGCGGAGGGACATATTTTGATGAGGAAGAATCTTCAACTTCACTTTTCCTAAGAGCAACCTGCTTAATCCAAGGCCTGTGGGATTTCAAAAAATAACAATTTGGCCTAATATGACCAATTTTCCCACAATTATGACAAGTAGGAACAAACTTACCTCGTGTTCCTAATTTCTTGGACTTTGGCATCACATGATTATTTAAGCAATAATTTTCTAAACAAGCTGTATCTACTATCACAAGCTTAATATCAATATAATATAATTCAGAATCAGAAGCATGTGAAGTAGAAGTACTCATATCATCAACAATTAAAGCAGGCTTGTTAGACATATCTAAATGAATACAAAGCATGCTTTTCAAATTATCACTTGAGAATTTTTTCAAAAGATCTTTAGATTCTTTTAATTTATTCTTAAGTGTATCAATAATGTCAAATAGCATGGTATTCTCAGATCTCAAAGACTCAATCAAAACATGTGATTCAGATAACTAAACAATCAAAGACATCATTTCTTGCTTCACCTTTTTGAGCTCTTTTGGAGAAACAATTTTATCCAATTTAGTAAAACTTTAGAGAGCTCAATATCATAATTTTCTTTAGATAACTGAGAGAAATCCATGATAAAAGGTGTAATCATGGATTAAGGATTCATGCCTAGGATTTGGTTCCTAATCCTAAGGCATCAGGTTTGATTGCATGAATTTTTATGTGTCATATCTTATACTTGTTGTGCAATCTTGGAACCTATGTGAACAGTGTGCAACAAAATATTAAATGCAGAATTAAAAGGAGACAAATATTTTGTTGACCATGTGAAAACTCAATTAAGAGAAGAACCACTCTGAGGCAGCCAAACCCAGGATATCTACTATTCATAAGACAAGACAAGTTACAAAGTAGTAGCACTCACATACCCCTGATGCAGTGGTCGTACCTTGCACTCAAACGTGTCACCTAACGCTAACGGAGAATTCGGTATTGTATTCCATCAGAGCTTAGACAGTTATTTGTAAGATTATTGGAGCTGATTTGTCTCTCAAGCCATTGCAAGTGTGTTGTTGCTGTGCTACAACTGAAGTCTATCTTAGGGGTTGGCCCTAAGGTAAAGGATTCCATTGAAGACCCTTTCAGGTAAGAGACTTGGTTGGGAAGCGTTTGTGTTGGGTTACACGTTAGAGAGCAAGGTACGACCACTACATCAGGGGTATGTGAGTGTTACTGCTTTGTATCTAGCTTTGTCTTCTGAATAGTGGATATCCTGGGTTTGGCTGCCCCGGAGTGGTTTTTCTCATCTTGAGTTTCCACTTCGTTAAAAAAATCCTTGCATCATTTATTTTCCGCATTGTTATTTTTGTTGACACTTTGTGCACAAACTTGCTATTTATTTTTTAGAAGTCAATTTCCGTTTTTCAATTGGTATCAGAGCTTGGTACACTCTGTTGAAATTTATTTCTTGAGTGTTATTATTTTGAATTCTATATTTTGATATGTCTCAAACTCTTAATTATGTTCCTACCTTTTATGGTACGAACTATGGTTATTGGAAAGCTCGAATGCGTTTCTTTTTAAAATCTGTTGACTGCTGGAGTATTGTTGAAACTGGCTGGACTAAGCCAGCAAATACAACCCTCGAGGCAGTCCCTCAGAAAAACGCATGGCTTTCCAATGATAAAGCCCTCCATGCTCTGTGGCAAGCACTTTCTCCATCTGAATTCGCCAAAATTTCAAACTGCGAGTTAGCCAAAGAAGCATGGCAAATTTTGGAAACAACATATGAAGGCACTAAACTAGTAAAGCCTGCCAAACTTCAAATGTTGATTTCAAAATTTGAAGAGATTAAGATGTTGGAAGATGAGACGTTTGGAGAGTTTTACTCCAAGATGAGTGACCTGAGGAACTCCATGGTGAGTTTAGGGAAGCCTATCTCGGATGTAAAACTCATCTGAAAAATTCTAAGATCTTTTCCTGAGAGTTTTAGGATCAAGGTAACCACCATTGAAGAAAGCAAAGATCTAGAAGAGATGAAAATTGAAGAGTTGGTGGGATCTCTTCAAACATATGAGCTGTCCTTCCCCCCAGTCAAGAAGTTGAAGACCATTTCTTTGAACGCTTCCAAGAAAAAGGTAGATGCTTCATCTGAAGATGACTCTGATGAGGAAGAGAAAGCTGTGGCTATGCTAGCCAAAAATTTCAGAAGACTAATGAGAGATGACCGATTCAAGAAGAAGTTTTCTGAAAAAGAGAAAAGAGCTTGAAGAGAGGCAGAACCTGAGGAAGAAGAGAAGAAAGATCCCAGAGGGCCCAGATGTTTTGAATGCTCAGGTTTTGGGCATATCCAAGTCCATTGCGGGAATCTTAAGAAGGGCATGGTGAAGGCTTACAATGTGACTTTTAGTGATGAGTCAGAAGAAGAAGCTCTAAAGTCTGAGAAATTTCTTGCCTTTGTAGCCCCACATGTCGAAGAAGAAGACTCTTATTACTTGGAGCGTAGTGATAATGGAGAAGAGCTCAAGGAGGCATACAAGACTCTCTACATAGAGTATGAGAAGATGAGGGAAGGTCATAAGCAGCACCTTCATGATCTGAATAGCCTGCAAACTGAGAAGAGTACATTGCTGCATAGAATTCAAGAGCTCGAGGAAAAGCTACTAGAGATCCAACTCCAACTAGAAAGAGTCATTAATGAGAAGCTGACTCATATGCTGTCTATACAGAAGAGCCTAACCGACAAAACGGGTCTCTGGTATGTAGCTCCTCCCACTGACACTCCCTCTACCTCCAAGACTGTATTTGTCAAACCTACAGTCCCAGAGCTACCTCCCACAACGGAAGATAAAGGGAAGGACAAGGTCAATGATGATGTTCCAGGCACTCAGAAGCCTCATTCCATCAGAAGACCTCCCATATGCCATCACTGCGGTTTAAGTGGGCATGTTCATCCTCAGTGCTCCCTCTTGAAAGCACAGAAAGCCAAGGCCAATAAAAAGTGCCTAGACAGGCTAATCATGGCTTCAGACCTGCGACCCAATATCAGACTCCGTGGTATCAGGCTCCCTATCATCAAGCACTAGGATATCAAGCTCCTTGGACTTATGCACTGCGATACTAGGCATCTCAGCATCAGCGGCCTCAGTTTCGATTTGTACCAGCCAATCACAATGGCAACTTCAAGAACAAATCCAAGTAGTTTAAAAGGCCTTAGAAGGTGGAAGAAGATCAGTACCACAGGGAGCCACCTATCTGGATGCAGAGCATGATGGAGTGGATGATGAAGTCCTGCCAGCAACCACCCACAGGAAGGCAGGCTTGGGTCAAGAAGGACGATCACCCCATGAGGGGGATCAGACGCACTTAGCAGGTTCAGGTGTTCATGCCTAGGATTTGGTTCCTAATCCTACGGCATCGGGTTTGATTGCTCATTTCACTTGTTTTATTTTGTATGTAATCTAGGAACCAGTAGTGTTTTTTTTTGCCCCCTATTTCTCTAGAGAGAATTTTGCAGGTATTTTTTTGGGGAAGATAGAAAAAGCAGTCCAGCGACTGTTTTTCTGTATTGGCATCATCAGGTTTGATCTTGCCTTGCATATGAGGTTAATTCCATATTACATTTTTTAAAAAAATAAAAAATAAAAAATAAAAAATTTGGGGATAATTTGCAGGATTTCTCTTTTGCTTGGCATATTAGATATTGCATGTGTTTTTCACTTGATATCTCAATTCGTTGTGCATTATTCTACTCTGCTTAGATATAATTGAGAGTTCATGACTATAATCTGCCAAGTGTTTTCCTGTATATGCAAAAGTAGGATAGCTTCTTTTCTCATGCGATGAAAAATGTGCACTATCCACGACTCCCCTAAAGGTACATCTTTCCTTCTCTGACTTTGTGTTTCTAGAATTTTTGGATAAGAGAAGAGGTCTTTGATAAGATGGCCAAATTGACCACATGCTAGTTGAACTTAGAACCTAAAAACTCTGGCATTCTCTCTAGGTTGCAACACCATAAGAATCAAGCATTCAATCATATGAATTATGTGCTTTAATTGTGTGTTCACTGCTTATATGCTGATTTTGCTATATGCCTTGCCCTCTACGTGCAAGTAAAATGTTTACTTTGTCCTTCATGGTACAAGTAAAACATTTAGGTGCTGCATCTTAGGGGGAGTGTATCAGATGAGGGTGACTAGGCCCTAGTAAGTTATAAGGTTTTACTTTTGACTTATCTTTCCTTGATTTTCTCTCTTGTCTAGAAAATCTTGTTGCTATTTGTCATGTCAATGAAAGTCAAACCTTGTGGGTTAAGTCTTCACACACACACACAATGCATGAGTTGAGCTGTCTATTTGAATTTTCTATGTACAGGAAAATATTTGTGCTGATTAAAACCTCAACTCTCTTTTATATCTCTGCTTAGTTTTGAGATGCTCTTTGATTGTGTTATCAGTGGATTATACATGCGTGTTCTGAAACTAACTTGAAAAAAATTAGTTTTGAGATGCTCTTTAGTTTTTAGTTTTTTAGTGTCAAGCGTCCGGACGGTCTCTCTTGGCGTTCAGACGGTGGAGCTTAATCGTCTGGACGGGATCTGGTTACGTCCGGACGCGCGCGGCAACCAATGGCCAGAAGGTAAGGATAAAGCGTCCGGACGCGCGCGATCTGTCCGTAAGTTTCCGAGGTAGCGCACGTTGTGCTACAACTGAAGTCTATCTTAGGGGTCAGCCCTAAGGTAAAGGATTCCATTGAAGACCCCTTTAGGTAGGAGACCTGGTTGGGAAGCATTCGTGTTGGGTTACACGTTAGAGAGCAAGGTACGACCACTGCATCAGGGGTATGTGAGTGTTACTGCTTTGTATCTAGCTTTGTCTTCTGAATAGTGGATATCCTGGGTTTGGCTGCCCCGGAGTGGTTTTTCTCATCTTGAGTTTCTACTTCGTTAACAAAAATCCTTGTGTCATTTATTTTCCGCATTGTTATTTTTGTTGACACTTTGTGCACACACTTGCTATTTATTTTTTAGAAGTCAATTTCCATTTTTCACCCTATTTAAAAGCATCATTACAAAGATGTGATTTTGTGCAACAGAATGAAGCCATTTACAAACTAACACTATGTTATTTGCCCCATATTTCTCTTGAGAGAATATTCCAGGTACTATCTGGGGAAGACAGAAAAAGCAGGTCGGGCGACTGTTTTTCTGTATTGGCAACATCGAGCTTACTTAGGTTTGATCGTGCCTTGCATGCTTGTTGTATGATGTCATTTCCAAATAGCATGTTAAATATATATATATATATATATATATATATTGGCGGAGAAAATGCAGGAAATTTTCTTTTCTTTTCTTGGCATGTCAGATAGTGAGTGTGTTTTTGACTGATATCTCAATTCTTCATGCATTAATTAACTTTGCTCAGATATGATTGAGAGTTTTTGACTATATTTCTGCCAAGTTTTTCCTGTGTATGTAAAAGCTGGATAGTTACTTTCCTCATGCGATGAAAATGTGCACTATCTAAGACTCCCCTAAGGTACATCTTCTCCTCTGTGACTTTTTGCTTCTGGAAATTCTAAATAAGAGAGATGTTGTTGATAAGATGGCCAAATTGACCAACATGCTAGTTGAACCTAGAACCTAAAAATTCTAGTATTTTTCTCTAGGTTGCAGCACCAAAAAGAATCAAGCAATTATTCTTCTGAGCTCTGTGCTATATGCTTATATTCATTGCTTTTGTGCTAAATTAGCAATATATCTTGTCCTTCATGATGCAAGTAAAATTTTACTTTGTCCTTCATGATACAAGTAAAACAATTAGGTGCTGCATCTTAGGGGGAGTGTATCAGATGAGGGTGGCTAGGCCCTAGTAATTAATAAGGTTTGACTTTTGACTGATCTTTCATTGATTTTCTCTCCTGTCTAGAAAATCTGGTTGCTTTTTGTCATATCAGTTAAATTCATACCTTTTGAGAAAATTCTTCACACACACACGCATTGCATGAGTTGAGTAATCTATTCAAATTTTCTGACTACAGGAAGATTTTGTGCTAATTGAACTCTGAACTCTCTTTTATATCTTTGCGTAGTTTTGAGATGCTATTTGATTACCTTATCACTTGATTATACAAGCGTGTTCTGAAGCTGACTTTAAGAAAAATATTTTCTGCAAATTATTCCTCAGTTTCTATCTTTTTAGTGTGAAGCGTTCGGACTGTCTCTCCTTGCATCCAGACGGGTGTGGCTCAGACTGTCGGACGGTAAGGTTACATGTTCAGACGCGCGCAGCTTGTCGCATACTTATGTGGCAACATGCGTCCAGACGGGTTAATGAGCTGTCCGAACGGGGACCCCACATGTTTTAAAATCCCTAGCCACCGCATACCCCACTCATTTCTCTTAAAAGTTTGTCTTTTTGTGCGATATTCTCGTGGGTTAGTGCAAAATCTCATCTCTTTTTGTCCTTTTGTGCATTACTCTCTTCATTCCAGGTAGTTTTTCAAGGTAACTTTTTTTTTTCCAGTATTTTGATAACTGTTAGAATATTGATTATTTTGGGAATTTTTTTTTTTGAATAAAAATTGCATGTTTGTGATATCTACTGTGTTGGGATCTTTTGTTTCCATAGTATTTTGGACAGTATTGTGTTTTTACAGGGTTTAATTTTTGGAAAAGTCTAATTTTTGGCAAATCTGATCTATTTGTATTATTTTTGGCAAATCTTGTTGGTTATTTTTACATAAACATGTCTGCTAGCAGTCCACAATCCAGAGTCCGACAGAGGACAGACTGAGAGTTGGCAGCCCTAAGAGCCAAAATTTTGAACAAATCTGTCATTGCTGAACGGAACGTGGTTCGTACAGATATTTTGGTGAATCCTATAGACAGCATTCATGATAGCGCTTGTGTTGTGCTCAGCAGGCTGGTCAGATTGTTTTATGCCAATCTCGAGGTTCAGGATGATGACCGCAGGATGGTTCTTCAGTCCACTGTGGATGGGCATACTATCACTGTTAATCCTCAAATCATCAGTCAGTTCATAGGGGTGCTTGTTCTCCAGATCTCTGGTAGCCCGTACAATGAGGTAGTAATACCTCCTTCTCTGGATGATCTTAGAGAATTTTTTCATGCTGTCCCCAAAGGAGAGGAGCGCGCCACCACCATTAGGATTGGTGCCCTAACCGCATACTTGCCAAGATTGTCCAGCACAACCACTAGCCCGTTGTTAGGCGCAATGATCTGATACTGAAGATGGCTCAGTTTGTATATGCCATCAGTCTTCGCTTGCCTTTATGTCTGTGCAAGCATATTTTAGGAGTTATTTTGGAGGTTCGTGATGAGAGCAATACTAGTCTCCCTTTTGGCTGCCTGCTCACTCAGATTATTTTACAGTCAGGCATTAGCTTCACTGGAAAGCTGAAAATGAAGATTCAGGATCCCATCAGCAAGGAGCCGCTGATGAAGTCTAATGCCCAACTGAGGAGTGATGATCTGGATGATGCTCCACAGCCCCCTCCCATCCATGTAGCAGTCCTTAACATGGCATCCTCTTCACAAACTGCTCCTCCATAGTAGGATGCCAGCTATGCTCAAATTTTGGAGGCTTTAGCTACACTTCAGAGCGGTATGAACGCTATGTTGCTGACACTTTCATCTCTACAACAAGAGGTTCACTCGATCAACCTCGGAGTGGAGCAGAGCCAGCTGGACATCCAGGAGTGTCTCAGGCATCATCATCCATCCAACAGTGATGACGAGGACGATGCACCGATGGCAGATGCATCCTAATTTTTTTGTTTTGTTGTATTTTGAGACTTTACTATTTATGTTTTTGGATATTTTGTTTAAAACTCCTGGATATTATTACTCTATTTACCCTTGTCCTTCTGAGACATTTAGGGGGAGTAATTTTTGTGTGTTTGTTCTCATTACTCAATTTTACCCTTGGTCCCATTGTGACAAAAAGGGGGAGTAAATTTTTGATTGGACCGGGATTGTATTTTTAACTGGTCAAGTGATTTTTGTCCTAGAATGGCCAAAGGGGGAGTTTGTTAGTCTGTAATTGGCTACATTCTGTTGGACAAAATCAGTTCTATGTAATGATGCATTTAAACAGGGATTCAGCTATTCAGTGGCCTTCTAGAAGATTCTGCACAGTCTACAAGTTAGAGAAATCGATTCCCTTGTAGCCATCCGGACGATGTGATATACCGTCTGGATGCCCAACTGTCCAAGGCATCATCCGTCCGGACGATGAGAACTTTCCATCCGGACCTTCCTCTGTGCCGAGAAGCTTCGAACTGCTCTAGCTTGCATACGTCCGAACGTTTCAGAAACACGTCCGGATGCCACTCAATGTTCGATCAGCTATGGGATTTCTTTCCAAAAACACAGATATAGGAAGATCGCTGCAACTGCCCGGACGATGTGAATTCCCATCGGACACGATCATCCATAAGGCAAGTCGCGCATTCAAAATTTAGAAGTCCGAACGACAGTCTTCATGGTCCGGATGCACGAGCTACGTATATGGAAATTGCATACTTCAGATCAACCGTCCGGATGATCATTCCAATGGTCCGGATGCGCGAAGCCTTAATATGGAAATTGCGTGCAGCGAAGGTGCGACCGTCTGGATGATAGGGCAACACCATCTGGACGCCGCTCAAATCTAGAAAGAATTTCAGCAAAATTTTGGAAAGTCGATCATACAGTTGTCCGTCCCGACGTCTTACGTCTACCGTCCGGATGGCACCTAGGTTTATCAAGCCAGACACTCATTTGAACCTGCAACCTATAAATAGAGGTCCCTAGGCTTGAGAACTGCAAGAATTCGGTATTGAATTCCATAGTGCTTAGAGAGTTATATACTTAGAGTTTTTGTGCTGAGTTAGTCTCTCTCAAGCCGTTGCCGTTGTGTGCTGTTGTTGGGCTGAATTGAAGTCTATCTTAGGGGTTGGCCCTAAGGTAAAGGATTCCATTGAAGACTCCTTCAATTAGGAGACTTGGTTGGGAGGCGTTCGTGTTGCGTTACACGTCAGAGTTCAAGGTACAATCATTGCATAAGGTTATATTAGTGCTACTGCTTCGTAACTAGTCTTGTCTTCGGAGTAGTGGATATCCTGGGTTTGGCTGCTCCAGAGTGGTTTTTCTCTTATTGAATTTCCACTTCGTTAACAAAATTCTTGTGTCTTTTAAATTCCGCATTGAAATTATTTTGTTAACACTTTGTGCACACACACACTTGTTTTAAATTAGAAGTCATTTTAATTTTTAGTCGACACTGTTTGGGAAGTCTCTGCAAGATGTTCGGACGACGTGGCAACACGTCTGGACGCTATCCAGCATTTCAGAATATTCCCGACTTCCTTTACGAGTGTGGAAAGGAGTTATAGCGAAGACCGTCCGGACGCTCGGCCAAGCCATCCAGACGTGGACTTGTTATGGAAAGAATTGCGCTATTCTAGAAGGCAGTCACAAAAGACCGTCCTGACGAGGCTAACTTCCGTTGGACGCTCAATAGCCAAAGTTCGAATTTGAGCAGATTTAGGTTTTCTGTAAGCATATAAATAGAGGGCTCTAGGCTTGTAATTTGTATGAATTTTGTATCGGATTCCATAATGCTTAAATAGGGTGTTTTGGGAGAATTGAAGATCCGCTAGCTCTCTAGCCATTGCCGGTGTGTGCTCAATAGTTCGTGTGAAGTCTATCTTAGGGGTCGGCCTTAAGGTAAAGGAATCCATCAAATGAGTGTCTGGCTTCGTATTATAGTTAAAGGTATGACTACTGCAATGGGATTTGTGAGTACGAATGCTTTGTAACTTGCTTTGTCTTCGGATAGTGGATTTCCTGGGTTTGGCTGCCCCGGAGTGATTTTTCTATTTACAAAGTTTCCACTTCGTCAACAAATATCTTGTCTCTTTTATTTTTCCGCATTTAAGATATTTTTTTGCACACAAACACACACTTGGTTGTTAGAAGTCGTTATTTTATTTTTCATTGAGGATCAAAGGGTGCCAGGGCAGTGGGGCATATTGAAGAAAGATTAGGAGCTGTTTCCTGACCTGACCCGTGCATAAAAGAAGCACGTTCAGGCAGCCATAAAGTTTTCTTGGCTTCCGATGAATGTTGAAAAAATTAATTATGATGCCATAGTCACCGACCCCACTCTCTGGGAGATATTTGACTATGATATTCTCAAGGGCTAGGTCTAGCTGATGCGCCGGCAAAGTAAGAAGAAAACCAAAGCTACGGAGCCTTCGTAACCACAGATTCCCCCCTCGGAGACTATTGTCAGGGGGTCCAGCAAAGCAGGCCATCAGGATGATGGCCCTGTGACCATTTCTTCTTGCCTAGATTCTGGCGGCCATGTTTAGGAGCAAACGCCGGGGTCTCGGCTTGATGGGGAGAGCTGTGTAGCAGCCCTGCTCGAAGTCCGGCCTTGTCTAGCCAAGAAATGCAAGTCGGATAAAGGGAAAGCCAAGGTGAGAGAATCTTCTTAGACACCCTGGCTGGGGCCCCGAGTGTGGCAACTCGCGGGCCTCCTTTCGAGACCAGGACTTCTTTTCCCCAACCGAACTTCCTTAGGCTAGTGGAGTCTGACTTTTCAGTCACTCCCTTAGTTCCAAGGGAGACCACTGAAGCTACCCTAGAGACAACCGTGACTCACCTCCCTAATATCTCTACACCCGAGAGCGTTGCCCTTCGTGAGCCTCCAATAGATCCCCCGAGGGTCTCTCGTTCATTCTGGGCTTCCGGGAGTTCTAACGAGGTATACCGGGGCCCTCTGATTGTAGGACCCTTTGGGTTAAAGGCACCTCTACTCCAGTCTCTCAGTAACAGTCTATAGGGGAACCCTATCAAGGCCTTTTCTAGCGTTCTCCCGATAGATTACACGAAGGGGGTTGGGAGAGTTATGCCCAAGCAGTTAGTGGACATGCTCATCCACGATCACCTCATGGTTAGTTCCCTTTTTCAGCCTTTATTTTGGCTAAGTCTAATTTTTCATTCTTTTTATGTCTGACTCCCAGAGGTCGTGGAGCTCCGGCACATGCTAGTGAGGTGCAGTGCTAAGGAGAAGCATCTAAAAGAGCTTCTAGAGGTGAAGGACTGGGATCTTGCTGAGAAGACTGCTCAAGCTGACGAGCTGGTCAAGTAGAACCGGGAGTTGACGGAGAAGGCCGCTCGAGATGATGAGTTGGCTAAGCTGCTCCAAAAAAAGAACCAAGAGCTGGTGGCTGAGGCAGCCAAGGTTGACTCTCCCGCCATTAAAACAGTTGAGGAGCATGCTCGGACCTTGGAGGAAATGGAGCGTCTGAGGGCTCAACTAGCCAAGTTTGAAAAGGCTCGAGAAAAGGTCTAGGACTCCTTGACAGCCACTAAGGTTTTGCTGCAAGAATCCGAGGGAGCCTGCAACAAGCACAAGTCAAAGTATAAATTTTTTAAAGCCAATGCTCTCCAGGCTATGAAGCAGCCCCTGGCTCTGGGACCAAGTATGGACTCGAGGCTTCCATTGGAAGCCTCGAGTCCTTTAGGACCTTGGTTTGATATCTGAGGAGATGGCAGTTTGGTTTGATAACCATGGATGCCAATTTCCTGCCAATACCTCAATCTGCGGTTGATGAAATGGTGAGGATCGGGGCAGAACTGTTCTCTGATGTTCCCGAAGACAACATTCTCGGCCTCTACCTCAAAGACATCGAGATTCTTCCTCCATATCTTGAGGATTCTTCTGAGAATGAAAATGAGGTTGCTCCAACCTCGTGATTATGTGTCTCTTTGTTTGTAATAATAATTAAAAAAAAATGATAATTAATGAAAAAGGCTTTGATTTTCCATCCTTTGTGTTTGATTTTTCGACTGTTCTTCCCTTCTGGCGTTTTTTTTTTTTTTTTTCATAACACATATATGTACCCGCCTATAGTCGGGGCTAAAGTATAATTTAGCCCAAGTTAAGGAAGGATAATGAAATAAAATCTTTGTAAGTACGGAGTTCGGGTCGGGAAATCCTTACTAGGCTTAGTAAGACTCGACCCCCGGCCCTTCCTTGACTTGATTTCAAAAAAACCAAGTGTTAAACCTTGATCCGGGAATCCTTGTGCCTAGGGTGAAACCCGGCCCTTCCTTTGAGACCTTGTTTTGAAAGAAACCAAGTGTTAAACCTTGAGCTGGGAATCCCTATGACTATGATGAAACCTGGCCCTTCCTTTGAGACTTGGTTTTGAAAAAACCAAGTGTTTAAACCTTGAGCCGGGAATCCCGATGACTAGGGTGAAACCCGGCCTTTGCTTCGAGACTTGGTTTTGAAAAAAACCAAGTGTTAAACCTTGAGCCGAGAATCCCTCTGTCTAGGTGAAACCCAGCCGAAGATGAGACTGGGTTTTGAAAAAACCAAATGTTAAACCTTGAGCTAAGGATCCCTGTAACTAGGGTGAAACCCATCCTTTCCTTGTATATGTGGTGTTGTCAGGGTTTTCTACCTACTTTGTTTTTTCCCAGGGTTTTCTCCCTACCTTGTTTTTCCCAAGGTTATCTCCCTGCCTTGTTTTTCCCAGGGTTTTCTCACTGCCTTGTTTTTCCTACGGTTTTCTCTCTGCCTTTTTTTTCCTAAGGTTGTCTCACTGCCTTGTTTTTCCTAGTGTTGTCTCCCTGCCTTGTTTCCAAGATTTGCACACAATTTGGTGAAATATTTCTCTTTTATTGATACAAATGGAAAGACAATAACATAGTTCGAAAAACATAAGTCATAAAACCCAATCTCTGGGATCTAATCACTTGGTACATGCCTTCCCATTTCGGCCCTAATATTCTGTCATCTGGGTTCCAGGTAGCAAGTGTTACTTTCCGTAAAACCCAATCTCAGATCCCAAAGTCTCGATGTCTAACCTTTTTGTTGAAGTATTGTTCCGATCTCCATTGGTATGCCACCATCGTAACCAGAGCCTTATCTCTTCTTTCCTGCAATAGGTCCAAGTGTAGCTTCATTCCTTCACTGTTTAGCTCGAGGTTGTAATGTTCAACCTGGTAACTCAACGACCCAACTTCAATCGGTATTATTGCTTCGGTGCCAAAAGTCAGGGAGAATATAGTCTCGCCTGTGGGGGTCCGGGTCGTTGTTTTGTATGACCATAATACCTCTGGTAAGAAATTTATACAGCTCCCTTCTTGTCCTCGAGCTTTTTATTCAATCTTGTCATCAAGGTCTTGTTGGTCACCTCGACTTGCCCATTTGCTTGGGGATGCAGCGGCGTAGAAAAGTAGTTCCTGGTATGTAGTTTCGCACACCATTGTCGGAACGAGTCGCAGTCGAACTTTTTGCCATTTTCTGTCACAAAGGCATGCAGAATGTCGTACTAGATTTCCATAATATTGTGGTTACAAATTTATTTAATTGTTTGCGCATGAATGGACTTTGCATATTTTACTGTCGTAACTAAACTGGCTAATAACAAAGCTGGTGAGTAGTAGGGGGCAATGGCTACCAGTGGGACCTTAGGCCCCCATGACTGATTAATAAATAAGCGACTGAAACCTTAGGCTTTTAGTCAGCTGGGACCTTAGGCTTCCAGCAACAAATAAATAAGCTTTAAGTGAGAGACTGTAGGCTCCCAGAAGACAAGTTAATCCGAACCATAGGCTCCATAATGAGAGGAGTGAAATGAGAAAATAATTAAGACTGTGCATATAAAACTGTCATCAGATCATTGATTTATATATATATATATTCAATTCATGACCATGGACCATGAATTGCATATACATATAGACATAAAGTTATATTATACATTGTGTATTTTCTTTAAATAAATAAATAAGCATTATATTGTTGAAAACAGTTAACTCACTTGATCACAGTATGAGATTGTGGAAGAATCTGTAATTGCATACTTATTGGTGTAGGTTCTAAAGATGAAGAAGCGGACTATGTTAGCTTGAGGGTTTTAATGTTTAAATAGCTAGTTGTGTTTCTTTGCAAACACTAATGTTTGTATTTCTTGTGGTATGTATATTTTAGTAAGTTTCCATGTATATTTGTGTGTCATCAGTGACACTTTTTTTAATGTATGTCGTGATAAGTTAAATCATTTTAATAAATGTCTAGAGGTATTTCAGTTGGTTCTGACGTGTTATTGATTCCTAAGTTGTATACAAATATATTCTGTTGCCAGATCTCATATTTGATTATGTCGTAATGTCACGTGAAAACTTGAAATTTTCACTTATGTCTTTTTGAAAAAGGCTGGTGGTAGCGTTTTCATCGATGATTAAAAATAGTGATTTTGGTTTTGAAAACTAAATCAGCTTTGAACGAATAAGTGGATTTTAAAATTTATAATTGAACCACTCGCAATAGTACGAATCAATTGTACTATAGTAAGGGTTATCAAACCACAAGGATTAGGGGGTTGTTTTGTGTAACGGAATACTTCAGATGTTATCCAGTTTAACCTTGAAAAATAAATTTTGTTTCGATTTTAAAAACTAAGTTAACACAAGCTAAGAACAATAAAAAAGGAGAGACTTAGAGAAAAAAAATCTTAAGGTAATGATCGCATCAAATCTGCATACCAATGGAATGCTTAAAGTCTAACATGGATCTTCCTAACATGCATGATTTGAGCATGTGATGGGTGTCAACCACATGAAGACATCGACATAAAGATTACTTCGGTTAAGATGTAATAATAAGGTATCTTAGTTACACACCAATCACTTACCATATAAAAGTTACACTACAATGAAAAAGCATTTAGACTACAAAAGGTGTGTAGTGATTAGTGTTCCTTAGCATGCCCTATAAGCATACACAAAGCATTAAGCACTTTAATTAAGAAATAATGGTAAGGTATTTTATGCATAACCCGTTCACCTAGCATCTATTTGTGAACGAATCATGACCCTTGGCATGCCCTATAAGATCTCCTAATAAGCAAAACACGACTCATGTCAAATGGTACCATTGCATAGCCATCGTTTCCTCAATCACAAAAATCGGAAACATTGGTTTAACTCAAGAAATCTAAGAGCTCTCATAGACAAGAATGACTCTTTTTCATGAATCAATATAGATTGAAAAACAATAACAAAACCGTTTTGCAATCTAAAAGCAAGGGTTTTGTAATCTCAAGACCATGCAATCATCATACATATCAAGAAAAACCTAAGAACATCAAGATCAAACCATGGTTTTTGGAAAAGAATTGATCAAAACCCTAAGAACGGATTTAGCTATGCATAATTAAAACTAATCTAAACATGTAATCTAAGAAAAATAGTAAAACAAGCTAGAAATCAATTAAAAACGCTAGATTAAAAGTATAAAATTCGGATTCATGAAAAGAAATGAAAAAGGACGGCAAAACCTAAGCTAGAAATGGAAAGATAATAAGAAAAACTAAAGAAAAGCATCAAAGAGACTAGGTTACGCTTTCTGGAATTTTTGGATTCCAGAGTTGTCTCAAAAAGAAAAGGAAACAAAAACTAAAGAAAGAAGAAAAGATTGCTGAAAAAGAAAGAAGAAAAAGAATTGCATCAAAGTAAATCAAAGCTTTTTTGAAAAAACGTAATTAAAATGACTTGGAAAATTAAAATAAACTAATCTAAGCTCTCTGGAAAATGTAAATGAAAAGGTTGCATCAAAGGATTGCAACTAAAAAATAAAAGAAAGCTAATTATATATATATATATATATATATATATATATATATATATAAATCTAACTGACAATCTCTCTCGGCTCTTCTCTATTTATAGAGAATTTGATGTGTCAAAATCTCTCAAACAATCCATCTCAGCCGCACAAATGAAGAGTGTTGATATCCCATTTCAATCACACAACTTGATTTTTGAATTTTGAATCACAAACAGATTAGGTTGATATCTGCAGCTTTATCCGCAAGATTTGAAATCGCTCGATCGACCCTCGAAGTAGCTTGATTGAATGTCACTTAATCGATTTTTGATGTTGCCCTGTGTTGCTCTTTCAATGTCCTTCGATCGATTTTGCTGTGTCGCTCTATCGCATGTCGCATGATCGATTTTTCTTCGACTAATGAATTTCGATCGATCGATCAATTTGCGTTGACTGATTTTGCAATTAGTCTAAGTCGGATGTTTTGAATTAGTTTTCAATTAAAACATGTAAATAAGACAAAACACAAAAGCACAAAAAAATATTATATTTACAACACAAACTAGGTATAACATATGTGAATTAAAGGTCTTGAATAGAATATTTCAAGACTTACCACACCCTCAAACTTACATAATGCTAGTCCCTAGCATTAAAACTAGAAATGAAAGATAAACAACTACTCTAAAATTCCTCTTCCGTGGGAAATGCGATTGCATTTAGTACATGCGACAAGCCTTTTAAACCCCTAGGCCTCCCTAGTGGACGAGTGAAGTTTGGTGAAGGTTTAGCAGAAATGCTACCTACAAACATTTTTCATATTCATGTTGGCCCTAAGAATTAAGTATCTTCAAAGTAATGGAATCTTGTTCATGAACACTTTTAAATTAATAAACTCCATCTTCACACAGTTTAGGGAATTCATGTCCAATCACTTACAAATGGCTAGATAAGATATCACATGTTCAAATTGATGCACTCTGGTATTAACACATAGCTATGGGGCTTCAAAGTATTTCCTGCATACATGCTCCAGCATCTCAAATTTCTTCAAATTTCTCATAAGATGATGGAATACCCACAATATAGGCATAATTTAATATTTACAACATTTATATGGTTGTGTAATGCTTAACTCCATTAAGTGTCTAATTAACCTCTGTAACAAGTGTTAGGCCAGTGATTCCAAAACCAAATGGCTTTAGGGCACTAGATGTAAAACATCCCCAAGGGCTTAATAACTCATGTCAAGAAAGCTACGAAGTCAAACTAGTCATTTTATTAATCATTCTTGTTAGTATTTTATGTTGACTACATTCTGGATGACAAAAACACTTTATGTAATGGTTGCAAATTAATAGGATGCTCGGTTCTTATTCAGAGTCTTCATTTATTAGGACAGTGCTCATGTGACTAATCTCAAGCTTCTAGAATGCTAGTATTTTAATTGGCTACATTCTGTTGACAAAATCACTATTATGTAATGTTTCTGCTTTCACAGGGATGCCATATATTTCAGAGTCTTCAGATATTCAGAGTTTATTTCTCTGATGTGGAAGTAGCTGTTTTATGACAAGTTGCAAGTGTCACAAGCTTCATGAAGGTTATTTCAGTGTTCAAGGAAGATTCTGTGTAGATTCCAACTCAGAGAAGTCGAATCCCAAGTAACCGTCCGGATGATGTGGTGTTCCCGTCCGGATGCTCATCAGTTAGCAACATTCGTCCAGACGATGAACACTTTCCGTCCGAACACCCATCAGTGTCTAGAAACTTCGAACTGTTCAAGATTTGCATCCGTCCGGACGTAATGGCAAATCGTTCGGACGCTATTAAGAGTTTGAGAAGTTATCCATGAAGAGTCCAGTGCAAAAATCAAGTCAATTGAACCGATTCCTGTACAACCATCCGGACGGGCCATTGAAGGCATCTGGACGCCCCGCAGTGTCCTACAGATAAACATTGACGACGTCCGGACGTCAGAGCCACACTGTCCAGATGCTCTGTCAACCAGTATTCTACAAGAAGTCTGTTCTCAGAAATCGACTCTGATTGGGAAGTTTCAGTATTCTGTTCGGACGACTCGGCATCACGTCCGGATGATGTTCATTATCTACAGGCCGCTTGGACGACTTGGCAACACATCTGGACAATATACAGTAATTGAGATAACTCCAAAATTTCGTTCGAACATGGGAAGGATTTCAATGAAGACCGTCCGGACGCTCGGTCAAGCCCTCCAGACGCACACCTGATAAGGATAAGATATGCGCTATTTTTGAAGGATATCGCAAAAACCCATTCAGACGGGGCAAACTTCTGTTCGGATGGACGACAGTCAGAGTCCGTTTCTTAGCAAATTTATGGTATCTTGAAACCTATAAATAGGGGGTTCTAGGCTTGTGTTTTAAACAGAATTCGGTGGTGAATTCCATAGTACTTTGAGAGGGTGTTTCGGGAGAATCGAATATCCGCTAGCTCTCAAGCCGTTGCCGGTGTGTGCTTGTTGTTTGTGTGAAGTATATCTTAGGGGTCGGCCCTAGGGTACAGGAATCCATGAAAAACCCCTTCAGGTGGAAGATCTGGTTGGGAAACGTTTGTGTTGGGCTACACGTCAAAGTTAAAGGTATGACTACTGCATAGGGTTATATGAGTACGAGTGTCTTGTAACTAGCTTTGTTTTTGGATAGTGGATTTCCCAGGTTTGGCTGCCCGGGAGTGGTTTTTCTCTTCATACAGTTTCCACTTCGTAACAAATATCTTGTCTCATTCAAATTCCCCATTTAAGATATTTGTTTGCACACAAACATACACACTTGGTTTGTTTAAGAAGTCAATAATTTATTTTCAATTGGTATCAGAGCGGGTTCACTTGTGTTCGGATTTATTTGCTAAGTGTGATCCATGACTTCTTCTAACTTAAATCTTCTTGAGTTCTCTGAAGATGATTTTTATGATTTCTCTAAAGATACCCTTTTGATAGGTAAACTATTTAAGAAATCCAATAGAGAACTCAAGAAGATTAAGCAAGAAAAAGAGTCTTTGATTTTACAGTTATCTAAATCACATGCCTTGATTCACTCTTTGACATCTAAGAATACCATGCTTTTTGATACTGTCAATGCTCTAGAGAATAAATTAAAAGAATCAGAGGATTTCTTGAAACAATTCTCTAGTAATAATTTGAAAAGCATGCTTTGTATTCATACAAATATTTCTAATAAGCCTGATTTAATTGTTAATGATTTAAGTACTTCTACTTCACATGCTTCTGGTTCTAAATTTGATTCTGTTGATATTAAGCCTTTGATAGTAGATGCAGCTTGTTCTGAAAATTCTTGCTTAAATAACTGTGTGAAGCCTAACTCCAAGGATTCGGGAACAAAAGGTAAGTTTGTTCCTATTTGTCATCATTGTGGGAAGGTTGGTCATATAAGACCAAAGTGTTATCTGTTAAAATCCCACAGACCTTGGAAGAAGCAGGAGGATTCCAAAAAGGACTTTATTGAGAAAACCTCTTTAAATAAATATGTTCCACCCCATAGGAGGCATATATCTCAAAGAGGTAAGGACTTTGTCATTTGTAAAAATGCTAAACTTAAATTTGCAGAGTCTTTCAAGAAGCATTTCAGCAAACGAAGTCAACCTCCCTGCTTTCATTGTGGTGTCTTTGGACACATCAGGCCACACTCTCCTCAGATCTAACATCAGCAGCCTCGGATCAGGAAAACAGAGCAAAAGACAGGTAAGTCTAGCTCTAAACCTTCCAAGCCTCATCATGCTTTTCGGCAACAATGGCATTATCCTCAAAGGGGTTCTCCCTCTTGCCGTCAATGTGGTAAGTATGGCCACACCAAGGCCGAATGCTTTAGAATGAAGCCTCACAAACCCAAAAAGAATCAGACCAAGGAAGGGCTTGTCAACATGATGAAGAGTGTCCTAATTAGACTAATCAATTTGGACATGGCTCACACCTCTTCCTCACAGGTAGAAAAGGTATGGGTAAAGAAGGATGAGACCATTCACCCCTTGAGGGGGAGTTGACTCACCTAGTAGGTGAGGTCTCCCATGCCTAGGATTTTGGTTCCTAAATCCTAGTGCACGTCAGGTATGTTTGCATTGCATCTTTATATAATCTTATCTCATGAATGCTTTGCATGTTGTTGTGGAACCACCTTTTCTATCCCTATATTCCCTCTTGTTTGTCTTGAGGAAATTCTGCAGGTATTAAATAGGGATGATAGAAAAAGCACGTCGAGCTGCTACTTTTCTATCTTGGTACTATCAAACCTCTCTCCCTGAGGTCAGGTTTGTTTTTACCTTACATGCTTGGTCTATATTATCCTCTTTATTGTGAAGCATGTTTTTTTTTTGTAATAAAAAACATTAGGGGAGAAGATGCAAAATTTTATTTTTTTTATATATAGCTTTTCAGATATTGTATGTGTTTTTGCCTGATATCTCAGTTCATTGTGCATTAATTGAATGTGCTTATATATGATTGAGAGTTTATGTCTGATATTTGCTAAGTTTTCCTGTGCATCTTAATCCTAGATAGTTGATTTTCTCATACGATGAAAAATCGTGCACTATCCAAAGCTCCCCTAAGGTACATTTTTTCTCTCTCTGACTTTTAGTTTCTGGAAATTCTATTGTGAGATTTTTTTGCTAAGATGGTCAAATTGACCAACTCGCTAGTTGAAGCTAGAACCCATAAATTTTGGCATTCTTTCTAGGTTGCAGCACAAAGTGATAAAAATATTCAAAAATGAATAAATATGGATAAACAAAAAAGAACCATTGCTTTTGTGCTATAAATCGGTTCTTGAACTTGTCCCTATAGAAATAGTCAGTGACCAAATCATTACAGAAATAAACAGTCACTAAAGGACGAAGTAAAAGAAAAGTGTTGCAGCTTAGGGGGAGTGTATCAAATGAGGGTGGCTAGGCCCTAGTAAAATAAGGTTTGACTTTTGATTGATCTAACATTGATTTTCTCTCTTATTTATAAAATCCGGTTGCTTTAAGTCATATCAGTAAACTTCATACCTTATTGAGAAAGCTTTCACACACACACGCATTGCATGAGTTAAGTTTACAATTAAAAATTTTCTATCTGCAGGGAAATTTTTGTGCTTATTGACTCTTAACTTTCAATTATATCTTGGTATATTTTTGAAAATGCTATTTGAGTGTTTTATCAGTTATTTATATATGCGTGCTCAGAAGCTAACGTTAGGAAATTTTTGTTCTACTTTTCAGCTTCTAGTGTTAAGCATCCGGATGGAGATGTTCTTTCGTCCGGACGCGCTTGGCTCTGTCGATCTCTTATCTAACAGTATGCCATCCGGGCGAGTTTGTACCACGTCCGGATGCAAGCTTTCTGCTTTCTGCTTTGTCATATATTGTTTCTAGAATTTGCCATACATCTTTAGCAACTTCACGAATTGAAATTCTTGCGAATTCAGATGGTGAAAGTGCTTGACATAGTGCATGGAGGGCTTTATAATTGAAGAGCCATGCACTTGTTTGAGTAACAGTAATTCGTCTATTTCTTCTGGTTTAATCCAACCAATTTCAACAATTTTCCAGTTGATTTTAAAAAGAAGTGCATGCGGGCTTTCCAATAGCCATAGTTCATCCCATCAAAGGGCGGAACTGAATTAAGATTTTGGGACATTTATAAAAATAAACAAAATAGAAGTCAATAGATTACACTCAATAAATAAATCTAAAACAGAGTGTACCAAGCTCTGATACCAATTGAAAATAAATAGTGACTTCTAATTTAACCAAGTGTGTGTGTTTGTGTGCAACAAAATATATTAAATGCGGAATTTAAATAAGACAAGATATTTGTTATGAAGTGGAAACTCTATGAAGAGAAAAACCACTCCGGAGCAGCCAAACCCAGTATCCAAAAACAAAGCTAGTTACAAGGCACTCGTACTCACATACCCTTATGCAATAGTCATACCTTTAACTCTGACACGAAGCCTATCATGAACGCTTTCCAACCAGATCTCCTACCTGAAAGGGTTTTTTATGGATTCCTTTACCTTAGGACCGACCCCTAAGATAGACTTCACATGAATTGTTGATCACACACCAGCAACGGCTTGAGAGCTAGCGGATCTTCGATTCTCCCTAAACACCCTCTCAAAGCTAAGAGAATTCAATACTGAATTCTGTACAATTGACAAGCCTAGGGCCTTCTATTTATTGGTTTACAGAAAACCTAAAACTGAAGAGATTCAGACTCTGGCTGTCGAGCGTCCGGACAGAAGTTAGCCACATCCGGAAAATCTTTTACGATATCCTTTTAGAAACAGCGCAATTCTATCCTTATCAGGTCCACGTTTGGATGGCTTGGCCTAGCGTCCAGACGGTCTTTACTATAACTCCTTTCTACGTTCAAACGGAACATTGGAATATTCTAAAATGCTGGACAGCGTCCAGATGTGTTGCCACGTCGTCCGGACGACTTACAAAGACTTCTTGAACTGTGTCGACTTCTGAAATCCAAATCCGTGTTGAATACTAATTGACATAGCCGTCTGAGCGGTATTGGTCTGTCATCTGGACGTCTTCAAAACAAATTGCTGGATACTGCGGGGCGTCTGGAAGCCTTCAAGGGCTCGTCCGGACAATTGCACAGGAACCGGTTGATTTGGCTTGGAATTTGAAAGAACTCTTCATAGACATCTTCTAGAAGCTTGTGATCAGTCACATGCTTGGATTTGAACACTGTCTGAATACATGAAGATTATGAATTGAGAATCGACCATCCTGTTAATTCGTAACCATTACATAAAGTTTTTTTGTTATCCAAAATGTAGCCAATATAAAATACTAATAGATTTGTTATGCCTCATGCAATTATCAGTGATGTCGGAAAACATTTTTGCAATAGGTTTATGAAAACCTTGCTTTTCAAATATTTTTTCACTCACAAAGTTGCCACACCCTACCATCCTCAGACTAGTGGTCAGGTAGAATTATCCAATAGGGAAGTTAAGTGTATTTTAGAGAAAGCAGTTCGGCTAGATAGCAAGGATTGGTCCTTGCAACTTAATGATGCATTATGGGCCTACCGTACAAGGTTCAAGACACCGGTTGGCATGTCGCCATAACAACTTGTTTATGGCAAGGCGTGCCATCTCCCTGTTGAGTTAAAGCACGAGGCTTCATGGGCTGTAAAGACCTTTAATTCTAGTATGAAATCAGTAGGATCTCACCGAAGGTTACAATTGAGCGAACTTGAAGAGCTGCGAAATGAGGCTTACGAAAGTGCATGGATGTACAAGGAGAAAACCAAAGCATTTCATGATAAACACATCCAGCCTAAGACTTTCATTCCGGACCAAAAGGTATAGTTGAAAAAATTTAAATTGACTTCTAATTAACTCTGTGTGTGAACAGTGTGCAACAAAATATTAACTGCAGAATTAAAAGAGACAAATATTTTGTTGATGAAGTGGAAACTCAATTAAGAGAAAAACCACTCCGGGGCAGCCAAACCTAGGATATCCACTATTCAGAAGACAAAGCTAGTTACAAAGTAGTAGCACTCACAGACCCCTGATGCAGTGGTCGTACCTTGAACTCTAACGTGTAACCTAAGACGAATGCCTCCCAACCAGGTCTCCTACCTGAAAGGGTCTTCAATGGAATCTTTTACCTTAGGGCTAACCCCTAAGATAGACTTCAGATCAGCGCAACAACAGTACACACAGCAATGGCTTCAGAGAGACTAACTCAGCACAATAACCTTACAATTTAACTCTCTAAGCACTAAGGATTTCAATACCGAATTCTTGCAGTTCTCAAGCCTAAGGACCTCTATTTATAGGCTACAGGTTCAAATGAGTGTCTAGCTTGATAAAACCTAGGCGCCATCCGGACGGTAGTCATAGGGTGTCCGGAGGGACAACTGTGAGATCGGCTTACCAAAATTTCACTGAAATTCTTTCCTGAATTGAGCCGCGTCCGGACGGTGGTGCCCTGTCGTCTGGACGGTCGCACTTTCGCTACACGCAATTTCCATATTTAGGCTTCGCACGTCCGGACCAAAGGAATGGTCGTCCGGACGTTTGATCTGATGCACACAATTTCCATATCTAATGCTCGCACGTTCGGACAATGAAAACTGGCGTCTGGACCTCTAGATTTTGAATGCGATTCTTTCCTTATGGATGAGCGTGTCCAGACAGGAATCCACATCGTCTAGACGGTTGTAGCGATCTTCCCATATTTCTATTTTGGAAGGAAATCCCATAGCTGGAAGAACACTGAGTGTCGTCCGGACGTGCTGCTGAAACGTCTGGACGGATGCAAGCTGGAGCAGTTTGAAGCTTCTCGACATAGAGGAAGGTCCGAACGAAAATTTCTCGTTGTCTGGATGGATGATGCTTTGGACAATTGGGTGTCCGGATGATATATCACGTCGTCTAGACAGCTGTAGGGGATATGATTTTTCTGACTGTGCAAAATCTTCTGGAAACACTCTGAATGGTGGAATCCCTGTTTAAAAGTATCATTACAAAGAAGTGATTTTGTCCAACAGAATGATGCCAATTACAAACTAACAATAGCTTTATTATTCTAAACTTAGCCTATTTCTTGGTAAGCTCCGATCGAGATGGGATGGACCTTTATAGTTATATTTGTATCCTCTCACGGAGCTGTTGAGTTAAGAAGTCCGAAGTTTGGCCAAATTTTTAAAGTCAATGGTCAGAGACTAAAACCCTACATTCAGGGTATTGAGCATAACGCAGATGTGGAGTCCATTGATCTAATGGATCCCATCTATTTTACATAAATTTTTCCACCTTTTAATATATGTATATTAGGGAATTAAATATATTAGTTTTTGCTTATTAATTATCTGTTTATTTTAATATGTTATATTCTTTTTTTTGTTTGTCTATTAAAAAAAAAAAATCGATCGATCAATTTTAAAATCAATCAATTGACTTCGCCCAGTAAGTCACGTGACCGGTTTTAAAAACCTGGGCTGATTGTTTTTTCCCTTATTTTGTACAAAACACTCAAGAGCCCCCCAACCCACCGAAACCCTCCCTTCTTAATCCCCTTATTTTCTCATTTCTTCTTCATTTTCCTTCATTTCTTTTGCATTTAATCCCTTTCCTCACTTTCCCTACTGATCACACACCCAAAAATGTGCTTTTCCTTACAACTTTTGTTTGGCACACCAAGTGTTTGTCAAAAATTCCCAAAGGGTGTTTTCAATGGCATATGCTGAACCTTCATCCCCCGTCAGTCCCGAGGTGAATTCCTCAGTCAAGAATGGGAGCAGCGTCAGCTTAATGTTGAGACACTGTTCGACATTGTGGGTGAATTTAGGGAAAAGGCACCTCTGAAGTGGGCTCTTTGTCAGTTCAAAAAGCGCAACTTAATGCCACTTCTACAACCAACAAATGATTTCTTATATGCCCCTTTTGTCCGTCTTTTCTATAAAAATCTCAAATTTTGTACGGAGATTCCTGCATATTTATCTTCCACCATTTTGGGCCAAGAAGTATATGTCAGCATTACTGAAATTGCAACTGCAATTAAATGCCCATGTGATGATCAACATGCTCGATTTGGTGAGTACCCTCCTCACTGTGATTTACATTTCATCATTCGAGATATGTTTGGAGGTGTGTAAGGAGATGCTAGACGCACTTGTGCTACGAGATCCCAATTGCCCCATAACCTATTGCTGATTGATTCTGTGCTGAAAAATAATGTGTGTCCATTGGGACACAAAACACAGAGGATAGGTGACTCGTTGGCTGCGTTGTATGCATTCTAAGAGAAATATTGGGTTGACATTCCCAAATTAATATGGAATCAATTGCATAAATGTTGGGAAGATATGGTGAATATGCGGCTATCAAGTGCTTTATAGAGACCCTTTCCTTTCCCGTGCCTCATTACCAAGCTCATCATGGAGAGCAATATTTCTTTTCTTGAGAATGCCGTCCTAGATAGGAATATCCCTGATTTTGGCCTGGCTCAGTTGAATTAGAGCATTTCACACATGCCACGGGTTGGTGAGGGCCAAGTTGATATGGAGGTTGATGACACCCAAGCAGACGAGATGGATGTGGGTCAGCAATCAGCGCCTCGGGAAGAGCCAGTTCCATCTGTTACCACATACTTTTCATCACTTCAGGGACAAATGGATAGAATGGTGATAGAAATAAGAGAAATGCGGGCTCAATAGACAATTATGGTGGACACACAGATGGCTATGATGAATGCCCAAACCGAAATGATGATTATGTTGAGGGAACTATTAGGACGTCATCCACCGCCAGCAGACGCTGCCCCTTAAGTGACATTGTTCATCACTTTTTGTTGTTATGGCATCATACTTTTTGTAGACAATGTGGTTTTCTTTTGATATTATCTTCTCACACAATGTACTTTTAACATGCTATTTTTGTGTAATAGACAGTACTTTTGTTTTTAAAACTCTGTTGGGAATGTGAGATCGTCTTTTGTTCTTTATTAATTTAACCTTTTATTTTATTCTTGCTTTTAGTTTCATTTTTCAGGCTAATATTTTCCACCCTAAGTTTGGGGGTATGTGTTAGTATTTTAATTGGCTACATTCTAGATAAACAAAAACACTTTATGTAGTGGTTGCAACTTAACAGGATGGTCGGTTCCTGTGCAACCGTCCGGAAGGGCCATTGAAGGCATTCGGACGCCTCTCAGTGTCCACCAGATAACGATGAAGACGTCTGGATGCTAGGTAAATCAGTATTCAACAAGAAGTTGGATTTCAGAAGTCGACACTGTTTGGGAAGTCTATGTAAGCCGTCCGGACGATGTGGCAACACGTCCGGATGATGTCTAGTATTTCAGAATATTCCATAGTCTCGTTTGAACGCGAAAAGGATTTTTAGAAGACCATCCAAACGCTCGGTCAAGCCGTCCGGACGTGAACCAGATAAAGATAGAATTGTACTGTTTCTGAAAGGATATCGCAGAAAACCTTCCGGAAGAGGCTAACTTCAGTCCGGATGCTCGCTAGCCGGAGCCTGAATCTCAGCAATTTTAGGTTTCTTGTAAGCCTATAAATAGAGGGCCCTAGGCTTGTGTTTTGTACAGAATTCAACAGTGAATTCCAAAGTGCTTAGAAAGGGTGTTTACGGAGAATTGAAGATCCGCTAGCTCTTAAGCCGTTGTCGGTGTGTGCTCAACTGTTCATGTGAAGTCTATCTTAGGGGTCGGCCCTAAGATAAAGGAATCCATCAAAAACCCCTTAAGGTGGAAGATCTGGTTGGGAAGCATTCATTTCTTGGGATATTTTTAAACTACTAATTGAACTGAGATATTAGTGTTATATACATGCGTGCTCTGGAAATTACTTGGGAAATATTTTGCTGCTTTTTTTCCTCTCTTTTTCAGATTTTTTTGTGAAGCGTTCGGACGGTGTGTTTTGGGAAGTCCGGACGATGCTCCTGTATGTCCGAACGGTGATTCTGATTGTTCGGACGATATGATTAATTTGTCCGGACAGACGTGTTTTTGTGATCTCCTACATGGCATTCCATCTAGACGGTGAACCCTGTAGGGTTAAATCGCATTCTCCCCACGCCGCAGCCTTCTCATTCGCCCCTTTTGGTTCTTTTTGTTGTGTTGTGCATTTATTCTGTGCTTTTTAAATGTAATTCTCAAATGCACGTGTCATCCTTGCAATTTATCTCCACCCTAGGTATGTTTTTAATACTCTTTTACTAATTTATTTTAAGTTTCTACGCTTAAAATAGGTTGTTTTTGGGTTTCTATTATTTTGAGTTTAATATGTATTATTCCTCAAAATTGTTTATTTGAGTAATTTTGAATGTTACAATTATTTATAACATGATTTGTTTATGAAATCTTTATCAGTGGCTGATTGTTAAATAGTTAGGTTGTTAGTTTTATTGTTTGGTTTTAAACATTGTATAGTCGCTTAAAGGAATGATAGTATCCAACAAATGTGGAATAACTGTTCCTTTAAAACACAGAATCATGCCTCCTAGACGCCGTCCCCTTTATAACTCTAATCGTGTTCCCCGTCCTGAAGAAAATGGTGAGGAGGATCAGCCACCCCCACCTCCACCGCCACCATTCAATGATGGCATACACCCAGCTTTAGTACAACTTATAGCTGACACCACTAGGCAACTGGCCGAAGTGATATCACGAATTCCGCGACCCAACGAACGAGCCGAACCCGTGGGTTGTTCATTACGCGATTTTGCTAGCTATCACTCCCGAACTTTTGAAGGAACAGAAGGGCCGAATGTTGCAGAGGCTTGGCTCAGAGTGATTTTTCTCTTCACAGAGTTTGCACTTCGTAATAAATATCTTGTCTTATTTTAAATTCTGAATTTAAGATATTTGTTTGCACACAAACACACACACTTGGTTAAAATTAGAAGTCAATAATTATTTTCAGTATGCTATAAGCCATACCTCGCAAATCAAGTTTTCTTATATCCCTGATATTATGGTTGCATCTACTATACACATTGAGGACAATGTGTGATTTAAGTTTGGGGGTATGGAGACACCTTTTAGGTTTTGTATCAAAAAAATTTTTTGCGCATTGAAAATTGAAATTGACTTCTAAAAGAAAGTGTGTGCAACAAGTGTCAACATAAATCAAGCACAACGGAAAATAAAAGACACATAGTTTTTGTTGACGAAGTGGAAACTCAATTAAGAGAAAAACCATTCCGGGGCAGCCAAACTCAGGAATTCCACTATTCAGAAGACGAAGCTAGATACAAGATAGTAACACTCACATTAACCCGATGCAGTGGTCGTACCTTGCTCTCTGACGTGTAACCCAACACGAACGCTTTCCAACCAGGTCTCCTACCTGAAGGGGTCTTCAATGGAATTCCTTACCTTAGAGCCGACCTCTAAGATAGACTTCTGTTGTAGCGCAGAACACTTGAAACGGCTTCAGAGGGATCTTGAACTTCTCTGAGCTCTTGTGGAATTCAATACTGAATTCTTTTTTGAAAGCATTCCTAGAGACTCTTATTTATAGGCTTAGGAAACCCTATTTTAAGTCAAAAATGGAGTCTGAGGCACGCGCGTCAGGACGGGAGCCTTGGGCCGTCCGGACGGGCCAAGTTTTACTTGTCCGAAAAGTATTCTGGAATTTTCTGTAGGGCCGTTCGGATGGGCAAATCTTTCCATCCGGACAGAGGCCGTCCGGACACTCAAATTACAAAACTTTTTCTTAGCTTTCCAATGAAGCCGATTTCGTCCCAATCCGATATTTGAGTAAAACGTTATGACCAAAATACCCGAGGGTGTCCGGACAGCTTGACCGAGCGTCCGGACGGTCAACTGCAACCGCCTTTCCAAAGTAGTCCTGAAAGCTTCCATAACAAGGCCACGTCCGGACGGTTGCACTTCGGCTGTACGTAATTACCATAATAAGGCTTGGAACGTCCGAACCCTGAAGGCTGATGTCCGGACGGTTGAACTGGTGCACGTAATTTCCATATTTGAAGCTTGATCATCCGGACCATGAAGGCTGATGTCCGGACGATTGAACTTGGTATGCACGTTCTTGCCTTATAGAGGACATCATCCAGACGGGATCACACATCGTCCGGATGGTAGCAGCCGTCTTCCCATAACTGTGTCTTGGGGCAGAAACCCTAATACTTGTCAAACACTGAATGGCGTCCGGACGGTATAACCACGTCGTCCGAACGGATGCGCTGGAACACTGGGGTCTTCTCAAACTCTGAAGAGCATCTGGATGATTTGCCATTACGTCTGGACGGATGAAACCTTGAACTGTTCGAAGCATCTAGACACTGATGGGCGTTCGGACGGAAAGATCTCGTCGTCCAAACAGATGTTGCTGACTGATGAGCGTCCGGACGGAATACCACGTCGTCCGGATGGCTAACAGGGAACCGAAATAAATCCTTGAAAACTTCACAAAATCTTCTCGAAGAACATAGCTGAAGAGTAGACTCTAGATAAAGCAACATCCCTGTAAAAGCAGCAACATTACATAGAAGTGATTTTGTCCAACAGAATGCAGCCAACACAAAAACTAACACGTATGTTTATCTTATTCCTTAGAATGTGGTTGATTTGTAATTACGGATTGTTTTTCATTGACAAATTTAAACTTTTGAACACATGATCACACAATTAGAGATTCTAAGTTTGTTTACTTACCTTTGGTTATGAGAATGCACGTGTTGAAAAAAATAAAAGATAAAAAAAATCTATACACTTCATTGAGTAACCAGACCTCTTGCCTCATTAAGCGCTAAGTGGTCACGTCAAATGATGAGAGTTGAAAATAAGTATTGAATTCTAACAACCAAGTGTGTGTGTTTGTGTGCAACAAAATATCTTAAATGTGGAATATAAAGAAGACAAGATATTTGTTACGAAGTGGAAAATCTGATAAGAGAAAAACCACTCCGGGGCAGCCAAACCCAGGATATTCACTATACTGAAAACAAAGCTAATTATAAGACACTCGTACCCACATATCCTTATTCAGTAGTCATACCTTTAATTCTGACACGAAGCCCATCGTGAACGCTTCCCAACCAAGTCTCCTATTTGAAGGGGTCTTTAATGGATTCCTTTACCTTAGGGTCAACCTCTAAGATAGACTTCACATGAACTGTTGAGCACACACCGGCAACGGCTTGAGAGCTAGCGGATCTTTGATTCTCCCTAAACACCCTCTTAAAGCTAAGAGAATTCAATACCGAATTCTGTACAATTTACAAGCCTAGGGCCCTCTATTTATAGGCTTATAGAAAACCTAAATCTGTTGAGATTCAGACTCTAGCTGTCGAGCGTCCAGACGGAAGTTAGCCACTTCGGGACTGTCTTCTGCGATTGCCTTTCAAAAATAGCTCAATTCTATCCTTATCAGGTCCACGTCCGGACTGCTTGGCCGAGTGTCCTGATGGTCTTCACTATAACTCCTTTCTGCATTCGAACGAAACACTGGAATATTCTAAAATGTTGGACAGCCTCCAGATGTGTTGCCACGTCATTCGGATGGCTTGCAAAGACTTCCATAACAGTGTCGACTTCTAAAATCCAACTCAGTGTAGAATAATGATTGACCTAGCGTCCGAACAGTGTTGCTCTATCGTCCAGACGTCTTCAACGTAATCTGCTAGACACTGCAGGGCGTCTGGACGCCTTCAAAGGCTCATCCGGGCGGTTGCACAGGAACCGGTTGATTTGGCTTGGAATTTGCAAGGACTCTTCACGGACATCTTCTAGAAGCTTGTGATCAGTCACATGAGCACTGCCCGAATAAATGAAGACTCTGGATAAGAACCGATCATCCTGTTAATTTGCAACCATTACATAAAGTGTTTTTGTCATCCAGAATGTAGCCAACATAAAATACTAACAAACTCCCCCTCTGGCCATTCTGGACAAAAACACTTGACCTGCTTGAAATAAATTCCCAGTCTAAAAACGAAAAAATACTCCCCCTTTTTGTCACACAATGACAAGGTTAGGGCTTCAACAAGAAATCACCACACACAAGTATCTAAACCTGAGAAAACAGCCAGATAGCTTGTCAAAAATATGTAAACATATAAAGAAGTGTCTAGTAATCAATCAACATAAATTTCCTTACAGAAAGAATTTTCCAGTTGTCAACTAAACTCATGTAATGCGTGTGTGTGTGAAGACTTTCTCAATAAGGTATGAACTTTGCTGATATGATTTAAAGCAACTTAAATTTCTAAAGAGAGAAGTTTCATATTTGGATTAGTCAAGAGTCAAACCTTAACATACTAGGGCCTAGCTACCCTTATCTGATACACTCCCCCTAAGCTGCAACACTTTTCTTTTACTTTGTTCTTTAGTGACCGTCTTTTTCCGCAATGATTTGGTCACTTTTATAGGGACGAGTTCAAGAATAGATTTATAGCACAAAAGCAATGGATCTTTTAAATTATCCATATTTATTTAGTTTTGAATGCTTTTTATCACTTGATGCTGCAACCTAGAAAGAATGCTAGAATTTATGGGATATAGGTTCAACTAGCGAGTTGGTCAATATGACCATCCTAGCACACAAAAAAAACTCTCAAAAGACTTTTCAAAAGCAAAAGATCAAAGGAGAAAAAAATACCTTAGGGGAGCCTTGGATAGTGCACATTTTCATCACATGAGAAAAGTAACTATCTATCAAATAGATGCAGCAGGAAAACTCAGCACATATCAGACTTAAAATCTTAACCATATGAATGTATATTCTATCAAAGCACAGAGAACTTGTCTAAACAGATAAATATACATGAGATAGCTGAAAACTTTAGAAGAAACCTTGCATCAAATCACCCCCAATATATATATATATATATATATATATATATATATATATATATATATTTTATTTTAAAACAATTCATGCAACCCTCAGAAAAGACTCAGAGGAATGGAAGCGTCTAATCAGAGCATGAAGCAGAGACATACCTCGGACATGTCACAAACACCAATGGCTTTTCTAAGAGATTCAAACCTGCTACCAATAAGAGGTTTGGTGAGGATGTCAGCCAATTGATTTTCTGTGGGAATAAAAATAAGAGCTACTTCCCTAGACTCGACAAGGTCACGGATGAAATGATGCCGGATGTCGATGTGCTTGATTCGAGAATGCTGAACTGGATTCTTGGAAATATTTATAGCACTGGTATTGTCCACTGAATGACCATTATGTCTTGATTGAAGCCATAATCACAAAGCAATTTCTTTATCCACAGTAACTGGGTACAATAACTTCCAGCAGCAATATACTCAGCCTCTGCAGTGGAAAGGGAAATTGAGGGTTGTTTCTTACTCATTCAAGCTACTAGATTAGTACCAACATAACAACATCCACCAGAGGTGCTTTTCTTATCATCACCATTTCCAGCCCAATCTACATCAGAGTATCATGCAAGCACAAGATTTGTTTCTCGAGAAAAATATATACCATAATGAATAGTGGCATTTACATACCTGATGATGCGCTTGACAACAGTGAGATGAGATTCCTTAGGATTAGCTTGGAATCGAGCACAAACTCTGACACTGAAAGCAATATCCAGTCGGCTTGCTGTAATGTAGAGAAGACTGCCGATAATACTTCTGTAAAGAGTAGGATCTACTTGCTTGCTTGTCAGATCAGCACAAATCTTGACACTTATGCTCATGGGAGTACGAGCATGGATTTTCCCATCCAGACCAAACCGTTTCACCAGATCTTTTGCATATTTAGCTTGAGAAATAAAGATCCCTTCAGAGGTTTGTTTGACTTGCATCCCTAGAAAATAGGTCAACTCACCTATCATACTCATCTCAAATTCTTGTTTCATTTCTTCAGCAAACTCATGAGCTTGAGAATCTGAGGTTGCTCCAAAGATGATATCATCCACATAGATTTGAGCAATGAGTTTGTGATTCCCTTGATTTTTGATGAAGAGAGTCCAATCTACCTGTCTTCTTGTGAACCCTTTTTCCCAAAGATAAGTGGTTAATCTCTCATATTATACCCGTGGAGCTTGCTTGAGACCATACAAGGCTTTCTTTAGCTTGTAGACATGTTGAGGATAGTGAGGATCCAGAAATCCTTTTGGTTGCTCCACATAAACTTCTTCCTGAAGAATGCCATTCAGAAAGGCATCTTGACATCCATCTGATAAAGTTTGAAACCTATATGACAGGATATAGAGAGCAAAATTTTGATAGATTCAAGGCGAGCAACTGGGGCAAAAGTTTGATCAAAATCTATCCCTTCAATTTGAGTGTACCCTTGAGCAACAAGCCGTGCTTTATTTCGGATCACCGTGCCATGTTTGTCTGATTTGTTCTTGAAAATCCACTTTGTGCCAATGATATTGTGATCAGACGGTCTGGGAACCAGAGTCCAGACATCATTACGAGTGAACTAATGCAACTCATCATGCATAGTAGTAACCCAGTTGTCATTTTGCAATGCTTCCTCCACTTTCTTTGGTTCAAATTGAGCCAGATAGTAATTATAAGTCACTTGATTAGCAACCTCATTAGAGGGGTCGATTATTCTGCTTCTTAACCGTCTACCTTCATTGAGATTCCCAAGAAGCTGCTTGGAGGGATGATTGAGCTTGACCCAAGAGGCGGGTTCAATCAGAGGATTTATTTGCTCTGTATCTTGATCTGATGTAGGATAATTTTCCTCAGTAGGCATAGCATCAATTGAGTCAGGAAGAACATCTGCTGCGATAGGAGAGACAGGAGGAGCAGATACAGGATTAACTGCTGAAGATGAAGTCTTACTTTCAATATCTGAGGGGGAAGGTAGTGCCTCTAGGGTGGACTGAGAAATCTCACCTTGCTATGTGCCCTAATATCATCGTTAATGACCACATTGATGGACTCCATCACTATTTCTATTTTGGTGTTATAGACCCTGTAGGCACGACTGTTGGTGGAGTATCCCAGAAATATGCCTTCATCACTTTTGGGATCAAAGTTTCCAAGATTTTTCCTGTCTGGTAGAATATAGCATTTACTACCAAAAATTTGAAAATCTTTAATAGTGGGTTTCTTACCTCGCCAAATCTCGTATGGAGTCTTGCTAGTTTCTAGCCTCAGGTAGACTCTACTGATGATTGACATGCAGTGTTGATAGCTTCTCCCCAAAAATGTTGAGCAAGATTTTTAGATTGAATCATTACTCGAGCCATCTCCTGCAAAACTCTTCTTTTTTCTTTTTTTTTTTGCTCCACAACCCCATTCTGTTGAGGAGTAATTGGAGAAGAAAACTCCTGCTGAATGCCATAAGAGTGACAGTATTCTTCAAACCGAGCTTTCTCAAACTCTTTGCCATGATCACTGCGAATCCTCATGATGGGACAATTTTGCTTTATCTGAATTTTTTTGAACAACTGCTGAGTGGCTTCAAAAGCCTCAGATTTTTCCTGAAGAAAAAGAGCCCAAGTGTACCGGGAATAATCATCTACAATAAGAAGAATGTATTTCCTCCCACCGAGACTCGAGGTTCGGGTGGGACCCATGAGATCCATATGCATCAATTCTAAATTACGAGAAGTAGAAATACCCGATGTCTTCTTATGAGTAGCACGAGTCTGTTTTCCTAGCTGTCATGGACCACAAACTCCTTTCCCAGTGTCTTTCATTTTATGAAGATCTTTGACAACTTCCTTGCTTGCAATCTTCAACATGTTCGTGAAGTTTAGATGACCCAACCGTTGATGCCACAACTCACTTTCATCAATGGTAGCTTTATTGTTGTCATGTATTTAGAGCAAGCACTATCCAAATACCACAACCAAGTATCTAGAACTTTTAAAGTAGTATGAGCAACTAAACAGAGATTGTCACTTTCCATAATCCAAACATGTTTATTAGAGGAGTTCTTTTCCTTTTTAGACATGATAAAAAAAATTTCAAAAAGGGTAGGACTCTCTAATTTTTTACTGATGAGCTTAACTTGATCACATAAATTATTGACTTGATTTCTAATACCAGGCTTGTTAGTTTTTTGGCCTCATTCTGTGCTTTGGACAAAATCACTTGTGTGTAAAGATTCTTCACAGGGATTCTACTATTCAGAAGTTAGTTCACTGTCAGCCGTCCGGACAATAGAGCCATCCTGTCCGGACGCCCATCTGTCACTGTTCCATACGTCTGGACGACGTACCATACCGTCCAAACTCCAGACAGACCAAGCTCATCCGTCTGGACGACGTGTCTCTCCGTCTGGACCCTCCACTTTGTCGAGAAGGTTCTATCCAGCTTGCATCAGTCTAGACGTTTCAGTAGCACATCCGGAAGCCTCTCAGTACTCGAACAGTCTCAGATTCTTTCCAAGTTCCAATAAAGGGAAGATCGATCAACCGTCCGGACGATGTGGTATCTCGTCAGGACGCGCGTCTCCAAAAGGCAAGAATCGTAATTTAAATATCACCGTCCGGACGTCTGATAGCTGTGGTCCGGACGCGCGTTCATCAAAGAATGAAATTACCGATTCGACTTCAACCGTCCGGACGACTGCCTATCATGGTCCAGATGCGCGCACATCAGTTATGGAAATTACGTGTTGAATTTCAGCCGTCCGGACGCTCATCCCTCATGGTCCAGACGTACGAAGCCTTATAAGGAAATTACTTGCAGCGGACGTACGACCGTCCGGACAATGTGCCATCCTGTCCAGACGAGGCTCTTAAACAGGAAAGATTTCCCCGCGAAATTTTCAGAAAAATCTTGTCGCATAGTTGTCTGTCCGGACGGCCCATGTCCACCGTCCGGACGGCGCCCATGTATATTTTTGCCTGACGCTCATTTGAGCCCCCAGCTTATAAATAGAGGCCCCTGGGCATTGAGAACTGCAAGAATTCGGTATTGAATTCTACAAGAGCGCAGAGAAGTTCAAGATCCCTCTGAAGCCGTTACAAGTGTGCTGTGCTATATCTGAAGTCTATCTTAGAGGTCGGCTCTAAGGTAAAGGATTCCATTGAAGACCCCTTCAGGTAGGAGACCTGGTTGGGAAGCGTTCGTGTTGGGTTACACGTTAGAGAGCAAGGTACGACCACTGCATCAGTACATGTGAGTGTTACTATCTTGTCTCTAGCTTCGTCTTCTGAATAGTAGAATTCCTGGGTTTGGCTGCCCCGGAGTGGTTTTTCTCTTGATTGAGTTTCCACTTCGTCAACAAAAACTGTGTGTTTTTTATTTTCTGCTGTGCTTAATTTTTGTTGAGACTTGTTGCACACACTTTAATTTTTAGAAGTTAATTTCAATTTTCAATTGGTATCAGAGCTTGGTACAATTTGAGAAGATTAAATTTCTTGAGTGTTATTTCTTTGACTTCTATAATGTCTAATTTGAGTAGGCATAAAGTTGCTTCTGTTTCTCATGATATGTCTGTTCATAGAACCATGTTTGTTAAGCCTATTATGTGTCTCATACTCAATCTATCTGTGGGAGTAAAGGGGTAAATCAGTCTATACCTACCTGTCATCATTGTGGTGTTACTAGTCATATAGGCCCTAATTGTTTCCAGCTTAGGTCCCAAAAACCTAGGAACAACACTCTTGCCCCTAGAAAAGATGAACCAGGTTTTACAGAACAAGTCAAAATGTTAAGTGATCAAGTTAATCTCATTAGTGAGAAGTTAGCATGCCTCACCCATAATGAGCAAAGATCTGTCTTGGTAAATAATCATAAGAAAACTTCCAAACAAGTCTGGGTCAAAAAGGAAGATAATCTGTGTTTAGTTTCTCATACTGCACTGAAAATTCTTGATACTTGTTTGTGGTTGTTCTAAGCACATGACAGGTGACAAGACGTTACTGAAAGAAGTTCAGATGGGCAAAGGTGGAGGGATCACCTTTGGAGATGGGAGTCAATCCAAAGTTATTAGAAAAGGAATCATTGATATTCTAGGTCTCGGGGCATCCCAGGAAGCTTTGTACGTAGAAGGGCTCAAGGCAAATCTTCTCAGCATCAGCCAATTTTGTGACAATGACTTGGTGGTACAATTGTCCAAAAAGGAATGCAATATATTTGACAGCAGTGGTAGATGGCTTATGGGGGGAGAACGAACTGCTGACAACTGTTATGGTCTTCCTGGTCTCACTACAGATCCTCAGATCTTCTGCAATAAAGCAACCATAGATGACAGTGAGCTGTGGCAACGAAGGTTAGGACATTTAAATTTCTCAGATATGTTAGAAATTGCTGGCAGAGAAATTGTTAAAGATCTACCCAAAATGGAGAAGACTGGGAAAAGAATCTGTGGTGCTTGTCAACTGGGGAAACAGATTCAAGCAGCCCATAAAAGACCTCAGGTATTCATACTTCAAAAAATTTAGAATTGCTGCACATGGATCTCATGGGTCCCACTAGAACTGGTAGTCTGGGTGGGAAAAGATATATTCTGGTTATTGTAGATGATTTCTCTCGATACTCTTGGGCTATCCCCCATCGGGAAAAGTCTGATGCTTTTGATGCAGCTCAGCATTTATTCAAGAAGATTCAAGTTGAGCAAAACTACCAGATTATGAGAATCCCTAGTGATCATGGAAGAGAATTTGAAAATTCCAAATTCAAAGAATTCTATCTCTCATATGGAATCAAGCAGGAATTTTCCTCTCCTATCACTCCTCATCAAAATAGAGTTGTTGAAAGAAAGAACAGGGTTATTCAGGAGATGGCTCATGTGATGATCCACTCAAGGAATCTTGCTCAACATTTATGGGGAGAAACAGTTAATACAACATGCCACATTATCAACAGAGTATACCTGAGGCCTGAAACAAACAAGACTCCCTATAAAATTTGGCGAGGTAAGAAACCCACTGTAAAGTATTTCAAAACTTTTGGAAGTAAATGCTATATCCTTCGTGACAGGGAGAATCTTGGGAAGTTTGATTCCAAGAGTGATGAAGGTATATTCCTGGGATACTCCAGAAATAGTCATGCCTACAGGGTCTTCAATAAAAGGACAGAGACTGTGATGGAATCCATAAACGTGGTTGTTGATGATGAAGAAGATGAGAGACCAAGCAGTAGTGAAGAAAGTCAGCTCAATACAGTGGAGCCAGCTCAAGCAGATTGTACTAAGTCTTCTCTGAACATGTCTCCAGAGAAATCTCCCTCTCCCACAGCTTCAGACACCACCTCTTGTACTTCTGAAGATGAGGATATTTCTACTAATTAGCCTAAGCAAGCATGGGTAAAGCACAATCGTCCGCCTCAGCAGCTCCTCGGACCCATAAATGAAGGGCGTAGGCTAAGAAGCAGGGTCATTCAGCCCAACAGTGAATTAGCCAACCAAGTTTCCTACAGCTGCTACCTTGCTCAGTCAAAACCCAAGAAAGTTGATGAAGCTCTACAGGATGAAGGATGGGTGTCTGCCATGCATGATGAGCTCCATCAATTCACTAGAAATGATGTTTGGACGTTGGTTCCCCGTCCTGCTGAACATAACATCATTGGCACTAAGTGGATCTTCAAGAATAAAACATATGAGCATGGCACTATGGTCAGGAATAAAGAATGCCTTGTTGCTCAAGGATATACTCAGATAGAGGGAATAGACTTCGATGAAACCTTTGCTCCAGTTGCCAGGTTAGAATCCATCAGAATTCTTCTCTCCATTGCTTGTCATCTTGGGTTCAAGCTATACCAGATAGACGCAAAGAGTGCTTTTCTGAATGGTATTCTTCAAGAAAAAGTTTATGTAGAACAACCAAAGGGCTTTCAAGACCCTTATCATCCCCATCATGTGCACAAACTGAAGAAGGCATTATATAGGCTTAAGTAGGCCCCTCGAGCATGGTATGAGCGTCTCACCACTTATCTCCTAGCTAAAGGGTTCACAAGGGGACAAGCTGATCGAACCCTGTTTATCAGGCAACAAGGTGCTCACAAACTCATCGCTCAAATTTATGTTGATGACATCATTTTTGGAGCCACTTTAGACTCTCTTGCCCATGAGTTCTCTGAGGAAATGAAGCAGGAATTTGCGATGAGCATGATTGGCCTTCAAGTTAAGCGAACTGCTGAAGGCATCTTCATCTCTCAGTCTAAGTATGCTAAGGATCTGGTCAAACGATTTGGTTTGGATGGAAAGAGTCGTGCTCGCACTCCCATGAGCACCAGTGTCAAGATTAGCAGTGATCTTGTAGGAAAATCTATTGATCCATCCCTTCACAGGAGCATGATAGGGAGTCTTCTGTATCTTATAGCCAGCAGACCGGACATTGCTTTCAGTATGGGAGTTTGTGCTCGCTTTCAAGCAAATCCGAAGGAATCACATCTCACTGCAGTCAAGCGTATCATCAGGTATGTCAATGATACCCTTCTCTATGGTATTTAGTATTCTAGAGAAACAAATCTTGTGGTTGCAGGATACTCTGATGCAGATTGAGCTGGAAATGCTAATGATAGAAAGAGCACTTCAGGAGGATGTTTTTATGTGGGGAACAATCTTGTAGCTTGGATTAGCAAGAAACAAGCTTCTATATCCCTCTCCACTGCTGAGGCTGAGCATATTGCTGTGGGTAGCTGCTGTACCCAATTACTGTGGATGAAGACATTACTGGGGGACTACCGATTCTCTTAAGATACTATGATTATCAACTGTGATAATACTAGTGCTATCAATATTTCCAAGAGCCTCGTTCAGCATTCTCGGACCAAGCACATCAACATCAGACATCACTTCTTACGTGATCTTGTGGAATCCGAGGTAGTCTCACTCTCATTCATCCCCACTGAAAACCAATTGGCTGATATTCTTACCAAATCTCTAGATGGTAGCAGGTTTGAGTCCCTTCGAAAAGCCATTGGTGTGTGTGCCATGTCCTAGACATGATGTTCCATGCTGGGATAAGCTTCTTGCCAGCATGATGTTGTTATAAAAAATAAAAAAAAAAACAAATTTGTAGCAGGTTGGTCCCTTCTAAGGTATGTCAGGTCTCTCATGCATTTCTTTCTTGGATTATTAGTTCATTATGCATTGATGAATTATTCTTACATAAGGTTGAAAACACAATTCTGACATATGCCAAGGTTTTCTGCTCACTTGTTTTGATTGATAGCTTCTTTTCCTCATGCAATGAAAAATGTGCACTATCTCCGACTTCCCTATAAGGTACGTCTTTCCTTCTCTGACCTGTTGTTTCTAGAAATTCTGGATAAGAGAAGAAGTTTTTGTTAAGATGACCAAATTGACCACATACTAGTTGAACCTAGCACCCATAAACTCTGGCATTCCCTTTAGTTTGAAGCACTGTCAGAAACAATCAGTTAATCATATGATTTCTGTGTTTTTATAGTCACTGCTTATGTGCTACATTTGCTTTATGCCTTGCCCTCTACGTGCAAGTAAAACATTTACGTTGTCCTTCATGGTACAAGTAAATCATTTAGGTGCTGCATCTCAGGGGGAGTGTATCAGATGAGGGTGGTTAGGCCCTAGTGAGGTTTGTTTGGTCTGTCTTCCATTTATTTTCTCTCCTGTCTAAGAAAATCTAGTTGCTATTGGTCAAAATATTGAAATTCATACCTTATGGGAAAAGGTCTCCACACACTCACACATTGCACAATAGTGCTACTTTCGTTACTCGAGTTGCATGGGAATCTGTGCCTATCTTATTCTTGTCTATCAACTGTATGTTTGTATAATTTTGACATGCCTTGTGTCTAATTTCTCAAGACAGGTATACATGCATGAGCTCTTATACTCGTGAAGGACCTATCCATGCTGCTTTTTCTTCTTCCATTCAGCTTGTTGTTTTCCTTCCTTTTGTTTGTAAAACTGGTTGACTTATATTACTCTATTTCCCGGCTACTTCTGAGACCATTTGGGGGAGTAATTTCTATGACAGTTGGCTTTTATTACTCTGTTTTACCTTTTGTCCCTTTGTGACAAAAAGGGGGAGTAATTTTTATTTTTGGACTGGGAATGTATTTCCAAACCGGTCAAGTGATTTTTGTCCCAGAATGGCCAAAGGGGGAGTTTGTTAGTTTTTTGGCCTCATTCTGTGTTTTGGACAAAATCACTTGTGTGTAAAGATGCTTCACATGGATTCTACTATTCAGAAGTCAGTTCCTTGTCAGCCGTCCGGACGATCGAGCCATCCCGTCCGGACACCCATCTGTCACTATTCCATATGTCCGGACGACGTGCCATACCGTTCAGACTCCAGACAGACCAAGCATCATCCATCCGGACGACGTGTCTCTCTGTCCGGACCCTGCACTGTGTCGAGAAGGTTCTACCCAGCTTGCATCCGTCTAGACATTTCAGCAGCACGTCCGGCCACCTCTCAGTACTAGAATAGTCTCAGATTCTTTCCAAGTTCTAATAAAGGGAAGATCGATCAACCGTCCGGACGATGTGGTATCCCGTTTGGATGCGTGTCTCCTTAAGGCAAGAATCACAATTCAAATATCACCGTCCAGACGTCTGACAGCTGTGGTCTGGACGTGTGTTCATCAAAGAAGAAAATTGCCGATTCGACTTCAACCGTCCGAACAACTGCCTATCGTGGTCCGGACGCGCGCACATCAGATATGGAAATTGCGTGTTGAAGTTCAGCCGTCTAGACGCTCATCCCCCATGGTCTGGACGCGTGAAGCCTTATAAGGAAATTACTTGCAGTGGACGTGCGACCGTCAGGACGATGTGCCATCCCGTCCGGACGAGGCTCTTAAACAGGAAAGATTTCCCCGCGAAATTTTTCAGAAAAATCTTGTCGCACAGTTGTCTGTCCGGACGGCCCATGTCCACCATCCGGACGGCGCCCATGTATATTTTTGCCTGACGCTCATTTGAGCCCCCAGCCTATAAATAGAGGCCCCTGGGCATTGAGAATTGTAAGAATTCGGTATTGAATTCCACAAGAGCTCAGAGAAGTTCAAGATCCCTCTGAAGCCGTTACAAGTGTGCTGCGCTATATCTGAAGTCTATCTTAGAGGTCAGCTCTAAGGTAAAGGATTCCATTGAAGACTCCCTCATGTAGGAGACCTGGTTGGGAAGCGTTCGTGTTGGGTTACATGTCAGAGAGCAAGGTACGACCACTGCATCGGTACATGTGAGTGTTACTATCTTGTATCTAGCTTCGTCTTCTGAATAGTGGAATTCCTGGGTTTGGCTGCCCCGGAGTGGTTTTTCTCTTGATTGAGTTTCCACTTCATCAACAAAAATTGTGTGTCTTTTATTTTCCGCTGTGCTTAATTTTTGTTGACACTTGTTGCACACACTTTAATTTTTAGAAGTCAATTTCAATTTTCAAGGCTCATTATCCCTAGGTGCATGTTGTTTATCCCATGGCTTCTGAGAGCGTAATTGAAAGCAGTTAGGACGAGTATGACCAATAATACCACAATAATGACAAGTAGGGATAGATTTGTCCCTTTTACCTCTATTCCGACTAGATGTATAATGAGTAGACTTGCCAGGTTTAACAAACATAGTTCTATGAGCAGGCATAGCATGTAAAGAAGATGTAGCATTATTATTACTCATATCACAAGGATTTTCCAAAGGCAGTTTTGAGTGCATTAGAGCATCTTCTACAGACTTAATTTTTTAAATAAACAAATCTTTTTCTTTTTCGAAACTTTCAAGTCTTTGAAGATGATCTATGCTAGAAGTTTTACAATTTTGAAACTGGTCAAACAATTTGTCACACATCTTTTGGAGTTCACCTTTTTCCATTATGAACAAAGAAGTCAATAAAAGATCACACTCGAGAAATAAATCTTAACCAAAGTGTACCAAGCTTTGATACCAATTGAAAATAAATATTGACTTCTAACAACCAAGTGTGTGTGTTTGTGTGCAACAAAATATCTTAAATGCGGAATATAAAGAAGACAAGATATTTGTTACAATGTGGAAACTCTGTGAAGAGAAAACCACTCTGGGGCAACCAAACCAAAGACATCCACTATACTAAAAACAAAGCTAGTTACAAGACACTCGTACTCACATACCCTTATGCAGTAGTCATACCTTTAACTCTGACATGAAGCCCATCGTGAATGCTTCCCAACCAAGTCTCCTACTTGAAGGGGTCTTTAATGCATTCCTTTACCTTAAGGCCAACCCCTAAGACAGACTTCACACGAACTGTTGAGCATACACTGGCAATGACTTGAGAGTTAGAGGAGCTTCAATTCTCCCTAAACATCCTCTTAAAGCTAAGAGAATTCAATATCGAATTCTGTACAATTTACAAGCCTAGGGGCCCTCTATTTATAGGCTTATAGAAAACTGTTAGTTTTTGTTTTGGCTACATTCTGTTGGACAAAATCACTTCTATGTAATGTTGCTGCTTTCACAGGGATGCTATTTTATTCAGAGTCTACACTTCAGTTACGAGCTTCAAGCAGACTCTTTACAGAATCCAAATCAGTCAGTTCAGTTCCCTTGCATCCATCTGGAAGACGTGGTATTTCGTCCGGACACTCATCAGTCAGCAACATCCATCCGGACGATGAGAACTTTCCGTCCGGATGCCCATCAGTGTCTAGAAGCTTCGAACAGTTCAAGTTTGCATCTATTCAGACATAATGGTAAATCGTCTAGACGCTCTTCAGAGTTCAAGAAGATCCCATTGTTCCAGTGAATCCGTTCAGACAACGTGGCTATACCGTCTAGACGCCATTCAGTGTTTGACAAGCATTAGGGTTTCTGCCTCAAGACACAGTTATGGGAAGACGGCTGCAACCTTCTGGACGATGTGTGATCCCGTCCGGATGATGTCCTCCATAAGGAAAGTCGTGCATACAAAGTTCAACTATCCGGATGTTAGTCTCCATGGTCCGTACGATCAAGCATCATATATGAAAATTGCGTGCACCAGTTCAACCGTTCGGACATCAGCCTTCAGGGTCTGGACTCTCAAAGCCTTATTATGGTAATTACGTGCAGCCGAAGTGCAACCGTCCGAACGCTAGGGCAACATCTTCTGGATGTGGCCTTGTTATGGAAGCTTTCAGTGCTATTTTGGAAAGGCGGTTGCAATTGACCGTCCGGACACTCAGTCAAGCCGTTCGGACACCCTCAAGTATTTTGATCATAACTTTTTCGTCAAATATCAGATTGGGACGAAATCGGTGTCATTTGAAAGCTAACAGAAAATAATGTAAATTGATGGTATGGAAGGATATTATAATTGTTAGTTTTTGTGTTCGCTGCATTCTATTGGACAAAATCACTTCTATGTAATGTTGCTGCTTTCACAGGGATGCTGCTTTATCCAGAGTCTACTCTTCAGCTAGGTTCTTCGAGCAGATTCTGTGAAGTTTTCAAGGTTTTATTTCGGTTCCCTGTTAGCCGTCCGGATGACGTGGTATTCCGTCCGGACGCTCATCAGTCAGCAACATCCGTCCGGACGACGAGATCTTTCTGTCCGGACGCTCCTCAGTGTCTAGATGCTTCGAGCAGTTCAAGGTTTCATCCGGCCGGACGTAATGGTAAATCGTCAGGACGCTCTTCAGAATTTGAGAAGACCCCAGTGTTCCAGCGCATCCGTCCAGACGACGTGGCTATACCGTCCGGACGCCATTCAGTGTTTGACAAGCATTAGGGTTTCTGACTCAAGATACAATTATGGGAAGACGGCTGCTACCGTCCGGAAGATGTTCTCTATAGGGCAAGACGTGCATACAAAGTTCAACCATCCGGACGGCAGTCTTCATGGTCCAGACGATCAAGCTTCATATATGGAAATTGCGTGCGCCAGTTCAACCGTCCGGACGTCAGCGTTCAAGGTCCGGACGCTCAAAGCCTTTATATGGTAATGACGTGCAACCGAAGTTCAACTGTCCGGACGATAGGGCATCACCGTCCGAATGCGGCCTTGTATGGAAGTTTTCAAAGCTATTTTGGAAAGGCGGTTGCAGTTGACCGTCCGGACTCTCGGTCAAGCCGTCTGGACACCCTTGGGTATTTTGGTCATAACTTTTTACTCAAATATCGGATTGCGAAGAAATCGGCTTCATTGGAAAGCTAAAAAAATGTTCTGTAATTTGAGAGTCTGGACGGCCATTAATAGCATCCGGATGGAAAGATTTGCCCTTCCGGACGACCCTGCGGAAAATTACAGAATTACTTTTTGGACAAGAAAAACTTGGCCAGTCCAGACGGCCCTGGCTCCCGTCCGGACGCGCATGCCACAGAACGAGTTTTTGACCTAATTTTTGATTTCCAAAGCCTATAAATAAGAGGCTTGAGGCATGCTTTCAACATAGAATTCGGTGGTGAATTCTCTACAGCTTAGAGAGGGTGTTTAGGGAGATATTGAAGATCTGCTAGCTCTCTAGCTTTGCCATGTGTGTGATTTGATCAGCTGTGAAGTCTATCTTAGGGGTTGGCCCTAAGGTAAAGGATTTCATTGAAGACCCCTTCAGGTTGGAGAACTGGTTGGGAAGCGTTCGTGTTGGGTTACACGTTAGAGATCAAGGTACGACCATTGCATCGGGTGTATGTGAGTGTTATTGTCTTGTATCTAGCTTTGTCTTCTGAATAGTGGATATCCTGGGTTTGGCTGCCTCGGAGTGGTTTTTCTCTTAATTGAGTCTCCACTTCGTTAACAAAATATTTGTCTCCTTTAATTCCGAATTTAATATTTTGTTGCACACTGTTCACACACACTTGTTAGAATTAGAAGTCCATATTATTTTTTCAATAATTTTTTGGAAGGTCCCCACTCGGACGGAAACATCAAGCGTCCAGACGGCCCTACCAAAATTTGAGAATTTTTCATAATTGCTTTTCGGACACTGAAACAGTTGCCCGTCTGGACGCCCAAGGCTACCGTCCTGACGCGCGTGCCAGTGACTCCATTTTTAACTTGAATTAGGGCTTCTAAAGCTTATAAATAAGGGGTTCTAGGTAAGCATTTGATACATAATTCGGTGGTGAATTGCTTATAGTTTAGAGAGGGTGTTTTGGGAGATATTGAAGATCTGCTAGCTCTCTAGATTTTACCAGTGTGTGATTTGATCAGTTGTAAAGTCTATCTTAGGGGTTGACCCTAAGGTAAAGGATTCCATTGAAGACCCCTTCAGGTAGGAGCCCTGGTTGGGAGGCGTTCGTGTTGGGTTACACGTTAAAGTTCAAGGTACGACCACTGCATCAGGGGTATGTGAGTGCTACAACTTTGTAACTAGCTTTGTCTTTTGAATAATGGATATCCTGTGTTTAGTTGCCCTTTAGTGTTTTTTCTCTTATTTAAGTTTTCACTTCATCAACAAAATATTTGTCTGCTTTAATTTCTGGATTTAATATTTTGTTGCACACTGTTCACACACACTTGTATAAATTAGAAGTCCAAGAACTTTCAATTGGTATCAGAGCAGGTACACTCTGTTAAGGATTTATTTCCTGAGTGTGATCCTCAACTTTTTGTGACTTCTATTTTTTTTATTAAACCTTTTATCATGGATTTCTCTCATTATCTGAAGAAAATTATGATATTGAGCTCTCTAAAGTTTTTGCTAAATTGGATAAAATTGTTTCTCCAAAAGAGCTCAAAAAGGTGAAGCAAGAAACAAAGTCTTTGATTGTACAGTTATCTGAATCACATGCTTTGATTGACTCTTTGAAATATGAGAATACCATGCAATTTGACATTATTGATACACTTAAGAATAAATTAAAGGAATCTGAAAATCTCTTGAAAAAATTCTCATGTGATAATTTGAAAAGCATGCTGTGTATTCATTCAGATATTTTGAACAAGCCTGGTTTGACTGTTGATTTAAGTACTTATACTTCACATGCTTCTAATTCTGAATTAGATTCTGTGGATATTAAGCCCTGTGATAGTAGATGCAGCTTGTTCTGAAAATTCTTGCTTAACTAATCATGTGGTGTCTAACTCCAAGGATTCAAGAACACAAGGTAAGTTTGTTCCTATTTGTCATAATTGTGGGAAGATTGGTCATATTAGACCAAATTCTTATTTGTTGAAATCCCACAGGCCTTTGTTGAATTATTTGTTGAATTATTTAGGAACACAAGGTAAGTCTTGAATTATTCGATTCAAGACCCCTTAATTTACATTTGTTATACCTAGTTCGTATTGTATATATAACGTTTTGTAGTAGTTTTGTGTGCTATCTTATTTTCAGGTCTTAGTTGAAATCTAATTCAAAACACTTGAATTAGACCTGAAAATTCATCAAGGGTATTTTAGTCATTTCCAGAGTTTGAGATTGTTCTTGTTAGTTGAAGAATTGACCAAGGCAATTCGATCGATCGATCGAAGTTCATCAGTCGAAGAAAAGTCGATTGAGCGAAACTCGATCGATCGAACCAGGACAAGCCCGACTGCGATCTAGCGAAATGCGATCCATCGACTTTATAATCGATCGATCGATTTCTCTGTCTTCCAGAAAATCAGATATTTACAAATCTTTTGAATTCTTTATGTAATTCAAATCATAAGTTGGATTTTGTGGACAGAAATGGACGCCGACCAGCTCTGTTTGTGCGGCTAGAATTAACTCTTGATGGTGTTTTGTAAATCCAATTCTCTATATATATGAGATTAGGGATTTAGGTTTAGACATGCATCTTTTGGGGGTTTCGGATTTTCTCAGGTGTATCACTTAATTTTTAGTGTTTTTCATTTCCTTTGATGCACGTTTTCTGGGCTTCGTTCCAGAGAACAATTTCCTTTGTTAAATTTCATGTTCTTGGCTTAGTTTGTTTTTCTTTTCCTTTCTTTTCCTGTAATCCGAATTCTCTTAGATTAATATAGTGTTCTTAGTCTATTTAAATCTTGTTTTCTTACCTTTGATTTCATGCTTAAATTAGTTTACTTCATGTCTAGCTAAATTAGTTCTTAGGGTTTGATCAAAATCTTTTCCAAAAACCATGAAGTGTTCTTGATGTTCTTAGGATTTTCTAGATGTGTTTGATGATTGTTAAGGGCTAGAGGATTGCAAAACCCATGCTAAAAGGTTTTGTCTTCAAGATTCCAATCAATTTATTCATGAAAAAGGGATTTGCTTGTCTATGAGTTTTCTTGGATTCATGAGTAAAATCAACGTTCTTGAAAGAGAACGATGTCTTTTGCAATGGTTCTATTTGACATGATGTGTGTTTACCTATTAGAGTCACCTTATAGGGTATGCTAGGGAACACCGGTCATTTCATACCTTTGGTAGTGTAAAATGTCTTTCCATTGTAGTTTAATCTTTACATGGAATAGATCGGTGTGAAACTAGATACCTTATAATTGTGGCCTAATTAGGGTTTTCATGTATCGTGTATGCTTATTAGGATGTTTTATAAAGTAGCAAGCTAGGGAGCATCAATCCCCCACACCTTTGGTAGTATAAACGTTTTTTAATTATAGATTAATCTTTACTTGGTAAGTGTTTGATGTGAAACTAGGTGCTTTATAACTACGTCCTAACGAAAGTATTTTCATGTTGAGGTCATCGTAATGGTTGACGCACATTACGCGCTCATATCATGCATGTTAGGAAGATCCATATAGACTTTAACCATGTTATTGGTTGAGGAGTGGATAAGATCAATACCCTAAGTTTCTTTTAAGTTTGTTTTCATTTTCCGCTTTCCTTTACTTTATTTGTTATAGCTTCAATTCTACAACCTTTACTTTTGTTTTCTTTTTCAAAGTTAAGTTAAATACGCTATTTAGATATCCTGTTACGCAAAACAACCCCCAATCTCTGTGGTTCGATAACACTTACTATAGTACAACTGATTCGTACTATTGCGAAGTGGTTCAACTTATAAATTTAAAATCCACGTAGCCGAGTCCACTACTAGTTTGACAAGCACCAGGGTTTCTGCCTCAAGACACAGTGATGGGAAGACGGCTGCAACCGTCCGAACGATGTGTGATCCAGTCCGAACGATGTCATCCATAAGGCAAGTTGTGCATACAAAGTTCAACTTTCGGACGTCAGTCTTCATGGTCCAGACGATCAAGCATCATATATGGAAATTGCGTGCACCAGTTCAACCGTCCGGACATCAGCCTTTAGGGTCTGGACGCTCAAAGCCTTATTATGGTAATTACGTGCAGCCGAAGTGCAACAGTCTGGACGCTAGGGAAAAACCGTCTGGACGCGGCCATGTTCTAGAAACTTTCAGTGCTATTTTGGAAAGGCGGTTGCAGTTGACCGTCCGGACGCTCGGTCAAGCTGTCCGGACACCCTCCAGTATTTTGGTCATAACCTTTTACTCAAATATCGGATTGGGACAAAATCAGCGTCGTTAGAAAGCTAACAAAATATTCTGTAAATGGATGGTCTGGAGAGTCAATAGAATCATATGGACGGCCCGCATCCGGACAACCCTGCCAAAATTCGAGAATTCTTTAGAATTGCTTTTCGGACACAGAAACAGTTACCCATCCGGATGCCCAAGGCTACCAACCAAACTCGCGTGCCAGAGACTCCATTTTCGACACGAATTAGGGCTTCTAAAGCCTAAAAATATGGGGTTCTAGGCATGCATTCAACATAGAATTCGGTGGTGAATTCCTTATAGCGTAGAGAGAGTGTTTAGGGAGATATTGAAGATCTGCTAGCTCTCTAGCTTTTGTTAATGTGTGATTTGGTTAGCTGTGAAGTCTATCTTAGGGGTTGGCCTTAAGGTAAAGGATTACATTGAAGACTCCTTTAGGTAGGAGACCTGGTTGGGAGGCGTTCGTGTTGGTTTACACGTTAGAATTCAAGGTACGACCACTGCATCAGGGGTATGTGAGTGCTACTACTTTGTAACTAGCTTTGTCTTCTAAATAGTGGATATCCTGTGTTTGGCTGCTCCGGAGTGGTTTTTCTCTTAATTGAGTTTCCACTTCGTCAACAAAATATTTGTCTCCTTTAATTTCTGCATTTAATATTTTGTTGCACACTGTTCACACACACTTGTATAAATTAGAAGTCTCTTTGTTTTTCAGTCCCTCCTCATAGGAAACATATAAAGGGTAAGGGCAATATTATGTATAAGAATGCTAACCATATTTTTGCAGAAAAAGTCATGCAGCATTCTAACAAAAGAAGCCTGCCCACCTGTCATCACTGCGGCATCACCGGTCACAATCGATCCAAATGTCCATATCTCCAGGCTCAGAAGTCGAAGGTTCAAAGGGAGCTTCCAGCAAGAGCTACATCAGGCATTCTACCTCTGACAGCACATCAGGCTCCACGACATCAGCAATAGGTTGTTCCTGCCAATCAAAGTGGCAAACCAAAGAAGAACAAATCAAAGTGCTACAAGAGAAAGCCGTAGAAGCCCACTAGTAACCATGGCTATGAAGGGTCACTGAGCCAGATGCAGGGTATGCTAAAAAGAATGGCCAACATGGACATGACCCGCAAACCATCTCCACGGGTCAAGCAAGTATGGGTCAAGAATGATGAGACCATTCACTCCTTGAGGTGGAGTGGACTTACCTAGTAAAGGTGAAGTCTTACCATGCATAGGATTTTGGTTCCTAAATCCTAGTGCATGTCAGGTATGTTTGCATTGCATTGTTTATCATGTCATATCTTATTCATGCCTTGCATTGTATTTGGGGAACCGTTTATTTTATCCCCATATTTTTTCTCTTGTTATCTTGAGAAACTTTTACAGATATTTTTTCTGGGGATGACAGTTAAAAGCACGTCGGGCGGCTGCTTTTCTGTCTTGGTATTTATAAACCTCTCTCCACGAGGACAGGTTTGACTTTACCTTACATGCTGGAATAGATGTCATTTCCTTTTCCATAAGCATGTCTTTGTTGTTTTTTTCTGTCTCATTTTTTCAACAAAAAAAAAATTGGGGAAGAAGATACGGAATTTTTTCTTTTGATAGCTTTTCAGATATTGCATGTGTTTTTGCCTGATATCTCAGTTCATTGTGCATTGATTAAATATGCTTATATATGATTAAGAGTTTATGCATGATATCTGCTAAGTTTTCTTGTTGCATCTTAATGATAGATAGTTACTTTCCTCATGCAATGAAAATGTGCACTATCTAAGACTCCCCTAAGGTACATCTTTTGCTCTGCAACTTTTTTGCTTCTGGAAATTCTAAATAAGAGAGATGTTTTTGATAAGATGGTCAAATTGACCAACATGCTAGTTGAACCTAGAACCTAAAAATTCTAGCACTCTCTAGGTTGCAGCATTAAAAAGAATTAAGTAGTTACCCTTATAAAATTTGTGCTACGTATATATATTCACTGCTTATGTGCTGAATTAGCAATATACCTTGTCCTTCATGGTGCAAGTAAAATTTTACCTTGTCCTTCATGGTACAAGTAAAACAATTAGGTGCTGCATCTTAGGGGGAGTGTATCAGATGAGGGTGGCTAGGCCCTAGTAATTAATAAGGTTTGACTTTTAAATTCATTCCTTTTGGGAAAAGTCTTCACACACACACACACACACACATTGCATGAGTTGAGTAATCTATTTAAAATTTCTATCTGCAGGAAAATTTGTGCTTATTAAATACTTAACTCTCATTTATATCTTTGCATATTTTTGCAATGCTATTTGACTGTTTTATCAGTTGATTATACATGCGTGTTTTGAAGCTAACTTTAGGGAAAAATATTTTTTTGCAAATTTTTTTCCAGTTTCAATTTTTCAGTTTGAAGCGTTCGGACGGACCTATTCTTACGTCCGGACAAGCGCAATCTTGTTGTACGCTGTCCTAGCAGTAGCCGTTCGGATGGTTAAGTGACATGTCCGGACGGGATCTCTACAGGTTGAAGACTTGCCTCTCTTTCTCTGCCATACACACATCTTTGCATTTTTATTGATTTATCATGGCATGTTTTGTGTTTTTCTCGTGGATTTCTCTTGAGATTTTGGCATTCTTTGCACATCTCTTCTCATCCCATGATCTTCATTGTGTCTTTTGTTATTCTTTCAAGTTTTTGTGCTTTTAGAATATTGGAATATTTGTTAGGATATTTTCTTGAGATAGTGTGCATGAAAATCCTATTATGTTTGTCTGTTGGGTTGATATTGATATATCTGGGTCATTTGGATTGCGATCTTTGCTTTTGTAATACTTGGACATCCAATTGATAGCTGTCATAATACCACTTTCTTTTTGGGACTAACAGGATCTAATATTTCTTTGTGGAGTTATTTTTCGAAATATTTCTGTTTAAATCTTTTCAGGAATATGTTGTCCAGCACAATATCTGACAGATGGATCCTTTGGAAAACTGACCGTTGTTGAAGTTGGATGTTCAAATTCCAAAGGTCTCAGGATTAAGATGAGCTTTTTCCCCTAGCTCATGCAGAGCCTTCCGTAGCATTCCCTAAGATCTGTATCAGTTAAAGGTTCAGTGGTAAATCTCCTCATTTATCTAGCAGACCAGTTGTTTAGAGAATGTCAATCTGCGAATAATCAATTTTAGGCTTTGCAAAATCAAGAGACTGAAGATTTTTCAGTCCATGGTTCCTGGCTTTCTAAGCTAGAAGCCGAAGTAGTTCAAATCCAGCTTTTTATACAGATTTCTCTCAGTTACTTGATTTCAATGGATCAGCAGGATTTGGTACTTGGAAGATTTTTGTTGCTCTCTTTTCGGCCACTTGCAGACTCTTCTCTATTTTCCTACTGTTTTGGATTTTAGAACGTTTTTGTCTGTGGATATTATTACTCTGTTTACCCTGTCCTTCTGAGACACTTAGGGGGAGTAATTTTTGCTTTTTACTCTGTTTTACCCTTTGTCCTTTTGTGACAAAAAAAGGGGGAGTAATTTTTGATTTGGACCGGGATTGTATTTTTAATCGGTCAAGTATTTTTGTCCCAGAATGGCCAAAGGGAGAGTTTGTTAGTTTTGTGTTGGCTACATTCTGTTGGACAAAATCACTTCTATGTAATGTTGCTGCTATCATAGGGATGCTATTTTATTCAGAGTCTACACTTAAGCTATGAGCTTCAAGAAGACTCTGTGCAGAATTCAAATCAGTCAGTTCAGTTCCCTTGCATCCGTTCGGACGACGTGGTATTCTGTCTGGACGCTCATCAGTCAGCAACATCTGTCCAGACGACGAGAACTTTCCGTCTGGACGCCCATCAACGTCTAAAAGTTTAAACAGTTCAAGTTTGCATCTATCCGGACGTAATAGCAAATCGTCTGGATGCTCTTCAAAGTTCGAGAAGATCCTAGTGTTCCATTGAATCCATCAGGACGACGTGGCTATACCGTCCGGACACCATTCAGTGTTTGACAAGCATTAGGGTTTCTACCTCAAGACACAGTTATAGGAAGACGGCTGCAACCGTCCGGACGATGTGTGATCCCGTCCAGATGATGTCCTCCATAAGGCAAGTAATGCATGCATAGTTCAACCATCCGGATGTTAGTCTTCATGGTCCGGACGATCGAGCATCATATATGGGAATTGCGTGCACCAGTTCAACCGTCCGGACATCAGCCTTCAGGGTCTGGACGCTCAAAGCCTTACTATGGTAATTACGTGCAGCCGACGTGCAACTATCCGGACGCTAGGGCAACACCGTCCGGACGTGGCCTTGTTATGGAAGCTTTCAGTGCTATTTTGGAAAGGTGGTTGCAATTGACTGTCCAGACGCTCAGTCAAGATGTCTGAACACCCTCGAGTATTTTGATCATAACATTTTGGTCAAATATCGAATTGGGACGAAATCAGCGTCATTGGAAAGCTAACGAAAAATAATATGAATTGATGGTTCAGCCAGCCATTAGAATTTTCTGGAATATACACGTCCGATCGGAAACATCAAGCGTCCAGACGACCCTGCCAAAATTCGAGAATATTTCAGAATTGCTTTTCGGACACGGAAACAGTTGCTCGTCCGGACTCCCAAGGTTGCCGTCCGGACGCCCAAGGCTGCCGTCCGGACACGCGTGCCAGAGACTCCATTTTTTACTTGAATTAGGGCTTCTAAAGCCTATAAATAAGGGGTTTTAGGCATGCATTTGATACAGAATTCGGTGGTGAATTCCTTATAGCTTAGAGAGGGTGTTTAGTGACATATTGAAGATCTGCTAGGTCTCTAGCTTTTGCCAGTGTGTGATTTGATCAACTGTAAAGTCTATCTTAGGGGTTGACCCTAAGGTAAATGATTCCATTGAAGACCCTTTCAGGTAGAAGACCTGGTTAGGAGGTGTTCGTGTTGGGTTACACATTAGAGTTTAAGGTATGACCAATGCATCAGGGGTATGTGAGTGCTACTACTTTGTAACTAGCGTTGTCTTCTGAATAGTGGATATCCTGGGTTTGGCTGCCCCGGAGTGGTTTTTCTCTTAATTGAGTTTCCACTTCGTCAACAAAATATTTGTCTCCTTTAATTTCGGCATTTAATATTTTGTTGCACACTGTTCACACACATTTGCATAAATTAGAAGTCCATTAATTTTCAAAAACCTAAAGCTGCTGAGATTCGGACTCTGGCTGTCGAGCGTACGGATGGAAGTTAGCCACGTTCGGACGGTCTTCTGCGATTACCTGTCAAAAACTGCGCAATTCTATCCATATCAGGTCCACGTCCGGACGGCTTGGCCAAGCGTCCGAATGGTCTTTGCTATAACTCCTTTTTGCGTTCGAACGAAACACTGGATTATTTTGAAATGCTGGACAGCGTCCGGAGGTGTTGCCACGTCATCCAAACTGGTTGTAGAGACTCTGAAATATACAGCATCCCTGTGAAAGTAGCAACATTACATAATAGTGATTTTGTCAACAGAATGTAGCCAATTAAAATACTAACAAACTTCCCTTTTGGCCATTTTGGGACAAAAATCACTAGACCGGTTAAAAATACATTACCGGTCCAAAAACTAACATATACTCCCCCTTTTTTGTCTTAAAAGGGACAAAGGGTAAACAGAGTATAGATAGACCACAGTATTAAAATACTCCCCCTTGATATCTCAACAGAACAAGGGTAAACAGAGTATATAAAATCCATAAACAAAAACATTCTAAAATCCAAAACAATAGGAAGCTAGAGAAGAGTCTGCAAGTGGCCCAAAAGAGAGGAACAAAAATCCTCCAAGTACCAAATCCTGCTAATCCATTGAAATCAAGTAATGGAGAGAAAACCATATAAAAAGCTGGATTTGAAACATTTCAGCTTCTAGCTCCTGAAACCGGGAAACATAGACTGAAAAGTTTCAGTCACTTGAGTCTTCTAGCCCAAAACTGATCATCCACAGAATGAAATCCTCTAAACAAGTGGTCTGCAAGATGATAAAGAAGATTCACCACTGAATTTCTAGCTGGTGTAGATCTAGAGGAAGAAGTTACGGAAGACTCTGTTTGAGCGGGGGGAATGAGCTCATCTAAAATTTGAGATCTCTGGAACACTTGATTTCAACATTGGTCTGTTTTCCAAAGAGCCCTCTGTCTGACACTATGTTGGAAGCTGTTGGACAACATATTCCTGAAAATATTTAAACAGAAATCTACCCAAAAATAACACCACAAGGAAATATTAGATCCTGTTAGTTTCGAAAAGAATGTGGAATTATGATGGCTATCAATTGGATGCATAAAGAAATACAAAAGTAAATATAGCAATCCAACAGACATAGATTAGTAATATCCATCCAGCATAAAGACATAAAAAGATATTCATGCATAATCTCAAAAATCATAATCAATTAAAGATTCCAATATTCTAAAAAGAACCAAAGCTTAATAGAATAAGGAAAGTCAAAGGAAATACTTGAGAATGAGAAAAGATGCAAATGTTGATTTCTAAATTTGAAGAAATTAAGATGTAGAACAAGAGACCTTCGGAGAGTTCTAGAATAAGCGACCTGATAAGTCTTGAATGTTGCACATTTAAGCTCTTTAATTTGCAATTGTTAAACCTTTAGCCTCATTATAATCTAACATTTTTGCCTTGTTTTAGTATTTTTAACATTTTCAGGATGCTAAGGGAAGTGACGAATGAATCTATTTGGAAAATTAAATGGACTTCTAATTTTAACAAGTGTGTGTGAATAGTGTGCAACAAAATATTAAATGCGGAGATTAAAGGAGACAAATATTTTTTTGACGAAGTGGAAACTCAATTAAGAGAAAAACCATTCCGAGGCAGCCAAAACCAGGATATCCACTATTCAGAAGACAAGACTAGATACAAAGTAGTAACACTCACATACCCCTCATGCAGTGGTCGTACCTTGCTCTCTAACGTGTAACCCAACACGAACGCCTCCCAACTAGGTCTCCGACCTGAAGGGGTCTTCAATTGAATCCTTTACCTTAGGGCCAACCCCTAAGATAGAGTTAAGATGTAGCGCAGCAACAGCACACTTGAAATAGCTTCAGAGGAAATATCACGTCTCTGAGCAGTTGTAGAATTCAATACCGAATTCTTGCAGTTCTCAACACCCAGGGGCCTCTATTTATAGGCTGGGAGCTCAAATGACCGTCAGGCAAAATATAGCTGGGTGCCGTCCGGACGAAGGTCATGGGTCGTCCAGACGGACAACTGTGCGACAGGATTTTCCAAAAATTTCGCTGAGAAATCTTTCCTGTTTAAGAGCCGCATCCGGACGGGATGGCACATCGCCCGGACGGCCGCACGTCCGCTACAAGTAATTTCCTTATAAGGCTTCGCGTGTCCGGACCATGGTGGATGAGCGTCCGGACGGCTGAACTTCAACACGCAATTTCCATATCTGCTATGTGCGCGTCCGAACCATGAGAGGCAGTCGTCCGAACGGTTGAAGTCGAATCGGCAATTTCCATATTAGTTATACGTGCATCCGGACCAAGATTGACAGACGTCCGGACAAGGATATTTGAATTGTGATTCTTACCTTATGGAGACGCTAGTTCGGATGGGATACCACATCGTCCGGATGGTCGAACAATCTTTCCTTCATAGGAACTTGGAAAGAATCTGAGACTGGTCGAGTACCGAGAGGAGTCCGGACGTGCTGCTGAAACATCCGGACGGATGCAAGCTGGATAGAACCTTCTCGACACAGTGGAGGGTTCGGACGGTATGGCACGTCCTCCAGACAGATGATACTTGGTCTGACTGGCGTCCGGACGGTATGGCACGTCGTTCAGACAGATGGAATAGTGGTTAGATGAGCGTCTGGATGGGATGGCTTGATCGTCCGGACGGCTGACAGGGAACCAAAATCTTCGTAGTGCAAAGTCTTCTGAGAGAGCTCTAAATAGTGAAATCCCTGTTTATAGCATCTTTTCACATACAAGTGATTTTGCCGAAACCACAGAATGAGGCCAAAATACTAACACTGTTAAATTTGACCTTAAATTGATATTAAAGCAAGGAATTGTATTTTTGTAGGATTAAAAAAATAATAATAATAATGAAGACAAAAGGAAAGGAAGAAGTGGTATTACGTTGGACTTTAGCAAAGGGAAGTGTGGGACCTACAAAGAAGTAAAGTTACAAATGCAAGAAGACCATGTGAAGAGAAGAGAACCTGAAGATGGGGCCAATTCGTAGCTACAACCTACAAAGAAGAACAAAATGGAAAAGGTACAGTAACATAAAAGAAAGAAAAAAAAAAAAAAGAAGAGATTACGTGGCACCCAAAGCAATTGAAAGCAAAAGAAGAAAAACAAGGCAGAAAGAATATTTTTGTTTACAAGCACATGGGATCTACGAAGATAGGCTAGATAGCAAAGTCATCTTGGAGATAAGATAATAATGATAGGAGAATGTTAGTATTTTGGCCTCATTCTGTGTTTGGACAAAATCACTTATGTGTAAAGATGCTGTAAACGTGGATTCCACTTGTCAGAGCATTTTCAGAAGACTCTGCACTGCGAAAAAGATAGAAGATTTCAGATTCCCTGTCAGCAGTCTAGACGACGTGTTTTCCCGTCCAGACGCCCATCTGTCCACTGCTCCATTTGTCCGGACGACGTGTCGTTCCGTCCGGACCCTCCACTGTATCGAGAAGCTTCTGTTCCAGCTTGCATCCGTCCGAACATCTCACCAGCCTGCCTGGACGTCCATCAGTGATCAATCAGCTTCAGATTCTTTCCAAGTTCAGAATATGGGAAGATTGATACACCGTCCGGACGACGTGGTTTCCCCCGTCCGGACGCACTCATAAATAAGGCAAGAATCGCAATTCAAATATCACCGTCCGGACGTCAGTCATCATTGGTCCGGACGCACGTGCAACTAATATGGAAATTGCCGATTCGACTTCAACCGTCCGGACGCCTGCCCTTCATGGTCCGGACGAGCGCATAACTAATATGGAAATTGCGTGTTGAAGTTCAGCCGTCCGGACGTTCATCCACCTTGTTCCAGACGCGCGAAGCCTTATATGGAAATTACTTGCAACGGACGTGCAATCGTCCGGGCGTCAGTGTCTCACCGTTCGGACGCAGATCTTAAACAGGAAAGATTTTCAGCGAAATTTTCAGAAAATCTTGTCGCACAGTTGTCAGTCCGGACGGCTCAGGTTCACCGTCTAGACGGCGTCCGTACATATTACAACAGTCGCCCATTCTGCACCTCAGCCTATAAATAGAGGCCCCTGGGCATTGAGAACTGTAAGAATTCGGTATTGAATTCCACAAGAGCTCAAAGAAGTTCAAGATCCCTCTGAAGCCGTTACAAGTGTGTTGCGCTACATCTGAAGTCTATCTTAGAGGTCGGCTCTAAGATAAAGGATTCCATTGAAGACCCCTTCAGGTAGGAGACCTGATTGGGAGGCGTTCGTGTTGAGTTATACATTAGAGAGCAAGGTACTACCACTGATGTGGTCTTTTGTTTACCAAAATATATCAATAATAAAATTACCACTCGCAATAGTACATCCTTATAGGATAGGGCTATGTTGAGGGTGTCAAACCTCAAGGACTGCAGGGGTATTGCTATCAAGTTTTTCAAAATTAAATATATCTTAATTAAAAATATGTTTGATTTTATTTTTGTTTATAGCTAAGTTAAATGCATAAACTTAAAGACATAAAAATAAACATTAGAGTGATGAGATAAAGAATAGGGGATTGATTTCACCACTCACCACATAACAATGGTCAATCATAAATTAACAAGGAAAATTCATACTATGCATGATATAGGGCTTGTCTCACTCAAGTAGTCAAGAAATTACCTCTAAAGAATAAGTATAATCCATATTCGGTTGGCACAAACCGTTCACCAAACCACTAAGATGCGGTACGACTAGTCTTCCTTAGGCATGGACTAGCTACGTCTTTAATAGGATATACACACAATCAATTGAATAGTATAACCCATCTTCGGTTGGCACGGACTGTCTACCTAAATTATACTAAACTAGGGTGTACTACAATCCATCTTCCCTAGGCATGGTCTATCTAATCCTCTTGATCATATATCAATTAAAATCGTTGTATAACAATCATTCACATAATCACAGAAAATATGAAGGATTGAGTTCAATCAATATAAAAGACTTTCTAAGACAAGATAAGAAATTCATAATGATTGAATATAAACATTAAAATCAATTCTCAGAGTTATACAACCACCATGCATAGAGAAAATCTCAAACTAAAATACAATTAAACCATTGTTACTTGGAAAGGGCTACATCAACACCCTATTAGGAATTTAGCTGCTCATCGTGGTGCTGGGATGGCCTTCTGCCATGTTCTTCTCCTCTTCAACTTGTCAAGCTTCCAAGAAGAATTTTTCGTCTAAATCTAAGCACAACAAGCACAAGAACAAGCACCAAGCACCAAGCACCAAGCACCCTTCTCTTAAAGCTTAGGGGTCTATTTATAGGGAGCACACAAGTCCTAGAGGCCATTGGAATTCCAGAAAAATCGTCTCTTGAGTCTTCTTGTCTAAGTAGGAGATTGAAACTTCAATCCAAGTAGGAAAAGGATTCCAAATTCGTGCAGAATTGCGGTCTTTTATTGCGGGGCTATTTTGACAAAGTAAACGTCTAAATTAGGGAAAAGCTATTTCTGACATATTTGTTTCATTTTTTATTAGCTTTCCAACTTCACCAATTTCATTATAATCCAATATCTGACGCAAAAGTTATGATCCAAACACTAAGACATGTGCAGAATCCAAATTTGAATCCATTCCGATTTTGACTCTTAATGGATAAATTTCGATTTAATCCTTCTCTTGATTTGATTAAACTTAACCACATCATATAGATATTCTATTATGATTGGTTAAGATTAAACATATCTTTTAGTCTTCTCAAAGTGTGCTTTAAGCCCAAAATCAATGGAATTAATTGCATCTTTATTTAAAACCTGAAAACAATAAAACAACACAAAATCAAACAAATAACAATACTAAGGAATTAACATATATAAGTTAAGGGGCTTGAATGTGCAACAGTCGACGCTTATCAACCACTGCATTGGGTATATATGAGTGCTACTATCTTGTATCTAGTCTTGTCTTCTGAATAGTGGAATTCCTGGGTTTGGCTGCCTCGGAGTGGTTTTTCTCTTGATTGAGTTTCCACTTCGTCAACAAAAATCTATTTTTTGTTTACTTTCCGCTGTGCTTAATTTTTGTTGACACTTGTGCACACACTTTACTTTTAGAAGTCAATTTCAATTTTCAATTGGTATCAGAGCTTGGTACACTCTGAGAAGATTAAATTCTTGAGTGTCATTTATTTTTTTGACTTCTATTTGCTACTATGTCTCAAACTCTTAATTCTGTTCCTACCTTCGATGGTACGAACTATGGCTATTGGAAAGCTCGGATGCGGTTCTTTTTAAAATCTATTGACTGTTGGAATATTGTTGAAACTGGTTGGACTAAACCAGAGGATACAACCCTCGAGACAGTCCCTCTGAAAAACGCCTGACTTTCCAATGATAAAGCCTTCCATGCTCTACGCCAAACACTTTCTCCTTCTGAATTCGCCAAAATTTCAAACTGCGAATCAGCCAAAGAAGCATGGCAAATCTTGGAAACAACATATGAAGGCACAAAACTTGTTAAATCTGCCAAACTTCAAATGTTGATTTCAAGCTTTAAAGAAATTAAGATGTTGGAAGAAGAGATCTTTGGAGAGTTTTACTCCAAGATGAGCGACCTGAGGAACTCCATGGTGAGTCTTGGGAAACCTATCTCGGATGTAAAACTCATCCGAAAGATTCTAAGATCTTTGCCTGAGCGTTTCAGAATCAAGGTGACCACCATTGAAGAAAGCAAGGATCTTGAGGAGATGAAGATTGAAGAGCTAGTGGGATCTCTTCAAACATATGAGCTGTCTCTACCCCCGTTCAAGAAATTGAAGACCATTGCTCTAAAGGCTTCCAAGAAGAAGGTAGAAGCATCATCTGAAGATGACTCTGAGGATGAAGAAAAGGCTGTGGCTATGTTAGCCAAAAATTTTGGAAGACTAATGAAAGATGATCGGTTCAAGATGAAGTTTTCTGAAAGAGTAAAGAAATCTCTCATAGAAGCTGAACCTGAGGAAGAAGATAAGAAAGATCTCGAAGGACCCCGATGTTTTGAATGCTCAGGCTTTGGGCATATCCAGGCCGATTGCGGGAATATTATAAAGGGCAAGGGGAAAGCATACAATGTGACTCTCAGTGATGAGTCAAAAGAAGAAGCTCCAGAGTCTGAAAAAATTTTGGCCTTTGTAGCCCCACATGTTGAAGAAGAAGACTCGTATTACTCGGAGCATAGCGATAATGAGGAAGAGCTCAGGAAGCCTACAAGACACTCTACATAGAGTATGAGAAGCTGAGGGATGGCTGAAAGCAGCACCTTAATGATCTGAATAGTTTGCAGACCGAGAAGAGTTCATTGCTGCTCAAAGTACAAGTAACAGGGATTCCACTTGTCAGAGCATTTTCAGAAGACTCTGCACTATGAAAAAGATAGAAGATTTCAGATTCCCTTTCATCCGTCCGGATGACGAGTTACCTCTTTCGGACGCCCATCTGTCCACTGCTCCATTCGTCCGGATGACGTGTCATACCGTCCGGAAGCCAGACAGACCAGCATCATCCTTCCGGACGACGTGCCGTTCCGTCCGAACCCTCCACTGTATCGAGAAGCTTCTGTTCCAGCTTGCATCCGTCCAGACATCTCAACAGCCCGTCCGGACATCCATCAGTGATCGATCAACTTTAGATTCTTTCCAAGTTCAGAATATGGGAATATTGATACACCGTCCGGACGCGCTCATAAATAAGGCAAGAATCGCAATTCAAATATCACCGTCCGGACGTCAGTCAGCATTGGTCTGGACGTGCGTGCAACTAATATGGAAATTGCCGATTCGACTTCAACCGTCCGGACGCATGCCCTTCATGCTCCGGACGTGCGCATAACTGATATGGAAATTGGGTGTTGAAGTTCAGCCGTCCAGACGTTCATCCCCCTTGGTCCAGACGCGCGAAGCCTTATATGGAAATCACTTGCAACGGACGTGCGATCGTCCGGACGTCAGTGTCTCACCGTCCGGACGCAGATCTCAAACAGGAATGATTTTCAGCGAAATTTTTAAGAAAATCCTGTCTCAAAGTTGTCCATCCAGACGGCTCAGGTTCACCGTCCAGACAACGTCCATACATTTTACAGCAGTCGCCCATTCTGCACCTCAGCCTATAAATAGAGGCCCCTGGGCATTGAGAATTGCAAGAATTCGGCATTGAATTCCACAAGAGCTCAGAGAAGTTCAAGATCCCTCTGAAGCCGTTACAAGTATGTTGCGCTACATCTGAAGTTTGTCTTAGAGATCGGCTCTAAGATAAAAGATTTCATTGAAGACCCCTTCAGGTAGGAGACCTGGTTGGGAGGCGTTCGTGTTGGGTTACACGTTAGAGAGCAAGGTACGACCACTGCATTGGGTATATGTAAGTGCTACTATCTTGTATCTAGTCTTGTCTTCTGAATTGTGGAATTCCTGGGTTTGGCTGTCCCGGAGTGGTTTTTCTCTTGATTGAGTTTCCACTTCGTCAACAAAAATCTATGTGTGTTTTACTATCCGCTGTGCTTAATTTTTGTTGACACTTGTGCACACACTTTACTTTTAGAAGTCAATTTTAATTGTTAGAGAATATAATTATGGCTTTGAAGAAGAAAAAAAAAAGAATGTTGTAGTAGCCGTATTGCAGGAAAGAAGAAAAGCAAAGAAAAAAAGAAGGAAGAAAAAAAAGAAAGAAGAGAAGTCTAACGCATTAAATGATATATGAAGACTTTTGTTAACAATCTGTAGAAGATAAGAAAGGGAAGAAGAAAAATGGGCACAGCGCCGCACTGCAAGCAAAGAAAGGAAGAAAAGAAAGAAGCGCAGTGCAGGAGTAGAAAGAAAAAAAAGAAGGAAAAAAGGCGGTGGAAGAAAGGTTGAAATTTTTCCAGCTATAAAAGCCCCTCTTCGGAAGCATTTCAGGGGGGGACACATTTTGTTTTAGCTTCATATTTTTTTTAGTGTTTAGACTCTTTCTTTTCTCTCTCGACTGGATGCACGAAGGAGGGACTTTCAGTTTTCAATTTCTCCAGAATCTCTTGCACAATGACGACGAGCAGCAGAGGAAGGAGCTTTTATGCTTGGGGTTTGTCCCTTATTTTAAGTTTCTTGTTTATGTATTTTTATTTATATTCTGCCCTATACTTTAATATTATGAGAGGCTAAATTCTCAACTAAGGTTGAGGATGAAACCTCATGAATGAATTTTAGCAGTTATTTTTGAAACTTGATTTTGCCCAGAATATTGTTTAATTGAATGAATTCTGGATATGAGTTTAATTAAGTTTTTCTCATGATTTAGGATTATTTTTATTAATTGACTACTTGGTTTATATTGTGATTTTAGAACTGGATATCTGTTGTGATTTGTTTTTGACAGATACAATAGATGATTTGATTTTAATTTCTTTTAAAAGTGAAGAAGAACATGCTTTAGATTTTGTTTAAAGATTTTAACGATGATATTTTCCATGGTAACAAGATTGATTTCTAGATTATCATGTAGAGTATGGGTAAAATCAATGATCAAGAATATATGTTGTCATGAATTAATGAGGTGGATTCCACAACCTTAGTTCTTTTTATCTTGCAAGTTTTCTGCTTTTATTATTTATTTTGTTTTGATTAATTGCATGTTTGAATTTTTTTTTTTTTTTTTTTTTTTTTTTCTGAACAATCATATTTTTCTTGAACTAGATTAGGATTTATTTAGTTTAGATTTGATTAGTTCTCCTACGATTATACAAGTTCCTGTGGGTTCGACCTCACACTTGCTAAACTATACTTCGGTACGGTTTGTGCGCTTGCGAGTACATTAAAATTTCACAACACGACCTAAGAAACTCGATGGTGAGTCTTGGGAAACAAATCTAGGATGTAAAACTCATCCGAAAAATACTAAGATCTTTGCCTGAGCGTTTCAGGATTACGGTGACAACTATCTAAGAAAGCAAAGATCTGGAGGAGATGAAGATTGAAAAGCTGGTAGGATCTCTTCAGACATATGAATACTCCTTACCTCCAGTCAAAAAGGCAAAGACAATTGCCCTCAAAGCATCTAAGGCCCCTAAGAAGAAATCCAGAGTCTCATCTGACAAAGACTCTGATATTGATGAAGACGTAGTGGCAATGTTAGCCAAGAACTTCGAGTGGTTCATGAAAAATAATAAATTCAAGAAGAAGTTCTCTGACAGACTAAGAAAGGCTCCCCACACAGCTGAGTCAGAAGAAGCAGAGAAGAAAGATCCGAGGGGTCCCCAATGCTTCGAATGTTCAAGTTTCGGGCACATCAGGACTGAATGTGCAAATCTGAAGAAATTAAAAGGGAAAGCCTTTAATGCAACTCTAAGCGATGAATCTGAGAAGGAAGAAGAAACTCCTGAGGAAGAAAAATTCCTAGCCTTCGTGGCCCCACATGAAGAAAAGGAAGATTCTTAATCTTACTACTCCGAGAATAGTGAAGAAGAAGATATACAATCAGCCTGTCAACTTCAATATGTAGAGTTCTTAAAACTGAGGGAGAAATACAAGCAGCAGGTACTAGAGCTTAACATCCTCAGGACTGAGAAGACCGCCATGCTCATAAAGATCAATAATCTAGAAGAGAGGCTACTAGAGACACAGTTACAGCTAGAGAGAGTCTTAGACGAGAAGCTAATTCATATGCTCTCTATTCAGAAGTGCCCAACCGACAAGACCGGACTCGGGTATGTTCCTCATTCTACTTCTGATACTCCTTCTACCTCCAGACTACTTTTGTTAAGCTGGCTATTCCCGAGTCTCCACCATCAATCGTGGATAAAGGAAAAATTGTTATGGATGGGGAAGTACCAGTCATCCCTCAGCCTCCAGCCAAGCTTCCTATCAGAAGAAAGCCTTCTACATGCCATCACTGTGGCGAGCCAAGACACATCAGACCTAAATGCCCACATCAGCAAGTTCAAAGGAAGAAAAAGTGGCAGGCTCCTAAAACTCCCATGTGTCACCAATGTGGATTTAGTAGTCATATCAGACCTAGGTGTCTTCCACCTAAGCCACTCAGGCATCATAGACCTCTGCCCAGAAATCATGTTCCAAGGCATCAGCAGCTGCAGAAGCCTACTCAAGCAAGAAAGACTTGGGTCCCCAAGAAGCTGTATATGGAGGAACAGAAGACTGCAGGAAGGGAAATCTCCTATGAAGGAACATATTCCTTTAGTTAATTCATGCAAGATCTGATCAGATTTCTGCCACTACAGCTAAAGAAGGAAGAACAGGACAAGAAAGAGGACATCTAACCCCCAAGGGGGAGCGGACCTACCCAGTAGATAAGGTCACACGTGCCTAGGATTTTGGTTCCTAAATCCTAGAGTATGATAGGTACACTTGCATAGTATTTTTATAGCATCATATGAAATCTTTGCATGTTATTATGGAACCATCTTTTCTATCCCTATATTCCCTCTTGTTTGTCTTGAGGAAATTCTACAGGTATTAAATACAGATGATATAAAAAGCACATTGAGCGGCTGTTTTTCTATCATAAAATTGTCAAACCTCTATCCCCGAAGGTCAGGTTTGCTTTCATCTTACATGCTTGTACTATACTATCCTCCTTATTATAAAGCATGTTTTTGTTTTATTTTTAATAAAAATAAAAAATACAAAAAAAAAGGGAAAAAGGATGCAGAGTTTTGTTGTTCCATTATATAGCTTCCAGATATCTTATGTATGTTTGATTGATGCCTCAGTTTTTGATTATTATCTTTTGCCTTTATTTAACTGAGAGTTTTTCTTGATATCTGCAAAGTTTCCCAGTGGCATCCATACTAGATAGTTGATTTTCTCATGCAATGAAAAATGTGCACTATCCAAGGCTTCCCTAACGTATTTTTTTCTCTCCTCTGACTTTTAGCTTCTGGAAATTCTATATGAGAGAGATTTTTCTTTTGCAAAGATGGTCAAATTGACCAACTCGCTAGTTGAACCTAGAACCCATAAATTCTAGCATTCTTTCTAGGTTACAGCACCAAGTGATAAAAAGCATTCAAAACTCAATAAATATGGATAAATAAAAAGATCCACTGCTTATATGCTATAAATCTGTTCTTGAAATTGTCCCTATAGAAACAGTCAGTGACCAAATCATTGCAAAAATAGACGGTCAGTAAAAGACGATGTAAAAGAAAATGTGTTGCAGCTTAGGGGGAGTGTATCAGATGAGGGTGGCTAGGACCTAGTAAAATGAGGTTTGACTTTTGACTGATCTAACATTGATTTTCTCTCTTCTCTAGAAAATTCAGGTGATTTAAGTCATATCAGTGAAATTCGTACTTTTTGAGAAAGCCTTCACACACACACATTGCTTGAGTTAAATTTACTATTGAAAAACGTCTTTCTGCAGGGAAATTTTTATGCTTGTTGACTCTTAACTCTCAATTATATCTTGGTATCTTTTTGAAATGCTAATTAAACTGGGATATTAGTTTTATATACATGCATGTTCTGGAAATTATTTGGGAAATTATTTTTTGCTAGTTTTCCTCTCTTTTTTAGATTTTTTTTAGTGAAGCGTACAAAGGGTGGTTCTGGCTATCCGGACAGCAAGGTTGATTCGTACGGACATCCCTTCTCCATGTCCGGACGGGTGTGTGAAAATTAAAATGACTTCTAATTAACTGTATGTGTGAATAGTGTACAACAAAATATTAAATGCGAAATTTAAAGGAGATAAATATTTTGTTGACAAAGTGGAAACTCAATTAAGAGAAAAGCCACTCAGGGGCAACCAAACCCAGGATATCCACTATTCAGAAGACAAAGCTAGTTACAAAGCAGTAGCACTCACATACCCTGATGCAGTGGTCGTACCTTGCACTCTAACGTGTCACCTAACACGAATGCCTCTCAACCAGGTCTCCTACCTTAAGGGGTCTTCAATGGAATCCTTTACCTTAAGGCCAACTCCTAAGATAGACTTCAGATCAGCGCAACAACAGCACACATAACAATGGCTTCAGAGAGACTAACTCAGCTCAATAATTATACAATATAACTCTCTAAGCACTAAGGAAGTCAATACCGAATTCTTGCACATCTCAGGCCTAGGGACCTCTATTTATAGGCTGCAGGTTCAAATGAGAGTCTGGCTTGATAAAACCTAGGCGCCGTCCAGACGATAGTCATAGGATGTCCGAACGGACAACTATGCGATTGGCTTTCCAAAATTTCGCTGAAATTCTTTCTTGATTTGAGCCATGTTTGAACGGTGGTGCCCTATCATCCAGACGATTGCACTTCCGCTGCACCTAATTTCCATATTAAGGCTTCGCGCGTCCGGACCATGGAGTCTGATGTCCGGACAATTGAACTTCTTCTGTACGACTTGCCTTATCAAGGATAGCTTCCGGACGGGAACACACACGTCCGGACGGTTGCAGCTGTCTTCCCATATCTGTGTCTGAGACAGAAACCCTATTACTTGTCGAACATTGAATGGAGTCCTGATTGTACAGCCACGTCATCCAGATGGATGCACTTGAACTCTGGATTCTTCTCGAACTCTGAATAGTGGCCGGATGATTTGCCATTATGTCCAGACGGATGAAAGCTGGAACAGTTCGAAGTTTCTAGACACTGATGGGCGTCCAGAAGGAAATTTCTCGCCGTCCGGACGGATGTTGCTGACTAATGAGTGTCCGGATAGAATACCACGTCGTCTGGACAGATGAAAGGGGACTGAATTGACTAATTTGAATTCTGCACAGAGTCTTCTTGAAGCTCGTAACTGAAGTATAAACTCTGAATAAAACAGCATCCCTGTGAAAGCAGCAACATTACATAGAAGTGCTTTTCCCCAATAGAATGCAGCTAACACAAAACAAACAGCGTGTTTTTGCGAACTCTTACGTGGCACTACGTCTGGACGTCACTTAAGTTCCATCCGGACAGTGAACCTTGTAGGGTTATATCGCATTCCCCCTCGCGCCGCAGCCGCCTCATACAATTTTTTTTTTGGCTTCTTTTGTTGTTTTGTGCATTTTTTCTGTGCTTTTTATGCATATTTCTCTCATGCACGTGTCATCTTTACAATTTATCTCCACCCCAGGTATGTTTTTATACTTTTTTACTAATTTATTTTAAGTTTTTATGCTTAAAATAGTTTGTTTTTGGGTTTCTCTTATTTTGAGTTTAATATGTATTATTGCTCAAAATTCTTTATTGATTGGGATGAGATTTTGCATATTTGGTATCTTGTTATTGTTTGGGTTGAGTTTTATGTAGTTGTAATCTTTGGGATAGTCCATTTTACAGCCGTCATAATGCCCAAATTTTTTTTGGACTAACGGGAATTAATGCTTTCATGGATTTGTTTCTACGATTTTTTTTAGCCCAGAAAATATGTCTGCAGATGACTCTCTTGCCCGAGTCAGGCAAAGAACTAAAGAGTCAGTCGCTGATAGGTTGCACAGCATGCAATCGCAGAAGGTCCTATCGGAGTTGAATCTTCTCTGCGCAAATATGAGGGATCTCTTTCTACTCCCTATTGCTTAGATGCTTCTGGAGGAACAATGGGAGTACCTGTATAATTGTGCCTGCTCGACCTTTCCCAGACTGGTACGAAAATTTTATGGCAACATGATCATCATCTAGGATGATGATAAAGGACTGGTTATGCAGACCATGGCCAGAGGATAGCCGATTAAGATTGATCCGCAGCTTATCAGTGCTGTGATTGGAGTTCCTATTTTACCAATCTCAGGCGTTCCTTTCCCTGCTAGTGATGAGGCACCCATCATTGACTTTTTGAATGATTTCTTTGGGATGAGACCACAGAGAGAGGACAAGGCCCACTCCTAGATCAACATCGGTGCTTTTGCTCCTATGCATCGATTTTTAGCAAAGGTTGTTGTGACAAACCTTTGGCCTCAAGCTCGTCGGAGTGAGCTTACTCTCAAGAAGGCCACCCTTCTCTATGCCATAGTGATGCGGACTCCTTTTTGCTTGTGCAAGCACATCTTGCACACTATGCTCGACGTTTGAGACAAGAAGAACACGAGGCAGTCTTTTGGGTGTTTAATCACTCAAATCTGTCTTCAGGTCGTGACATATATTTCAGACTCTGAGCCCAGATCACGAATTCCAGATCCTCTTGGCATTCAGACCCTTATGAAGTCGAATGCGCAGTTACGGCATGAGGCTCAAGTCGGAGTTCCTTAGCCTCCACCAGTTCCCCCACCAGCAGCTGTATCATCATCATCACAGGCTGTGCCCCCTTCATTTGATATAGAAGCTGCATTTACTCAGTTTATGTCATCCATGGCAGCTCTCCAGCGTGAAGTTAATCTTATTGGAGAGCGTGTTGAACAATGTCAGATTGACATCTGGGAGTGCCTGCAGTATCATCACCCTAAGCCTGTTGATGAGGACAAATTTTTTTTTTTTATTACTTATTATTGTTTTGTTTTAAAACAATTTTAAATTTGTGATGACATTTTGTATTTCATTAAACACTTATGTTTTTGTTAATACTCTGTTCACCCTTTGTTATTGTGTGACAAAAAGGGGGAGTATTTTTTGGATTATGTTTTGGTATTTAGACCGAGAATGTATTTCCAAACCTGTCAAATGTTTTTGTCCCAGAATGGCCAAAGGGGGAGTTTGTTAGTATTTTATATTGGCTATATTCTGGATAACAAAAAACACTTTATGTAATGGTTGCAAATTAATAGGATGGTCGGTTCTCAATTCAGAATCTTCATGTATTCAAACAGTGTTCAAATCAAAGCATGTGACTGATCACAAGCTTCTAGAAAGATGTCCATGAAGAGTTCTTGCAAATTCCAAGCCAAATCAACCGGTTCCTGTGCAACCGTCCGGACGAACCCTTGAAGGCATCCGGATGCCCTGCAGTGTTCAGCAGTTTGTTTTGAAGACGTCTGGACAATAGAGCAACACCACCCGAATGGCTAGGTCAATCAGTATTCAACACAGAGTTGGATTTCAAAAGTTGACACTGTTAGGGAAGTCTCAGTAAGTCGTCCGGACACTATCCAGCATTTCAAAATACTCCAGTGTTCCGTTCGAACGCAGAAAGGAGTTATAGTGAAAATCGTTCGGACGCTCGGCCAAGCCGCCTGGATATGGACCTGATAAGGATAGAATTGCGCTGTTTCTGAAAGGATATCGCAGAACACCATTCGGACGTGGCTAACTTCCGTCCGGACACTCGATAACCAAAGTCTGAATTTCCGCAGTTTTAGGTTTTCTGTAAGCGCCTATAAATAAAGGGCCCTAGACTTGTCAATTGTACAGAATTCGATATTGAATTCTCTTAGCTTTGAGAGGGTGTTTAGGAAGAATCGAAGATCCGCTAGCTCTCAAGCCGTTGCCAGTGTGTGCTCAACAGTTCGTGTGAAGTCTATCTTAAGGGTTGGCTCTAAGGTAAAGGAATCCATCAAAAACCCCTTTTGGTAGGATATCTGGTTGGGAAGCGTTCACGATAGGCTTCGTGTCAAAGTTAAAGGTATGACTACTGCATAAGGGTATGTGAGTATGAGTGTCTTGTAACTAGCTTTGTTTTTTGATAGTGGAGTTCCTGGGTTTGGCTACCCTAGAGTGGTTTTTCTCTTCACAGAGTTTCCACTTCGTAACAAATATCATGTCTTATTTAAATTCCACATTTAAGATATTTTGTTGCACACAAACACACACACTTGGTTAAATTAGAAGTCATTATTTATTTTCAAAATCTACAAAAAATGTTTGCCTGAATGAACTTGACAACGACTTTATGATCATTGGTTCTGGTAGCCACAGCCTCTATCCATTTGGATACATAGTCCAGAGCCACTAAAATGTATTCGAATCCGAAAGAAGGTAGGAAAGGGCCCATGAAGTCTATCCCCCACACATAAAAAATATCTACAATTAAGATGGGGTTTAGAGGCATGGACATTGTTCCAAGGCATTGAAATCTATCACACGCCTGACAAAACTTAAAAGCATCCTTAAATAAGGATGGCCAGAAGAATCCACTTTGTAAAACCTTCGATGCGGTCTTTTGAGCACTAAAATGTCCCACATGCCAAAGTATGGCAAAATGTGAGGATGCTATTAAATTCACTCTGGGGCACACATCAATGAATGATTTGATCAGTACAATACTTAAAAAGTTCAGGATCCTCCCAAAAGTAGGATTTGATCTGCTTGAAGAAATGGTCTTTTGTTTGCTTAAAATAATAAGAAGGAATTTTACTTGTAGCCAAGTAATTAACAATGTCAGCGTACCAAGGTATTTCTTGAGGTGTGATCTCAAACAGTTGCTCATCTGGAAAGGAATCATGAACTGGAATGAGAAAGGACTCTAGAAAAATCCTAGAAAGATGGTCAGCTACAACATTGTCAGATCCTTTTTTATCCTGTATCTCTAAATCAAACGGGGCTTTGTTTCCTTCTTTTCCATTCAATGCCTCAGAGCGGCATGATCAAAGTATATAATGACCTTGGATCCTAAGAGATAGGAACAGAATTTGTCCAAGGCAAAGACCACTGCTAACAACTCCTTCTCTGTTGTGGTATAATTCACTTGAACTAGCGTAATAAATAGTGTGAGGGAGCTTGTCCACACGTTGGCCTAAGACGGCACCCACAGCATAGTCAGATGCGTCGCACATGATCTCAAAAGGAAGAGACCAGTTGGGAGTCTTCATAATTGGGGCAGAGGAAAGAGCATGGAGTTTCTCGAATGCCTTAAGACAAACTTTTTCAAAATTAAATGAAGTCTCCTTGGCAAGAAGATTGCACAAGGGTCGGGAAATTTTGCTAAAATCTTTAATGAAGCGGCGATAAAAGTCGGCATGTCCGAGAAACGAGTGAATTTGCCTTATTGTGGTAGGCGATGGAAGTTTTAAAATTAGCTCCACTTTTGCTTTATCTACTTCTATTCCTCTTTTGGACACTATGTGTCCCGAAACAATTCCTTCTTGAACTATAAAATGGCTCTTTTCCCAACTTAAAATTAAATTTGTCTCCTTGCATCATTGAGGAACAAGTGAAAGGTTATGGAGACATTTATTAAATGTAGATCCAAAGACTGAAAAATCATCCATGAACACTTCCAGAAATTTTTCTACCATTTCCAAAAAGATAGACATCATACACCTTTGAAATGTTGCAGGTGCATTACATCACCCAAAGGGCATGCCTCTATATGCAAAGGTATCGAAGGGACAAGTGAAAGTCATCTTTTCTTGATCTTGGGGATCAACAGCCACTTGATTATATCCTGAATAACCATCCAGGAAGCAGTAATAACTTTGGCCAGCAAGGCGTTCTAGGATTTGATCAATAAACGGCAGTGGAAAATGATCCTTCCTAGTTGTGGAGTTGAGTTTCCTATAATCTATGCATACATGCCATCCAATGGTCGTGCATTGTGGAATTAGGTCACTAGATGAATTTTCAGCCACAGTGATACCAGATTTCTTGGGTACCACTTGTATGGGACTTACCCATGTACTATCCGAGATGGGGTAAATGATACCCGCATCTAACAATTTAACCACCTCTTTCATAACCACATCCTTCATGTTGGGATTTAATCTCCGTTGTGCCTCTCGGGAGGGCTTAGCATTATCTTCCAAATGAATGCGGTGCATGCAAAAGGAGGGGTCAATCCTTTCAAATCACCTACGCTCCAACCAATAGCCTATTTGTGTTCCTTAAGAACCTCTAGAAAACTACTCTCTTGGTCATCTTGCAAATCGGATGCAATGATGACTGGGAGAGTGTCATTAGAACTTAAAAAAGCATACTTGAGAGTTGCAGGAAGCTGTTTTAACTCAAGTTTTCTTAGAGAAATAAGGGAAGGAATAGGAGGAATGCCTTACATACTAGGTAAAGGCTCCTTTGGTAATCTCCAAGGAGGAACGTCTATTGCGGCCGCAATGTCCAGCAAGGAATTAACCTCATCAACATAATGCTCCGAGTTGAAGTCTTCAAAATCAAAATGAGACAGGCAAGCCTCTAACGGATCTTTCATCAAAAGGTGGGGGAGTGTGTCTTCAACAACATCTTCAATCATGTCTACTAAGAAACACTCACTTGTATCCGACAGATGCCGAAAGGCATTGAAAATGTTAAGCCTTACTTTCATGTTCCCAAAGGTTACCTCCATCTCTCCGGTTCTGCAGTTTATGCATGCGTTAGCCGTAGCTAAGAAAGGATGTCCCAGGATGACAGGAATAAGCTTTGTGGGATCTGGGACATGTTTTGTATCAAGAACAATAAAGTCAACTGGGAAATAGAACTTGTCCACTCTAATAATAACATCTTCAATGACACCACGAGGTTTCTTAATGGATCTGTCTGCAAGTTGTAAGACAACCATCGTGGGTTTTAATTCTCCTAATCCTAGTTGGACATAGACCGAGTAGTGTAACAAATTAACACCAGCACCTAAATCAAGGAGGGCCTTCTCAATGGCATGGTCTCCAATGATACATGAAATAGTAGGAGCACCAGGGTCTTTGAGTTTGGGAGCAACAGTGTGTTGGATCAATGAACTCGCTCAGTTAGAAGAATTTTCTATGTACTACGCTTCCTCATCTTCCACTTTTGGGTACATAAATCTTTTAAAAATTTAGCGTAAGATGGGATCTGTTGGATAGCATCGATGATGGGGATATTGATTTGTACCTATTTAAAAATATCCATCATGTCTTGAAACTTTTCTCCTTGCTTTCCGGCACAAGGAAACTCCTTGAAACGTTTAGGGAAATGAGCTCTAGGCTCATAAGGTGTCTTAAGAGTAGTCTTCAACTTCTCATTAGGATTTTTAGGGGGCCAATTTGGATTTGGCAGGGGTTCATCCTCTTCAGTGGCTCCTTGTCCAACCTTATTATCAATTGTCTTTCCACTCCACAATGTTGTAACCGCCTGGAATTGTTCATGGTTCCGCTTCCAGAAGCATTCCCATCGACCATATATTGTCCCTTAGGGTTGGCTACTGGTTGGGAGGGAAGTTTTCCTTCTTTTCTCTGGTTAAGTAGATTTGCCAGCTGTCCAACTTGACCTTCTAACTTGGCAATTGATTGGGAATGAGAATGCAGCATTTAAGTATTCTTATCCAAATTTCCAAGTGCAATCAATACTTTCTCCTCAAAAGCAGAATTCTTAAGAGGAGAAGGAGCTGACTGGTACTCATACTGAGGGGGCCGATAATTGGAGGATTGGTTATATGATTGATTAGGAGGCAACGGGTGTGCCTGATTATGCAATCCTAATGAAGGTCCTGAATTCCCTGGAGCTTGAGCTCTCCATGAGAAATTTGGATGATTTCTTCATCCAGGGTAATATGACTTAGAATATGGATCATTAACCGGCCTGGAGAAAGCTGCATTCACTTACTCAGAAGGAACTTCAGAAAATTGTTCTATGATGGGACAATCTTTCGCCTGACGCGATGGATTCGAGCAAAATGAACATACTTCTTGTGGAGTAGCTATGTGAGGGGCGGTTGTAGGTGCAAAACCAGCGGCCCTAATCTGATCTAATTTCCTTGATAAGGCATCCGCCTTAGTATTCATGTCTAAGGGATGGATTACTTCAAAAAGGGTCTCACTTTTTTGGTTCTTAGACGTAGGTGTCCTACGACCGAATGATGAATGGTGCAAAGAGTTCTCAGCAAGATTTTCAAAAAGGGTCCACGCATCATCCTCACTACTCAACATAAAGGTACCTCCACACGAGGAATCTACCATCTGTCTATAAGGCTCAGTTAAGCCATCATAGAAGCATTGAATAAGTTGCCACTTAGGAACAACATGATGTGGACACTTTCGTAGAAGGTTCTTCATCCTCTCCCAAGTTTCATGAAATGTCTCTTCCTCTATTTGTGAAAATCCAGTTATGGATTTTTGTATTTGGTTAGTCTTCCCTATGGTAAAATATTTCTTGAGGAACTCGTATTGCATCTAAGCCCAAGAAATAATGGAATTGGTCTCTAGGGAATTTAACCAATATTTCACCTTATCTTTCAGAGAGAATAGAAAAAGGCGCATCCTTAAAGCGTCTTCGGAAAAGTTCTGCAACCTCATGGTTTAGCAGATTTCAATAAACTCATCGAGATGCTTATAGGGGCCCTCGTCACTAAGTGCATAGAAAGATGGAGGCATTTGTATAATGCTGGACTTAATTTCATATTGATCTGCCGTGATATTTGGCAGCTGCAAGCAAGAAGAAGGTGTGTATGTAGAGGGAACATAATGGTCCCTCAACAGCACGGGCAATGGTGGTTCAGCCATATGGTCTTTAGAACGAGCTCTTCGACATAAGTTCCGTTTGGATCTACGACATCTAGGAGTCCGTTCTATGTCTAGGTTCTCTCGGGTAAAGAGGCAAAGATAGGATAGTGAGCAGCGATCGAACATAAACTAATCAATTTAGAATAACAGTATCTACAGTACAGAAAAACCACAAAATGAAAGAAGAATTCAGTAGAATACCTATTCTTGCAGTGATTCTAGTGCTGCCGCAGCTTCAATGCTACTGGGAAAAATCGCTCGTTCGATTTATTTGTCGATCGAGCAAAATTTCTCTGCAAAAAATAGAAAAATCGAGATAAATTTTACGGAAACCAATTGTCACCAAAATTGAAAACACAACAGTATCTACAGAATAGAAAAGTATGCTAAAAAAAATTCAAAAAAAATTCAAAAAGGATCAGTTAGTACCGTGAAACACAAGATTCAGTAGCTTCAGTACTGCTGGAAGTAGATCAATCGATTAATATGTAGATCGATCAACTCGCTCGACCAATTAATATGTCAATCGATTGGAAATCGCTCGATCTATTAACTTGTAGATCGATCAATTCTTTACTGTAGAGACAGAAAGAATGCAGACAGAGAACTGATCTTGGTTTAAAACCCAAAAAACATTTTTTTCACAGAGAAACAGTTTTATGCACAGATTTAAACAGTATGTGCAGAATTAAACTAGATACAATCCTACATATTCCATAAACAACAATTAACAATGCCCAACAACGGCGCCAAAAATTGCTAGCGTTTTCACCGATGATTAAAAATAGTGATTTTGGTTTTGAAAACTAAATTGGGTTTGAATGACTTCGTGGATTTTAAAATTTATAATTGAACCACTCGCAATAGTACGAATTAGTTGTACTATAGTAAGGGTTATCGACCCACAAGGATTGGAGGGTTGTTTTGCGTAACGGAATACTTAAGATGTTATCCAATTTAACCTTGAAAATGATATTTTGTTTTAATTTTTAAAAACTAAGTTAACACGAGCTAAGAACAATAAAAAATGGAGAGACTTAGAGAAAGAAAATTTTAAGGTAATGATCGCATCAAATCCACATACCAATGAACAGCTTAAAGTCTAACATGGATCTTCCTAACATGCATGATATGAGTGCATGATGGGTGTCAACCACATGACGACATCGACATAGAGATTACTTCGATTAAGATGTAATAATAAGGAATCTTAGTTACACACCAATCACTTACCACATAAAAGTTACACTACAATGAAAAAGCATTTAGACTAGGAAAGGTGTGTAGTGATTAGTGTTCCCTAGCATGCCCTATAAAACATCACAATAAGCATACACAAAGCATGAAGTACTTTAATTAAGAAATAATGATAAGGCATTTTACGCATAACCCGTTCACCTAACATCGATTTGTGAACAAATCATGACCTTTAGCATGCCCTATAAGATCTCCTAATAAGCAAAACACGACTCATGTCAAACGGTACCATTGCATAGCCATCGTTTCCTCAATCACATAAATCGGAAACGTTGGTTTAATTCAAGAAATCTAAGAACTTTCACAGACAAGAAGGACTCTTTTTCATGAATCAATATAGATTGAAACGCAATAACAAAACTATTTTGCAATCGTAAAAGCAAGGGTTTTGCAATCTCAAGACCATGCAATCATCATACATATCAAGAAAAACCTAAGAACATCAAGATCAAACCATGGTTTTTGGAAAAGAATTGATCAAAACCCTAAGAACGGATTTAGCTATGCATAATTAAAACTAATCTAAACATGTAATCTAAGAAAAAAAATAAAGAAACAAGCTGGAAATGAATTAAAAACACTAGATTAAAAGTATAAAATTTGGATTCATGAAAAGAAATTAAAAGGGAAGACAAAACCTAAGCTAGAAATGGAAAGATAATAAGAAAAACTAAAGAAAAGCATTAAAGAGACTAGGTTACGCTCTCTGGAATTTCCAGATTCCAGAGTTGTCTCAAAAAGAAAAGGAAACAAACACTAAAGAAAGAAGAAAAGATTGCTGAAAAATAAATAAGAAAAAGAATTGCATCAAAGTAAATCAAAGCTTTTTTGAAAAAACAGAATTAAAATGACTTACAAAATTAAAATAAACTAATCTAAGCTCTCTGGAAAATGTAAATGAAAAGGTAGCATCAAAGAATTGCAACTAAAAAATAAAAGGAAACTAATTATATATATATATATATAAAAAAAAAAAAAATTAACTAGCAATCTCTCTCTCGGCTCTTCTCTATTTATAGAGAATTTGACGTGTCAAGTTCTCTAAAACAATCCATCTCAACCGCACAAATGAAGAGTGTTGATATCCCATTTCAATCGCACAACTTGATTTTTGAATTTTGAATCACAAACAGATTGGGTTGATATCTGCAGCTTTATCCGCAAGATTTGAAATCGCTCGATCGACCCTTGAAGTTGCTAGATCGTATGTCGCTCAATCGATTTTGCTGTGTCGCTCGATTGCATGCCACATGATCTATTTTTCTTCTACTGATGAATTTCGATCGATCGATTATGAAGTCGATCGATCAATTTGCCTTGGCCGATTTTCCAATTAGTAGGAGCAAACTTGAACTCTAGAAATGATGGAAATCATCCTTAATGTATTTTCAAGTCTATGTCAGATGTTTTGAATTAGTTTTCAATTAAGACCTGGAAATAAGACAAAAACACAAAAGCACAACAAAACATTATATTTACAACACAAACTAGGTATAACATATGTGAATTAAGGGGTCTTGAATAGAATATTTCAAGACTAATCAGAGGGTCGTTAGAGTTTGGTATCAGAGCATTTTGCTTTGAGGACCGTAAGACTTGACCCTATTAAGTTAGAAAGTCAAAAATATCACAAGAGCTGTAGGAGACATAAACCACTTTTCAAACTTTAAGAAATACTTTGGATAAAATTTTAATAGATGTTAAGATACACATAATAGTATTATGTGATGAATGTTCATTTATGCTTCCAACCCTTGATGATGTATGAATGTGTGCATTTCAATGTTTTACTATATGTTAGAAAATTTAGTGATTTGATTTGCATGCTAAATGGCGACTTTACTACAAAATAAGGGATATGAAACCATTTTTACTAAATAATGATTTTGAAACAAGAAAAATGTTTTAAATGTAAACTTTCAACATTATCCTAATGCTTACAAAATAGCTTTTAAATGCAATGGAACTATCTTAGAAAGAAAAGTTTTGTGAAAATGATAAACATATTTATATTGTAGGCATATTTGTATTTCTATTGTCTAAAAACATCGAAAACAATCCACTGAATAAGAGGAAATCAAACGCTTATTTCAGAATGAGAATTAATACTGATTCATGTATTGTTAAAATGTTTTTAAATATTTTGATATTCAATGGAATTTTTATGAAAGATAAAAGTCTAAAACAGTTAAGAACTTTTGAAAATGCGTGTTGATTATATACATGTTATAGTTCATATAATGGTACATACCACCACTTTAGGTCATGTTTATAAATAAACACTGTAATACCCCGTATTTTAAGATATTAAATATATTAAAATATGATTTATGATATAATAATAAGGAAAAATAATAAATATGAATATTTATGGAGATAAATATTCATGTATTAAGAAGTGTTTATAGTTTTAGTTTAATAAAAGTTCAAACAAACCTTAAATTTTAGAACGATGGAAACAGGGACAAACAAACTCCAATTTGGTCGATTCAAAAGCCAGAACGCTCATCTCAGAGTCCTCTATCTACATATAAATTTTCATAAAAATCAGAGTTTTCTAGATTTGCCGAAAGTGTCTGTGACTCTACTGCCCCTGGACTGGGCAGCATGCATGTGTAGATTCTGCCATGTCATTGCCACGTCACCCTATTGATTTTGTGATATATTGTAACCAATTAGTCCTATTTATAACTTAGTTTCATTTCTTAGTAAACCCATGTGCCAAATCTAGTTAGGATGGAAATATTTGCTATGATTGGATTTGATATTATTTGATTTTATTTGATTTTGTGATGATTGAGATTTTAGGATATTTTGTAGGGTGTCAAATTTAGTTAGAATGGAATTTATTAGATTAGATATTATTTGATTTTATTTGATTTAAGTAATGATGAAACCCATGTGCCAAAATACACATGAAATGTAAATTCATATGAAATGCAAATGCATGTCGATATTTATCTAAGTAATGATGACACCCATGTGCCTTGGAGGATAAGGCTTACTCCCATCCATTAGATCAAAAAGTGTCTACTTGATCCTAGCCATTCATTCCCTTATAAATAGAACTAAAGGGGAAGGATGCAAAAACCCATCAAGCTTCAAACACACACCCACGGCAAAGAGAGAGAAAAGTGTGCTTTTGTGTGCTTTTGTGTGGTCCAAAGCTTGGAGTATGTTCTAGGAAGTCTTTTGGTAAGCTTCCAATCATTAGTTTCATTGATTTTATGCTTTAAGTTTTGATTTCATTAGTTTAAGCTTGATTATGTTCATTATATGTTTATGTTCAAAGTTGATCAATTATTTACCAAATAAGGCATTATGATGCCCAAATTCAATTGGGTATTTCATAAATGTGCCGTTACGCTGTCAAAAGTTTTGAAAGGTTTTTAAGTATAAAAGCGTCGTTGCTCTACCAAATTTTATAAAGGGTATAATAGGAAATATCCATAATTAAGACGTTATACCGCCCAATATTCTAAAAGTATTTTAAGACATTACTAATGATGTTACTCAGCTCAATTGGAATTTGTTATGTTATATAAATATATAGCTTTTATGATTAAAAGTGTTGGTAAAACGATTCTTATGTTAATAAGTATTTTAAAATGCAAAAGGGTATTTTGGTCATTATTTATAAATGTTGTTATAATGCCTATAAGGAATATGTGGCATTATAATTAAACCATTTTATATGTCGTTATTATGTTTGAATGATATTTGCAATTATGTTAAGGTTTAAAAGGTTAAAAATAAAAATAGTGTTAATTTGAGTTTATAAGTGAATTGTACTAATTCACTATTATTGGTATTAAATTATACTGCAGCCAATATTTATGTAAACACTTTTCTGAAGCAAAGAAAGAACTGTGAGTATTTCTTACTCACTGAGGGTGATGCTGAATTTTCATAATGTTATGATTTCTGTTTTATTTAATTGGTTGCGCATGTGGAATTTGCGTATTTTGTTATTTTATTTAATGAATTTATTTATAAAAGAGTTGGGAGTGACGTCTCCTTAGAACTCGCTAAATGGGAGTGACGTCTCCTTAGAACTTGCAAAACGGAAGTAACGTCTCCTAGAACATGTTAGACAGGAGTTACGTCTCTTAGACTCTATTAAATGGAATTACGTTTCCTTAAATCTATGTGTTAGAGTTACGTCTCTATAAGATCGAATGCAAGAAGCTCATGATTTATTTTATAATAAAACAGTGCATATAAAACTGTCATTACTTTATATTATTGCATTGTGTTGCATTTACTCAGTAATCATATCATTATAGAAAACAGTGGACTCACTTTAGTGTTTTTGTGTTGTTGTTTTCTTTCTATATTATGTGTCAAATCAAGTTACGAAGAAGAAGAATATCAGGACTATCCAGACACTTAGATGGATCTTGACACTAGTATTTGAGGCTAGACCGCCTCCCTTTTTGGGAACTACCATGATGTAGTTCGCTAACTTAGTCCTATAGACAATATTTATATTTATGCTGTTATTTGTGCTCCAGTTATCTTGGTGTGTATTACTATATGTGCCTTGTGAGGCATGACTACTAGCTTCGTATGACTATAATGACTTACTTATTATATATATTCTGTTGCCAACATTTAACTCTGATGAGTTAGTAACGTTATGTGGAAAAATTCAAAAATTTTCACTTACTCTTTTTGTAAAAGAGGGGCGTTACAATTTGGTATCAGAGCGGTTGCTCTGCGGCCCAGGTGAGACTTAGTGTCATACTGTGTCATATTGTAGCTCTAAGGACCAGTTACAGCTTAGTGTCAAACTGTCACTTTGGTAAGTTACAGTTTGGTAACATAGCAGTTTGCTCTAAGGACCCTAAGACTTGACCCTAGAAATCTAGGAATAACACAAAGAGCTATAAGATACATAAATTACCTTTCTCTGAAATGTTTCGAGTAGATTTTAATAGATGGTATGGTATTGTTTGATGAATGTTATGTGTGCTTGCATCCTTGATAATGTTTGAATGTATGCCTCTCAATGTTTTACAAGAAATTGGAAAACATATTGATTTGAATTGCATACTAAACGAAAATTGTACTAAATATGAAACTGCTTTTATTAAGAAAATATTTGAAACGAGAAAAATGTTTTAGGAATAAAATTTTAACATTCGTTACCTTGATTGCAAAAATCAGGCTTAGATATAATAAAAGCATCTTAAGGATGAAGCTTTGTGAAAATGATAACTATATTGTATGTATATTTGTATATCTATTGTTTGACAGCAACGAAAACAATCCATTGAATAAGAGGAAATCAAACTCTTATTCTAGAATGAGAATTAATACTCATTCATACGTAAGTAAAATATTTTCAAAAGATTTTGAAAGACAATGAGAAATACTATTTTATACTAATATGCTTTAAAAGGATTTTGAAATATGTCTTAAAAAGATTTTGTAACACAATAGAGTTTTTATGAAAATAAAGGTTTAATAAGTAGAAGCTTTTAAAATATATATGGCAAATAGTATCGCTTTTGATTTAATAAATAAATGTCGTCAGTTTTTCGTATATGACCCCAAGTTTAAAATCTATAATTTTATAGATATTGAATGAATATTACGAGTTCATCTGATCTATCTACAAAGCTACTAGATAGATGGTTGTATTAATATCTGATAAGCATTAGTGTAGAATAACCATTATGTTATTAAGGTCTAATAGATGTTTTAGTGCAGAGACCTCCCACCCTGATGACGATCCGAGTATAAGATGGATAAGAAACCTGAGGTATGTGAATAAAAGTAATTTCATGATTAGAATAATCTGATATCTAGTATTATCTTGAGGTATAGACATGAAATGGTTTTTGGCAATAGAGATTACGGAATCCAGATGCTCAATACCTTGACAAAATTTATGGATATTAAGTTGGTAAATTTATTAAGCACTCTACCAATATTTTTATGCTTAGAGATAATATTTTCTATGACCATAATAAGGACAACCTGAGGATCAAAAGATAAACATTGAGGCTTTGAGGTTTATCCGATTAACCCTAGAATGTAAGAAAAAGATATGTATGACTAATGGGTATCCATTATTCCAAATCTGGCACCTGTTGGAGATAGGTGCTACTGACTTATAGGTATATTTGAGGAAATTAGTTGATTGAATAATTCAATGATATTTGGAGAGATTATTTTCCCATTCATTTGATGAATTTTGGAGAAGTTTGAATCTATTGATAAATTGCTGAGGGTTTCTAGGGCTTAAGTAAAAAAATGAATATGTGATTCATTCATTCTCTTGGAAATCCTTGCTTGATGGATGGATATGTTGATTATCAGAGTGGTGTAGAGGAAGCGTGATGGGCTACATAATCAAATTGGATTGATATTAAGGATTTAATCTAATGATTTTCGAGGATGACAGTATTTACGCGGGAATAATAAAATGACCATGGTACTATATAAGAATTGTCCCTAGATAAAGAATCAAGAAGAAATAATAGTTCAAAGGATTATGGCAGTCTTAGGAAATCTTTGTTATTGAGAGATAGGACGATACGTAGAAAATTATTATTTTCTTACAGCCTCTTGATAAGATTGATTAAACATGATTGAGGAAATGTAATGAACTCACAAAGAGGACTGCAATACATTGAAGTATGGATTATTGATCATCCAGGTAATTTTAGATTTACATTGCTAAAGTTCTGATAAGAATAATGGTAATTATGAATCTTAGCCAAATGAGTTGAAGAATTCAATGGAGATATTTTTTTTTTTTTTTTGGTAATTTGAGATAGATAGTTTTTAATTGAGGATTTACAAATTGACTTTTCATTGGCTAAACTTGAAAATTTACAGAGATTAAATATTGTATTCGGCAATTATGGAAGATTTGATGATGAGTTGATACTTCCGAGGTGATCTTTAATTTCTAAGTTATGAGGTATGATTTGAGTTACTGAAAGGATTTTGATGACCATGTAGAAAAGAACCTAAGTGTTTGATATTGGAAAACAATATATGAAATAAATCCATTGTTGGAGTTCAATTGGACAAAAATTATGTTTATGGATTTATAGTATTAAGTGTTTGTTATTTGGAATCATGATAAAATGATTATGGCATTGTGGAGAATAAGTTATGATATATTACTTGAATTGAAGCCTAGTTGACTTTATGAAAGTGAGAAATGCTACGTGGTAGATAAAGGAAGATTGTTTCTAAATCAAGTAATTGATTTTGAAGCTAGATGTGATACTTTATTAATTTTGGAATGACTAATTTCTTGAATTGAATATTAAGTAAATGTTTGATTACTAGCTAAACTATATCAAGGTTATACCTTGCAATAGAATTCAAGGATAGTGTTTAAATTGAGGTCTATGGACTAATTTGAAGATAGGATTAAGAGACATTATTTTCTTACACCCTTTTTGATGAATAGGATAACCCATGATTAGTAATTAAAATGGTACCCTTGATATTTGTATTGCTAGACATAAAGATTAGTAATCTAAATCTTCCCTTAATGTAAACTTTATGCGATATCAAGTTTACGAATTTCGGGGACGAAATTCTGTTAAGAGGGGAGGGATGTAATACCCCGTATTTTAAGAAATTAAATATCTTAAAATATGATTTATGATATAATAATAAGGCAAAATAATAAATATGAATATTTATGGAGATAAATATTCATGTATTAAGAAGTGTTTATAGTTTTAGTTTAATAAAAGTTCAAACGAACCTTAAACTTTAGAACGATGGAAACAGGGTCAAACAAACTCCGTTTTGGTCGATTCAAAAGCCAGAACGCTCGTCTCGGAGTCCTCTATCTACATATAAATTTTTATAAAAATCAAAGTTTTCTAGATTTACCGAAAGTGTCCGTGACTCTACTGCCCCTGGACTGGGCAGCATGCATGTGTAGATTCTGCAACGTCATCGCCACGTCACCCTATTGATTTTGTGATATTTTGTAACCAATTAGTCCTATTTATAACTTAGTTTCATTTCTTAGTAAACCCATGTGCCAAATCTAGTTAGGATGGAAATCTTTGCTATGATTGGATTTGGTATTATTTGATTTTATTTGATTTTGTGATGATTGAGATTTTAGGATATTTTGTAGGGTGTCAAATTTAGTTAGAATGGAATTTATTAGATTAGATATTATTTGATTTTATTTGATTTAAGTAATGATGAAACCCATGTGCCAAAATACACATGAAATGTAAATTCATATGAAATGCAAATGCATGTCGATATTTATCTAAGTAATGATGACACCCATGTGCCTTGGAGGATAAGGCTTACTCCCATCCATTAGATCAAAAAGTGTCTACTTGATCCTAGCCATTCATTCCCTTATAAATAGAACTAAAGGGGAAGGATGCAAAAACCCATCAAGCTTTGTGTGGTCCAAAGCTTGGAGTGTGTTCTAGGAAGTCTTTTGGTAAGCTTCCAATCATTAGTTTCATTGATTTTATGCTTTAAGTTTTGATTTCATTAGTTTAAGCTTGATTATGTTCATTATATGTTTATGTTCAAAGTTGATCACTTATTTACCAAATACGCCATTATGATGCCCAAATTCAATTGGGTATTTCATAAATGTGCCGTTACGCTGTCAAAAGTTTTGAAAGGTTTTTAAGTATAAAAGCGTCGTTGTTCTACCAAATTTTATAAAGGGTATAATAGGAACTATCCATAATTATGTCATTATGCCGCCCAATATTCTAAAAGTATTTTTAGACATTACTAATACTAATGATGTTACTCAGCTCAATTGGAATTTGTTATGTTATATAAATATATTGCTTTTATGATTAAAAGTGTTGGTAAAACGATTCTTATGTTAACAAGTATTTTAAAATGCAAAAGGGTATTTTGGTCATTATTTATAAATGTTGTTATAATGCCGATATGGAATATGTGGCATTATAATTAAACCATTTTATATGTCGTTATTATGTTTGAATGATATTAGTTGAAAAATTAAATGGACTTCTAATTTTAACAAGTGTGTGTGAACAGTGTGCAACAAAATATTAAATGCGGAATTAAAGGAGACAAATATTTTGTTGACAAAGTGGAAACTCAATTAAGAGAAAAACCACTCCGGGGCCGCCAAACCCAGGATATCCACTATTCAGAAGACAAGACTAGATACAAAGTAGTAACACTTGCATACCCCTGATGTAGTGGTCGTACCTTGCTCTCTAACGTGTAACCCAACAGGAACGCTGCCCAACCAGGTCTCCTACCTGAAGGGGTCTTCAATGGAATCCTTTATCTCAGGGCCAACCCCTAAGATAAACTTCAGATGTAGCGCAGCACACTTGTAACGGCTTCAGAGGGATCTTGAGCTTCTATGAGCTTTTGTGGAATTCAATACCGAATTCTTGTACTTCTCAATGCCTAGGGGCCTCTATTTATAGGCTGGGGGCTCAAATGAATGTCAGACAAAATATATTTGGGCGCTGTCCGGACGGTGGACATGGGCCGTCCAGACGAACAACTGTGCGACAAGATTTTTTCGAAAATTTCACGGGGAAATCTTTCCTGTTTAAGAGCCTCGTCCGGACGGGATGACACATCGTCCGGATGGTCGCACGTCCACTGTAAGTAATTTCCTTATAAGGCTTCGCGCGTCTGGACCACGGGGGATGAGCGTCCGGACAGCTGAACTTCAACACACAATTTCCATATCTGATGTCCGCGCGTTCGGACCATGATAGGCAGTCGTCCGGATGGTTGAAGTCGAATCGGCAATTTCCTTCTTGGATGAACGCGCGTCCGGACCACAGCTATCAGACGTCCGGACGGTGATATTTGAATTGCGATTCTTGCCTTAAGGAGACGCGCGTCCGGATGGGATACCACATCGTCCGGACGTGCTGCTGAAACGTCCGGACGGATGCAAGCTGGATAGAACCTTCTCGACACAGTGGAGGGTCCAGACGGAGAGACACGTCGTCTGGACGGATGATGCTTGGTCTATCTGGAGTCCGGACGGTATGGCACGTCATCTAGACGGATGGAACAGTGACAGATTGGCGTTCAGACGGGATGGCTCGATCGTCCGGACGGCTGACAGGGAATTGAAAATCTTCTGACTCTGAAGCACTTTTGAATAGTAGAATCCCTATGAAGCATCTTTACACACAAGTGATTTTGTCCAAAACACAGAATGAAGCCAAAATACTAACAAACTCCCCCTTTGGCCATTCTGGGACAAAAACCACTTGACCGGTTTGGAAATACATTCCCGGTCCAAAAATAAAAAATTACTCCTCCTTTTTGTCATAAAGGGACAATGGGTAAAACAGAGTAATGAGAAAAACCACACAACAATTACTCCCCCTCAAAGTCTCAAAAGTACAAGGGTAAACAGAGTAACAATACCCACAAAAAAAAAACTTTCTAAAATCCAAACCAATAGGAAAATAGAGAAAAGTCTGCAAGTGGCTCAAAAGAGAGGAACATAAATCCTCCAAGTACCAAATCCTGCTGATCCACAGAAATCAAGTAACGGAGAGAAATCCGTAAAAGCTGGATTTGTACTACTTCGGCTTCTAGCTTAGGAAGCCCGGAACCACGAACTGAAAATCCTTCAATCTCTTGATTTTGCAAAGCCTGAAATTGGTTATCCGCAGATTGACATCCTCTAAGCAACTGGTCTGCAAGATAACTGAGGAGAGTCACCACTGAACCTCAAACTGATGCAGATCTAAGGGAATGCTACGGAATGCTCTGCATGAGCTTGGGGAAAAGCTCATCTTAATCCTGAGACCTTTGGAATTTGAACATCCAACTTCAACAACAGTCAGTTTTCCAAAGGATCCATCTATCAAACATTGTGCTGGGAGCCGCTGGATGTCATATTCCTAAATCAAAACCAACCAGAAATACTTCCAAAAATACCATTAGATCCTATTAGTTCCAAAAATAATGTGGTATTTAAGATGGCTATCAAATGGATGCCAAAGAGAAATATAAGCAATGCAACTACTCATAAGGCATAAATATATCAAGATCAGCCCAACACACATACAGAGAAGGATTTTCATGCACACTTTCTCAAGAAAATATCCCAACAAATATTCCAATATTCTAAAAGCACAAAGACTTAAAAGAATAACGGAAGACACAATGAAGATCATGGGATGAAAAGAGATGTGCAAAAAATGCCAAAATCTCGGGAGAAATCCACGAGAAAAACACACAAGATGCCATGATAAATCAATAAAAATGCAAAGATGTGTGTATGGCAGAGAAAGAGACGCAAGTCTTAAACTTTTAGTGATCCTGTCCGGATGTGTCACTTAACCATCCGGATGGCAACTGCTAGGTTAGCATATGGTAAGACTGCGCTTGTCCAGACGAAGAATAGGTCCGTCCGAATGCTTCATACTTGAAAATCTAAAACTTGAGAAAAATATGCAGAAAAATATTTTTCCCAAAAGTTAGCTTTAGAACACGCGTGTATAATCAACTAATAAAGCAGTCAAATGAGAGTTGAGTATTCAATAAGCACAAATTTCCCTGCAAATAGAAATTTTAAATTGATTACTCAACTCATGCAATGCGTGTGTGTGTGAAGACTTTCTCAATAAGGTATGAAATTCACTGATATGACAAAAAGCAACTAGATTTTCCAAACAAGAGAGAAAATCAATGAAAGATTAGCCAAAAGTCAAACCTTATCTTACTAGGGCCTAGCCACCCTCATCTGATACACTCCCCCTAAGATGTAGCACCTAATTGTTTTACTTATACCATGAAGGACAAAGTAAAATTTTTACTTGCACATAGAGGGCAAGGCATATAGCAAATTCAGCACATAAGCAGTGAATATACAATTTAAAAGCGCATAATGCATATGATTTACTACTTGATTCTTATGGTGCTGCAACCTAGAGAGTGCCAGAATTTTTAGGCTCTAGGTTCAACTAGCATGTGGTCAATTTGACCATCTTAATCAAAGACAACTTCTCTTATCTAGAATTTCTAGAAGCAAAAAGTTAGAGAAGGAAAAGATGTACCTTAGGGGAGTCTTAGATAGTGCACATTTTCATCGGATGAGGAAAGTAACTATCTATCATTAAGATGAAACAGGAAAACGTAGGAGATATCATGCATAAACTCTCAATCATATATAAGCATATTTAATCAATGCACAATGAACTGAGATATCAGGCAAAAACACATGCAATATCTGAAAAGCTATCAAAAGAAAGAAATAAAGTTCCGCATCTTCTCCCCAATTTTTTTATTTTTTTTTTTGTTGAAAAATGAGAAAGAAAAAAAAAAACAACAAAGACATGCTTATGGAAAAGGAAATGACATCTAATCCCAGCATGTAAGGTAAAACCAAACCTGTCCTCATGGAGAGAGGTTTAGAAATACCAAGACAGAAAAGCAGCCGCCCGACGTGCTTTAACTGTCATCCCAAAAAAAAAAAATATTTGCAGATGTTTCTTAAGAAAACCAAAGAAAATATGGGGATAGAATAAAAAGGTTCCTCAAATAGAATGCAAGGCATGAATAAGATATGACATGATAAACGATGCAATGCAAACATACCTGACATGCACTAGGATTTAGGAACCAAAATCCTAGGCATGGGAAGACTTCACCTTTACTAGGTGAGTCCACTCCCCCTCAAGGGGTGAATGGTCTCATCCTTCTTGACCCATACCTGCTTGACTCGTGGCGGTAGCTTGCAGGTCTTGCCCATGTTTTCCATTCTCCTTAGCATACCTTGCATCAGGCTCAGAAACCCTTCATAGTCATGGTAGGTAATGGGCTTCTGCGGCTTTCTCTTGTAGCGCCTTGATTTGTTCTTCTTTGATTTACCACTATGATAGGCAGGAACAAACTACTGCTGATGCCGTGGAGCTTGACGCGCCGTAGGAGGTAGAGTGCCTAATGTAGCTCTAGTTGGCAGCCTCCTCTGAACCTTCAACTTCTGAAGTTGTGGGCATTTGGATCGGATGTGACCGGTGATGCTGCAGTGATGACCGGTAGGCAAGCTTCTTTTGTTTGAATGCTTCTGTGTATTCTCTGCAAAATTATGATTAGCATTCTTACAAATAACATTGCCTTTACCTTTTATATGTCTCCTATGCGGAGGGACATATTTTGCTGGGGAAGAATCTTCAACTTCACTTTTCCTCAGAGCATCCTGCTTAATCCAAGGCTTGTGGGATTTCAACAAATAACAATTTGGCCTAATATGATCGATCTTCCCACAATTATGACAAGTAGGGACAAACTTACCATGAGCTTGTGTACTTGTATCTTTGGATTTTGGCATCACATGATTAGTTAAGCAAGAATTTTCTAAACAAGCTGTATCTACTATCACAGGCCTAATATCAATAGAATCTATTTCAGAATCAGAAGCATGTGAAGTAGAAGTACTCATATCATCAACGATTGAAGCAGGCTTGTTAGAAATATCTGAATGAATACAAAGCGTGCTTTTCAAATTATCACTTGAGAATTTTTTCAAGAGATCCTCAGATTCTTTTAATTTATTCTCAAGTGTATCAATAATGTTAAATAGCATAGTATTCTCAGATCTCAAAGAGCCAATCAAAAGCATGTGATTAAGATAATTGAACAATCAAAGACTCTTTTTCTTGCTTAACCTTTTTGAGCTCTTTTGGAGAAACAATTTTATCTATTTTAGAAAAAACTTTAGAGAGCTCAATATCATGATTTTCTTTAGATAACTGAGAGAAATCCATGATAAAAGGTGTAATAAAAAAATAGAAGTCACAAGAGATGAGGATCACACTCAGGAAATAAATCCTTTCAACGGAGTGTGCCTGCTCTGATACCAATTGAAAAATTAAATGGACTTCTAATTTTAACAAGTGTGTGTGAACAGTGTGCAACAAAATATTAGATGCGGAATTAAAGGAGAAAAATATTTTGTTGACGAAGTGGAAACTCAATTAAGAGAAAAACCACTCCGGGGTAGCCAAACCCAGGATATCCACTATTCAGAAGACAAGACTAGATACAAAAGTAGTAATACTCACATACCCCTAATGAAGTGGTCGTACCTTGCTCTCTAACATGTAACCCAACACGAACGCTTCCCAACCAGGTCTCCTACCTGAAGGGTTCTTCAATGGAATCCTTTATCTCAGGGCCAACCCCTAAGATAGACTTCAGATGTAGCGCAGCACACTTGTAACAGCTTCAGAGCGATCTTGAACTTCTCTGAGCTCTTGTGGAATTCAATACCGAATTCTTGCAGATCTCAATGCCAGGGGCCTCTATTTATAGGCGAGGGGCTCAAATGAGCGTCAGGCAAAATATACCTGGGAGCCGTCCGGACAGTGGACATGGGCCGTCCGGACGGACAACTGTGCGACAAGATTTTTTTCGAAAATTTCTCGAGGAAATCTTTCCTATTTAAAAGCCTTGTCCGGATGGGATGACACATCGTCCAGACGGTCGCACGTCCGCTGTAAGTAATTTCCTTATAAGGCTTTGCATGTCCGGAACACGGGGGATGAGCGTCCGGACCGCTGAACTTCAACATGCAATTTTCATATCTGATGTGCGCGCGTCTGGACCATGATAGGCAGTCGTCCGGATGGTTGAAGTCGAATTGGCAATTTCCTTCTTTCATAAACGCGCGTCCGAACCACAGCTGTCAGATGTCCGGACGGTGATATTTGAATTGCGATTCTTGCCTTAAGGAGACGTGCGTCCGAATGGGATACCACATCGTCCGGACTGTTGATCGATCTTCCCTTTATTGGAACTTGGAAAGAATCTGAGACTGTTCGAGTACTGAGAGGCGTCCGGACGTGCTGCTGAAACGTCCGGATGAATGCAAGCTGGATAGAACCTTCTCGACATAGTGGAGGGTCTGGACGGAGAGACACGTCATCCAGACAGTTGATGCTTGGTCTGTCTGGAGTTCGGACGGTACGGCACGTCGTCCGGACGGATGGAACAGTGACAGATGGGCGTCCGGACGGGATGGCTCAATCGTCCGGACGGCTGACAGGGAACTGAAAATCTTCTTACTCTGAAGCACTTCTGAATAGTAGAATCCCTGTGAAGCATCTTTACATACAAGTTATTTTGTCCAAAACACAGAATGAAGCCAAAATACTAACATTAGCAATTATGTTAAGGTTTAAAAGGTTAAAAATAAAAACAGTGTTAATATGAGTTTATAAGTGAATTGTACTAATTCACTATTATTGGTATTAAATTATATTGCAGCTAATATTTATGTGAACACTTTTCTGAAGCAAAGAAAGAACTATGAGTATTTCTTACTCACTGAGGGTGATGCTGAATTTCCATAATGTTATGATTTCTGTTTTTTTTAATTGGTTGCGGATGTTGAATTTGCATATTTTGTTATTTTATTTAATGAATTTATTTATAACAGAGTTCGGAGTGACGTCTGCCTGAGCCAAAAATATTAATAAAAAAACAGAGTAGGGAGTGACGTCTGCCTGTACCAAAAAGATAATAAATTATTAGAGGAGTGACGTCTCCTTAGAACTCGCTAAACGGAAGTGACGTCTCCTATAACACGTTAGACAGGAGTTACGTCTCTTAGACTCTATTAAATGGAATTACGTTTCCTTAAATCTATGTGTTAGAGTTAAGTCTCTATAAGATCGAATGCAAGAAGCTCATGATTTATTTTATAATAAAACTGTGCATATAAAACTGTCATTACTTTATATTATTGCATTGTGTTGCATTTACTTAAATAAATTAGTAATCATATCATTATTGAAAACAGTGGACTCACTTTAGTGTTTTTGTGTTGTTGTTTTCTTTCTATATTATGTGTCAAATCAGGTTATGAAGAAGAAGAATATCAGGACTATCCTGACACTAGTATTTGAGGCTAGACCGCCTCCCTTTTTGGGAACTACCATGATGTAGTTCGCTAACTTAGTCCTATAGACAATATTTATATTTATACTGTTATTTGTGCTCCAGTTATCTTGGTGTGTATTACTATATGTGCCTTGTTAGGCATGACTACTAGCTTTGTATGACTATGATGACTTACTTATTATATCTATCTTGAGGTATTTCAGTAGAAGCTCTGAAGTGTTACTTAATTCCCAAGTCTATATTACATTTATATATATTCCGTTGCCAATATTTAACTCTGATGAGTTAGTAACGTTACGTGGCAAAATTCAAAAATTTTCACTTATTACAAACACCTTAATTGATTTATGTGATCTCTAATTCTTTAAGTTTAGTAGCGTGATCTTATGAATGGTAATATTTATTTACTCTCCTTAAGCTATTGGATAAGTGAATCTATTGGAATATTGTCTGAAAGAAATTAGAAATGAGTCAAATAAATATTCTTTTGTGAGATCGAACATATTTAGATGTCTTAGTGCAGAAAGACCTCCCACCCTAATGGCAATCTTAGTGTAAGATGAATAAGAAGCCTGAGGTACAAAAATAGAAATACTTTTATGATTATGATGACTGATATCTAATCTTACTTTTGAGACATAGTCATGAAATGATATTTTGGAGACATAAAATATAGAATTTTTTGTGCTCATTACCTTGGCAGATTTATGGATATTGAGATAATAAAATTAATTAAGCACCTCATATATATTTCATGTACTTAGAGATGATGATCTCCCTATGTCTATACTAAGAATAACCTTAGAATTGATAAAAATAAATATTAAGGTTTTGAGGTATACCCGATTAACCCTAGAATATATTAGGACTGATGAATCTAGTATCTTTCGAAGATATATGATTGTTGATTCATGTATTTTGAGGATATATAAGGAAATGAGTTGATTAAATAATTTGATGATATTTTGAGAGATTATCTTTCTATGCATCTGATAAACTTTGAAGCTAGAATCTATTGATTGATAAATTATTAAGGTTTTCTAAAGCCTACGCTGATTGATATAAAAGATTTGATATGTGGTGCACATTGAACGATTCTCTTAGAGAAATCCTTAATTTATGGATGAATATTTTAACTATCAGATTTGAGGATTAAATAATTGCATAATTAAATTTGAATGATATTAGGGATCTAATCTAATGGTTTTTGAGAATGATAATATTTATGCAGGAATAAGAGAAAGATCATAGTACTATATAAAGAGTTGTACCTAAATAAACAATTAAGGAAAATAGCAGTGCAAAGATTTATAGCAGTCTTAGGAGATCTTTTGATTTTAAATATTGAGAGATAGAACAATACGTAGAAAATTATTATTTTCTTATAGCCTCTTTGATAAGATTGATTAAATGTGATTGAGGAAATGTAGTGGACTCACAAAGAGGACAATGGTATTTTGAGATGTGGGCTAATAATCATTTAGGACCTTTGGATTTATATTGCTAAGATTTGATAAGGATAATGATATATGATACTCAAGAGGATATTTTGATCTGAGAATGTGGAGATTATATATCAATGGATTTGCTAATTAAAATTTTGAAGACAGGAATTTTGTGACAATCAATGAAATTATCATTTGAGGAAATACCGATATTAAAGAATTTCTTATTGAGGTATAATATTTGTTTGATTGATTGATTAGTTGATTAGCTTTCACTATGACTGATTGTCCTTCGCCGCGATCAAACAATGACGAAAACCTGTACGTCATGACAAGTCGCGCCATGAAAAAAGTAATCTCATCTTAATCATTGTGAACACACAAACCACTGGGGTTATAGCCTATCCTAAGAAAGCACCTGAAGGAAGCAACATTTAACAAGGTCAGAATCACGCATCCTTAATGCGAATCCCTTCGATTAAAACCAGGTGATAGTCTTGTCTAAAACTAGACCTATCAAAATCAATCAAACATTAACAAACATAGGAATAACGACATATTCCTAATGAACATAAGATATAGCCAAATCAGTGAAATGGCATGAAAATCAGTTTAAACTTATGGGGTTGAAATATAGTTAGAACTCATGGAATTCACAATAGAATTCTGCAACCCAAGATAACTAAATCATAAATCATATAATATTAAGGGCAAGTCTAATTCACAGTTATTTTAACCGGAACAGTGTGATACCAAAATAGGTTTAAGCCAACTTATGACTTATTTTATTAACAAACAATAATTATACAACTCAATTAAAAATAGAATTTATAATATCTTTCAAATATGCAGTCGTCCGTTCTTTTATAAAATCTGGTAGAATTATAGCATTAGTGGAATTAGTACTTAAAAATACTTTTAGAATTTGGACAGCATAACGGGGCTTTTATAAAACATTTACTTTTTACTTCGGCATCACAACGACATGTTTTATTATTTAAATAAGCCACTTGAAATACCCTGTTTAAAACACAATTTAAAACATTAGAATACTTTAAACCTTAAAAATCACAATAACTAAAGTTTAGAAACTTACCCAAAATATATCACAAAATATACCACTTTTTAAAATATTCTTTTAAGCACATAAATCAATATCTTAATATCATAAAAACAAGTTTCTTTTTATTTTATTTTATCATTTCTTTTCGTTTTAAACCCTTTTTCTAGAGGCTTCTCATCTGTTCCTTTTTCTTTCTTTCTTTTTTTCTTTTTGTACCACTGGTTGAGAGAGATTCTTTTCTTTTTCTTTTGTCTTTTCTTTTCTTTTCCTTATTTCCCTATTCTTTTCTTGTTGCTGACCAGTGAGAGAGATCTGAAAATTTTGCTGCAACCCAAAGCTGGAGTGAGTAGATGAGAGATTCAGAGAGGGAAAGAGGATCGCTGCTGGACTGTGCTGAGAGAGAAGAGAAGAAACGTTGTTGTTCTTCTTTTCTTTTTTGTTCTATTGCTACAGTGGACTGAGAGAGAGATGAGAGTTTCTTCTTTCTTTTTGTTGATTACTTCCTCTAAGAACAGAATTATTTTGCTGTCCAGAGAAGATAGCAGAAGAAGAAGATAAATTATGTGAGGGATCACAACAAGAAGATTGAAAGGAGAGGGCTATGCGTAGACAACATGAAGGGAGCCTCTCCTTTTAGAGAACACTCAAACGGCTTGGATCTCTTTGGGTGAATTCTGATCCAATGGCTTTGGAACCAACTTGGCAACAAGCTGAAGGTTTGATGCGCTGGAGTCATGAATCATCATATGAAATGATGATTTGAAAAATATGTCTTATCTACAACTAACTAACATTAGGTTCTAACTAATTCTCTAAACAGTTTTTCTTTATCTTTCTTCCTTTTCTTTTGATTAAACTAGACCGGGTTCTTTGTGTAAGGTGGGTCTTCAATGTGTATTGGGCTGTCTAAAAAATAAGAAAGAAATCCTCATTTGCTTAATATCTCATATTTACACGTAATTAGAAATCTAGATCCCAAATTATGTTTAATTGTTTTAGCCTTCATAACATTTAAGAGACAGGCTAGGTTCATGTATGGACTAAAAATCATCAATGGGTAATGATGATGGATGTGAATTTTCATCCAAATCAGGGGTAGTATGTTTTACGGGTGTTTTCACATCCTTAACGAAGTCCAAAAATTATGAAATTTGGAAGGTAGATAAAGGACTTCGAGTTGAGTTTTCTAGTTTTTTAATTAACTAAAATGGAGTTCGTTTGACCCTATTTCCATCATTCCAAAGTTTAAGGTCCACTAAACTTTTTATCAAATTGGAACTATAAACGCATCTTAATTAATCAATGAATATTTAATCTCATAAATGATCATATTAAATTTTGATGAATATTCATTCCATAAATATTCATTATTCTATTACTATTATTAGGTCTTAAATTCTATTTTAAGACGTTATATTTAAGTCTTAAAATCTGGGTTGTCTCCCATAAGCGCTAAGTTTAACGTCTTCAACTAAACCCTTCAAAATTTACACCCTATAGGTTGGTAAATGAATGAGAGTACAAAACAACCCTTAGTGAGAATGCCAGGAAGTGAGTCTTCAACAAATTTTTTCAGTAAGTTAAGGTATAAAGACCAAGAAAATAAATAGGGAATTTAGCATTTAATTAATTATATTTATTAAATAGTTAGGACTAATAATCAGATATTAAGGGATAGTATTTATAATATCCGTAATTAAATAAGTCTAAGATAAAATAATGGAGATTGAAATAATAAATAATAATAATAATAATGAGTCCTAGTTGAATAAATAATTAATTGTATCGATAGAATGTAGTTAAAATAAATGTGAGGTCAAATATTAATTATTAAATGATAAGATTTTAAAATAATGGTGTCCTAATGTAATAAAGAAAAGTATGAGCATTTAAAATAAAAGAAATCACACTTTGCCATGTGTCAATACATGGTTGGCTGGGAGAAGATAAGGCTATCTTCTCAAAACCATTCACACACACACACACACGTGGCACTCCTCACTCCCCCATTTTGTCTTTTCCTTTCATCTTTTCTGTTAGTTTGTAATTGGCCTCATTCTGATTGGACAAAATCACTTGTATGTAAAGATGTTTTTCACAGGGATTCCACTATTCATAAGTGTTCCAGAGATTCTACACTGTTTGCAAGTCAAAGAGTTCAGTTCCTTGCAAGCCGTCTGGACGACGTGCCATCCCTCCCGGACGCTCATCTGTCCACAATTCCATCCGTCCGGACAATGTGCCATACCGTCCGGACGCCCGACAGACCAAGCATCATTCGTCCAGACGACGTGGATTTCCGTCCGGACCCTCCACTGTATCGTGAAGCTTTTGTTCGAGGTTGCATCCATCCGGACGTCTCAGCAGCCCTTCCGGACGTCGTCCAGTGATCGATCAGCTTTAGATTTTCTTTCCAAGTTCAAATAAGAGAAGATTGATGCAACCGTCCAGACGACGTGGATTCCCGTCCGGACGCGTTCATACATAAGGCAAGAATCGCAATTCAAATACAACCGTCTAGACGTCAGTCAACTTGGTCTGGACGCGCGTTCAACAGATATGGAAATTGCGTATTCAACTTCAACCGTCCGGACGCCTGCCTATCATGGTCCAGACTCGCGCTAAACAGATATGGAAATTGCGTGTTGAAGATCAACCGTCCTGACGGCCATCCATCTAGGTTCGGACGCGCGAAGCCTTATATGGAAATTACTTGCAGCGGACGTGCGACCATCCGGACGACAGTGCCTCACCGTCCGGACACGGCTCTTAAACAGGAAAGATTTTCAGCGAAAATCTCAAAATTTTATGTCGTACAGTTGTCCGTCTGGACGGCTCAGGTTCACCGTCTGAACGGCATCCGTACTTATCACAGCAGTCGCCCATTTGAACCCTCAGCCTATAAATAGAGGACCCTAGGCATTGAGAACAGCAACAATTCGGTATTGAATTCCATCGGAGCTTAGAGAGTTATTTTGTGAGGTTATTGGAGCTGATTTGTTCTCTCTCAAGCCATTGCAAGTGTGTTGTTGCCGCGTTATAACTGAAGTCTCTCTTAGGGGTCGGTCCTAAGATAAAGGATTCCATTGAAGACCCCTTCAGGTAGGAGACCTGATTGGGAGGTGTTTGTGTTTGGTTACACGTTAGAGAGCAAGGTACGACCACTGCATCAGGGGTATGTGAGTGTTACTATCTTGTATCTAGTCTTGTCTTCTGAATAGTGGATATCCTGGGTTTGGCTGCCCCGGAGTGGTTTTTCTCATCTTAAGTTTCCACTTCGTTAACAAAAATTGTTGTGTTGTTTATTTTCTGCATTGTTTATTTTTGTTAACACTTTGTGCACACACTTGCTGTTTATTTTAGAAGTCAATTTCATTTTTCAATTGGTATCAGAGCAAGTACACTCTGTTTAGGATTTAATTCTTGAGTGTGATCCTCATCTCTTATGACTTCTATTTTTTTTATTACACCTTTTATCATGGATTTCTCTCAGTTATCTGAAGAAAATCATGATATTGAGCTCTCTAAAGTTTTTGCTAAAATAGATAAAATTGTTTCTCCAAAAGAGCTCAAAATGGTGAAGCAAGAAAAAGAGTCTTTGATTGTTCAGTTATCTGAATCACATGCTTTGATTGACTCTTTGAGATCTGAGAATACCATGCTATTTAACATTATTGGTACACTTGAGAATAAATTAAAAGAATCTGAGGATCTCTTGAAAAAAATTCTCAAGTGATAATTTGAAAAGCATGCTTTGTATTCATTCAGATATTTCTAACAAGCCTGCTTCAATTGTTGATGATATGAGTACTTCTACTTCACATGCATCTAATTCTGATATTATGCCTATGGTAGTAAATACAGCTTGTTTAGAAAATTCTTGCTTAAATAATCACGTGATGCCTAACTCCAAGGATTCAAGAACACAAGGTAAGTTTGTTCCGATTTGTCACAATTGTGGGAAGATTGGTCATATTAGACCCAGTTGTTATTTGTTGAAATCCCACAGGCCTTGGATTAAGTAGGATGCTCTGAGGAAAAGTAAAGTTGAAGATTCTTCCTCATCCACATATGTTCCTCCTCATAGGAGACATATAAAAGGTAAGGGCAATGTTATTTGTAAGAATGCTAACTGTTAGTATTTTGGCCTTATTCTGTGTTTGGACAAAATCACTTAAGTGTAATGATACGGTAAACAGGGATTCCACTTTTAGAGTGATGTCAGAAGATTCTGCCTGCGAGTCAGACGAATTTCAAAGTTCCCTGTCAGCCTTCCGGACGATGTATCATCCCGTCCGGACGCCCATCTGTCTACTGTTCCATCCGTCCGGACGACGTGTCATTCCGTCTGGACATCAGACAGACAAGCATCATCTGTCCGGACGACGTGCTTCTTCCTTCCGGACACCTACATTGTATCGAGAAGCTTCTGTGCCAGCTTGCTCCGTCCGGACATTTCATCAGCACGTCCGGACGCCTATCAGTTCTCGAACAGTTCACTGATTCTTTCCAAGTTCAAGAAAGGGAAGATCAATCAACCGTCCGGACGATGTGGTATCCCGTCCGGATGCGTATCTCCGTAAGGCAAGAATTGCAGTTCAAAATGAACCGTCCGGACATCTAACAGCTGTGGTCCGGACGCTAGAGCATCGTATATGGTAACTGCTGATTCGACTTCAACCGTCCGGACGTCTCCCCCTCATGGTCTGGATGCACGCGCATCAGATATGGAAATTGCGTGTTGAAGTCTAGCCGTTCGGACGCTCCTGCCCCATGGTCTGGACACGCGAAGCCTGTTAAGGAAATTACTTGCAGCGGAGGTGAGACCGTCTGGACGATCGAGCCATCCCGTCCGGACGATGTTCTTATACAGGAAAGATTTCTCCACGAAATTTTTGGAAAATCCAGTCGCATAGTTGTCCGTTCGGACGGCCATGGTTCACCGTCCGGACGGCTCCCAGGCATATTTTGCCTGACGCCCATTCTGACCCCCAGCCTATAAATAGGGGCCCCTGGGCACTTAGAGCTGCATGAATTCAGTGTGAATTCCATTAGAGCTCAGAGACGTGATATCTCCTTTGAAGCCGTTTTTTCAAGTGTGCTGTACTGTAAACCAAAGTCTATCTTAGAGGTCGGCTCTAAGGTAAGGAGTTCCATTGAAGACCCCTTCAGGTAGGTGAACCTGGTTGGGAAGCGTTCGTGTTGGATTACATGTCAGAGATCAAGGTACGACCACTGCATCGGTACATGTGAGTGTTACTGTCTTGTATCTAGCTTTGTCTTCTGAATAGTGGAATTCCTGGGTTTGGCTGCCCCGGAGTGGTTTTTTTCTTAACTGAGTTTCCACTTCGTCAACAAAAATCTTTGTGTCATTTACTTTTCGCTGTGCTTTAATTTTTGTTGACACTTGTTGCACACACTTTACTTTTAGAAGTCATTTCAATTTTTCACTAACCATAATTCTGCAGAGAATGTCAAGAAGCATTCAAACAAAAGAAGCTTGCCCACCTGTCATCACTGCGGCATCACTAGTCACATCCGACCCAAATGTCCACAGCTCCAGGCTCAGAAGTTGAAGGTTCAAAGGGAGCTTCTAGCAAGAGCTACATCAGGCATTCTACCTCCGACAGCACATCAGGCTCCACGGCATCAGCAGCAGTTTGTTCCCGCCAATCAAAGTGGCAAACCAGAGAAGAACAAATCAAGGAGCTACAAGAGAAAGCCGTAGAAGCCCATTAGCTACCACGACTATGAAGGGTTTCTGAGTCTGATGCAAGGTATGCTAAGGATAATGGACAACATGGGCAAGACCTATAAGCCACAGCCACGGGTCAAGCCCGTATGGGTCAAGAAGGATGAGACCATTTACCCCTTGAGGGGGAGTCGACTCACCTAGTAGGTGATGTCTCCCATGCCTAGGATTTTGGTTCCTAAATCCTAGTGCATGTCAGGTATGTTTGCATTGCATTGTCTATCTTGTCATATCTTATTCATGCCTTGCATTCTGTTTGAGGAACTGTTTATTTTATCCCCATATTTTCTCTTGTTATCTTGAGAAACTTCTGCAGATATATTTTTGGGGATGACAGTTAAAAGCACGTCAGGCGGCTGCTTTTCTATCTTGGTATTTCTAAACCTCTCTCCCTGAGGACAGGTTTGGTTTTACCTTACATGCTAGGATTAGATGTCATTTCCTTTTCTATAAGCATTTCTTTTTTGTTTTTATGTTTATTAGTTTTCAACAAAAAATAAAATATAAAAAAATTTGTCGAGAAGATGCAGAATTTTTATTTTTTTCTTTTGATAGCTTTTCAGATATTTCATGTGTTTTTGCTTGATATCTCAGTTCAATGTGCATTGATTAAATATGCTTATATATGATTGAGAGTTTGTGCATGATATCTGCTAAGTTTTCCTGTTGCATCTTAATGATAGATAGTTACTTTCCTCATGCGATGAAAATGTGTACTATCTACGACTCCCCTAAGGTACATCTTTTCCTTCTCTGACTTTTTGCTTCTAGAAATTCTAGATAAGAGAAGAGGTTTTTGATAAGATGGCCAAATTGACCAAATGCTAGTTGAACCTAGAACCTAAAAATTCTGGCATTCTCTCTAGGTTGCAGCATCAAAATAATCAAGCAGTTACCTTTATGAATTCTACGCGATATATGTATATTTTCTGCTTATGTGCTAAAATATGCCTTGTCCTTCATGGTACAAGCAAAATATTTACCTTGTCCTTCATGGTACAAGTAAAATAATTAGGTGCTGCATGTTAGGGGGAGTGTATCAGATGAGGGTGGCTAGGCCCTAGTAAGATAAGGTTTGACTTTTGGCTGATCTTTCATTGATTTTCTCTCTTGTTTGGAAAATCTGGTTGCATTTTGTCATATCAGTGAATTTCATACCTTTGGGAAAAGTCTTCACACACACACACACGCATTGCATGAGTTGAGTAATCTATTTAAAATTTCTATCTGCAGGGAAATTTATGCTTATTGAATACTTAACTCTCAGTTATATCTTTGCATATTTTTGCAATGATATTTGATTGTTTTTTCAATTGATTATACATGCGTGTTCTGAAGCTAACTTTAGGGAAAAATATTTTTTTGCAAATTTTTCTCCAGTTTCATATTTTCAGTGTGAAGCATCCAGACAGACCTATTCTTACGTCCAAAAGAAAGCAGTCTTGCAATATGCTGACCTAGCAATTGCCATCCGGACGGTTAAGTGACACGTCCGGATAGGATCTCTATAGGTTTAAGACTTGCTTCTCTTTCTCTGCCATACACACATCTCTGCATTTTTATCATGTCATGTTGTGTGTTTTTCTCGTGGATTTCTCCCGAGATTCTAGCATTCTTTGCACATCTTCTCAATCCATGATCTTCATTGTGTCTTCCGTTATTCTTTTAAGTCTTTGTGCTTTTAGAATATTGGAATATTTGTTGATTGGGATTTTTTTTGTGCATGAAAATCCTATTATGTCTGTGTGTTGGGTTGATATTGATATATCTGGGTCATTTGGATTGCGATCTTTGTTTTGTAATTCTTGGGCATCCAATTGACAACTGTTATAATACCACTTTCTTTTTGGACTAATAGGATCTAATGTTTCTTTGTGGTGTTATTTTTTGAAATATTTCTGTTTAGATCTCTACAGTTATGTTGTCCAGTGGCTCCCAACACAGTGTTTGACAGATGCATCTTTTGGAAAATTAATTTTGTTTGAGGTCATGTGGTCAAAATTTCCAAGGGTCTCAGGATTTAAGATGAGCTTTTTCCCCCCAGCTTATGCAGAGCCTTCCGTAGCATTCCCTCAGATCTACATCAATCAGAGGTTCAGTGGTGAATCTCCTCAGTTATCTTACAGACCAGTTGCTTAGAGGATGTCAATCTGCGGATAACCAGTTTCAGGCTTTGCAAAATCAAGAGAGTAAAGATTTTTCAGTCCATGGCTCCCGGCTTCTTGAGCTAGAAGCCGACGTAGTACAAATCCAGCTTTTTATACACATTTCTCTTCGCTACTTGATTTCAGTGGATCAACAGGATTTGGTACTTGGAGGATTTCTGTTCCTCTCTTTTGGGCCATTTGTAGACTCTTCTCTAGTTTCCTATTGATTAGGATTTTAGAACGTTTTTGTCTATGGATATTATTACTCTGTTACCCTTGTTCTTCTGAGACATTGAGGGGGAGTAATTGTTGTGTGGTTTTTCTCCTTACTCTGTTTAACCCTTTGTTCCTTTGTGACAAAAAGGGGGAGCAATTTTTGATTTGGACCGGGAATGCATTTCCAAACCAGTCAAGTGATTTTTGTCCCAGAATGGCCAAAGGGGGAGTTTGTTAGTTTGTAATTGGCCACATTCTGATTGGACAAAATCACTTGTATGTAAAGATGCTTTTCACAGGGATTCCACTATTCAGAAGTGTTCTAGAGATTCTGCACTGTTTGCAAGTCAGAGAGTTCGGTTCCCTACAAGCCGTCCGGACGACATGCCATCTCGTCCAGACGCTCATCAGTCCATAGTTCCATCCGTCTGGACGACGTGCCATACCGTTCGGACGCCCGACAGACCAAGCATTATTCGTCTGGACGATATGGATTTCCATCCGGACCCTCCATTGTATCGTGAAGCTTCTGTTCCAGCTTGCATCCATCCGAACGTCTCAGCAGCCCCTCCGGACGACGTCCAGTGATCGATCAGCTTCAGATTTTCTTTCTAAGTTCAAATAAGGGAAGATTGATGCAACCGTCCGGACAACGTGGATTCCCGTCCGGACGCGCGAATACATAAGGCAAGAATCGTAATTCAAATACAACCGTCCGGACGTCAATCAGCTTGGTCCAGACCCGCGTTCAACAAATATGGAAATTGCGTATTCAACTTCAACCGTCCGGACGCCTGCCTATCATGGTCCGGACGCGCGCTAAACAAATATGGAAATTGCGTGTTGAAGATTAACCGTCCGGACGCGCGAAGCCTTATATGGAAATTACTTGCAGCGGACGTGCGACCATCCGAACGACAGTGCCTCACCGTCCGGACGCGGCTCTTAAACAGGAATGATTTTCAGCGAAAATCTTGAAATTTTCTGTCGCACAGTTGTCCGTCTGGACGACTCACGTTCACCATCCAGATGGCTTCCGTACTTATCACAACAGTCCCCCATTTGAACCCTCAACCTATAAATAGAGGCCCCTAGGCATTGAGAACTGCAAGAATTTTGTATTGAATTCCATCAGAGCTTAGAGAGTTATTTTGTGAGGTTATTGGAGCTGATTTGTTCTCTCTCAAGCCATTGCAAGTGTGTTGTTGCTGCGCTATAACTGAAGTCTATCTTAGGGGTCAGCCCTAAGATAAAGGATTCCATTGAAGACCCTTCAAGTTGGAGACCTGGTTGGGAGGCGCTCGTGTTGGGTTACATGTTAGAGAGCAAGGTACGACCACTACATCAGGGGTATGTGAGTGTTACTATCTTCTATCTAGTCTTGTCTTCTGAATAGTGAATATCCTGGGTTTGGCTACCTTGGAGTGGTTTTTCTCATCTTGAGTTTCCACTTCGTTAACAAAAATTCTTGCATTGTTTATTTTCCGCATTGTATATTTTTGTTAACACTTTGTGCACACACTTGCTGTTTATTTTAGAAGTCAATTTCATTTTTCATTTTCTTCCCTTCCGAATTCACACCCGTACACCCCTCTCCATTTCTTCTCTTCTTTCTTCTTTCTCTTCTCTCCTTTCTCCACTGCCGCACGCTTAATCCCCACACCTCTATTCCACGCAGTGTTCCAGCCCGACTCCCTCTCTTTCCCTTTCCTTTTCTTCACTTCCATTCCTCTTCGATTATCACACGCACACGAGACAACCAAGATTGAGAGAGAGCTACCAAATGGAGACAGCAGATCGAGAGAGGTAAAAATCATCTTCCCTTTAGCTTTTAGATTCAGATTTTGAGTGGGTTTTATGCTTTGATGATTTTCGGTCATTGGTGACCGATTTGTTTAGGGATTTGGTTGCAATTTCTATTTGGGGTTTTTAGGTGCAAAAATTCGAATGGGTCTCTTGGAGGTTTTATTAGAGATGGTTTAATGGGTTTTGATTCTTGATTTTGATAACCTTTGATGGATGCTTTTTGATTTTAATGCCCTATTATAAATTTTAGAACGTTGGGTTGGATTAGGTCCAGTTTTGGAAAGAAATTTGGTAGATGATTGAGGTTTATGATAGTTGAAATTTTGATGGTTTGATGTGAAGGAAAAGCTTGCCACATTTGATATTTGTATTTTAGGGCTTAGCTTGGTGATTTATAGTTTGAGTTTTGAGGAATGTATGGGCTAATTTTTTGTGAGTGTTTTAATGGAATTTAAATCTGATTTGGGTTGGTAGATTAACGATTGTAACGCCCCGCTTTTACAAAAAGCGTTAGTGAAAATTTTCGAATTTTTACGTGACATTAATAACTTATCAGAGGTAAATATTGGCAACGGAATATACGTAAATGTAATATTGACACTTCAGAGCTTCTACTGAAATACCTCAAAATATATAATAAACCAGTCAGTAATTATACAAACAGTAGTAGTAGTTATGCAACACTGGGCCAGATAGTCATACAACCCAAAATATCTACATATAACTATAGAATTATAAATATTGTCTTGAGCTAGGTCAAATGAACTACAACAGGGTAGTCCCAAAAAGAAAGCCTGTCCAGCCTTACAAAAAACCGAATCAGGAACCATCTACGAGTCGGGATAGTCCTGATATCCTTCTTCTTCATAGCCTGAATCATTACACAATACAGAGAGAAGACAGCAACATAAAATACTAAAGTGAGTCCACTGTTTCCAATAATATAATGAATGCTGATCTATTTAATAAATATAACATAATGCAAGGGTTTCATGATTCACAATATATAATCTATAGTCACGAGCCATAGACATAAATTGAACATAAACATAATCATAAGGAAATGATATGACAGTTTTAAATGCAGAGTTTTAATTATTATCTTTTGCACTCCTCTCATGATGGAACCAACGGTCCGGATTAACGTGTTATGGAAGCCAACGGTTCCCCTCACTTTAAAGGTTATTTGTTTGTTACTGGAATCCAAAGGTTCCAGCAGACTACGAGCCAAAGGTCATAACCCGTTTATTTATTAAGTGTCACGGAAGCCAAAGGTTCCACTGGCAGCCATCACCCCCCCGCTGCTCACCAGCTTTGTTATTAACCATTTTAGTTAAAATAGAAAATATGTAAAATCACATGGGCAAACAAATAAATAAAGCAGTAAACAAATATTATAGGAAAGTCAACCAGCTTCGTCCTCAGTAAGTATAGAGATACTTACTAGTTTATGCTCCAAATATTTTCCTCTACAACTGCATAATTAGCATCACATAATAATAATAGATTAATAAAAGCATTTATGAAAACGTTCATTATTATTACCATATCTTTTCCTAGAAATTGTAACGGCTACGGATTTAGATATAATAAACATGATCTCATGTTTATTTATTTTAGTTTAGTGCTTACTTTCACCAACTTTTCACAATAGTACTACTAGAGTTATTCATTCTTTAAGAAAATACTTGCATATACATACATACATACATATATATATATATCTTTAGCACATAGTGAAATTTTAAAACAAGAATACAAGTGTCATCTAATTAAGCACACATATCAACTTGCCTTTTAATTAGCACACACATCTAAATAATACACATACTTATAAATACATCCTTTATAGTGAAGCTTACAATAAAAGCACACACAAACACACACACTTATATTTTCTTGATCCATTTTAAACACAATTCTCCCACTACAACTTACTTTTCTCATGTAGTAAACACTCACCCACATGCTTACACATATACGCATATGTCCATAATATAAGTTAGCCAACTTTTCACACAACTTACATATCTGTACATAATTAAAAGTAAGGGTAAATCATAATTTCAAAATAACAATAGGACTACTTGTTCTATGAGAAGTTTAAGGAAGAAGATACTCACTAAAGCTTCTTCAAAAGACTCAAAGGGTGGAGAAGAGTTGCTGTCCAAAGAAAATTCCATTTATAAGGTTTAGTCTAAAAACAAGGATAGTTTCTGCTCATACTTCTCTACTGATTTTGTGATGAAAGGAGGGTGATTTGAGGCTTACATTTAGCTTGTTAGTTGCTGGCAAGTAAGGTGAAATGTGAGGATTTTCGTGCTATAGCTACTGCACTAGAACAAGAGAGAGTTTGAGCTAAAACTTGGTTTCCTCTTCATGAAAATCAACTTCCCATGCATCCTATATATAGTGATCTTGAAGGGCTGAGATCAAGCCCTCAAGGAAACTCTTCAATGTTCGGATTTGAACCAACCAATCACCCAAAATCGTAGCCCAAATCCTTTAGGCTACTATTTCACATCTTAGGTAATGATTATATAATATCTATAGAAATCTTGTTAGCTTTGAACCAAATTGGGCTAACTAGACTAAATAAAAGGGGGTATGATCGTGTGGTCCTAAGAGCAAGGTGTGGGTCCAAAAATCAATGGTTGAATATTGATCCTCGCTGTTCAACAGAAATTGTGCTGCACTGGGTAAAGTCGCTCGATCGAAAATTTAGTCAATCGATCGACATCGACCCATAATCGCTCGATTGATTCTATCTACCTGCAAATTTTAAGTCGCTCGATCGATCCACTTTTCGATCGATCTACATTGCTTCCAAAGTCGCTCGATCGACTTTGATTAATAACTTCTTACTAATCCAATTTCTCTACATGCATAAATATATAATTTTATTAGACTACTAATTCTTAAGCCTTATGCTTATGTATGCACATATTTTAATAACTTAAGCATGGTGTTTATCCCGGGTATTACGTCCCACCCCTCTTACAAAAATTTCATCCTCGAAATTTGCAATCCTAATAGACATGATGCAATCTAATAACAGTCAAGAAATAATAATTTCTTTCTCGTTACCTAGTCATCTTCATCATCAATGAAGACATCCATGGGTGGTGCCGCAGGAATCTCTTCTGCCTGGTCAATAGGAGCTTCTGCCTCTGGCTGGTTTTCATCTTCAAGGTCAAAGTTTTCCATCGGAATATCCCATGCCATATCATGGTGTATCTGTGCCATCCTATCAAGTATCACTTCGTTAACAGCCTGATTATTAAAGTAAGTCTGCTGCAATAACATGAACTCTCCTACGGGGTCGAACACACCCAAAGGATTAGGTCCTAACACAAACAAGTCTGGGGCTGCTGGCTTCTCCAAAGGATTATCAGCAGGTGCCGGTGGGTCCTCTGGAACATCAGGAGGTTCTAATGGAAAACCAGGTGGCATAGGATTCCCTTCTGGATCCATGCCAGAAACCAAGACAAATACATAACACAAATGTATGACATTTAAAAACATAGCAAGTATTTCAATCAAATACCACAAAGAGCTTTCAAACCTCAAAACAAATGTGGATATTTGTTCCTCATTTCATGTTCAAGTTCCCAAGATGCTTCCTCAACATCATGGTTTCGCCAAAGGATTTTAACTAAAGGAATAGTTTTGGTCCTTAATCGTTGCTAATCGTTGCTCCTTGCGATTAAGAATTTGAACTGGCAATTCTTCATACTTGAGATTGTCTTGTACTTGAAGGGGTTCAAAATCCACAATATGACGTGGGTCATGAACGTGCTTTCTCAAGGTCGAAACATGAAAGACGTTATGAATTTCAGATAAAGCTGACGGTAGCTTGACTTTGTATGCCACAGGGCCCACCACTTCCTCAACTTCAAAGGGTCCTACAAATCTTGGACTTAGCTTCCCTTTCCTGCCAAACTGCATTACTCCTTTCATTGGCGAGACTTTTAGATACACAAGGTCTCCCACATTGAATTCCAATTGTCGGCGGTGTTTGTCTACGTAACTCTTTTGCCGGCTTTGGGCTGTCAACATCCTTATCCGAATAATAGGGATCTTGTCCTTCATGTCTTGTATCATTTCCGGCCTGATGAGATATTTTTCACCCACTTCATCCCAATATAGTGGGGATCTACATTTCCGTCCATACAGCGCTTCATATGGTGCCATTCCAATAGTCGCCTGAAAGCTATTGTTGTAAGCAAATTCGACTAAAGGTAAATATTTAATCCATTTACCTTTAAAGTCAAGCACACACAATCTCAACATGTCCTCCAAAATCTGAATAGTTCTCTCTGATTGTCCATCGGTTTGAGGATGATAGGCAGTGCTAATGTTTAGCATAGTTCCCATTGCGTCTTGTAAGCACTTCCAGAACCTAGAAGTAAATCGGGAATCTCTGTCAGATACAATAGAGACAGGCACTCCATGCAATCTGACGAAGTCTCTAATGTACATTTCAGCTAGCTTGGGCACAGGGTCGGTGATGTGGAATGGAATGAAATGAGCACTTTTGGTAAGTCTGTCAATCACAACTCAAATGGAATCTTGGCCACCAGGTGCCGTTGGCAAAACCTACCACAAAATCCATGGCAATCTGATCCCACTTCCATTCCGGAATACTTAAAGGTTGAAGAGGTCCTGCAGGTCTTTGATGTTCAGCTTTCACTTGTTGACAAACATGACATTGGGCCACATATTCAGCAACGTCTTGCTTCATGCCCTGCCACCAGAATTTCTTCCTTAGATCTTGATACATCTTGGTACTCCCCGGATGGACCGTATATCGCGTTTTGTGAGCTTCATCTAGAATATCTCTTCTTAGCTCTACATCGTTAGGTATGACAATCCTAGCATTTCCCATTCTCAGTAATCCGTCACTGGTGAAATGAAATCCAGAAGCGTTGCTGTAATTAGCCTTCTCCATCAATCCTTGTACTTCAGAATCATTTTCATGGGCCAATTTGATTCTATCAGAAGTTAGAGGATGACTGACCAAGGTCGCTAAAACCGCTCGCTCCTCCGCAACGTTCAAATGGATCATCTCTACGCGTTGAGCCAGATGATCTAGGGTGGTGATAGAATTCAAAACTTTACTGCACAACTTCCTGCTTAAGGCATCGGCTACAACATTTGCCTTCCCTGAATGGTACATAATCTGGCAATTGTAATCCTTGATTAACTCTAGCCATCTTCGCTGCCTCATATTCAATTCCTTTTGCGTGAAGATATACTTGAGGCTCTTGCGGTCGATGTAGATTTCAACTGTCTCTTGAAGTAAGTAATGTCTCCAAATCTTCAATGTATAGACGATGGCCGCAAGTTCCAAATCATGCACAGGGTAGTTTCTCTCGTGGTCCTTCAGTTTCCTTGACGCGTAAGCGATCACCTTGCCTTGCTGCATGAGCACGCAACCTAGGCCTTGAAGAGATGCATTGCTAAAGATAACGAATTTCTCCGACTCCTTGGGAAGGGTCAGGACAAGTGCAGATACTAACCTTTGCTTTAGCTCTTGAAAGCATTCTTCACATGATCACTCCAGATGAAACGAGCATTCTTCTTTGTCAAAGCAGTTAAAGGTCCTGAAAGCTTAGAAAAACCTTCAACAAATCTTCGGTAGTATCCGGCAAACCCAAGGAAACTCCGTATCTCATTCACATTCGATGGTCGTTCCCAACTCGTCACTGCTTCAATCTTTTTTGGGTCGACAGCTACCCCATCTTTTGAAATTACGTGACCTAAGAATGAGACTTCCTTTAGCCAAAACTCACACTTCTTAAGTTTAACAAAACCCTTCTTTTCTCTTAAGATGCTTAGCACTGTCTTCAGATGTTCTTTGTGATCTTCATGAGTGGCAGAATAAACTAAGATGTTGTCTATGAAAACCACTACGAACTGATCAAGGTACTTGTGAAACACCCGATTCATTAAATCCATGAATACAGAAGGTGCATTAGTCACTCCAAACGGCATGACTAGGAATTCATAATGTCCATAACGCGTACGTATTGCCTTCTTTGGTATGTCTGCTTCCTTCACCTTGAGCTGGTGATACCTCGATCGAAGGTCGATCTTGGAGAATACGGTAGCTTCCTTCAATTGGTCAAAAAGATCGTCAATCCTTGGTAACGGGTACTTGTTCTTAATCGTCACCCGGTTGAGTTCGCGGTAGTCAATGCACATACGTAAAGATCCATCCTTCTTCCTTACAAACAGAACGGGCGCTCCACATGGTGAGCGCTAGGGCGAATAAAACCTCGGTCTACCAAGTCTTCGAGTTGCTTCTTCAGCTCCTTCAATTCGGATGGCGCCATACGGTATGGTGCTTTATGAATGGGTTGAGTTCATGGCATCAGATCGATAGTGAACTCGATCTTTCGATCAAACGGCAACCCAGTTGTGACTTCGGTGAAAACGTCTAGATAATTGCGCACTACCGGTATATCGTCCAGCTTACGTTCTCCTTCCGGCTCAGCCTTGACATAAGCTAAAAATGCTTGCGCACCACAGCTAATGCTCGGTCTCGCTTGAATTGCAGAAAGAAGAGGTGGAGTGACTCGTACTCGAGATCCATAAAATTTGAATTCTTCTTCGCTTGGAGAGCGAAAGATAACTTCTTTCTTTCTACAGTCGATATTGGCATAATTCTTTGACAACCAGTCCATTCCTAAAATTATATCAAAGCCTAACATTTGAAACACTGCTAGGTTTGCTAGTAGGACTCTATCTCCTATGACAATAGGGCAGTTCTCAATGAATTTTCTACAAGTAACTACATTCCCAGTAGGTGTGGATACAGTTATGTTTTGATTCAAGGGTTGAGTAGTCATGCTACATAATTTAACGTATGTAGATGATATGAAGGAATGCGTTGCACCTGTGTCAAAAAGAGTACTTGCTAATTTACCAAATAGAGGGATGGTACCTGTTACTACATCCGCATCTTCTTCATCACCTTCGTCTCCTTCTTCTTCTTCTCCTCCAAGTGTAAGAGAATATATTCGTGCTGGGGTTGGGTTTTGTTGTTGAGTAGCTTTCTTAGGACAATTCCTTGCGAAGTGACCGGTCTTACCGCAAGTAAAGCATTTTGGGTTTGCAACCCAGCATTCTCCGGGGTGTGACTTCCCACACTTGTTGCATGGAGGTCCTTGACTCTTATCAGTTGATGGAAGATTTTTCCTAACAGGTGGCCTAGCCCCACTTCCAGTGGCTAACCTCTTGACTGGGCGTGTTATTTACTGCTTCGAACGTTTCTTCAATTCATATGCCGCTGCTGATTCTTGCATTCCTCTCTCAGCAAGCGACGCGACTTCCATCAACCTGGCATAATCCTTCATCCAGGATGAGGTTGGCTGCGAACCGAGCTAGCTCCATAAATCTAGCGGAATATTGCTCCACGGTCATGTCACCTTGGACTAGATTCTGGACTTCTATCGCTCGCAGTTGCCTCTGAGATCGAGGGAAAAATGCCGATTGTACTCCACCTTAAACATCTCCCAAGTGATCACTGTTCCTTCCCCAAGCAGCACCTTCCTTGCAGTCCACCATCTCCTTGCTTCACCCGTCAGCTGCAGTACAATATATTGAACTTTTTGTTCGTCTGTACAACCGAGAGTAGTGTACAATACATCTATGTCTGTGAGCCATGCTTCTATAGCATTCGGCCCTTCAGTTCCTTCAAAAGTTCAAAAATGATAGCTAGCAAAATCACATAATGAACAACCTACGGGTTCGACTCGTTCATTAGGTCGTGGAATTCGTGATATTGCTTCGGCAAGGGTGGCAGATCTTCCTCACGGTTTTCTTCAGGACGAGGGACATGGTTAGAGTCACAGAAAGGACGGCGTCTAGGAGGCATGACTCTGTGTTTTAAAGGAACAGTTATTCCACATTTTGTAGGATACAATCATTTTGCTTTAAATGACTATATAATATTTAAAACCAATCAATAAAGCTAACAACCTAATCATTTAATAATCAATCATTGATAAAGATTTCATTAATAAACAAAACATGTTATGAACAATTATAACACTCAAAATCACTCAAGTAAACAATGATTATAGCCAATAAAATTTTAAGTGTACATATATATCTATCTAATGAAGCAAGTTCAAAGATTTTATTCTTATTCTAACTCATGAAATTCAAATTAATATCTAGCATATATATATACAAACAAAAATACTTTTAGATTCCTATAGCTCTATGTGTCTTGATCCTATGCGAAGGTCAAATCTAAAGTCCTCAGAGCAAACTGCTCTGATACCAAAATGTAACACCCCGCTTATACAAAAAGCGTTAGTGAAAATTTTTGAATTTTCACGTGACATTACTAACTTATCAGAGGTCAATATGGCAACGGAATAGACGTAAATGTAATATTGACAATTCAGAGCTTCAACTGAAATACCTCAAAATATATAATAAGCCAGTCAGTAATTATACAAACAGTAGTAGTAGTTATGCCACACAGGGCAAGATAGTCATACAAGCCAAAATATCTACATATAACTGTAGAATTATAAATATTGTCTTGAGCTAGGTTAGATGAACTACAACGGGTAGTCCCAAAAAGAAAGCCTGTCCAGCCTTACAAAAAACCAAATCAGGAACCATCTACGAGTCGGGATAGTCCTGATATCCTTCTTCTTCATAGCCTGAATAATTACACAATACAGAGAGAAGACAGCAACATAAAATACTAAAGTGAGTCCACTGTTTACAATAATATAATGAATGCTGATCTATTTAATAAATATAACATAATGCAAGGGTTTCATGATTATATGTATACACAATATATAATCTATAGTGGCGAGCCATAGACATAAATTGAACATAAACATAATTATAAGGCAATGATATGACAGTTTTAATTATTATCTTTTGCACTCCTCTTATGATGGAACCAACGGTCCGGATTAACGTGTTGTGGAAGCCAACGGTTCCCCTCACTTTAAAGCTTATTTGTTTGTTACTGGAATCCAAAGGTTCCAGTAGACTACGAGCCAAAGGTCATAACCCGTTTATTTATTAAGTGTCACGGAAGCCAAAGGTTCCACAGGCAGCCATCACCCCCCCGCTGCTCACCAGCTTTGTTATTAACCATTTTAGTTAAAATAGAAAATATGTAAAATCACATGCTCAAAGAAATAAATAAAGCAGTAAGCATATATTATAGGAAAGTCAACCAGCTTCGTCCTCAGTAAGTATAGAGATACTTACTAGTTTCTGCTCCAAAGATTTTCCTCTACAACTGCATAATTATCATCACGTAATAATAATAGATTAATAAAAGCATTTATGAAAATGTTTATTATTATTACCATATCTTTTCCTAGAAATTGCAACGGCTACGGATTTAGATATAATAAACATGATCTCGTATTTATTTATTTCAGTTTAGTGCTTACTTTCACCAACTCTTCATAATAGTACTACTAGAGTTATTCATTCTTTAAGAAAATTCTTGCATACACATACATATATATATATATATCTTTAGCACATAGTGAACTTTTAAAACAAGAATACAAGTGTCATCTAATTAAGCACACATATGAACTTGCCTTTTAATTAGCACACACATCCAAATAATACACACACATATAAATACATCCTTTATAGTGAAGCTTATAATAAAGGCACACACACTTATATTTTCTTGATCCATTTTAAACACAATTCTCCCACTCCAACTTACTTTTCTCATGTAGTAAGCACTCACCCACATGCATACACATATACTCATATGTCCATAATATAAGTTAGCCAACTTTTCACACAACTTACATAAATGTACATAATTAAAAGTAAGGGCAAATCATAATTTCAAAATAACAATAGGACTACTTGTTCTATGAGAAGTTTAAGGAAGAAAATACTCACCAAAGCTTCTTCAAAAGACTCAAAGGGTGGAGAAGAGTTGTTGTCCAAAGAAAATTCCACTTATAAGGCTTGGTTCTTTAGTCTAAAAACAAGGATAGTTTTTGCTCATACTTCTCTACTGATTTTGTGATGAAAGGAGGGTGATTTGAGGCTTAAATTTGGCTTGCTAGTTACTGGGAAGTAAGGTGAAATGAGAGGATTTTCGTGCTATAGCTACTGCACTAGAACAAGAGAGAGTTTGAGCTAAAACTTGGTTTCCTCTTCATGAAAATCAACTTCCCATGCATCCTATATATAGTGATCTTGAAGGGCTGAGATCAAGCCATCAAGGAAACTCTTCAATGGTTGGATTTGAGCCAACCAATCACCCAAAATCGTAGCCCAAATCCTTTAGGCTACTATTTCACATCTTAGGTAATGATTATATAATATCTATAGAAATCTTGTTAGCTTTGAACCAAATTGGGCTAACTAGACTAACTAAAAAGAGGTATGATCGTGTGGATCTAAGAGCAAGGTGTGGGTCCAAAAATCAATGGTTGAAAATTGATCCTCGCTGTTCAATGGAAACTGTGCTACGCTGGGTAAAGTCGCTCGATCGAAAATTTAGTTGATTGATCGACATCGACCCATAATCACTCGATCGACCATAAAGTCGCTCGATCGATTCTATCTACCCGCAAATTTTAAGTCGCTCGATCGATCCACTTTTCGATCGATCTACATTGTTTCCAAAGTCGCTCGATCGACTTTAGAGTCGCTCGATCGACTTTGATTAATAACTTCTTACTAATCCAATTTCTCTACATGCATAAATATATAATTTTATTAGACTACTAATTCTTAAGCCTTATGCTTATGCATGCACGTATTTTAATAACTTAAGCATGGTGTTTATCCCAGGTATTACAATGATAAATGGTTAATGATTATTTGTTAGGGATTGAGGTCTTGTTATTCATGGTTGGTTTTGGATGTGTAGCTTGAGGTTTAGGCCTTTATGTTTTGGCCTCATGATGTAATGGTTAAATGAAGGAATAGGTAGATAAAGTATCGAACATATTAGTAATTGTATTTAAGGTTAAGAAACTAGATAATGTTACAAGCCTAAGATTAATATCATAGGGGGCAATAATTCTAATAAGAATGTTAAGGAGTATTAGGTTACTTAAATAACCCTAATTTAATAAGTATAAGTTAATAGGCTTATAGAAACACATAAATGTAATATGAATCCATTACGTGACAACTTAGTAACTAATTCACCTATCCATGCACACATGATATTTATGTGCATCAATGGATTAGGTTTATGTGCTATATGTGTATATGTTTATATGAAAGCTGTAAAAAATGTTAACAATAATAATGTGATACAGCAATAATATATAAACTAATAATAATAGTAAATACATCTTATTGATAATAAATAAGATATAATATGTACCTAGACCCAAATGTTAACCTAATAGTAGCTAAGGGTACCTAACTAGCTTTAGAAGTGGGTGATGCGACGTGTGAGCACGCAGATAGTTCATGTGTCATAGAATATAGGTTCAATAGCGTAAGTCTAATGATACCAATGTTTGCAGGCAAGTATTCTAGGCATTTATTATATTAATGTTGTTACTCTGCTCAATTTTATAAGGTTAAAATAAGAAATAAGTACGAAGTTATTTTATTACACTTGTGTTTAAAGTATAAAACTCTTTAATTATATTAACGTATTTATTAAGTTTATTTGATATAAAAATAAATATATATGCTTTTTAATGTTAAAGCTTTTATAATGTCATTTTAACTAAAATGGGTATTTTGATTATTATTTATAAATACTATTATAATACTCAAATGAAATATGTGGTATTATAATTAAACCATTATAATATCTAAACGACATTAGAAATTGAGATAAGTGATTTAGAAGTCGAAAGTGAAAAACGTGGTAAAATAGGTTTTTTTAGCAAATTCTTACTAACACACTATCACATGTACAAAATTGTATTGCAGTGAGCACTTGTGTGAATATTGTCTAAAGCAGGAAATAACTGTGAGTATTTCTTACTCACTGAGGGTGATGCTGAATTTCCATTATGTTGTGGTTTCTGTTTTTTTAATTGTTTGTGCATGTGGAATTTGCATATTTTGTTATTTTAATTAATGAATTTAATTATAAAAGAGTTGGGAGTGACATTTTCTTGAGCAAAAAATATTAATAAATAAAATAGTAGGGAGTTACGTCTGCCTACAGAACAGGGAGTGGCGTCTGCCTGTGCCAAAAAGATAATAAATTATTAGAGGAGTGACTTTGATGAGTCACAAATATTGTATATTTGGACCCCTTAATTTGTATTTGTTAAACCCTTAATTTTGTTATTTTCTAATATTTTTGGTTGGTTTTAGTACTTTAACAATTTGCAGGTCATTGAGAGAAAATAGTGGTTTCTATGTAAAATTTGCAAAGTTTCTCTCCAGAACAAGCAAAGCCCGTCACACACGTTCTCTTAGAGTGAATTCATGCAAAACTGGGCAGCAACATAAGTCGACGTGGAGAATTATCATGCACAAAGAGCAGACCTGGCAGCACTAGGACGTGTGGAAAATCCTGCCCATGTTGACTTGGAGCTTTCGATTTCTTTCCAAAGACCAGCAAACACGTGAAGACAAATTCTTCCCAAACCCGCAGCAGCTAGCCCTACACGTAATTGCAAGCAACGTGAAACCAAGACACGTTTTTTTTTGGAGAGCTGGCAGCACCTAAACAAGGAAAGAGTAGCAGCCTTACACGTTCTCTCCAGGAAATCAGCAAAGCACCGAATTTCTTCTTCCCAAAACTAGCAGCAGCTGGCAGCACATGTAATTATCTCCAGATTTAATTGACAGCGCATGCACCTTCGAAAATCACAGCTGAGGCAGAAATAAAGGCACATGTTTCCTTCCATATTCGGGCAGCACAGAAAATACAAGATTTTTCTCCAGTTTGACAACAGAGGAACGTACGATTTCTTTTCCATTTTGGGCAGCAACCAATTAAGACACACCTCTTCTCAAGGCGCCGATAATCCTGGGTGCTGCAGTATTCGAGTTAGTCAAGACCCGATACTTTCCATACTTGCCAGTAAAGAAGACAAGAACGATGAATGTGCGGCGCAAGTGTTGGAGAGAATATTTTTTGACCCAAAAATAAAAAGATGCAAGTCGATTGAATGGGAGACACATTATTTCCTTTTGGAGAAGCAGCACCGAAACCTAGGGAAGGGCTATATATATGTGTCGTATGCCTTTGTGTGTGTTGTGGGGTGGTAGAGGCGTGAGCCTCTCTTGTACATAGGCTGCATAGCAACTTCCATTTTCTTTTGTAAGTCTTTTATTGTTATTGTTATTTTATTGTTATTTTATTTTATTTTTAATAAAATTTAGCATTTTTTTTTTTTAGTTATGAGAGGTTAATTCTTCGACTAAGGTCGAAGATGAAACCTCGCCATTGATTACATTTACGTTCTTGTTATTTTATTTATATAATCCCGAAATTTTTTTACCACTAAATTGTTCAAGTCCAAATTCAATTATTTGATTTATGTCTTTTGATTGAATGTTCATTTATTAAAATTGGATATTCATTGTGTTTCAACCAAATGATTTGATTGAAAGAGGATATCCATTGTGATTTGTTTGTCAAAAGGGATACATTAGATGATTTAATTTCAATTGGGTATTCGTTGTGATTTATTTAATGGTTGGATTCATTGAATGATTTAATATGCATTTTCTTTGGGACTTTGAACAATCAATAAGGCATAACTGTTTATCGGGTATATGAACAAAATACAAGAATGTGTTGTTTAATATGGCAAGGTGGATTCTAAAACCTTAGTATTTTTTTAATTGTTTTTATTCAATTTTTAATTTAGTTTATTATTTTGCTTTATAAAAAATTCTCAAAAACTCGGCACTAGGTTAAAATAGAATTAATTTAAATAGAAATTAATTTTTGCAACACAATTCCCTGTGGATAGGATCACGTACTTGTGCATGCACTATGCTACATATGACTCGTGCGCTTGCGAGTATTAAAATTTGCACATCAGACTTCTTCTTAGAACTCGCTAAACGGGAGTTACGTCTCCTATCATCCGCTAAACGGGAGTTACGTCTCCTATAACACATTAGATAGGAGTTACGTCTCCTAGACTCTATTAAATGGAATTACTTTTCCTTGAATCTATGTGTTAGAGTTACGTCTCTATAAGATTGAATGCAAGAAACTCATGATTTATTTTATAATAAGATTGTGCATATAAAACTGTCATTACTCTATATTATTTCATTGTGCTGCATTTACTTAAATAAATCAGTAATCATATTATTATTGAAAATAATGGACTCACTAGGTATTTTTGTATTATTGCTTCTCTCTGTATTATATATTAATACAGGTTATGAAGAAGAGTATCAGGATTGTCTAGACCTTTAGGTGATCTTGGTAGCAGTGTCTGAGGCTGGGATGCCTCCCAATTTTGTGGACTACTATGTCTAGTCCATTATTATTATTATATTCGGAAAACAATATTTATATATCTATTTGTATGTAATAATAATATTATGAGTGGTTTGGTTGTAAATTATTCGTACCATATGTGGCACAAATACTATTTTATAGTGTAATTATTCAGTTATACTCTTTTATCTATTTTGAAGTATTTTTGTTAGAAGCTCTGATGTGCTATCTTATAAAAATTATATATTCTGCTGCCAATTTGTAACTCTGATGGTGTCGTAATGTCATGTGAAAATTGAAATTTTTACTTACACTTTTTTGTAAAAGGCGGGGCATTACAGTATTGACTTCATTGCTATCCACACATCAATGGTTAACCATATTTAATTAAACAAATTCATTCAATACATGTTAGAAATAAACAAGAAATTACCTTATTAAAGAATAAGTATAATTCATCTTTGGTTGGTACAGATCGTCCACCTAACGACTAAGATACGGTACGACCCATCTTCTCTAGGTATGGATTAGCTACGTCCTTTAATAGGATACATACAATCAATGAAATAGAATAACTCATCTTCGGTTAGCACGGACCATCTACCTAAATTACGATCCATCTTCCCAAGACATGGCCTATCTAATCTTCTTGATCATATGTTGTTAGTTTGTAATTGGCCACATTCTGTTGGAAAAAATCACTTCTGTGTAAAGATGCTTTTTAACAGGGATTCTGCTATTCAGAAGTGTTTCCAGAAGATTCTGCATAGTTTACAAAGTCAGAAAATTCAGTTCCCTGCCAGCCATCCGGACGACGTGTCATACCGTCTGGACGCCCAGCTATCCAAAGCACCAGCAGTCCAGATGACGTGTCATACCATCTGGATGACGTGGATTCCCGTCCGGACCCTCCTCTGTGTCGAGAAGCTTCGAATTGCTCCAGCTTTCATCTGTTTGGACGATTCAGCAACCCGTCCGGACGACTCTCAGTGTTTGATCAAGCTTCAAGATTTCTTTCGAAAACACAGTTATGGGAAGATTGTTGCAATCGTCCGGACGACGTGGATTCCCGTCCGGACACACTCATCCATAAGGCAAGTATCGCAATTCAAATCCAAAAGTTCAGACACCAGTCATCATGGTCCGAACGTGCAAGCATCAGATATGGAAATTGCATGCATCAAATCAGCCGTTCGAACGACCTTCCTCCTGGTCCGAACGCACGAAGCCTGTATATGGAAATTACTTGCAGCAGACGTGCAACAATCCGGATGACAGGGCACCACCGTCCGGACGAGGCTCATTTCAAGAAAGAATTTCAATGAAATTCTCGGACAATTGATCGCACAGTTGTCCGTCCGGACGGCCCATGACTACCGTCTGGATGGCGCCCAGTTTTTATCAAGCCAGACGCTCATTTGAACCGTCAGCCTATAAATAGAGGTCCCTAGGCTTGAGAACAGCAAGAATTTGGTATTGAATTCCATTCATGCTTAGAGAGCTATCTTGTGAGATTATTGAGCTGAGTTGGTCTCTCTGAAGCCGTTGCTGTGTGTGTTGTTGATGTGCTTAGTCTGAAGTCTATCTTAGGGGTTGGCCCTAAGGTAAATGATTCCATTGAAGACCCCTTTAGGTAAGAGACCTGGTTGGGAGGCGTTCGTGTTGGGTTACACGTTAGAGAACAAGGTATGACCACTGCATCAAGGGTATGTGAGTGCTACTACTTTGTATCTAGTCTTGTCTTCTGAATAGTGGATATCCTGGGTTTGGCTGCCCCGGAATAGTTTTTCTCATATTGAGTTTTCCACTTCGTTAACAAAAATCTTTGTTATTTAATTTCCGCATTGTTATGATTTTGTTAACACTTATTAGTGCACACATACACTTTCTTTATATTAGAAGTCATTTCAATTTTTCAATTGGTATCAGAGCTTGGTACACTCTTAGAAGATTAAATTCTTGAGTGTTATTATTTTTTTTTTTACTTCTATCATGTCTGATTTGAGTATGGATAAAATTTCTTATATTTCTCATGCTATGTCTCTGTTCATAGAACTATGTTCATTAAACCTAGCATGTCTCAGAATCATACTAAAGATAAAGGGGCAAGTCATTCTATACCTACATGTCACCACTGCGGTGTAAATGGTCATATTCGCCCCAATTGCTTCCATATTCGTTCTCAAAAACCTTTGAATAAATCTCATGCTCCTAGAAAAGATGAACCAGGTTTTGAAGAACAAGTTAAGAAGTTAAGTGATCAAGGTTAGCTTACCTCTCCCTAATGAACAAAGATCTGTCTTGATGAATAAAAAGAAAGCTTCCAAACAAGTCTGGGTCAAAAAGGAAGATAATATGTGTTTAGTTTCTCATACTGCCCTGAAAATTCTTGATACTTGTTTGTGGTATTTGGATAGTGGCTGTTCTAAACACATGACAGGTGACAAGACTCTACTAAAAGAAGTTCAGATGGGCAAAGGAGGAAGGATCACCTATGGAGATGGGAGCCAATCCAAAGTTATTGGAAAAGGAATCATCGACATTCCAAGTCTCGAAACATCTCAGGAAGCTTTGTATGTGGAGGGGCTTAAGGCAAATCTCCTCAGCATTAGCCAATTTTGTGACAATGATTTGGTGGTGCTATTCTCCAAGAAGGAATGTAATATATTTGACAGCAGTGGCAAATGGCTTATGGGGGGAGAAAGAATTGCTGACAATTGCTATGGTCTTCCTGGTCTCACTACAGACCCTCGAATTTTCTGCAACAAGGCAACCATAGATGACAGTGAACTGTGGCATCAAAGGTTGGGGCATCTGAATTTCACCGATATGTTGAAGATTTGCGGGCAAAGACATTGTTAAAGATCTACCTAAAATGGAGAAGAACGAGAAAGGAATCTGTGGTTCTTACCAACTAGGGAAACAGACTCGAGTAGCTCATAAGAAGAACTCAGGTGTTCAAACTTCCAGAAATTTAGAATTACTGCATATGGATCTCATGGGTCCCACTAGAACTTCTAGTCTAGGTGGTAGAACGTATATACTGGTAATTGTGGATGATTTCTCTCGATATACATGGGTTATTCCTCTTCGGGAAAAATCTGATGCTTTTGATGCAGCTCAACATTTATTCAAGAAGATTCAGGTTGAGCAAAATTGCCAGATTATGAGAATCTGTAGTGATCATGGAAGAGAATTCAAAAATTCCAAGTTTGAAGAATTCTGCCTTTCGTATGGAATCAAGCAGGAATTTTCTTCTCCAATCACTCCTTAGCAGAATGGAGTTGTAGAACGAAAGAACAGGGTAATTCAGGAGATGGCTCGTGTGATGATCCACTCAAAGAATCTCGCTCAACACTTTTGGGGAGAAGTAGTTAAGGCTAAGGCCTGAAACAAAAAAGACTCCCTATGAGATTTGGCGAGGTAAAAAGCCCACAATGAAGTACTTCAGAACTTTTGGAAGTAAATACTATATCCTTCGTGATAGGGAGAATCTTGGGAAATTTGATCCCAAGAGTGATGAAGGTATATTCTTGGGATATTTCACAAACAGTTGTGCTTACAGGGTTTTCAATAAAAGAATAGAGACTGTGATGGAATCTATAAATGTTGTTATTGATGATGAAGAAGTTGAGAGACCAAGCAGCGAGAAGGAAAATCACCAAGATTCAGTTGATCTGTTAGTAACTTCAACTGACAATATCAAGGCTTCTCCAAGTGTGTCTCCGGATGAACCTCCTTCCTCTCCCACAACTTTGGATACAATTTCCAGTGCATCCAAAGATGAGGATACTCTTGCAAATCCTCCCAAACGGTCATGGGTGAAGCTCAATCATCCTCCTCAGCAGCTTCTTGGGACCGTTGATGAAGGGCATAGGCTAAGAAACAGAGTCATCCAGCCTACCAGTGAAGTAGCTAATCAAGTCTCCTACAGCTGCTACCTTGCACAAATAGAGCCCAAGAAAATTGATGAAGCGCTTCAAGATGATGGCTGGGTGTCTGCCATGCATGAAGAGCTCCATCAATTCACCAAAAATGATGTTTGGACCTTGGTTCCCCATCCTGCAGAACAGAATATCATTGGTACCAAGTAGATCTTCAAGGACAAAACTGATGAGCATGGTACTGTGGTCCGAAATAAAGCCCGTCTTGTTGCCCAGGGATATACTCAGATAGAGGGAGTAGACTTTGATGAAACTTTTTCCCCGGTTGCTAGGTTAGAATCAATCAGAATTCTTCTCTCCATTGCTTGCCATCTTGGTTTCAAGTGGTATCAGATGGATGTAAAGAGTGCATTTCTAAACGGTGTTCTTCAAGAAGAGGTTTATGTAGAACATCTGAAAGGATTTCAAGATCCTCATCATCCCCATCATGTGTACAAGCTGAAAAAGGCTTTATATGGGCTTAAGTAGGCTCCTCGGGCATGGTATGAGCGTCTCACCACTTATCTTCTAACTAATGGATTTACAAGGGGACAAGCTGATCGAACCTTGTTTATCAGAAATCAAGGTATTCACAAACTCATTGCTCAAATCTATGTTGATGACATTATTTTTGGAGCTACTTTAGACTCTATTGCCCATGAATTTTCTGAAGAGATGAAGTAAGAATTTGAGATAAGCATGATTGGTGAGCTGAACTACTTTCTTGGTCTTCAATCAAGCAAACTATTGAAGGCATCTTCATCTCCCAATCCAAGTATGCCAAGGATCTGTTGAAACGTTTTGGTCTGGATAGGAAGAGTCGTGCCCGAACTCCCATGAGCACCAGTGTCAAGATTAGTAGTGATCTTGCAGGGAAACCAGTTGATCCATCTCTTTACAAGAGTATGATAGGGAGTCTCCTATATCTTACAGCCAACTGACCAGACATTGCCTTTAGTGTGGGAGTTTGTGCTCGCTTTCAGGCAAATCCAAAGGAATCTCACCTCACTGCAGTCAAGCGTATCATCAGGTATGTAAATGATACTCTTCTTTATGGCATATGGTATTTCAGAGAAAAAAATCTTGTTGTTGCAGGATACTCTGATGCAGACTGGGCTAGAAATGCTGATGATAGAAAGAGCACCTCAGGAGGATGTTTCTATGTGGGAAACAATCTTGTAGCTTGGATGAGTAAGAAACAAGCCTGCATATCTCTCTCCACTGCTGAGGCTGAATATATTGTTGCGGGAATCTTTTGTACCCAATTACTGTGGATGAAGACACTGCTAGGCAACTACGAATTCTCTCAAGATACCATGATTATCAACTGTGATAATACTAGTGCTATCAACATCTCCAAGAATCCCGTTCAGCACTTTCGGACCAAGCACATCGACATCAGACATCACTTCTTGCGTGATCTTGTGGAATCTGAGGTAGTATCTCTCTCTTTCATTCCCACTAAAAACTAATTGGCTAATATTCTAACCAAACCTCTAGATGGTAGCAGGTTTGAGTCCCTTCGGAAAGCCATTGGTGTTTGTGACATGTCCTAGACATGCTTTTCAATGCTAGGATGAGATTTTTGTCTTGTCCTCTGATAGCATGATTTTTTTTTAATAAAAAAAAAAAAAAATTGGGGACTTTTGTAGCAGGATGGTTCCTTCAAAGGTATGTCAGCTATCTCATGTATTTTTCTGGGATATTAGGTCATTATGCATTGATGAATTATTCTTGCATATGGTTGAGAACATAAGTCTGACATATGCAAAGTTTTCCTACTCACTTTTTTTATGATTGATAGCTGCTTCTCTCATGAGATGACTTCATGCATTATCCAAGGCTCCCCAAAGGTGTGTATTTTCCTCTCTGACTTTTTGCTTCTGGGTACTCTATACAAGAGAGAGGTTTTTGACAAGATGGTCAATTTAACCAAGATGCTAGTTAAACCTAGAACCTAAAAACTCTGGCACTCTCTAGGTTACAGCATCAAAAGAATCAAGCAGTAAATCATGTGAATTATGTGCTTCAAATTGTATATTCACTACTTATGTGCTGAATTTTCTATATGCCTTGCCCTTCATGGTTCAAGTAAAATTTACCTTGTCCTTCATGGTACAAGTAAAACAATTGGGTGCTGCATCTTAAGGGGAGTGTATTAGATGAGGGTGGCTAGGCCCTAGTAATTAATAAGGTTTGACTTTTGACTAATCTCTCACTAATTTTCTCTCTTGTCTAGAAAATCCGGTTGTTGTGTGTCATATCAATGAAAGTCATACCTTTGAAAAAGCCTTCACCCACACACACATTGCATGAGTTGAGCAAGCTATTTTCATTATTATGTTTGCAGGGAAATCTTTGCCTATCTTGTCCTTGTCTATCGACTATATGTTTGCATAATTCTGACTTGCTCTTTGACTAATTTCTCAGACTGGGATACATGCGTGTGCTATTATACTTGTGAAGGACCTAACCATGCTACTCTTCTTTCCACATTTCAGCTTGATGTTTTTATTCAGTCCTTTTGTTTTAAACTTGTGGACTTTATTACTCTGTTTACCCTGGTCCTACTGAGACCTTTAGGGGGAGTAATTTTTATTGTGGTTGATTTTTATTACTCTATTTTACCCTTTGTGACAAAAAGAGGGAGTAATTTTTATTTTGGCCGGGATTGTATTTTTAATCGGTCAAGTGATTTTTGTCCCAGAATGGCCAAAGATGGAGTTTGTTAGTTTCTAATTGGCCATATTCTGTTGGAAAAAATCACTTCTTTGTAAATATGCTTTTTAACAGGGATTCCGTTATTCAGAAGTGTTTCTAGAAGATTATGCACAGTTTGGAAAGCCAAAAAATTCGGTTCCCTGCCAGCCGTCCAGACGACGTGTCATACCGTCCGGACGCCCAGCTGTCCAAAGTACCAGCCGTCTGTATGACGTGTCATATCGTCTAGACAATGTGGATTCCCGTCCAGACCTTCCTCTATGTCGAGAAGCTTCAAACTGCTCCAGCTTTCATCCGTTCGGATGATTCAGCAGCCCGTCCGGACGACTCTCAGTGTTCAATCAAGCTTCAGGATTTCTTTCCAAAACACAGATATGAGAAGATTGCTGCAACTGTCCGGATGATGTGGATTCCCGTCCGGACGCGCTCATCCATAAGGCAAGTATCTCAATTCAAATCCAAACGACCGGACGCCAGCCATCATGGTCCGGACGCTTGAGCATCAGATAAGGAAAATGCGTGCATCAAATCATCTGTCCAGACGACTATCCTCCAGGTCTGATCGCGCGAAGCCTCTATATGGAAATTACTTGCAACAGACGTGCGACCGTCCGGATGACAGGGCACCACCATCTGGACGAGGCTCATTTCAAGAAAGAATTTCAGTGAAATTCTCGGATAATTGATCGCACAATTGTCCGTCCGGACGGCGCCCAGTTTTTATCAAGCCAAACACTCATTTGAATAGTCAGCCTATAAATAGAGGTCTCTAGGTAGGACACCTGGTTGGGAGGCGTTCGTGTTGGGTTACACGTTAGAAAGCAAGGTACAACCACTGCATTAGAGGTATGTGAGTGCTACTACTTTGTATCTAGTCTTGTCTTCTGAATAGTGGATATCCTGGGTTTTGCTGCCCCGTAGTGGTTTTTCTCATATTGAGTTTTCCACTTCGTTAACAAAAATCTTGTGTTATTTAATTTCCACATTGTTATTATTTTGTTAACACTTAGTGCACACACAGACTTTCTTTATATTAGAAGTCATTTCAATTTTTCGTATGTCAATTAAATCTGTTATATAATCATCATTCACATAATCACAGAAAATAAGAATGATTTGAGTTCAATAAAGGTAAAAAAAAGCTTTCTAAGACAATAGAAGAATTTCATCAATACTGATTTTGAATTTAAGAATAATTGCATTAAAATATGAAGAACAATATCAAATTGTAGGATTTCTCATAATTATACAACCAACATCATAAAATTGAAAAACTCTAAATTTAGATACAATCAAACCATTGTGCTTGGATAAGGCTACATCAATACCCTATGAAGGGTTTTAGCCGCTCATGGCGCTGCTGCAATGGCCTTCTGCCATGATTACTTCTTTTCAACTCTTCAACCCCTCAAGAAGCATTTCTCTGTATTTGCTCTAGGTAGCAGTATGTCTTTCTTCAATACTTAGATGCCTATTTATAGGGATAGGGGAGGCCTAGAAGCCTTATGAATCCCATAAAAATTGTAAATAAATCCCTTAGTCCGAGTAGGAGAAGCACAACCTTTTTCCTTTTATGAATTCCCGATCCAAGGTGAAAAAGGATTTATGCCGCATCTGTCAGCACGCATGTGCTCTAAACTAGCTTGTCGTGTGCTCGAGCTCACCTTGTCGTGGGTGGCTTGATTGTGTGCTCTTGACACCCTGAGCTAGAGCTCAGTATGTCGTGGGCTTGAGCTCAGCATGTCATGGCAGATTTTCAAGATTTTGCTTTGAAGCTTAAAAAGTGATTGATTTGCTTGTATTTTTCCATAGACACCTGAGAATGCCTAAAACACAAAAACAACACACAACATTATATTACAATGAAACTAAGGGACTAACATATGCGAGTTAAGGGGCTTCAATATTGCAATATTCAACACTTATCAATACCATGTTCCAACTTGAGTATGTTTACCGATTTCCATAGTTTTATGCTTTCTTAAAGAACAACTTAGTAGATGCCATGCTAAATCCTTCTAGGAAAAAAAGAGTTAGAGTAAATACCATGCCTAACTCGTTGCTTAGGGAAATCAGTAGCTTTAGGAGTAGATACCATGCCCTTGTGGCTTGTAAACATTAAGCATCATGTTATGATTGTAGCATTGTGCATATTGTTTCCTAAAAAGAGTATGATTAGTGGTGACTATCGGAGCCCTACCCTTTTATTTATTATTTTCAATTATGTTATTTACTTTATTCCATTGCAATTATAGTTACTTCATTCAAAATAACTATCTTTAAAAACAATTTGCCAATCCTCGTGGGAATGATCTTGTACTTGCTCTCTAATCGTTTTAATCTTGTGAACATGCGAGTAAAACGTACATTTATTCACCTATTATGTAATGTCCGAGGTATTAATTAGATATTTAAAATGTAAATTAAATTAGATAAATTATTAGAATTAGTAAGATGTTTAGAAAATGATTAGAAAACACCTAGAAAACACATAGGGTTGAGTCTAGGTGTAAAAGAATGCCCAAATGGACATTCTGGTTGCTAACTTTGCAACCCGTTTCCAAGCTGTCCGGAACCTCATAACACGCAATTGCAGACCGTCCGAACCCTCTTGCAAACGCTAAGGTCAGTGAGTTACCATTCGTTGACTGTCCGGACGCTCAAGTCACTAGGTTCGCGTTCGCAACCCATTCGAACTTTCTTAAGGACACCCGTGATTTAAAATGCTTGCGTTCGGACGCTCACTTAGCCCGTCTAGACGGCACCTAAGATAAATGCAAGAATGAGTCTTTGTGACTCATTTCTTTCGGTTTCTTCACCTCTATACACGATTTTTCTTGGAGTTTTTCAGATCCATGATCCAAGCCTCCTAGCTCAAATCTAACCTCGAAAACATGATCTACGAAGCTCTATCTATGTTTTGACTGATTGGTTTGAGGTAATTTCGTAAACTCTTGTTCTTTGAGATTTTGGGTTAAATCTTGAGATAGATGTGTTTGATCTTGATTATTCTTTAGGCTTTGAGCATTTTGGAGCTTCCTAAACATTCTCCAAGTGTTGGATTGCATTTGGGTGAATTTTGGTAAGCTTACAAAACCCTAGCTTTTTGGGTTATGTGTTTAAGTTGTAATTTCTAGTGCCTAACCCTAAGATTATCTTATGCGTTAGTGTTTATTGTGATTGAGTAGTTGATTGGTGAAGGGGTTTTTGATGGATTCCTTTACCTTAGGGCTGACCCCTAAGATAAACTTCACATGAACACTTGAACACACACTGGTAACGGCTTGAGAGCTAGCAGATCTTCGATTCTCCTTAAACACCCTCTCAAATCTCTATGGAATTCACCACCGAATTCTATACAAAACACAGACCTAGAGCCCCTTATTTATAGACTTCAAGAGACCTCAAAAACTGCTGAGATTCGGACTCTGTCTGTCGAGCATCCGGAATGAAATTTGCCACGTCCGGATGGATTTTTGTGATATAATTCAGAAACAGCGCCTTAAATCTGCTCAAAATTGGACTCTGACTATGGACCGTCTGGACGGCATTTAGCCCCGTTTGGACGGATTTCTGCAATATCTTTTCAGGAACAACGCAATCCTGGAGGCCATCTGGATGCTACTATCTTTCCGTCTGGAGGCCTTCCAGATGTTCAAGTTGTAGGATTTTTTCTTAGCTTTCCAATGACACCAATTTCGTCTCAATCTGATACCCAAGTAGAGAGTTATGATAAAAACACTGAGACGTGTGCAGAAATCTTCCTAGAAGCCTGAAATGCGTCCGCACGGTGTTGCCCTTCCGTTCGGACGGTTGCTGTTTCCCGATCCGTGTATAAAATGAAATCCAACTACTTGTCGAACACTGAATGGCGTCCAGACGGTATTGCCACGTCGTCCAGACGGATGCACTTGAACACTGGATTCTTCTCGAACTCTTAATAGTGTCTAGACGATTTGCCATTACGTCGGGACGGATGCAATCTTGAACAGTTTGAAGTTTCTAGACACTGATGGGCGTCCGGACGGAAAGTTCTCGTCGTCCGGACGAATGTTGCTAATTGAAGAGCGTCCGGACGGGAACACCACATCGTCCGGACGGTTGCTTGGGATCCAACTTCTCTGAGTTGGAATCTGCACAGAATCTTCTTTGAACACTAAAATAGCCTTCATTAAGCTTGTGACACTTGCAACTTGTCATAATATAGCTCTTTCCACATTAGAGAAATAAACTCTGAATATCTGAAGACTCTGAAATATATGGAATCCCTATGAAAGCAACAACGTTACATAATAGTGATTTTGTCAACAAAATGCTGCTAAAAACTAACAAACTCCCCCTTTGGCCATTCTTGGACAAAAATACTAGACCGGTTAAAAATAAATTCCTGGTCCAAAAACTAACATATACTCCCCATTTTTGTCTCAAAGGGACAAAGGGTAAATAAGTATAGAAAGACCACAGTATTAAAATACCCCCCCTTGATGTCTCAACAGAACAAGGGTAAACAAAGTACATAAAATCCACAGACCAAAAACGTTCTAAAACCCAAAACAATAGGAAACTAGAGAAGAGTCTGCAAGTGGCCCAAAAGAGAGGAACAAAAATCCTCCAAGTACCAAATACTGCTGATCCACTGAAATCAAGTAACGGAGAGAAAACCGTATATCGAGCTGGATTTGAACTACTTCAGCTTCTAGCTCCTGAAGCCGAGAAACCATAGACTGAAAAATCATCCACAAAAAGAAATCCTTTAGACAAGTGGTCTGCAAGAAGATAAAGAAGATTCACCCCTGAATCTCTAGCTAGTGCAGATCTGGAGGAAAAGGTTACGGAAGACTCTATATGAGTAGGGAGAATGAGCTCATCTAAAATTTGAGATCTCTGGAACATATGATTTCAACACTAGTATGTTTTCCAAAGAGCCCTCTGTCTGATACTATGCTGGAAGCTACCGGACAACATATTCCTAAAAATATTTAAACAAAAATCTATCCAAAAATAACACCACAAGGAAATATTAGATCCTGTTGGTTTCAAAAAGAATGTGGTATTATGATGGCTATCAATTGGATGCATAAAGAAATACAAAAGTAGATATAGCAATCCAAAAGACATAGATTAGTAATGTCCATCCAGCATAAAGACAGAAAAAGATATTCATGCACAATCTCTCATAATCAATTAAAGATTCCAATATTCTAAAAAGAACCAAAGCTTAATAGAATAAGGAAAGTCAAAGGAAATACCTGGGAATGAGAAAAAAAAGTGCAGAGAATGCCAAAATCTCAGGTCAGTCTGAGAAAAAACACACACAACATGACATGATAGAATAGGCAAAAGGTAGTGTGTGTTTGGCAGAGAAAGCAAAAAGCTCACGTCCGGACGTGGTACATACTCGTCCGGACAGCATGCTGTCAGATATGAGTTTGACAGAGCCGAGTGCGTCCAGACGCAAGAACATGTCCGTCCGGACACTTCACACTAGAAGCTGAAAAACAGAGGGAAATATGTAGAAAAAAATTTCCTAACTTTAGCTTCAAAACACGCATGTATAAATAACTGATAAAATAGTCAAATAGCATTTCAAAAATATACCAAGATATAATTGAGAGTTAAGAGTCAATAAGCAGAAAAATTTCCCTGTAGATAGAAATTTTTCAATAGTAAACTTAACTCATGCGATGCGTGTGTGTGTGAAAGCTTTCTCAATAAGGTATGATGTTTATTGATATGACTTAAAGCAACCGAATTTTCTAAATAAGAGAGAAATCAATGTTAAATCAGTCAAAAATCAAACCTTATTGTACTAGGGTCTAGCCACCCTCATTTGATACACTCCCCCTAAGATGCAACACTTTTCTTTTACTTCGTCTTTAGTGACCGTCTATTTTTGCAATGATTTGGTCACTGACTGTTTCTATTGGGACAAGTTCAAGAACCGATTTATAGCACAAAAGCAGTGGTCGTACCTTGCTCTCTAACGTGTAACCCAACACGAACGCCTCCCAACCAGGTCTCCTACCTGAAGGGGTCTTCAATGGAATCCTTTACCTTAGTGCCAACCCCTAAGATAGACTTCATAGCTGATCAAATCACACACTTGGCAAGAGCTAGAGAGCTAGCATATCTTCAATATCTCCCTAAACACTCTCTCAAAGCTGTGGAGAATTCACCACCGAATTCTGTGTTGAAAGCATGCTTCAAGCCTCTTATTTATAGGCTTTGGAAACCCAAAATAGAGTCAAAAACAGATTCTGAGGCACGAGCGTCTGGACGGGAGCCTTGGACCGTCCGGACGGGCCAAGTTTTTCTTGTTGGAAAAGTAATTTTGGAATTTTCTGTAGGGCCGTCCAAATGGGTAAATCTTTCCTTCCGGATGGATCCCTTCTGGACACTATTAATGGCCTTCCAGATAATCAATTTACATAACTTTTTCTTATCTTTCCAACGACGCTGATTTCGTTCCAATCTGATATTTGAGTAAAACGTTATGACCAAAATACCCGAGGGTGTCCGGACGGCTTGACCGAGCGTCTGGACGGTCAATTGCAATCGCCTTTCCAAAGTAGGACTAAAAGCTTCCATAACAAGGCCGCATCCGGATGGTGTTGCCCTAGCGTCCGGAAGGTTTCACTTTGGCTGCACGTAATTACCATAATAAGGCTTGGAGCGTCCGGACCAGAAGGATGGTCATCCGGACGGTTGAACTGGTGCACGCAATTTCCATTTATGAAGCTTGATCGTTCGGACCATGAAGGCTGACGTCCGGATGGTTGAACTTGGTATGCACGTCTTGCCTTATACAGGACATCATCCGGACGGGATCACAGATCGTCCGGACAGTTGCAACCGTCTTCCCATAACTGTGTCTTGAGTTAGAAACCCTAATGCTTGTCAAACACTGAATGACGTCCGGACAGTATAGCCACGTCGTCCGGACGGATGCACTGGAACACTGGGACCTTCTCGAACTCTGAAGAGCGTCAGGACGATTTGCCATTACATCCGGACGGATGCAACCTTGAACTGTTCAAAGCTTCTAGACACTGATGGGAGTCCGAACGGAAAGTTCTCGTCGTCGGGATGGATGATCCCTTTGACAGAAGAGCATCCGGACGGAATACCAAGTCGTCCGGACGGATGTTGCTGACTGATGAGCGTCCGGACGGAAGAACACGTCGTCCGGACGGCTGATAGGGAACTGAAATAAAACTTCCTTGAAAACTTCACAGAATCTTCTTGAAGAACATAGCTGAAGAGTAGACTCTGGATAAAGCAGCATCCCTGTGAAAGCACCAACATTACATAGAAGTGATTTTGTCCAACAGAATGCAGCCAACACAAAAACTAACAAACTCCCCCTTTGGCCATTCTGGAACAAAAATCACTTGACCGGTTAAAAATACAATCCCGATCCAAATCAAAAATTAATCCCCCTTTTTGTCACAAAGGGACAAAGGGTAAAACAGAGTAATAAGAAAAACCACACAACAATTACTCCCCCTCAATGTCTCAGAAGGACAAGGGTAAACAGAGTAATAATATCCACAGACAAAAACGTTCTAAAATCCAAAACAATAGGAAAGTAGAGAAACGTTTGTAAATGGCCCAAAAAGAGAGGAACTGAAATCCTCCGAGTATTAAATCCTGTTGATCCACTAACATCAACTAATGGAGAGAAATCCGTATAAAAAGCTGGATTTGTGCTACTTCGGCTTCTAGCTCAGAAAGCCGGGAACCATGGACTGAAAAACCTTCAATCTCTTGATTTTGCAAAGACTGAAACTGATTATCCACAGATTGACATCCTCTAAGCAACTGGTCTACTAGATAAATGAGGAGATTCACCACTGAACCTCTAACTGATACAGATCTGAGGGAATGCTACGGAAGGCTCTGCATGAGGTTAGGGAAAAGCTCATCTTAATCCTGAAACCCTTGGAAATTTTGAACACCCGACTTCAACAATAGTCAGCTTTCCAAAGGATCCATCTGTCAGATATTGTGCTAGGAGCTGCTGGATGACATATTCCTGAAAAGATTTAAACAGAAATATTTCCAAAAATAACATCACAAAGAAATGTTAGATCCTGTTAGTCCCAAAAAGAAAGTGGTATTATGACAACTGTCAATTGGATGCCCAAGACTTACAAAAACAAAGATCGCAGTCCAAATGACCAGATATATCAATATCAACCCAACACACAAACAGAGTAGGATTTTCATGCACACTATCTCAAGAAAATATCCCAACAAATATTCCAATATTCTAAAAGTACAAAAACTTAAAAGAATAATGGAAGACACAATGAAGATCATGGGATGGTAAGAGATGTGTAACGAATGCCAAAATTTCGGGAGAAATCCATGAGAATAACACACAACATGCCATGAGAAATCAATAAAAATGCAAAGATGTGTGTATGGCAAAAACAAAAGAGACACAAGTCTTAAACCTGTAGAGATCCCTTCCGAACATGTGACTTAACCATCCGAACGGCTACTGCTAGGATAGCATACGGCAAGACTGCGCTTGTCCGGACATAAGAATGGGTCCGTCCGGACGCTTCACACTGAAAATCTGAAACTGGAGAAAAATTTACAAAAAAATATTTTTCCCTAAAGTTAGCTTCAGAACACGCATGTATAATCAACTGATAAAACAATCAAATAGCATTGCAAAAATATGCAAAGATATAAATGGAGTTAAGTATTCAATAAGCACAAATTTCCCTGCAAATAGAAATTTTAAATAGATTACTCAACTCATGCAATGCGTGTGTGTGTGAAGACTTTCTCAATAAGGTATGAAATTCACTGATATGACAAAAAGCAACCAGATTTTCCAAACAAGAGAGAAAATCAATGAAAGACCAGCCAAAAGTCAAACCTTATCTTACTAGGGCCTAGCCACCCTCATCTGATACACTCCCCCTAAGATGTAGCACCTAATTGTTTTACTTGTACCATGAAGGACAAGGTAAAATTTTACTTGTACATAGAGGGCAAGGCAAATTACAAATTCAGCACATAAGCAGTGAATATACAATTTAAAGCACAAAATTCATATGATTAACTGCTTGATTCTTATGGTGCTGCAAACTATAAGGAATGCCAGAATTTTTAAGTTCTAGGTTCAACTAGCATTTGGTCAATTTGGCCATCTTATCAAAAACCTCTTCTCTTATCTAGAATTTCTAGAAGCAAAAAAGTCAGAGAAGGAAAAGATGTACCTTAGGGGAGTCTTAGATAATGCACATTTTCATCGCATGAGGAAAGTAACTATCTATCATTAAGATGCAACATGAAAACTTAGCAAATATCATGCATAAACTCTCAATCATATATAAGCATATTTAATAAATGCATAATGAACTGAGATATCAGGCAAAAACACATGCAATATCTGAAAAGCTATCAAGAGAAATATAAAATTCCGCATCTTCTCCCCATTTTTTTTTTTTTTTTTTTGGTTGAAAACCAATAAACAGAAAAACAACAAAGACATGCTTATGGAAAAGGAAACGACATCTAATCCCAGCAAGTAAGGTAAAGCCAAACCTGTCCTCATGGAGAGAGGTTTAGAAATACCAAGATAGAAAAGCAGCCGCTCGACATGCTTTAACTGTCATCCCCAAAAAAATATCTGCAGATATCTTTCAAGACAACAAGAGAAAATATGGGGGATAAAATAAACGGTTCCTCAAACAGAATGCAAGGCATGAATAAGATATGACATGATAAACAATGCAATGCAAACATACCTGACATGCACTAGGATTTAGGAACCAAAATCCTAGGCATGGAAAACATCACTTACTAGGTGAGTCAACTCCCCCTCAAGGGGTGAATGGTCTCATCCTTCTTGATCCATACCTGCTTGACCCATGGTGGTGGCTTGCAGGTCTTGCCCATGTTGTCCATTCTCCTTAGCATACCTTGCATTAGACTCAGAAACCCTTCATAGTCATGGTAGCTAATGGGCTTCTGCGGCTTTCTCTTGTAGTGCTTTGATTTGTTCTTCTTTGTTTTGCCACTTTGATTGGCTGGAACAAGCTGCTGCTGATGCCGTGGAGCCTGAAGTGCTGTCGAAGGTAGAATACCTAATGTAGCTCTTGCTCGAAGCTCCCTTTGAACCTTCAACTTCTGAGCCTAGAGATGTGGACATATGGATCGGATGTGACCAGTGATGCCGCAGTGATGACAAGTGGGCAAGCATCTTTTGTTAGAATCCTGCTTGACTTTTTCTGTAGAAATATGGTTAGCATTCTTACACCCAATATTGCCCTTACCTTTTATATGTCTTCTATGAGGAGGGACATATTTGGATGAGGAAGAATCTTCAACTTTACCTTTCCTCAGAGCATCCTACTTAATCCAAGGCCTGTGGGATTTCAACAAATAACAATTTGGCCTAATATGACCAATTTTTCCATAATTATGACAGGTAGGAACAAACTTACCTTTTGTTCCTGATTCCTTGGATTTTGGCATCACATGATTATTTAAACAAGAATTTTCATAACAAGCTGCATCTACTATCACAGGCTTAATATCAACAGAATCTAATTCAGAATCAGAAGCATGTGAAGTAGAAGTATTTAAATCAGCAGTAAAACTAGGCTTGTTCGAAATATCTGAATGAATACACAGCATGCTTTTCAAATTATCACTTGAGAATTTTTTTTAAGAGATCCTCCGATTCTTTTAATTTATTCTCAAGTGTATCAATAATATTAAATAGCATGGTATTCTCAGATCTCAAAGAGTCAATCAAAACATTTGATTCAGATAACTGAACAATTAATGACTCTTTTTCTTGCTTCACATTTTTAAGCTCTTTATGAGAAACTTTAGAATGTTGAGCATTCTTTAGTGTATTAAAAACCTTAAGGAGCTTAATATCAGAATCCTCATTAGATAACTGAGAAGAATTCATGACTAAAGGTGTAATAAAAAAAATAGAAGTCACAAATAGATGAGGATCACACTCAGGAAATAAATCCTTTCAACGGAGTGTGCCTGTTCTGATACCAATTGAAAAATTAAATGGACTTCTAATTTATACAAGTGTGTGTGAACAGTGTGCAACAAATATTAAATGCATAATTAAAGGAGACAAATATTTTGTTGACGAAGTGGAAACTCAATTAAGAGAAAAACCACTCCGAGGCGGCCAAACCCAGGATATCCACTATTTAGAAGACAAAGCTAGATACAAAGCAGTAACACTCACATACCCCTATTGCAGTGGTCGTACATTCCTCTCTAACGTGTAACCCAACACGAACTCCTCCCAACCACGTCTCCTACCTGAAGGGGTCTTCAATGGAATCCATTACCTTAGGGCCAACCTCTAAGATAGACTTCACAGCTTATCAAATCACATACTTGGCAAGAGCTAGAGAGCTAGCAGATCTTCAATATCTCCCCTAACACTCTCTCTAAGCTGTAGAGAATTCACCACCGAATTCTGTGTTGAAAGCATGCTTCAAGCCTCTTATTTATAGGCTTTGGAAACACAAAATTGAGTCAAAAATGGATTCTGAGGCACGCGCGTCCGGACGGGAGCCTTGGACCATCCGGACGGGCCAAGTTTTTCTTGTTCAAAAAGTAATTCTGGAATTTTCTGCTAGGCCGTTCGGACGAGAAAATCTTTCCATCCGGACGGAGGCCATCCAGACGATATTAATGGCCTTCCAGATAGTCAATTTAGATAACTTTTTCTTAGCTTTCCAACGACACTAATTTCGTCCCAATCCGATATTTGAGTAAAGGTTATGACAAAAATACCCGAGGGTGTCCGGACGGCTTGGCTGAGCGTCCGGATGGTCAATTGCAACCGCCTTTCCAAAGTAGCACTGAAAACTTCCATAACAAGGCTGCGTCCGGACGGTGTTGCCCTAGCGTCAAGACGGATTCACTTTGGCTGCACGTAATTACCATAATAAGGCTTGGAGCGTCCGAACCAGGAGGATGGTGGTTCGGACGGTTGAACTGGTGCACGCAATTTCCATATATGAAGCTTGATCGTCCGGACCATGAAGGCTGACGTCTGGACGGTTGAACTTGGTATGTACGTCTTGCCTTATAGAAGACATCGTCTGGATGGGATCACACATTGTCCGGACGGTTGCAGCCGTCTTCCCATAACTGTGTCTTGAGTCAAAAACCCTAATGCTTGTCAAACATTGAATGGTGTCCGGACGGTATAGCCACGTCATTCGGACGGATGCATTGGAACACTGGGATCTTCTCGAACTCTGAAAAGCGTCCGGACGGATGCAACCTTGAACTGTTCGAAGCTTCTAGACACTGATGGGAGTCCGGACGGAAAGTTCTTGTCGTCCGAACGGATGATGATGCTTTGACAGAAGAGCGTCCAAACGGAATACCACGTCGTCCGGACGGATGTTGCTGACTGATGAGTGTCCGGATGGCTAACAGGAAACTGAAATAAACTTCCTTGAAAACTTCACATAATCTTCTTGAAGAACATAGCTGAAGAGTAGACTCTGGATAAAGCAGCATCCCTGTGAAAGCAGCATCCCTGTGAAAGCAGCAACATTACATAGAAGTGATTTTGTCCAACAGAATGCAACCAACACAAAAACTAACAATATTTTTTTTTTGAATGCTTTTTATCACTTGGTGTTGCAACCTAGAAGGAATGCCAGAATTTATGGGTTCTAGGTTCAACTAGCGAGTTGGTAAATTTGACCATCTTAGCTAAAAAATCTCTCTCATTAGAATTTTCAGAAGCTAAAAGTCAGAAAGCAAAAATATACCTTAGGGGAGCTTTGGATAGTGCACAATTTTTCATCACATGAGAAAAGCGACTATCTCGTATTAAGATGCACAGGAAAACTTAGCAGATATCAAACATAAACTCTCAATCATATATAAGCATACTCATTAATGCACAATGAACTGAGATATCAGACAAAAACACATACAATATCTGAAGAGCAAATAAAAATTCTGCATCATTAATGCCCAGGGGCCTCTATTTATAGGCTGGGGGCTCAAATGAGCGTCAGGCAAAATATACCTGGGCACCGTCCGAACGGTGGATATGGGCTGTCCGGACGGACAACTGTGTGACAAGATTTTCCAAAAAATTCGAGGGGAAATCTTTCCTGTTTAAGGGCATCGTCCGGACGGGATGGCACATCGTCCGGACGGTCGCACGTCCACTGCAAGTAATTTCCTTATAAGTTTCTCAAGCGTCCTGACCATGGGGGATGAGCGTCCGGACGGCTATTCTTCAACACGCAATTTCCATATCGGTAATGCGTGCGTCTGGACCACGATAGGCAATCGTCTGGACGGTTGAAGTCGAATCGGCAATTTCCTTCTTTGATGCACGCGCGCCCGGACCATAGCTGTCAGACGTCCAGACGGTCATATTTGAATTGCGATTCTTGCCTTAAGGAGACTCGCGTCCGGACGGGATACCACATCGTCCGGATGGTTGACTGATCTTCCCTTTCTTGGAACTTGGAAAGAAATCAGAAGCTAATCGAGTACTATGAGGCGTCCGGACGGATGCAAGCTGGCACAAAAACTTCTTGATACAGTATGGGGTCCGGACGGATGATGCTAGTCTGTCTAGCGTCCGGACGGGATGACACGTCGTCCAGACGGATGGAACAGTGGACAGATGGGCGTCCAGACAGGATGGCTCGATCGTCCGGATGGCTGACAGGGAACTTGGATTCTTCTGAAGACTCTGAATAGTGAAATCCCTGTTTACAACATCTTTACACTTAAGTGATTTTGTCCAAACACAGAATGAGGCCAAAATACTAACAAACTCCCCCTTTGGCCATTCTGGGACAAAAATCACTTGACCGGTTTGGAAATACATTCCCAGTCCAAAAATAAAAATTACTCCCCCTTTTTGTCACAAAGGGACAAAGGGTAAAAAAGTGTAATAAAAACTAACTGTCATAAGATTTACTCCCCCTAACAATCTCAGAGGGACCCGGGAAATAGAGTAATATATATCCAAAAAGTTTTAACAAAGCAGAAATTGTCTCAAAATAACAAAAGACAATAAAAAGTCTACAAACATAAGAGGGAATCAAACATCCTCTGGCATGGGTAAAATCTCGTCTGCAACATCCTCATCATCACTGCTGCTAGATGATGATACTTCAGGCACTCTTGAAGGTCCAGCTAGATCTGCTCCACGCGCCTGTTGATGGAGTGCACAGCTAGCTGCATGGATGAGATGGACTGCTGCATGGAACACATAGACTGCTGCATGGAGGACATAGACACCTCCATGCTGCTCATCCCTCCCTGAAGTGCAGCAAGAGCCTCCATAATCTGAGCATAATTGACCTCTGACTCAGATGGCGAAACAGTATGTGAGGATGAAGCCATATCTGGAAAGCCGACTGGCATAGCAGCAGGTGGGGGCACCTCATCATCGGAGTCATCTCTCCGCAGCTGCGCATTAGACTTCATTAATGTCTGCTTGCTGATGGGCTGCTGGATTTTCATCTTCGGTTCGCCATTGACATTGATGCCCGACTGAAGAATAATCTGAGTGAGGAGGCAGCCAAACGGAAGACCTGCAGTGCTCTCATCACGGGCCTCTAATATAACCCCCAAAATGTGCTTACACAGGCAGAAAGGCAAGCGGAGGTGGATTGCATAGACAAACTGGGCCCGTTCAAGGATCAGATCACTGCGCCGGGCAACAGGCCAGATGTTCTGCTGAATGATCTTGGCCAATATGTGGTGGGTGGATGACAGGGCACCAATCCGGATGGCAGTAGAGCGCTCCTCACCTTGGGGAACAGCACGGAAGAATTCCCTGAGATCATCCAGGGATAGAGGAAGCACCACCTCATTGTATGGGCTGGCCGAAATCTCGAGCACTGGGACTCGAATGATATGACTGATGACCTGAGGATCAACAGTGATGAGATGGCCTGCAACGGAGGTTTGAAGCACCACTCCGTGATCATCGTTTTGCACCACTTCCATGTTGGCGTAGAACAGCTTGACCAATCTGGTGTACACCACACAAGCACAGCTGTGGAGATATCCCCAATTGTATGTCTGGATAATGGCAAGAATGTTGTCCAGCGGTGGCACCATGATGTCAGCCCGAAGGACGTTCCGCTCAGCAATGACAGTGCGATCCATAATCTTGGCCTGAATTGCATCCCTATCTTCCACAAGCCTTTAATGGACCCTGTGGGATGGACTGCCGGCAGACATGATTCTGCAAAAGATCCAACAAGAATTTTCCAAAAAAATATTCCAAAAATATTCTTGTTAGGATAACAAAAATTTGGCAGAATAACAGCAGTAAAAAGGACTTGTGTAAAAAAAATAAAATCACAACTAAGTCCATGGAATTTCAATATATGCATCTCATATTCCAAAAGAAATAACATTCTAACAGTTTAAAAGAAACTGAAGAGAAAAAGACTAGAAAAATACCTGGAATATGAAAGAAATATGGAAAATCCCAAAAACTCACAAAAAGAGAACTCACAAACAGCCAAAAGTGAGATTGAGTGGGGTATAGTGAGAATGCGGCGAGTAGGGGGTTTTATAGCCTTTGTGGGGTCCCCGTCTGGACGATGGATTGATGACGTCCGGACGCTCACTGCCTCAAAAAGGAGCAGACTGGTCGTGCGCGTCCGGACGATATAAAGAGACCGTTCGGACGATGATGACAGCGCGCGTCCGGACTCTATTAGGTCCTGTCCAGACATGTGGGCTCCATCCCCGTCCGGACTTCAAGAGAGTGCCGTCCGGACCACCAGTCCGTCTGGACGTCAATATAGACCCTTCGGACGCTCCACACTAAAACACAGAAAAACTGAGGAAAATTTTACAGAGATCAATTTTCTCAGTGTCAGAACACGCATGTATAATCAATTGATAACACAATCAGAAAGCATCTCAAAACTCAACAGAGATATAAAAGAGAGTTGAGATTTCAATTAGCACAAGTAATTTTCCTAAACATAGAAAAGTCAAATAGACAACTCAACTCAAGAAATGCGTGTGTGTGTGGAGACTGAACCGACAAGGTTTGAAAAATCATGACAAGAGCAACCGGATTTCCTAAAGAAGAGAGAGAATCCGTGACAGATTAGCCAAAAGTCAAACCTTACTTTTACTAGGGCCTAGCCATCCTCATCTGATACACTCCCCCTGAGATACAGCACCAAATTGTTTTACTTGTACCATGAAGGACAAGATAACTTTTTACTTGCTCATAGAGGGCAAGGTATATTGCAAATTCAGTACAGAAACAGTGAATAGACAATTTTAAAGCACAAAATTCATACGAATAACTGCTCAATTCCTATGGTGCTGCAAGCTAGAGGAAATGCCAGAATTTATAGATCCTAGGTTCAACTAGCCTGTGGTCAATTTGACCATCTTATCACAAACCTCTTCTCTTATTCAGAAATTCTAGAAGCAATTAGTCAGTGAAGGAATGATGTACCTTTAGGGAGTCTCGGATAGTGCACTTTTTCATCGCATGAGGAAATGAGCTATACTACTTTTGCACAACCAGGAAAAATAACTTGGCCAAAAAAAATCATATACTCTCAAATATATCTAAGCAAGGTAAATTAATGCTCACAGAATTGAGATATCAAGTAGAGATACATACAATATCTAAACAGCCAAAAAAAATCTTGCAAATTCTCCCCAAAAATTTCTTCCTTTTTTTTTTATTAAAAAAACAAAACATGCAATATGGAAATGACATCATATGCAAAGGTAAGATCACACCTGTAAATGCTCAAAGATGCCAGTACAGAAAAACAGTCGCTCGACCTGCTTTTTCTGTCTTCCCCAATAGACACCTGCAAAGTTCTCTCAAGAGAAACAGGGGGCACAACAAACTAGTTCCTAGATTGCATAACAAGCACATAAATATGACATAAAAGGTGCAAGCAATCAAACCTGATGCCTTAGGATTAGGAACCAAATCCTAGGCATGAACACCCGAACCTGCTAGGTGCATCGGTTCCCCTTCTTGGGGTAACTGCCCTTCTCAGCCCAAGTCTACCTTCCAGTGGGTGGTTGCTGACAAGACTGGATCATCAACTCCATCATGTTTTGCATCCAGACAGGAGGCTCACTAGAGTATTGCTCTTGAGGCCTTCTCAAATGCTTGGGTTTGCTCTTGTAAGTGCCACTGTAATTGGCTGGTACAAACCGCTGCTGAGGCCGCTGATGCTGAGGAGCATGAGACCAAGGGGATTGATACTGATGCCTTGACGCTTGTCCCCATGGTACTTGATAGGATGTCTGATGCTGAGCCGCAGGTCTAGCACCATAATAAGCTTGTCTGGGCGCTTCTTTCTTGGCTTTGGCCTTTTGAGCTTTCAAGAGGGAGCACTGAGGCCGAACATGCCCATTGAGACCGAAGTGATGGCAAATAAGAGGTCTTCTGATGGAATGAGGCTGCTGAATGCCTAGAACATCATCATTAACCTTTTCCTTCTGTTTATCTTCAACAGCGGGAGGAAGCTCTGGGACTGTAGGCTTCACAAATACAGTCTTTGAGGAAGAAGGAATATCAGAAAAGGAGGCCACCAGTCTTGTCATTAGGGATCTTCTGGATGGACAGCATGCGAGTCAACTTCTCATCAATGACTCTCTCTAGCTGGAGTTGTGTCACTAGTAGCTTTTCCTCGAGCTCTTATACTTTGAGCAGCAATGAACTCTTCTCGGTCTGCAAACTGTTCAGATCATTCAGGTGCTGCTTTCAGCCTTCGCTCAGCTTCTCAAACTCTTTGCAGAGTGTCTTGTAGGCCTCTTTGAGCTCTTCCTCATTTTCACTATGCTCCGAGTAATATGACTCTTCTTCTTCAACATGTGGGGCTACAAAGGCCAGAAATTTTTCAGACTCTGAAGCTTCTTCTTCTGACTCATCACTGAAAGTCACATTGTATGCCTTCCCCTTGCCTTTTTTGAGATTCCCACAATCCGCCCGGATATGCCCAAACCCTAAGCATTCAAAACATCGGGGTCCTCTGGGATCTCTCTTCTCCTCTTCCTCTGGTTCAACCTCTCTGAGAGGTTTCTTCATTTTATCAGAAAACTTCTTCTTGAAACGATCATCTTTCATCAGTCTTCTGAAATTTTTGGCTAACATAGCCATAGCTTTGTCTTCATCCTCAGAGTCATCTTCAGAGGAGGCTTCTACCTTCTTCTTGGAAGCCTTTAGGGCAATGGTCTTCAACTTCTTAGCCGAGGGCAGAGACAGCTCATATGTTTGAAGAGATCCAACTAGCTCTTCAATCTTCATCTCTTCAAGATCCTTGCTTTCCTCGATCGTCGTTACCTTGATCCTGAAACGCTCAGGCAAAGATCTTAGAATTTTTCGGATGAGTTTTACATCCGAGATAGATTTCCCAAGACTCACCATGGAGTTTCTAAGGTCACTTATCTTGGAGTAAAACTCTCCAAAAGTCTCTTCTTCCAACATCTTAATTTCTTCAAATCTTGAAGTCAGCATTTGAAGTTTGGCAGATTTAACTAATTTTGTGCCTTCATATGTTGTTTCCAATATTTTCCATGCTTCTTTGGCTGATTCGCAGTTTGAAATTTTGGCGAATTCGGAGGGAGAAAGTGCTTGGCATAGAGCATGGAGGGAAAATCATTGGAAAGTCAGGCATTTTTCAGAGGGACTGTTTCAGGAGTTGCATCCTCTGGTTTAGTCCAACCAGAGTCAACAATACTCCAACAGTCAATAGATTTTAAAAAGAATCACATCCGAGCTTTCCAATAGCCATAGTTCGTACCATCGAAGGTAGGAACAGAATTAAGAGTTTGAGACATATCAAAATATAGAAGTCAAATATAATAACACTCAAGAAATTAATCTTCATAGAGTGTACCAAGCTCTGATACCAATTGAAAAATGAAATTGACTTCTAAAAATAAAGTGTGTGCATAGGTTTCAACAAAAATTAAAGCATAGCGGAAAGTAAATGACACACAGATTTTTGTTGACGAAGTGGAAACTCAATTAAGAGAAAAACCACTCCGGGGCAGCCAAACCCAGGAATTCCACTATTCAGAAGACATAGCTAGATACAAGACAGTAACACTCACATGTACCGATGCAGTGGTCGTACCTTGATCTCTGACGTGTAACCCAACATGAACGCTTCCCAACCAGGTTCTCCTACCTGAAGGGGTCTTCAATGGAACTCCTTACCTTAGAGCCGACCTCTAAGATAGACTTCGATTTATAGCACAACACACTTGTAAAACGGCTTCAGAGGGATTGATGACTTCTCTAAGCTCTAATGGAATTCACACCGAATTCTTGCAGTTCTCAGTGCCCAGGGGCCTCTATTTATAGGCTGGGGGCTCAAATGAGCGTCAGGCAAAATATACCTGGGCACCGTCCGAACGGTGGATATGGGCCGTCCGGACGGACAACTGTGCGACAAGATTTTCTGAAAAATTCGCGGGGAAATCTTTCCTGTTTAAGGGCATCATCCGGACGAGATGGCACATCGTCCGGACGGTCGCACGTCCGCTGCAAGTAATTTCCTTATAAGGCTCTCGAGCGTCCGGACCATGGAGGATGAGCATCCGGACGGCTATTCTTCAACACGCAATTTCCATATCGGTAATGCGCTTGTCTGGACCAAGATAGGCAGTCGTCCGGATGGTTGAAGTCGAATCAACAATTTCCTTCTTTGATGCACGCGCGTCCGGACCATAGCTGTCAGACGTCCGGACGGTCATATTTGAATTGCGATTCTTGCCTTAAGGAGACGCGCGTCCGAACGGGATACCACATCGTCCAGACGGTTGACTGATCTTCCCTTTCTTGGAACTTGGAAAGAAATCAGAAGCTGATTGAGTACTGGGAGGCGTCCGGACATGATGCTGAAACGTCCGGACGGATACAAGATGGTACAAAAACATCTCGATACAGTACGGGGTTCGGACAGATGATGCTGGTCTGTCTAGCGTCCGGACGGGATGACACGTCGTCCAGATGGATGGAACAATGGACAGATGGGCGTCCAGAAAGGTTGGGCCGATCGTTCGGACGGCTAACAGGGAACTTAGATTCTTCTGACTTGCAGACTCTGAATAGTGGAATCCCTGTTTACAGCATCTTTACACTTAAGTGATTTTGTCCAAACACAGAATGAGGCCAAAATACTAACAAAATCCTAGGAATGGGAGACCTCACCTACTAGGTGAGTCCACTCCCCCTCAAGGGGTGAATGGTCTCATCCTTCCTTACCCATACCTTCTCTACCTGTGAGGTAGGGGTGTGAGCCATGTCCAAATTGATCAGTCTGACTAGGACACTCTTCATCATGTTGACAAGCCCTTCATTGGTCTGATTCTTCTTGGGCTTGTGAGGCTTCATTCTGAAGCATTCGGCCTTGGTGTGGCCATACTTTTCACGTTGACGGCAAGAGGGAGAAACCCTTTGAGGATAATGTCGTCGTTGCCGAAAAGCATGATGAGGCTTGGAAGGTTTAGAGCTAGACTTACCTGTCTTTTGCTCTGTTTTCCTGATTCGAGGCCGCTGATGCAGGATCTGAGGACAGTGTGGCCTGATGTGTCCAGAGACACCACAATGATAGCAGGTAGGTTGACTTGTTTTGCTGAAATGCTTCTTGAAAGATTCTGCAAATTTAAGATTAGCATTTTCACAAATAACAAAGTCCTTACCTCTTTGAGATATATGCCTCCTATGGGGCAGGACATATTTATCTGAAGAGGTTTTCTCAATAAAGTCCTTTTCGAACTCCTCCTGCTTCTTCCAAGTTCTATGGGATTTTTGTTAGTTTTTGTGTTGGCTGCATTCTGTTGGACAAAATCACTTCTATGTAATGTTGCTGCTTTCACAGGGATACTGCTTTATCCAGAGTCTACTCTTCAGCTATGTTATTCGAGAAGATTCTGTGAAGTTTTCAAGGATTTATTTCAGTTCCCTGTCAGCCGTCCGGACGACGTGGTATCCCGTCCGGACGCTCATCAGTCAGCAACATCCGTCCGGACGACGAGATCTTTCCGTCTAGATTTCCATCAATGTCTAGAAGCTTCAAACAGTTCAAGGTTTCATCCGTCCGGACGTAATGGCAAATCGTCCGGACGCTCTTCAGAGTTCGAGAAGATCCAGTGTTCCAGTGCATCCGTCCGGACGATGTGGCTATACCGTCCGGACTCCATTCAGTGTTTGACAAGCATTAGGGTTTCTGCCTTATGACACAGTTATGGGAAGACAGCTGCTGCCGTTCGGACGATGTGTGATCCCGTCCGAACGATGTCCTCTATAAGGCAATAACGTGCATACCAAGTTCAACCGTCCGGACGTCAGCCTTTATGGTCTGGATGATCAACCTTCATATATGGAAATTGCGTGCACCAGTTCAACCATCCGGATGTTAGCCTTCAAGGTTCGGACGCTCCAAAGCCTTATTATGGTAATTACATGCCGTCGAAGTGCAACCGTCTGGACGCTAGGGCAACACCGTCCAGACGTGGCCTTGTTATGGAAGCTTTCAGCGCTATCTTGGAGAGGCGGTTGCAATTGACCATCCGGACGCTCGGTCAAGCCGTCCGGACACCTTCCGGTATTTTGGTCATAACTTTTTACTCAAATATCGGATTGGGACGAAATCGGTGTCGTTGGAAAGCTTAGAAAAAATGATATAATTTGAGTGTCCAGACAGCCCCTAGAAGCGTCCGGAAGGCCCTGCAGAAAATTCCAGAATTACTTTCCGGACAAGAAAAACTTGGCCCGTCCGGATGGCCCTGGCTCCTGTCTGGACACGCGTGTCTCAGAATCTGTTTTTGAGTCGATTTAGGGTTTCCTAAGCCTATAAATAAGAGGCTCTAGGCATGCTTTCAACACGGAATTCTTCTCTACAGCTTAGAGAGGGTGTTTAGGGAGATATTGAAGATCTACTAGCTCTCTAGCTTTGCCAGTGTGTGATTTGATCAGCTGTGAAGTCTATCTTAGGGGTTGGCCCTAAGGTAAAGGATTCCATTAAAGACCCCTTCAGGTAGGAGACCTGGTTGGGAGGCGCTCGTGTTGGGTTACACATTAGAGAGCAATGTACGACCACTGCATCAGGGGTATGTGAGTGTTACTGCTTTGTATCTAGCTTTGGCTGCCCCGGAGTGGTTTTTCTCTTAACTGAGTTTCTACTTCGTCAACAAAATATTTGTCTCCTTTAATTCCGCATTTAATATTTTGTTGCACACTGTTCACACACACTGTTAAATTAGAAGTCCATTTAATTTTTCAATTTTAACAGATAACACTTTGGTCTAATGTGACCAACCTTCCCACAATGATGACAAATAGGAATAAACTTACCTTGTGTTCCTGAATCCTTGGAGTTAGGCTTCACACAGTTATTTAAGCAAGAATTTTCAGAACAAGTTGCATATACTATCACAGGCTTAATATCAGCAGAATCTAATTCAGAATCATAAGCATTTGAAGTAGAAGTACTTAAATCATTAACAATTAAATCAGGCTTGTTAGAAATATCTGTATGAATACAAAGTATGCATTTCAAATTATTACTAGATATTTTTTCAAAGAGATCCTCTGATTCTTTTAATTTATTCTCTAGTGCATCAACTGTATCAAAAAGCATGGTATTCTCAGATTTCAAATAGTCAATCAAAACATGTGATTCAGATAATTGTAAAATCAAAGACTCTTTTTCTTGCTTAATCTTCTTGAGTTTTTTAATGGATTTCTTAAAGAGTTTACCTATCAAAAGGGTATCTTTAGAGAAATCATAAAATCATCTTCAGAGAACTCAAGAAGATTTTTGTTAGAAGAAGTCATGGATCACACTTTGGAAATAAATCCAAATATAAGTCTACCCGCTCTGATACCAAATGAAAATAAATTACTGACTTCTTAATTAACCAAGTGTGTGTGTTTGTGTGCAAACAAATATCTTAAATGCGGAATTTAAATGAGACAAGATATTTGCTGAGATTCGGACTCTGTTTGTCGAGCGTCCAGACGGAAATTTGCCACGTCCGGATGGATTTCTGTGATATACTTCAGAAACAGTGCCCTAAATCTGCTCAAAATTGGACTCTAACTGCGGACCGTCCGGACGGCATTTAGCCCCATCCGGACAAATTTCTACGATATCTTTTCAGGAACAGCGCAATCCTGGAGGCCGTCCGGACGCTACTCTCTTTCCGTCCGGACGGTGGGTCGTCTAGAGGTCGTCTGGATGTTCAAGTTATAGGATTTTTTCTTAGCTTTCCAACGACACCAATTTCGTCTCAATCTGATACTCGAGCAGAGAGTTATGATAAAAAAACTAAGACATGCGCAGAAATCTTCCTAGAAGCCTGAAATGCGTCTGGATGGTGTTGCCCTTCCATTCGGACGGTTGCTGTTTCCCGATCCGTGTCTAACATGAAATCCAACTACTTGTCAAACACTGAATGGCGTTCAGACGGTATTGCCACGTCGTCCGGACAGATGCACTCGAACACTGGATTCTTCTTGAACTCTTAATAGTGTCCGGACGATTTGCCATTACGTCCGAACGGATTCAATCTTGGACAGTTCAAAGTTTCTAGACACTGATGGGCGTCCAGACGGAAAGTTCTCATTGTCTGGATGGATGTTGCTAACTGAAGAGCGTCTGGACAGGAACACCACATCGTCCGGACGGTTGCTTGGGATTCGACTTCTCTGAGTTAGAATCTGCACAGAATCTTCTTTGAACACTGAAATAGCCTTCATTAAGCTTGTGACACTTGCAACTTGTCATAATACGACTCTTTCCACATCAGAGAAATAAACTCTGAATATCTGAAGACTCTGAAATATACGGCATCCATTTGAAAGCAACAACGTTACATAATAGTGATTTTGTCAACAAAATGCTACCAAAAACTAACAATTGGAACCCTAGAAAATCTATGGGTATTCCATTAGTGTAGCCCTTGAGCGATTCAAGTGCTATTTGAGTTGTTTAGAGTTCAAAATGCTAAGTGTTTTGCAATGTGTCAATTCACAATGATACATTGCAAGTCGTGGGCTAGGAAATCGTAGTTGAGCCTAATATCCACGCAGTCAATGTGAGTATTTTACTCACTAAGAACTTAAGGAGTCTTATGTTATGAATTTTAATTGAACTATTGTTATTTATGCTAATTATGTGCTTATGATGAAGAAGTGATATTGAGATGATAATTATGAAATGTTGATTGAAGTACAATTATGAAATGCTGATAGAAGTATGATTATGAAATGTTGATATGAAATGATGTTTGAGTTGTGAAAATATAATGATGTATGAGATGAGAATTCATTATGATGATCGAGTTGTGAAATTGATATGAGGATTGTGAAGTGAAAATGAGATAGTGAATGAGTATGAATATGAACTTTGTGAATAACATGATTGTGAATTGTCAATTTGAAATAGAATCATGAAATATTGTTTAAGATATGATTATGGCATGATGAATGGGAAGTGATGATGATGAAAGAACGATGAGGTATGAATATGTTATGTTGATTATGAAGTGATTATGAAATGATGTTGAGATGAGAATTTGATGTGATGATGAATGAGTTGTGAGTATGATGATGATAAAGAGTATGTGATTATGTGCATGTGCATGTGCATGTGCATGGAAATAGAAAATGTGAAATGAAGACCATTGGGTTGTGTCCTCTTTGGCATTGTGAATTGAAAAGAGAAAATCTGAAGTAAAAAGAGATTATGAAAAATGAAGACCATTGGGTTGCGTCCCCTTTGGCAAAGTAAATGAAGACCATTGGGCTGCATCCCCTTTGGCACAACGAAATAAAAGTGAAAGAGGAAATGTAAAGTTAAGGAATGGAAGACCAATGGGCTGCATCCCCTATGGCGTTAAAATGAGATGAATGTGACGAGCTGTAATGAGATAAGAATGATGATAACATATGACGAGTATGTGTGAATAAAAGACCAATGGGCTGCGTACCCTTTGGTACCTAAAAGAAAAGAAAGTATAAGTCAAGAATGTATAACAAGTGATGATGTGTGTTAGTTTGTAAATGGTTGCATTCTGTTGGACAAATTCACTTCTATGTAATGATGCATTTAAACAGGGATTCAGCTATTCAGAAGTCTTCTAGAAGATTCTGTATAGTCTACAAGTCAGAGAAATCGAATCCCTTGCAGCCGTCCGGACGATGTGATATACTATCCGGATGCCCAACTGTCCAAAGCATCATCCGTCCGGACAACGAGAACTTTTCGTCCAGACCTTCGTCTATGTCGAGAAGCTTCGAACTGCTCCAACTTGCATTCGAACAAATGTTTCAGCAGCAAGTCCGAACGCCACTCAGTGTTCGATCAGCTATGGGATTTCTTTCCAAACCACAGATATGGGAAGACAGCTGTAACCGTCCAGTCGATGTGGATTCCCGTTCGGACACGCTCATCCATAAGGCAAGTCGTGCATTCAAAATTTAGATGTCAGGACGCCAGTCTTCATGGTCTGAACACGTGAGCTACATATTTGGAAATTGCGTGCATCAGATCAACCGTCGAGACGATCATTCCTATGGTCTGGACGCGCGAAGCCTTAATATGGAAATTGTATGCAGCGAAGGTACGACCGTCAGGACGACAGGGTAACACCGTCCGGACGCGACTCAAATCAGGAAATAAGGTCAGCGAAATTTTGGAAAGCCGATCGCACAGTTGTCCGTCCGGACGCCTTATGTCTACCGTCTGAACGGCGCCTAGGTTTTTCAAGCCAAACGCTCATTTGAACCTGCAGCCTATAAATAGAGGTCCCTAGGCTTGAGAACTGCAAGAATTCGGCATTGAATTCCTTAGTGCTTAGAGAGTGAATTGTTGTGCTTAGTTAGTCTCTCCTAAGCCGTTGTTGTGTGTGCTGTTGCTGCACTGATTTGAAGTCTATCTTAGGGGTTAGGATTCCATTGAAGACTCCTTCAGGTAGGAGACCTGGTTGGGAGGCGTTCGTGTTGGGTTACACGTCAGAGTTCAAGGTACGACCACTGCATCAGGGGTATGTGAGTGCTACTACTTTTTAACTAACTTTGTCTTCTGAATAGTGGATATCTTGGGTTTGGCTACCCCGAAGTGGTTTTTCTCTTAATTGAGTTTCCTCTTCGTCAACAAAATATTTGTCTCCATTAAATTCCGCATTTAATATTTTGTTGCACACTGTTCACACACACAGTTAATTAGAAGTCAAATAATTTTCAATTGGTATCAGAGCAGGTACACTCTATTTAAAGGATTTAATTCCTGAGTGTGATCCTTACCTCTTTGTGAGTTCTATTTTTTTACTACACCTTTTATCATGGATTTCTCTCAGTTATCTGCAGAAAATTATGATATTGAGCTCTCTAAAGTTTTTGCTAAATTGGATAAAATTGTTTCTCCAAAAGAGCTCAAAAAGGTGAAGCAAGAAAAAAAGTCTTTGATTGTTCAGTTATCTAAATCACATGTTTTGATTGACTCTTTGAAATATAAGAATATCATGCTATTTGACATTATTGATACACTTGAGAATAAATTAAAAGAATCTGAATATCTCTTGAAACAATTCTCTAGTGATAATTTGAAAAGCATGCTTTGTATTCATTCAGATATTTCTAACAGGCCTACTTTAATTGTTGATGATATGAGTACTTCTACTTCACATGCTTCTGATTTTGAATTAGATTCTATTGTTATTAAGCATGTGATAGTAGATACAGCTTGCTTAGAAAACTCTTGCTTAAATAATCGTGTGATGCCAAAGTCCAAGGAATCAAGAACACAAGGTAAGTTTGTTCCTACTTGTCATAATTGTGGAAAAATTGGTCATGTTAGACATTTGTTGAAATCCCACAGGCCTTGGATTAAGCAGGATACTCTGAGGAAAAGTGAAGTTGAAGATTTTTCCTCATCAAAATATGTCCCTCCGCATAGGAGACATATAAAAGGTAAGGGCAATGTTATTCGTAGGAATGCTAACTATAATTCTATAGAGAATGTCAAGAAGCATTCAAACAAAAAAGCTTGCCCACCTGTCATCTCTGCGGCATCACCAGTCACATCCGGCCCAAATGTTCACAGCTTCAAGCTCAGAAGTCGAAGGTTCAAAGGGAGTTGCCAACAAGAGCTACATCAGGCACTCTACCTCCTATGGCACTTCAGGCTCCATGGCATCAGTAGCAATTTGTTCCTGCCAATCAAAGTGGCAAATCAAAGAAGAACAAATCAAGTTGCCATAAGAGACAGCCACAAAAGCCCACTAGCAACCATGGCTATGAAGGGTTGCTGAGCCTGATGCAAGGTATGCTAAGAAGAATGGCCAACATGGACATGACCCGCAAACCATCTCCACAGGTCAAGCAGGTATAGGTCAAGAATGATGAGACCATTCACCCCTTGAGGGGGAGTTGACTCACATAGTAAAGGTGAAGTCTCCCATGCCTAGGATTTTGGTTCCTAAATCCTAGTACATGTCAGGTATTCTATCCCCATATTTTCTCTTGTTGTCTTGAGAAACATCTGTAGGTATTTTTTTGGGGATGACAATTAAAAGCACGTCAGGCGGCTACTTTTCTGTCTAGGTATTTCTAAACCTCTTTCTCTGAGGACAGGTTTGATTTTACCTTACATACTGGGACTAGATGTCATTTCCTTTTCCATAAGCATGTCTTTGTTGTTTTTCTATCTATTGGTTTTCAAAAAAATAAAAAAAAATAGGGAAAAAGATGCGGAATTTTTATTTCTTTTTTTGATAGCTTTTTAGATATTGTATATGTTTTTGCCTGATATCTTAGTTCATTGTATGATTGAGAGTTTATGTCTGATATCTGCTAAGTTTTCCTGTTGCATCTTAATGATAGTTACTTTCCTCATGCGATGAAAATGTGCACTATCCAAGGCTCCCCTAAGGTACATCATTTTCCTCTCTGACTTCTTGCTTCTGGAAATTCTAATGAGAGAGATATTTTTGATTAGATGGTCAAATTGACCAATATGCTAGTTGAACCTAGAGCCTAAAAATTCTAGCATTTGCTCTAGGTTGCAGCACCATAAGAAACAAGCAATTATTCTCTTGAATTCTGTGTTATATGCTTATATTCACTGCTTCTATGCTGAATTAGCTTTATATCTTGTCCTTCATGGTGCAAGTAAAATTTTTTCTTGTCCTTCATGACACAAGTAAAACAATTAGGTGTTGCATGTTAGGGAGACTGTATCAGATGAGGGTGGCTAGACCCTAGTAAGATAAGGTTTGACTTTTGACTGATCTAACATTGATTTTCTCTCTTGTTTAGAAAATCCAATTGCTTTAAGTCATATCAGTGAACTTCATACCTTATTGAGAAAGCTCTCACACACACATGCATTGCATGAGTTGAGTAATCTATTTAAAATTTCTATCTGCAGAGAAATTTGTGCTTATTGAATACTTAACTCTCATTTATATCTTTGTATATTTTTGCAATGCTATTTGACTGCCTTATCAATTGATTATATATGCGTGTTCTGAAGCTAACTTTAAGGAAAAATATTTTTCTGCAAATTTTCCCTCTGTTTTTAGCGTTTCAGTGTATAGCGTCAGGACGGACTTGGTTTAGAGTCTGGACGCATGCGGTCCTGTCAAATTGCTAGAGCAAGTGGACCTTCCAAACCCATTGGTATCACGTTTGGACGGGATCTCTACAGGTTTAAGACTTGCGTCTCTTTCTTAGCCATACATACATCTCTACATTTTTAGTGATTTATCATGTCATGTTATGTGTTTTTCTCACGGATTTTTCCAGAGATTTTGGCATTCTTTGCACATCTCTCCTCCTTCGATGATATTCACTGTATCTTCCTTTGTTCTTTTAAGTTTATGTGCTTTTTAGAATATTGGAATATTTGGTGATTGGAATATTCTCTTGAGATATTGTGCACAAAAATCTTTTTCTATCTATGTGCTAGGCTGATTTTGATATATTTATGCCTTATGAATAGCTGCATTGCTTATATTTTTCTTTGGCATCCATTTGACAGCCATCTTAAATACCACATCATTTTTGGAACTAACAGGATCTAATGGTATTTTTGGAGATATTTTTAGTTGGTTTTGGTTCAAGAATATGACATCCAGCAGCTCCTAGCACAATATCTGATAGATGGATCCTTTGGTAAACTGACTATTGTTGAAGTCGGATGTTCAAATTCCAAAGGTCTCAGGATTAAGATGAGTTTTTTCCCCTAGCTCATGCAGAGCCTTCTGTAGCATTCCCTCAAATCTGTATTAGTTAGAGGTTCAGTGGTGAATCTCCTCATTTATCTTGCAGACCAGTTGCTTAGAGGATGTCAATCTACGGATAACCAGTTTCAAGCTTTGCAAAATCAAGAGACTGAAGGTTTTTCAGTCCATGGTTCCCAGCTTCCAGATCTAGAAGCCGAAGTAGTTCAAATCCAGCTTTTTATATGGTTTTCTCTTTGTTACTTGATTTCAGTGGATCAACTGGATTTGGTACTTGGAGGATTTTTGTTCCTCTCTTTTGGGCCACTTGCAGACTCTTCTCTATTTTCCTTTTGTTTTGGATTATAGAACGTTTTTGTCTGTGGATTTTATATACTCTGTTTACCCTTGTCCTGTTGAGACATCAAGGGGTAGTATTTTATTACTGTAGTCTTTCTATACTCTGTTTACCCTTTGTCCCTTTTAGGCAAAAAGGGGGAGTATATGTTTGACTTGGACCGGGATTGTATTTTTAACCGATCAAGTGATTTTTGTCCCAAAATGGCCAAAGGGGGAGTTTGTTAGTTTGTAATTGGCTGAATTCTGTTGGACGAAATCACTTCTATGTAATGATGCATTTAAACTGGGATTCAGCTATTCAGAAGTCTTCTAGAAGATTCTACATAGTCTACAAGTCAAAGAAATCAAATCCCTTGCAGCCGTCCGGACGATGTGATATACCATCCGGATGCCCAACTATCCAAAGCATCATCCTTCCGAACGATGAGAACTTTCCGTTTGGACCTTCATCTGTGTCGAGAAGCTTCAAACTGCTCTAGCTTGCATCCGTCTAGACGTTTCAGCAGCACGTCCGAACACCACTCAGTGTTCGATCAGCTATGGTATTTCTTTCCAAAACATAGATATGGGAAGACAGCTGCAACCGTCCTAACGATGTGGATTCCCATCCAGACGCCCGCATCCATAAGGCAAGTCGTGCATTCAAAATTTAAATGTCCGGACTCTAGTCTTCATGGTCCGGACGCGCGAGCTACATATATGGAAATTGCGTGCATCAGATCAACCGTCCGGAAGATCATTCCTATGGTCCGGACGTGTGAAGCCTTAATATGGAAATTGCGTGTAGCGAAGTTGCAACCATTCTGACGACAGGGCAATACCGTCCAAACACGGCTCAAATAAGGAAAGAATTTTAGCGAAATTTTGGAAAGCCGATCGAACAGTTGTCCGTCTGGACGCCTTATGTCTACTGTCCAGACGGCGCCTAGGTTTTTCAAGCCAGAAGCTCATTTGAACCTGTAGCCTATAAATAGAGGTCCCTAGGCTTGAGAACTACAAGAATTCGGTATTGAATTTCTTAGTGCTTAGAGAGTTATATGTTAGAATTGTTGTGCTGAGTTAGTCTCTCCTAAGCCGTTGCTATGTGTATTGTTGCTACGCTGATTTGAAGTCTATCTTAGGGATTGGCCCTAAGGTAAAGGATTTCATTGAAGACCCCTTCAGGTAGGAGACCTGGTTGGGAGGCGTTCGTGTTGGGTTACACGTCAGAGTTCAAGGCACGACCACTGCATCAGGGGTATGTGAGTGCTACTACTTTGTAACTAGCTTTGTCTTCTGAATAGTGGATATCCTGTTAAGCTGCCCCGGAGTGGTTTTTCTCTTAATTGAGTTTCCACTTCATCAACAAAATATTTGTCTCCTTTAAATTTCACATTTAATATTTTGTTGCACACTGTTCACACACACAGTTAATTAGAAGTCCAATAATTTTCAATGTGGATTATGATAGAAATTGATATTGAGTACGTAATGTGAAATGATGATGCGTATTACGATGAATATGATGTTGAGCATGCATAGTGACCATAATGATGTGTCATATGATGAAAAAAGAGATGTTGAGTAAGTAAGACATGTTTGTGATGATTCAATTAATTGATAGTTGATATGCTTAGAAATGTTTATACGTTTGTGATTTTATTGCGAAAAACCAGCGTGTATTATACTCCTGAATTGGTGGACTCATGCTTTCACCTATACAGACATGGCTAACACCATGACCATATAGATGCTAATGATTTGGCTGCAGGTACCACAGACGTTGACAATGACCCTGTGGTAAACTACTTGGGTTTTTGCGACTGAGGCATTTCGCTGAGGTCATAGATGAGTCAGACTTGGAAGGTCCCCTTTTGTACATGGCTAGTGTCACCTGTGACACATAGTTTGTTAGTCATTCTTTTGTTATGTATATAACTTATGTCTAAGCCCTAAACAGTAGACGATAAATGGCTCTTTTGTATAACTAATAGTTTATGTTTATAGAGTTTGTTAGTTTGTGATTGGCTACATTATGTTGGACAAAATCACTTCTATGTAATGATGCATTTAAACAGGGATTCAACTATTCAGAGTTCTTCTAGAAGATTCTGTATAGTCTACAAGTCAGTGAAATCGGATCCCTAACAACAGTCCGAACTACGTGATATTCCGTCCGGACACTCAACTGTCCAAGCATCATCCGTCCGAACAACGAGAACTTTCCGTCCAGACCTTCCTCTGTGTCGAAAAGCTTTGAACTGCTCCAACTTGCATCCGTCCGGACGTTTCAGCAACACGTCCGGATGCCACTTAGTGTTCAATTAGCTATGGGATTTCCTTCCAAAACACAGATATGTGAAGATAACTGCAACCGTCCGGACGATGTGGATTCCCATCCGGACGTGCTCATCCATAAAGCAAGTTGTGCGTTCAAAATTTAGACATTCGGACGACGGTCTTCATGGTCCGGACGCGCGAGCTTCATATATGGAAATTACATATAGCTAAAGTGCGACCATCCGAATAACAGGGCAACACCGTCCGGACGCGGCTAAATTTAGGAAAGAATTTCTGTGAAATTTGGAAAGCCGATTGCACAGTTGTCCATCCGGATGCCTTATGTCTACAGTCAGGACAGTGCCTAGGTATTTCAAGCCAAACGCTCATTTGAACCTGCAGCCTATAAATAGAGGTCCCTAGGCTTGAGAATTGTAAGAATTCGGTATTGAATTCCGTAGTGCTTAGAGAGTTATATTTTGGAGTTATTGTGCTAAGTTAATCTCTCTCAAGCCGTTGCCAAGTGATGTTGTTGTACTGAACTGGAGTCTATTTTTAAGGGTTGACCTTTAGGTAAAGGATTCCATTGAAGACCCTTCAAGTAGGAGACTTGGTTGGGAGGCATTCATGTTGGGTTACACATCAGAGTTCAAGGTACAACCACTGCATAAGGTTATGTGAGTGTTACTACTTTGTAACTAGTCTTGTCTTCTGAATAGTGGATATCCTGGGTTTGGCTGCCCCGGAGTGGTTTTTCTCTTAACTGAGTTTCCACTTCGTCAACAAAATATCTGTCTCTTTTAATTCTGCATTTTGATATTTTGTTGCACACTTTTGCACACACGTGTTAAAATTATAAGTCATTTATTTTTCAGAGTTGATTTTCGCTGCATAGATATTATAACTCTGATATATTAGGTACAGGTTATGGAACTTGTATTATGTGTTGGCTAAGTGGCTTATAGTCATGCCACTGTGATGACTCATTTGTATATTTTTTAAAAAAAATTAAAAAATGGGTCGTCACATATTATTAGGTGGATATTTGCACAACACTCTTCCTCCCCCTACCCTTCCCAGTTAATCTCATAGTGAGATTGTTCGGGGATTCTGAGCAGCAGCTCTGCGTTCTATCGTGTCAAGAAAGCTATTTGGGCTTTGTTAGTTTTTGTGTTGGCTACATTCTGTTGGACAAAATCACTTCTATGTAATGTTGCTGCTTTCATAGGGATGCTGCTTTCAGCTATGTTCTTCGAGAAGATTCTGTGAATTTTTCAAGGATTTATTTCGGTTCCCTGTCAGCCGTCCGGACGACGTGGTATTCCGTCCGGACGCTCATCAATCAACAACATCCGTCCGAACGACGAGATCTTTCCGTCCGGACGCCCATCAGTGTCTAGAATCTTCGAACAGTTCAAGATTGTATCCGTCCGAACATAATGGCAAATCGTCAGGAAGCTCTTCATAGTTCGAGAAAATCCTAGTGTTTCAGTGCATCCGTTCGGACGACGTGGTTATATCGTCCGAACGTCATTCAGTGTTTGACAAGAATTAGGATTTCTGCCTCAAGACACAGTTATGGGAAGACGGCAGCTACCGTCCGGACGATGTGTGATCCCGTTCGGAAGATGTCCTCTATAAGGCAAGAACGTGAATACCAAGTTCAACCGTCCGGACGTTAGCCCTCATGGTCCGGACGATCAAGCTTCATATATGGAATTTGCGTGCACCAGTTCAACCGTCCGGACGTCACCCTTCAGGGTTCGGACGCTCCAAAGCCTTATTATGGTAATTACGTGCAGCCAAAGTGCAACCGTCCGGACGCTAGGGCAACACCGTCAGGACGTGGCCTTGTTATGGGAGCTTTCAGTACTATTTTGGAAAGGCGGTTGCAGTTGACCGTCCGGACGATCGGTCAAGCCGTCCAGACGCCCTCCGGTATTTTGATCATAACATTTTACTCAAATATCGGATTGGGACAAAATCGGCGTCGTTGGAAAGCTGACAAAAAATACTGTCAACTGACCATCCGGATGGACACTATAAGCATCCGGACAGAACCCGTCTGGATGGAAAGATTTTCCCATCCGGACGGCCCTTCAGAAAATTCCAGAATTACTTTCCGGACAAGAAAAGCTTGACCCATCCGGATGGCCCTTGCTCCCGTCCGGACGCGCGTGCCACAGAATCTGTTTTTGACTCAAAATAGGGTTTCCTAAGCCTATAAAAAAGAGGCTCTAGGCATGCTTTCAACACAGAATTCGGTGGTGAATTCTCTACAGCTTAGAGACGTGATATTTCCTCTAAAGCCTTGCCAAGTGTGTGATTTGATCAACTATGAAGTCTATCTTAGGGGTTGGCCCTAAGGTAAAGGATTCCATTGAAGACCCCTTCAGGTAGGAGACCTGGTTGGGAAGCGTTCGTATTGGGTTACACATTAGAGAGCAAGGTACGACCACTGCATCAGTGGTATGTGAGTGTTACTGCTTTGTATATAGCTTTGTCTTCTGAATAGTGGATATCTTGGGTTTGGCTGCCCCGGAGTGGTTTTTCTCTTAATTGAGTTTCCACTTCGTCAACAAAATATTTGTCTCCTTTAAATTCCGCATTGAATATTTTGTTGCACACTGTTCACACACACTGTTAAATTTAGAAGTCCATTTATTTTTCAGGCTTCTAATGCCGCAGTTTGGTTTTGTTCTACGTCGCCTGGGGGAGGGACTTGTGGAGGTGGTGGTGGATCGTTCTGGCCTTCTGGAGGTGGGTTCAGTTGTGCCGTAGGATCTGAATTTTCTCTTCTCAACCTAGTGACTCGGCCATCGGAGCGGGTTGTTACTGTCATATGGGATATTTTTTGTGAGAACGAAAATATGTTCCCACAGACGGTGCCAAACTATTGGTATAGTTTCCAATATGGTGTGACAGCTCACTCTACAATGTTCTTCATGTCCCACGTTTGCTGCAAAACAGACAAAGCCAAGAGAACGTGTCGGGGGTTGGCCGACATTCCTCCCTCCGATGCCTAAATCAGTGTTTCTATGTAAAGTATGTGCAAGTATAATAATATCAATCTTGTTTTCATACCTGAGGTCTCGGACTATTTATAGGCCGAATGATAAGTACCTTCACTGCCTTAGGGTTTCTTCTTTCTCTCCCTTGACCAAGGAGCGCCGCCAGAATCAAATCTTGACTCGGAATCCTCTACCTTCCAAACTAAGGTCTTTTCCTTATTAGCCTCAAAGTGAGATTCACGACAACGAATTCGGGATTAGTGTTAACCCAGATTTATGGGGACCGTGTGCAATTCCAAAATATCCGGGATCGCGTATACTAGATCCCTAGTCCGTTGCGCTAGTCCCGAGACAATAAATACACAGGGCTCCTTGGTATTTACTCTTGCGGGTTAATATCTGATGGGCCTTGAGCCCATATTCACAAGTTAGCGAATGTGGGCTCAGAGGCTCATAATTCCTGAAGTGGGCCGGGCTGAGCGGAATTATTTCCAACACGTGTAATTTGAGATGATCTACAAAAAGGAATATGAGCCTCATCATGACTTGAAAGTGGGGGATCAATAGCAGAATCATTGGTTGACTTTGAGGATGGAATATGGTCAATATTAGTAGAGTGAATAGGAACATATTCAGTGTTAGTGAAATTAGAATGTGGTGGAATAGAAGAAAACGGAGATACAACACTGATATCATCAAAATCCGATTTAGGAAGACAAAGTAAACAAATAGAGTAGAATTAGTAAGCAAGGATGCATATGGACAAATATCCTCATGAAAAATTACATCTCAAGAAACAAAAATAGACTTAGTAGTAAGATCAAATAACTTGTATCCTTTGATTCCATAGAGATATCCTATAATGATACAAGGCTTAGTACAAGGCTTAGCACGAGGGTTACATTTTGTTCGATTTCTGGTGATAGTAGATGCATAACATAAACATCCAAATACGTGGAGATGGGAATTGAATAGGTAGGAGTAATGGAAAATAGTATTTCGTAAGGAGATTTATTCGAAAGATGAAGGGTTGGAATACGATTTATCAGATGTACAGCAGTAAGTTTGCAATTACCCCAGAAAAATAAAGAAAGATGAGCTTGAAATCTCAAAGCTCTTGCCACATTTAGCAAATGTTAATGTTTATGTTCAACAATAGCATTTTGTTGAGTTGTTTCAATACAACTCTGCTGATGAACTGGTCCTTTGTAGGAATAAAAATTAGCCATATTGAATCAACACCATTATCAGATTGCAAACATATAATTTTAAGCTTGAATTGTGTTTCAATCAAATGAAAGAAAGATTGTATCAGGGGGCAAGTTTGAGATTTATTTTGCATCAAATTGACCCCAAGTAAATCAACTTTAATCATCAGCAGTGGTAAGGAAGAAACGAGAACAATTAATAGACCTAACAGAAAATGGTCCCCATATATCACAATGTATCAACTCAAAATGAGACTTAGAAACAAAAATATGATATAAAAAATAAATAAATAAAAAATCAATGAAGAAAATAAATCAAATAGTATAGATAGTTTATATATTGAGGGTGAAAGAAAAATCATGGTTTATATATATAGGTTTTTTTCCTGTAGTTTTTTTGTTTGGTTTTTAAATAATTTTGCATCAAACATCCTTATACACTTGAATGGAGAAACATAAGGATATATAGGAGTAAACCAAACATGGGAATCTCATATTCCTAAAAATTCTATCAAATTCCTATTCATTTTGAAATGTAGTTTTGTGACATTCTTGAAAATGCGGATATGAGAGAATGTTAGATTTTGCGAACCAAACACCACCTTAAACTTTAGAGTAAGAAGCGGTACCTAAGGCTTGGCCCCATGGCAGACCACTACTATTCTTGTCAAGTTATGCAAAGTACCTTCATTCATATTCAACCCCATTTTACAACATACGCACATTTCTTTTCTTTTTTTATTCTTGTAATAAATCATTATGCATATTGCCATGTTCCGTCTATTCTTTGGATAGCAAGCCTATTTGGCAACCATAATTTCAAATAATAATAATAATAATAATAATAATAATAATACACAACTTTTGTAAATAAACGTAACACTAACACACAATAGCTAGCTTTGGAAGTAGCACTTCTTCTACATGTTCTATAGACATGTATAATTGGAGCACCACCTTTAATGTAAAGGTTTCTATTTCTTTTTCTTTTTCTTTATTATCTCTTATTTAGTTAGGGTGGTAAAAAGCTATTAAGGTTGCATTTATTGGAGTAATAATGGTATAAAGAAGTTGCCTACGCCGAGCTTTATGTACAGCAAGCAACTTTTGAATCCTTTGAAGAATGATAGGTAGATGATCAGAACCGCCTTGGTTTTTGTGAAGGTAATCTAATCAATTTGATTTTTTGTCCCCAGCTGTAATCCAAACCCTCTTTAGCTTCAGCCTCCTTATTCTTTTCTTTCTTTCTTTTCTTTTTGCGGGGAGAGAAAAAAAGAATAATCAATCAATCTACTCGAAGCTTGAAGCTTGAAAGCCTTGAAACTAGTACTGGGGTCGGCACAAGATGACCAAATCACCCATCTAAAACATGTCATTCTTATGATTTTCCTGGGGTCCAAGATGTCATGTAAAAAATGAGGGCCATACTTTTGCTTTTCGGTACAAAAGGTCACAAAATGAGGAGAATGCAACAGCAGCTAGAGTTTTAAATCTGCAGGGAATCAAATGGCATAGGCGGAAAGCAGTCAACAAGAGAGGAAAAGCTCAATTCCATGTCAGGAGTTGGATATGGATTTTCTCTTTTTGCATTTTGCTTTTGATGACTTCTATGATTAGGCTTTAATAAAAATTTCTTGGGATCATTTCACACACTAACTTGAGCACCAAAAGCAATCATTGGAACCATCTTACACTTTTAGACCAGGTCCTCAACATTTTTGGGAGGCCAGGGTTGGATGTTTAGGCCATACAAGTAAGTAAGTAAGTACCTCAACAGGGAAACAAGAGATATCTTGTTTGCCAATCAAACAAATGAAATCATTGTTTGCATATATTTCTCCTTTTACATCGATCTAGGGGGGGGAAAAATCCACCAAATATATGGAAAGGTTGATTGTGTGTAACAAGAGCAACTAAATACTTATTTTTTAATTGACTAGAAAATAAAAATAAAAGTTCTGAAAGTTTCCCGGGGATGGATGGATCCGAAGAGAACGAACGAACGAGAGTATATGGCCCAATAAAGAAGAGGGAATGCCCCTGCTAAGCCATACTAGGTAGGAATAAGTTGACTAGCTACTTTTTCAACTTGTTGTAAAAGAAATTCTACATTAAGTTGAGTATTATATTTATATATCACAGGCGAAGAAGAAGATCATGAAATTAAACAAAATGCCAAAGACAATGATGACTGCATTAGCCTCCTTGTCTCTCATCACTTAATAAAGAAAACTATAGATATACACCTTCATGACCCCCGGCCCCCACCCACCTACCATCATCTTGTAATGTATTGCCCACCCCCACCTAAACTAAACAAAATACAACACCCACTTCCTTTCATTTTCTCCACAAAAGAAAACAAAGGAAAAACAAAAACAAAGACAAAAACAAAAAAAGAACTTAATTAGAGAGAACTAGGCCTCCATCTTCATGATTGAAGAGCTAATAAAACAAAAGTATCATTAGCTACTACTCTTTGATAAGTGATAACCCCCAAAGCAAAGGAAAATTGCTGCATGCTCTTAGACTCTAAGCAAATAGATACTGAGCTCAGGAGCTCCATTGCTATCAGGGTTCATCATGTAGAAAGCCTCAGAATCCCTGGACCCCACAATTCTCTCAAACTTGGCCCTCATGTACATGAGTTCTCCATCGGACCCAGCTTCAGCTTCATTCCCAGGCAGAACGCCCGCACCCATTGAAATCGGCTCCACGGCCTTCAACACCTTCCACTCCTTAGGCCCACACTCTCTCCTCGTTGCAAATCCGCTCTTCTTTCCATTGCAATAAGTCCTCCACACCGGCTCTTCAAGTAGTCTCACACCTTTCTTTTCTTCTTCTTTTTCTTTTTCTTTTTCTTTATCACACTCCAATGCGATTCGAACCAACCCAGATGCCATTTCCCGAACCAAGCCACTAATTGGCGTAGCCAGCTCAATCAGGAAGGCAGGTTGAGAAGTGGGATCTCTTTGGAATGCGAAATGTACGTGCCCGCGTCGATATCCAAAGAGGGTGCCTACCACTCGGGGACCAAGACCCAGCGGCAGGTTCGACCGGTTCTTCCCAAACGCAGTCAAAACCGATCGGAGCCTGGAAACGGCTATAGCTTGCAGTTGTTTCCTCTTTGGTACGTGTGCTGCAGAAGCTGTAACAGGTGGTGCTTCGGGCTCAGCACCCTTATGATCATCTTCTTTTTTCTCTTCATCGAGGGTCTTTGAGGAGGATTTGAAGCTTGGAACTTGTTCGTCGTCTTCGTTTCCAACCTTGTTTGTCCAGTGGAAGTGCCTCTTAGAGGAGAAATCTTGAGCGCTCTTCGCCATGGCTTGCTTCATGTGAGAAAGCAAATCAAAGGCAAGAGGGGAGCAGCTCCTTAAAAAAGACAATGCAATGCGCAGAGAGAGAGAGATTCTTTTTCTTTTTTTTTATTGATAATGTGGTGGGGCTTTCATTAATGCTTTGTTAATTGTTGTGGTGCCAAAGAATCCTGACAAAAGAAACATAGAGAGGCTGCCCCACAAACTGATTTAGGAAATCAGAGAGAGAGAGAGAGAGAGACTCGTTTTTGAAATAGAAAAGAAAGGAATCTAAGGAGACAATGTGTTGTGTTGTTTCACTTTCTTGTGGGGCAGGGAGAGAAGGGATTTTGCTTGACTGACTCTTTTGACTTGAATCCAAAAACTGTGAAGGGGATATTGACAACCAAAGCAATATCACACTTCACACTAGACATGCTCGCTCAATCACTGCGCAAAAACCAATGATGTCTATATATATATATATATATACATATGTCTGTCTTCTAGCGCAAAGGTACAACACGGTAATGTTGGGGTTCTGAGAGTTTCTGATTTCTCGTGGACATTGTTGGGTGCAGAGTCTACAATTCACGATTCACCTACCTGCGAACTGACACCTTATTGCTTTGTGGGGGACGGGGGGGGGAGGACCCCACCATAAACATTGATACATCATTCTCTTTGTGACACCCAATAATACCGCTTGCTTCTCAACATGCGTCATCCCGTTTGGCCTATATATATATATAATAAGGTACTCTCTCTTTCATATATCAAACAAGGAGGCCCAGCACCCATCAACATGGGTCAAATACTTGAAAATGCCTTATTTTCTAAAGCGTCTTAAACCACCTTTATAAACATTCCCCCTTACTTTTGTGTTTTTGAGAATGCCCGAATGCTGCTGCCATCATGCCAATATCACAAAATAGCACAAAAAAACTAACCAACCCCTTCCAAAGATTTACATAAAACAAAATAATTACATATGGTTCCGAAAGAGGCAGCAATGAATTGGACAAACGCTGTCACTAATTACATCAACTTATAGACATGGATCCATAGATAAAATACAAATTGAAGTACGCACATCCCACATAGGCCAGCAAACTTGTCAATGCTTTTTGTACAATAACATAAGCCATATTAGAAGCCCGGATGGAAGAGTCAAGAAGGCTTGCCTATGCCTACAAAATATAGCTCCTACAGTTAGCTCTCTATAGTTTGGTCAGGATCAGGTTGCTTCGGGGGAGCCACCCCACCGTTCATTCTTGCACGAGCCTCCGCAAACATTCTCTGTTGCTCAGCTAAAGCTTCTTCCTCAGTCATCTCAGCTCCATTGCTCCACTTGCCACCTTTTAGAGAGTCCTGCTGGAAAACATTCCCAAAAATATCATTAGTAACTAGACCTCTGTCAAGTCATACCATAATGTAGCAACATTTGCCTTGTTCACCAGTTCAATTGCCCAATTCAACCAACCGGTATTAAGAAATATGCATTTAAAATAAAAAATTAAAGGTATGCTTGAGAATTTTATCATGTCCAAAAAAAAAAATACAGAGAGAGAGAAGGAGAGAGACAATTGGGTTTGGGAAAAAAACAAAAAACAAAAAACAATGTTTGAATCAGCTGCACCAACAGCTAATTCCTAAATTTCACAGTTATTGCTTCGCTTCATTCCAGTTCTCAAAAGATCATCCTTGCAACAAGTGAAACTCCATAAGGAGCATAAAGAAATGACCAATTACCATGGTCTCAATCTTGTGTTGTTCGTAAGCTGCATAGACCTCCTCAATGTACTCACCAAACCCCAGAACCTGATAATAAAATTACATCCATGAGTCATCGTGGAAACGTTTTATAGATATAAATCAATATATAAAAAGTCCGTCTTTGTTAACAATAGGACTGAAACCAACTGCTTCCAATTTTCAAAAACAAACATAATTGGGGCATGATAGAAGAATATTGCTAACTCTTACAATATAGCATGTAAGACACTATTAGCATGTTACCAGAACAATTTCCTGTGGCAATATCCCATAAGGAAGAGAACTCTGTATAGTTGTTCCTTTTTTTTTGGGGGGGGGGAGGCTACTGTGGGGAGTTCCCTATAAATTGACAGAGCCCAATCCTGTCTGAAAATGAGGATAAAATGCATAGACAAGAACCATGAACAAAACCTAAAAGCATAGGACAAGCAAAGTTTGATATTCAAAAGCACATATAGTCTCTCAAGACATAATATAGAGGTCAGGGGCACATGGAGATGGACAGAGAACAAAGGGTGCCAAAACTGTGTGACGGTATCAGGCAGGATTTGAGCACAATATGGTGGAAAGCATGATTACATAATCCAAGTGCATGAAATCTCAATTCAAACAATGACTAAAGTACAAAGAATCAAATGTATACATAAAAGTACTATGATACTAGAACATGGAAGCACAAATGCATCATGGAAAGTTAACAACTAAAAAAATAGAACACACAACCACAAACAGAACAATCAAGCTAAGATCTATAGGATGAGTCAAAACCTCTAAAGCCTTAAGTACATGCTCGGGTGCAATAGTTCTTTTCTCCTCTCTGCTACAAACTTCATTAGACTCTGATGAGACAAGGTTTATAAATTCTGCAAGACAATAGAATAAAGGACAAAATCTCCCTTCAGTACAAAAAAAAGAAACATTGACTGAACATCTATAATAAAAACGAGCAACCAATGGGTAGTAAAAGTATAGTAGAAATAATATATTAACCCAATTTACAGTAGATAGTATGTCAAAACTGTCGGGGAATACCAGCAGCATAGAAACATCAATAAATGCGAGTGCAATACTTTTACCAAAGGGTCTAAGTCACTTGCAAAAGAAGTTTTTGATTATCATAAAAGTCATCAATATACAATCCAAAAGAACTTTAAGTCGCCTCTAATTTTATTTTATTTTATTTTTGATGAATAAGTCACCTCAATTTTTTTTTTTATGATGGGGAACCCTTCCAAAGTAAGGTCACTTCGTGTACCTAACCCTATCGGGTTGTTCAGCTTTGAAGCCTATATACAAACTTGTCTTTAAATGGTGTCAACATCTAAGAGAAAATAACAAAAACCATTTTATTCTTCGCATGAATTTGGTTAGCAGACAAAGAATGAAAATTGCAACTATGAAATCCCTCTCTCTAACGGGGATGAGATATGACTATCTCATTGTGGAGAGGGATTTTTTTGGCTTAAACAAGAAGGGCAGGTGCAGAGACTTCAAAATTGATAATTCAATGAAAAATTTTGTATTCATGATCAAAGAAAAAATTTATGTGGACTGAGTCAAAAGTTGAGGTTCCTAATAGTCTTCTTCAAATATTTTTAATCAAATTATTTTCTTGGATTTCTCAATGGGATTCCGATAATTCATATAAATCAGCAGTATATAACATTCCAGATTTAAGGAGCCTCGGAATGTCAAACCAACAGTTTTTATGCAGAAGGAAGTCTTTGAGCTCCAAAAAAAAGGGTGAAAGTACTAAAACAAAAAATTATCATATGGTGCAAATTAATGGGGAGATTTATAAGCCAAGCCTAATCAAAATTAAAATATGGTTTGTGGTAGAAACTAATTTTTGGCATGTTACCACATCATGCCTCATGATGTATGAATTGCTAGCGACTCAAATAATCATATTACCCATATAGGAGTTTTTAGAAGTAACAGAGAACCATTAAACTTAGTTTTGTTCAAAAAGAAAAATATTAGACTTTGATTTGCATGAAGAGGCATTAATAGAAAAATAGGATCTCAGGCTAACCTTGTAGTGATGCATCAAAGCAAGGGTACATTTGCCCAAGTTCAATTACAGATCATAAAGTAGATTGTGAAAGTGTCAAGACTATGGAAGTAAGAATTGAGTGGTAAGCCGGTAACTTTACAATTCCTTTGTAGGATTAAAAGTTTCTGAGATGCAGCTTTTGTAGTTTGTAAGAGCACTAGCAGCAGACACTCAACCATTTTCCCTAAACTTAGGGAATCAAACCATTTTTTCTTTCCCTATACAAATACACTCCACAACATCTTTCTTTATATCTTAAAATAAAAAATTTCCCTTTTAATTTTTTTTTCTTACTTTATTCCAAAAGCATCTTTTATTTTCTCTCAATTTCTCACTTATCAACGTCCCTGTCTTTGTCCCTTCCAACACCCCCTTCTTCGTCTTCTTCTTCAACAAGCTGCAACTCCTCTGCTCAACAAGTTGAATTCACAAGGGGAAATAAGGGGGATGAAAATGAAAGGGTTCCTCTTCCAAAAGCTGAAGTCATAAGGGGAGGGAGGACTTCAGCATGTATTGAGAGGCGTAGCTTGCTTGGAATCTCAGTCAAGCATATTCGCAATCCTTGGGCAAAGAGGTAGTTGACTACTCGACCAAAGAAATGCCGAATGAACCCCAATCTTTATCTCCTCTTCCCCTTCTGTGAAATCCCCGTGGTGAACACTAGAAGAGCCAGCAATCGAGTCTTTCGTAGAAACCCCTGCCTGAATAAACACTACTATCTCGCCTTCTGATCTATCTTAAGATGAGAGGAGAGAGAGCGAAGTTTTTAGGATTATATTAATCCATTGGGTAGATACAATGCTACCCAATGGTTTGGGGAATTTTTGGAGAATCTGTTGTGGTTGTCTTTTGGTTGTCTTTTGGTAGTTTTTTTGAGATTTTCCTTATATTTAGGGAAGGGAACCACCTATAAAGTATCTGCTACTAGTGCTCAGGTGGTTCCCTTCCCTGAATATAAAAAATAAATAAATAATCACAAAAAAATCACCTGCAGCAGATTCCCTAAGCATTGGGAATGTTGCAATGCTTCCCAATCCCAACGCATTGGGAAGCACTATAGCTTCCCAATGATTATTATAATCATAAACTCAATTCTCTATCCTCTCAACTCTCTTCCCCTTATAAAAATAAAATGAAGGAAAAAAATAAAGTAAAAGTAAAAAAATAATATTTTGATGGTTTAGGGAAAAATTAAGGGAAGCTATTGTGAAATATTTTTATATAGGAAAGCAAAAAGTAGTTTTGTTCTCTAAATTTAGAGAATGGTTTGGTGTCTGCTGCTAGTGTTCTAAGAGTATTCACAACAATTTCCCTATAACCGCTTCCCTTCCCTACAAATAGGAAAATGTCAAAAAAAATCACAAAAAACCACCCACAGCAGATACCCTATCAGTTCCCTAAGCATTGGGAATGTTAAAGTTCTACCCAATGTGTAGGGAACCAAAAGAGATTCTCTATAACTTCCCAATCCATTATTTTAATAGAAAAATATTTCTCTCCTCTCTCTTCTCTTTGCTTTTCATTGGGGATTCTGTAGGAATTTTAAAAAAAAATGTGAGGATAGGTAAGAACTTATATTTTATAAAGAAATAATATTTAATTGATATAGGAAAATATAAGAAAAGGTAATGCAAAGTGTATTTTGGATAGGGAAGTAAAAAGTAGTTTTACTCCTTAAATTTAGGGAAAATCAAAGGAAAGCTATTGGGAATGCTCTAACTCTTTGCAACAAAATTGAGCTGAACTTAATGGTGCTCAAGTTAAAACTTAATCCCAATTCATAACTGCACTACATAATGGGGAAAAAAAAAACTCAGGAAATCTAAAATCATATCAAGCTTTACACATTCACAAGCAGCAGCTCATTTCTTTGTTAGCCTTAAGAAAGAAGCCATACTCTTCAAACTCAACCCCAAAACTCTTGAGACATGTCTTTTCTTCCTTTGTCCCTCTTGCTTATGTGTGAGTGCATACAATAAAGACACCCTTTGAGATGCCATAAAAAGCTCAAGATTTTTCCCAATGAAAAATCAAACTCATAAAAAGCCTCCGACATTGCAATACTTAAGTTGACCAGACAAATCCTATTTCAGTATTCATCATGATTTCTACCAATATGGGAAATATTGGATTCCAATGAAAAATATAGAAAATAATAATAATAATAAACACCTTTAAGATTTATAGAAACAAAGAGATATATCAATGATGTATCAGAAAATGAAATCTATGCCAATGGTCTCGGGACCAAATGGAAACTCCTCTTCCCATAAATGGGATTAAAAAATTTATCCACGGGTTCAATCCTAAGTGTGAGTTTTATTTACTTATCGAATGGGATTAATTCAATATAAAAGCCAAAAAGAAATCATCATTTTTCTCACCTACACAACACTCAATTAAAAGATCTTGAGCATCTCTTGCAACACGTACATCTGGAGGCAACATCTCCTTGATGATTTTGGTCATAGTTGCTGAAAAGAAAACATGTTTTGCATCAATAACGTAATCAGGTACACCATATCAAGAAGCATAAATTGTGTGAGCATCACTTTATTCATACACATAGAGATGACTCCTCTATTCTCTGTAACTGCTGCTGATGATAATTATTTCTTAATATAATAAAAAGATTGTGAACAAGGAACGAGAATCATAAGCCCCAGCACTCTAACCGTTCTAAACTCAAGGCAAAGCACACATTTAAGTAAATGACACTTTCCATATCCATATCCAAATCAACATCTCCCAAATGTTTTTAGTGCCTGATTCTTAAGGTTAAGAAAGCTTACTCCAAAGTCATAATATTCCATCAAGTTAAAACTTGCAAACAAAATGAAACACATCCGATAGCAACAGAACTAATTTCACTGAATAAACATAACCACAGCATTAATTTCTTAGAAAATAATCCCCTAAACCCTAAACAGATCACTATTTAATAGTACCACCTATTTTCTATCCTAATACATTAAACTCACCCATTTTTGCCTCAGAAATAATGACGAATATACAACACAAAAACGAAAACATAAATAAAATAGCTAAAACCAAAACTGAAAGAGCACAGAAAAACGAAAACCTTAATTATCCTCAATTATTTCTTAAAATAAATAATTTTTTCTATAAAAAAAATTTTAAAAAAAAAAAAAGAAAAAAGAAAAAAAAAAAAAAAAAAAGAAGAAGAAGAATCAAATTCACCTTTTGGAAGCGAAGCGTCTTCCTTGGACTTCCCAACGATATCCATCGGCTCCATCCTAAACCTTCAAACCTAATCCAACCATAAATACAAAAACACAAAAACTCACATATATTACAGATCTGAAACTCAGCGACGCAAAAGAAGGACTTGAGGCTGTGACTAACCGAATTACCGAGTCGAATCAGGGAGGCGATCGTGGATCTACGGGCGTGCAGGGACGAGTCAACCGATTGAAGACCCGAGTTGGAGGGAAATCAGGAGGAGGAGCAGGAGGGGCATGGTTGATATATGGATTTATCGGAGAAGGGCATTTGGGGGAGGTTCTCAGGATAAGAGAGCAAGTTCTCGCTCGCAGACGATTAGGGCAACCGTCTCTCGCGAATGCGTTTTCAATCCAGATTCTCCACGCGTGACTCGGGCGCGTTCGTTCGAGGTACCGACGTGTCACGTTGTGCCCGCCTTGAAGGAGCGATGGATGGAGGGCGATTGACACGCGAAATAAGGGCGCGTGCGAGGTTGTATTTTTGTCGCTTTATTTGTTGAGATTTTCTTTTTTGGCCCGCGCGCGAGGAGCCTAAAGGAGAGAGATAGTAAGACGTGTTGCAACTTGCAATTTGCAAATGAAAAAGTGGTCTCGTCCCTCCCCCAAAAAATGACAAAGGCGAGAATTGCCTAGCTCACTTGCGCTGAGTAAATAATGGGCCGAGGGATTTTGAAGCCTAACCTAGAGGTGTGTAACTGTCACTTAGGAGTGTGCATGGGACGGGGCGGTGAGGATTTTCGCCTTTTTTAGCCTCGCCCTGCACCTTTGCGGGCCAACCCGCAAACCGCACTTGATAAATACTAATTGTGCGGGGCAGTTTCGCGCGGGGAGAGGATTGCGGGGCGGGGCGGGTATTTTGAGTAGCATTTATGTAATTTTGATTTTATTTTGTAAAAAATAAAAATTCAAAAAAATACTGGTTTTTTTAATAAAAAAAAATTAAATTCATACTAATTTTTCACAAAATCTTATGAATGCAAAGTCAAATTTTTAGGAAATCAACTCTGTTTCATTAAAGAAAAAAATTATAATTTCAAAACTCCTTAAATTTAGTCATTCGACATGTTGACACATATCTTTCAATCGTTCTTTTTCCATACAAGAACATTTTCCATGTAATTAGCCTTGTAGACTAAACTAAAAACCCTATTAATTATAGATAAAATTATAAGAAACATGATTTTTTTTCTTTTTCTTTTTTTTCTTTTTTTCTCCTTTGTGCGGTGCGGGGCGGGGACCTCCATTTTTTAAAAGGCTAAACCCGCAACCCGCCCCGCCCCGCCCCGCATAAATTTCTCAAATTAAGACCCTAACCCACAAAAAAAACTGAAAACCCGGTCCTCTGCGGGGCGGGGATTGCAGGTTTTGCACACCCCTACTGTCACTTGCCTTTTTTATGAATAAAAATTTCATTAAAATATATATATATATATATATATATGTATTTTTAGGCTTAAAAATTAAATTCTGCCTTTTTCAAAATTAAATTTTACCTTTATCAAAATTAAATTTTATCCTTTATTTATATTTTGCCCCTTTGAACCAAAAATTTTGATTATCTCCTAGTGTGTTTGGGTATTGAATTTTTAGAATTAGAATTGAATTCTTATTCTAATTGCGAATTTCAAGGCAAAAAGTTGTGTTTAGATGTTGAATTTTTAGATTAGAAAATATTATTTTTAATGGTAAGAAATGATTGGAAGTTTGAAAAGTTGTGTATAATGATTGATATTGTGAAAAGTTATGTGAAATAATGATTTAAATAATAATTATTTAATTAAAAAATAAATATTTTTTCTTTTTAAAAGAAAAAAAAATTAAAATTAAAATTAAAAAAAAAAAAATAGAAGAAAGGCCCAGTGGTCGGGGATGGCCGCGCGGCCACCCCCCAGTGGTCGGGGACGGTCGCGCGGCCACCCCCAGGGGTCGGGGACGGCCGCGCGGCCACCCCCAGTGGTCGGGGGAGGCCGCGCAACCACCCCAGTGGTCTGGGGAGGTCGCGCGACCTTCCCCAAGTGGTTGGGGAAGGCGCGCTGCCACCCTCAGCAACCCCCGGGGGTGGTGCGAGGCCAACCCCTAGATTTAAAGGTGGCCACGCGGCCACCCCCAAGTGGTCGGGGATGGCCGCGCGGCCACCCCCAGTTGTCGACGGAGGCCGCGCGGCCACCCCCAGTGGTCGTGGATGGCCGTGCAGCCACCCCTAGTGGTCGGGGGAGGCCGTGCGGCCTTCCCCAAGTGGTTGGGGGTGGCGCGCTGCCACCCCCGACAACCTCAGGGGGTGGCGCGAGGCCAACCCCTAGATTTAAAGGTGGCCGCACGGCCTTCCCCAAGTGTCGGGGGTGGCACCCCCGGCCACCTATGGTGGTGGCAATGCGCCACCCCCTTTGAGGGGTGGCTGCCAACCGGCAGCCACCTGCCTTTTGTTTAAAAAAATATATATATATATATATTATTTTTAAAAAAAATTTTAAAAAAAATTATTATTTTTTTTTTTAAAAAAAAAATTATTTATTATTATTTTATTAAGTAAATGCGGGAGCACGCACTGTGCGTGGGTCCCAGTCATCATTGAAGGTAGAATTGGGGTGGAAAAAAAGCTCTGTTCTCTCTCCTTAGAAATTTCTTGCTTTTTCAAGCCCCTTCTGTCAGTCTTTAAGAGATATGTTCTTCCGGTGTCAGTCTTTGTGAGATTTGAAATTTCGGTGTCAATCTTTTATTAGGTTTGTTTTGTCTGGTAGTCTCACTGTTCCACGACGCTTTCCTTCTTAAACACTTCATTTCTTCTTTCTCCATCTTTCTCCACTCTTCTCTTTTTTTTACACACTTTATCTTCAGCCCCCGCCTTCCACTTTCATCTAGCCATGAATCAAGATCAGCTTGATCTCCAAGCTCTAATTGAAGAAACTGAAGCCTTAAAGTGGGATTCTCCTGAACAACTTGATGTTGAAGATAATCTTCTTGGTCATGAGGGTTTTGCTCTCATTGGTAAGATAATCTCTCCTAAACCACATCATGCTCAGCTTGTTCGCACCACAATGGCCTCTGCTTGGAGCTTTGCCTCCCCTCTTGCAGTGGAGACTTTAGCCCCAAACAAGTTCCTCTTTGCTGTTCCATTACAAAGCCATGTAGACCGTATAACCCAACAGGGGCCCTGGAATATATTCGTGGTTCCCTTTTGATTCTAAAACCTTGGTCTGCTGATTTAGCTTTGGAGGAGGTTGATTTACACTCATGTTCTTTCTGGATTCAAGTGCACGGGTTGCTTATGCATAACATGAATCGTCGAAATGCTGTTAGAATTGGGAAAGCTCTTGGGAAATTGCTGGAAGTGGAAAATCTAGGTTCTGTTGGACTGACCTGTAGACAACATCTACGTCTTCGGGTGGTTCTCAACACAGACCTTCCTTTGGTTCCAGGCTTCCTCATTCCTCGCCCAGATAAGGAACCACTTTGGGTAAGCTTTAAGTATGAAAGGTTGGCAGATTATTGTTCTCTGTGTGGACTCATAGGTCATAGAAATTTTTACTGTCCTACGGCAATCTCTAATATTCCCCTGGAGAATTTTGGGATGTCACTCAAGGCCGTGGCTTCTACAAGCCCTCGTCCTGTTTCAATAGGGGTTTTTGAGGCTTCTGGTTCTGGAAACACGTCTGATGTGGTTCCTTCGGCAAGCCCTGCTTTCTCCGATCCCGGCAATAGTAATGGCTGTACTGCAGGGCAAATTATAAAAGCATCCTTTGCTCACCACGTGGCATCTCCCTATCAAAACTCCAGGCCTTCGACTAGATCCTCTCGTCTGGTGCCCCTGAATTCCAATCTGTTTGATCTTGGCCATTCGCAGATGGACACATCCACAGCTGCATGGAGTCCTCCCACACAGTATCCGACAACCCCCACACCGTCTGCTAAAGGTAAGTCTCTCCTGTATGCCACATCACTGACAACATTACCCTTGCCTTATCCTTTAATCAATGCAGATGATTTTGCTTATCCAATCCTGTTCCCGGCCAAGCATACTGTCACCCAAATCCAATCTAATCTAGTTCATTTTGAACCACCTCAATCAGCCCAATTCCAGGACTTTCTTTCTCATTGGGCCAATATTCCTTCAAAGCCCAACCCTTTTACAAGGCCAGGCCTCTCTATCACTGAAAATCCTCCTTACCTTAAGAAACAGGAGCCCATGGTTCTATCTACAGACTTCCCAAAGCCCAATCCAGCAAAACTCCAATCCTCTCCTATCCTAGCCCAATCCTCACAATCTCATTCAAGCCCAACATCACCCTTAATCATTTCTTCATCTGAACCGACCGTCTCTCTTAGCCAAAAATCCGAACATCTCAGTCTATCACCTCAACCCATCTGCAATAAAAAACCCATTACCCCAGCTTCAAAGATTTCCCACTTTCACCCTTTTTTCCCTAAGTCTCTTTCTCCATCCAGCCAACCCTCTTCCCCTCCTATGGCTTCGGTTACTTCCCCTCCCCCAGCACCTTCCCCCCCACTGTCCCCAAATATTTCACTTATCGAAAAGAAACGTTCCACATACACTGAAGACATTGAGCCTATTGTTTTTTTGAAGAAACCAAAAGTCAGCCGCAAATCTCACTCTGACTCTCCTTCCCAAATGGAACTAGCTGCTATCTCTTTAACTGCAATGCAATACTCAAATTTACCTATGGAAACTAGTGCTACTCCCCCTTTCCAACTTGGTCTAACTGATCTATCATCGGATCTCACTCATTTTGGATCCAATTTTGGGTTTCTGAACAGGCCAGGAAAAGGAGCTCTTCCATCTGTTCAAGTGGTCACCTCTACTCAAGCACTGATGGTGGATCCACCCCTCATTCACTGTAGGTTTCTTAGGTCATCAAGTGGGAGGAATTATCCAGCTATATATTCTGATGTTTTCCAGAAAGTCTCAGGTTCTACATCAACTGCATCGTTTACTTCTACAAAGGTGAGCCCAGCAGGGCCACCTCCTCCAACATAAAACTCTTATCTTGGAACTGTCGAGGGTTGACCCGTGCCTCGGCTATTCATAGCTTAAGGGTTAAGGTTAGAAAGCTTTCACCTGATGTAATATTTCTGACAGAAACAAAAACATCTCCTGCTACTGCTTGTGTAATCTTAAATCAACTGGGGTTTTTTTTGATGTCCCATGCCCCTCCTACTGGTTCTAAGGGAGGCCTTTTGTTGGCATGGCACAATGATGTAAATTTGGCTTGCTTTCTGACTACTGATAATATGATAAATGCTTGGTGCTACTCAGATCCTCTTGATAAACCATGGTTATTGTCTTGTATATATGGCCCCCCGTACAGAGAAAATAAATGTGATTTTTGGGATTCTATCTCAAAAATAGGTGAATATTATAATGATGCTTGGTTGTGTATAGGAGATTTTAATATGATAGTAGATCAATCTGAAAAATTTGGTGGGCGACCCTTTGCATGCTCATCTGCAGATCCATTCCGTATGTTCATCAATAATAATGGAATGGTAGATTTAGGTTTTTCTGGTAATCCATTTACTTGGTCCAATAATAGAGATGGTGTTCATCTTATTAAAGAACGGCTAGATAGAGGTTTAGCCTCACCCCAGTGGATTCATCTATTTCCATCCTTTTCTCTACAACATCTCCCTGCCATCACTTCTGACCATAATGCCTTACTATTGCAAACTGGTACTCCACTAAATAACCTCCCTCGACCCTTTAGATTTTTGGACTAAGGATCCCTCTTGTAGAAATGTTATATCCACTGCATGGAACTCTGTATTTGCTGGCTCACCAGCCTATTCTCTTACAAAAAAATTGAAGGCTAATAAAAATGCTCTCAAAATCTGGAATAAGCATCATTTTGGTCATATCCAATCAAGGATTTCTTCGCTCACTAGGCAGCTAGATATTATCCAACAATCCACCACTTCGGATCAGTCATTACAAGCAGAAATGTCTATTAAACAAGACTTGACTAATCTTTTCCTGCAAGAAGAAATTTTATGGAAAAATAAATCTAGGGAAACATGGCTCACATGCAAAGATTTAAATACGAAGTTCTTCTATACATCCACCCTAATTAAAAGGAGGAGGAATGCTATCAGTACTCTCAAAATTTCCTCTGGTGCCTGGGTTTCAGATCGTGCTACTATTGGTAGCAGCTTTACAAATCATTTTATTTCACTGTTTGCTTCTTCTAAGCCTGCTATTGATAATGACCTATTGAACTTATTTGATACTTCTATCTCATCTGAAGAGAACCAAGAAATCTATGCCTTTCCTTCCGAACAGGAAATATTGTCTGCTCTCTCAAGTATTGGATCTTCTAAAGCTCCTGGCCCGGATGGTTTTACAGCGCTTTTCTACAAGAAATATTGGGATATTGTTAAGCATGTGGTTCTACAATGTGTTTGGGATTTTTTCTCAACAAACCATCTTCTGAAGGAGCAAAATCACACATTTATTGCTCTTGTTCCAAAGCAATTGGGACCATTTTCAGTTAGTCATTTTCAGCCAATTAGTCTCTGTAATATTATCTACAAGATCATCTCCAAAATCCTGGCTAATCGTTTTAAAGGTTTGCTTCATCACTTTATTTCTCCTTATCAATCTGCATTTGTCCCTTCTAGAAGTATACAAGATAACTCTATCTTGGCAAATGAATTGTTGCATACTATAAAATCAAAAAGAGGTCGTGGAGGTCTTATGGCGGTTAAGATTGATATGGAAAAGGCCTTTGATCGAATGGAATGGTCCTTCCTCTTGGCTATATTACATAAATTAGGCTTCAGTGATATTTGGATCAACTGGATTCGAGTTTGTATCACTTCTACATCCTTCTTTGTCCTGATTAATGGCAGCCCTTTTGGTTTATTTACTCCCGCTAGAGGATTACGCCAAGGAGATCCTTTATCCCCTTTTCTCTTTATCCTTGGCACTGAGGTTATGTCTCGTCTCTTGCATCATCAGGAATCCATTGGTCTTCTCAAGGGTATTCGAATTGCCAGGAATTGTACTCCAATTACTCACCTTCTTTTTGCGGATGATCTTATTATTTTTGCTAAGGCCACATCTACAGAAGCATCTGCTATAAAGTCAAGCTTGGACTCTTATTGCCAATGGTCAGGTCAAGCAGTGAACAGCTCGAAATCTTCAGTTCTCTTCAGCAAAAATTCTACACCTACCACAATCTCTAGCATCACAGGTATTCTTCCTTTTAAGCCTTCAGCATCTGTTCCTCATTATCTAGGACTGCCTCTACTAATTGGGAGATCGAAAATGGAAGCATTTCAACCTCTGCTAACTAAGGTTTTGGGGAAAATTGATGGTTGGAGGGCTAAAACTCTTTCTCAAGCTGGAAGAGCAATTCTTATAAAGGCAACAGCTTCTACTATACCATCGTATACTATGAGTACTTTTCTTCTTCCAAATTCTGTTTGCTCAGCACTAGATAAAATGTTTAAAGATTTCTGGTGGGGCTTTCCCAAAGGTAAATCAAGGAATCTATGTCTAAAGTCCTGGAGCTCAACGTGTACCCCTCGCAGACTAGGGGGATTAGGGTTTCGTCTTATGAAGGAGACAAATTTAGCCCTCATTGCCAAACTTGGATGGAAAATTCTCTCTGATATGGATTGTCTTTGGGTTCGGCATCTTCGAGAAAAATATATTAGGTATGGTAATTTTTTCTCTACATCTGCAATTTCAAATGCTTCTGTGATTTGGAAAGGAATTTTAAAGAGTAAGCCATTGCTTCAAGCTCATGCTTGCCTTCAGGTATCAACGACTTCACATGTGCCTATTTGGACATCTTCCTGGATTCCTTCTATTCCTTCCTTTAAACCATCCCCAAAATATCCAAACAATTTTCATCAACCATCCTTGTTTATCTCTGATTTGATTGTGGCTGATACTTCACAATGGAACCCCTCGGTTGTTAATTCTGTTTTTGATGATATCAGTGCTAGAGAAATTCTTAAAATGAGAATTATGCAAAATTCTAAACCACAATACATTTGGACTCCATCTGGCTCGGGTAAGTTTTCGAGCAGTTCGGCTTATCTTATTCTTGTAAGATCTCATTGGCCTGTTTGCAGTCTAAAGAATTTTGGAAATCTTTGTGGAAGCTTAACCTCAATGATAGGCTTCGTAATTTCCTTTGGAAAATTGCCTGGAACATTATTCCGACAAAGGACCGTTTAAGTGCTGTTCTTCCATATTCTATCCAGTCAGAGTGCCCGCTTTGTAAATCGGCAACAGACTCTCTTCAGCATTTATTTTTCAACTGTTCCTTTGCTCGGATTATATGGCCCAATTCGCCTTGGCCTTTGGACTTTGCTGCTCTTAATTTCTCTAATACAATAGATTGGGTCAAGCTAATAATTTCTCCTAATATGTTAGGGATTCCTTCTCTTGACTGTCATAAATTCCAGATTTTTGCAGCAGTGTCTTGTGATCTTCTATGGTATTACAGAAATAAAGCATTCCATGATGCTTTATCATTTACTGCTCTTCAAGTTTCTCAGCATATCAATAAGGTTTCATTGGAGCACTTCACAGCTTGGAATCAAATCCCATCACATGTGGAACGCTGGGTGCCTCCAGTATTTCCTAGATACAAATTCAATTTTGATACTGCTATACGTGATACCTTCTCAGCTCAAGCCGTGGTTTGCCGAAATCATCAAGGTCATATTATTCATATGATCTCCCAAATAAGCCCTCCCCGTCTTCCCAATTATGGTGAGGCCTTAGCAACACGCTTAGCTGCTTCTTTGGCATGCTTTCTAAATTCTAATAATTATATTATTGAAGGTGACTCTCAGGTGGTAATTTCGTCTCTGCAACATCCTCAGAACCCTCTTGACTGGCGCATTTCTCCTATTATATATGATATCATTGGCTCTATCCCGGCATCCATTTCTTGGAGTGCTAGGAAAGTCAATAGAAGTGCAAACTTCTGTGCTCATTCAGTAGCACATTGGGCCGCAGCCAGATCTTTTTCTGGCCGCATTCCCACTGTTCCTCCTCCTCTTTCTTCTGTTCCTATTGTAAGTGGGAAAGATCCACCTCCCACTAGTTTATTAGGTTTATAGTACTTTTATATGTTTTTAGTTTGATTTGTAGTTCGGTTTCAATGTACCTACAAAAAAAAAAAAAAAAAAACAAAACAAAAAAAAAAGAAGAAGAAGGTAGAATTGGATTCAGAATAGAATTTGGATTCTATTCTGAATCCAAACAGACCATGATCCTATGGGTCCAAAAGAAACAACAGCAAAATAGAAGAAGCAACACAACACCAATACAAGCAAAAACAGTGCTATCTTTGAAAGACCCTTAAGATCCCACTAATCTTTTTTTTTTCTTTTTCTTTTTTTCTAAGCAAGATCCCACTAATCATTTATTCATAAGAGAATATGGTTCTTATTTTCTGTAATAATCCAATACAAGCAAATATTAGGAAAATACATTAAGATCCCTTTATGTTTCTATTCTATATTCGAAGCCTTTGTCATCTTTATGGCAAAAAGGTAACATAAATAATTATAAAAATAAAATTATGTCCTTCGAATAAAAAACAGAAAGGGTAAAGTCCATATGCCCCCTCAAGCTACCACCAAATTGACAATGTCTCCTCCAAACTTTTATTTTAAGAGTTTTTGGATGTTTGACTTATTTTTTAAATTATATGAAGTAAAGCTTTTTTTTATATATATTTAAAATTACATAAAGAATATTTTTTGAAATAACTTCACTTATAACTCCTGAATTTTCACTCCTTTTGAAAGAATGTATGCATCCAAACTTTAAAACATCTAAATTTAGGGTATCCGTTTTTTAGAAAATTTCAATCTCAGTCCTCCGTTAGGATTTTCTGTTAAATCCTAACGGAGACTCCCTCACGTGCGACACACGTGATATACTTATCATAAACTACATATTATGCCACTTTCCTTCATGTCCGAAATCACTTAAGGTTTCATGCCAGTTTTGTCCGTTTTTTAACTTGACTTTTTCCCTTTTAAATAAATTTTTTCAACTCGGTTTCGAAGTCTCCAGAACTCCCCATCTTTATTCTTGCGAGAAGAACCCTAACAGTACTACTGCGGTTTTGTTTGTTTCGCCAATATACCTTGCGATTTGCATCACAAAGGTTTTCTTCGTGACAGATAATGAACAATTTTTCCCTTTTAAGTGTAAAAGTTTAGTGCTTTAACCCTAATTTGTATTGTATACCTTTATTTTGTAAATTTGTTTACGGAATTTAGGTTTTAACGAAATGTTGCATGTTACTAACATCATCACTTTTGAAAATGTTTGGGTTTTCTCATAATTTTTCCGTTGTGTGATTAATCTTGATTCATGACCACGTGTTTTACCATTGTTGAAAAATGAAATTTGACTTCTAAAATTAAATGGCAAGTGTGTGCTTAACGTGTCAACAAAAATAACAATGCAGAAAATGAATGACACGAGGATTTTTGTTAACGAAGTGGAAACTCAGTTAAGAGAAAAACCACTCCGGGGCAACCAAACCCAGGATATCCACTATTCAGAAGACAAAGCTATATACAAGATAGTAACACTCACATATACCCGATGCAGTGGTCGTACCTTGCTCTCTAACGTGTAACTCAACACGAACGCTTCCCAACCAGGTCTCCTACCTGAAGGGGTCTTCAATGGAATCCTTTACCTTAGGGTCAACCCCTAAGATAGACTTCAGTTGTAGCGCAGCAACAACACACTTGCAATGGCTTCAGACGAAACTTAATCAACTCAACAATCTCTCAAAATAACTTCTCTAAGCACTTGTGGAATTCAATACCGAATTCTTACAGTTCTCAATGCCCAGGGGCCTCTATTTATAGGCTGGGGTACAGAATGGGCGACTGCAGTGATATATGCGGGTGCCGTCCGAACGGTGGACATGGGCCATCCAGACGGAAAACTGTGTGATAGATTTTTTCGAAAATTTCGTTGAGAAATCTTTCCTATTTAAAAGCCACATCCGGACGGTGAGACACTGTCGTTCGAACGGTCGCACGTCCGCTGCAAGTAATTTTCATATAAGGCTTTCGAACGTCCGGACCATGGGGGATGAGCGTTTGGACGGTTGATCTTCAACACGCAATTTCCATAACTGCTATGTGCACATCCGGACCATGATAGGCAGTCGTCCGGACTGTTGAAGTCGAATCGGCAATTTCCTTAACTGATGAACGCGCGTCCGGACCAAGGCTGACTGTCATCCGGACGGTGACATTTGAACTACGATTCTTGCCTTATGTATGAGGGCGTCCGGACGGGAATCCACGTCGTTCAGACGGTTGAAGCAATCTTCCCTTATTTTGAACTTGGAAAGAATCTGAGACTGATCGATCATAGAGAGGCGTCCGGACAGGCTGCTGAGACGTACAGACGGATGCAAGCTGGAACAGTAGCTTCTCGAAACAATGAAGGTCCGGACGGGAATGCACGTCGTCCGGACAGATGATGCTTGGTCTGTCGGGCGTCCAGACGGTGTGGCACATCGTCTTGACGGATGGAATAGTGGACAGATGGGCGTCCGGACAGCTGACAGGGACTCTGAAATCTTCTGTCTTGACAGCAGTGCATAAACATCTAAAACACTTCTGAATAGTGGAATCCCTGTTAAAAAGCATCTTTACAAACAAGTGATTTTGTCCAAACACAGAATGAGGCCAATCACAACCTAACAATTGTCAACATCTGGGTCTTCTTGATGTTGTCGAAAGGTTGAATATTATATATGGTTTGTGGTCCTATTTTGTTGTGATTAGTGGGTCCTGATGAGTGTATCAGTGTCGAGTTCAGACCTAAAAAATGCTCAACGTTTTTGTTGTATTCCATTGTTTTTTTTGGCTCTTTGGAAGTTGGAAGAGCCAATGTCTTTACTCTGTAATTGTTTTTGTTTGATGTATTTATTTAATCCTGTAATTGGAATAAAGTTGACCTAATGTCTTTACTCTGTTCTTAGACCCAAGCAATGTCTTTACTCTGTTTTTGTCTCCTCATTAGGACTTTGTCATTGTAAAGTAAATGATAATGTCTTTGTGCGTTTGTTTTATAAATTTGTAAGATACATGATGGATCCAGAATGTCTAATGTTTGAGGTGCACCACAGTGGTCGATTTAATAGGGAACACAGGTGCACCTATGTTGGTGGGGATGTAGCACATTATCCTGACTCATTTGACAGAGACAAGATGTCATTTATTGAGGTAGATGGAGTAGTTGAGTCTTATGGGTATGGTCCTGGTGACTTAATTTACTACAATATACCTAAAAAGATGCTAGATAAAGGGCTAAGACTTTTGTCTTTTGACCATGATGTCCTTGAAATGGTGGAACACCATATAGGGCATGGACTTGTAGAGTTATATTTGGTTTCGTTTGGTGAAGTTGATGTAGACATAGATGTACGTGGAGAAAAGTATAGTGTTGATGAGGAAGAGTGATGTGAACCCCGTCAAGAATAACGAGACCCAACAACGAAAGGGAACCCAAGACCGTTCTAAGGACAGATTCGAATGGAAAAACCTCGACCCGTTGTTTATGACAAACAAGAACCTCGGTATAAGGAAGACGCCACAAACGGTGGTGGAAATTCCGTTTGATAAGTCGAGATGAACGCCACGGGAAATCCCGATAAGTTTGAGTAGTTCTTCAAAGAACCAAAGAGAATAAAACCTCACAAGTTTTATGAATCATCAATGTCTCCCCGATTACATGGTAGGTACACCTATTTATACAAGAAAATTACTTGCGGAGAAAGTAGTTCTAATCCTAATAAGTAAACAAATCAATTCCTAGCAAGGAAAGAAAATAAAGTCCAAATCAATTCCTAGCAAGGAAAGAAAATAAATAAAGATCTTAGGTAGGTAAAGAAAATAAGCCTTGCAATCCGATCCTTCTAAATTAACGAACAATCTTAGCAGTTCTTAGCCTTGACCGGATCCTTCTAGAACTTGAATCAAGGTGACAATTCTTTGTTGCCCACGTGGATCGTGCTCAATGGGCCTCCCCGAATTTGCTTGAGCCCATAACTCTTGGATGAGTCCGTTGAGCACATCCTTGAACTTCTTTGCTCGTGCTCTCGTAACCGGCCCAATTGGTACTTGAACGAGATCCTTCAAAGCGGTGCCTTGATCTCCATCATTCCCCTCCTCTTGAAAAGGATTTGCCCTCAAATCATCACCTACATCAAAAGGACTCAAATCAGTAACATTAAAAGTGGTACTTACATTGTACTCACCAGGTAAATCTAGCTTGTAAGCGTTGTCATTGATACGCTCGAGGACTTGGAAAGGGCCATCTCCTCTTGGGAGCAATTTGGAACGTCTTTTCACCGGGAATCTTTCTTTTCTCATATGCAGCCAAACCCAATCTCCGGGTTCAAAAACCAGGTTGCGACGTCCCTTGTTGGCTTGTGTGGCATATTGTTCCGTTCTTCGCTCAATGTTGAGTCTTGCTTTCTCTTGCTCTTCTCCCCACCAAAATCCAACGTTCTTCTTGATCACTTCGGTAAGCGGTGCGGCTAAGCTACTAAAGTCCTTCACGAACCGCCAGTAGAAACTAGTAAGTCGATGAAAACTACGAACATTACCTACACTTGTGGGGCTCGGCCAATCTTGGATTGCACGTGCCTTCTCCTCATCAACCTGTATACCTTGTGCACTAACAACAAATCCCAAAAATACAAGCTTATCGGTGTAAAAAGTGCACTTCTTTAAATTAGCAAACAACTTTTCTTTCCTTAGCACATCTAAAACAGATTTCAAATGTACTACATGATCGTCTATGTTCTTGCTATAAATGAGTATATCATCAAAATAGACAACAACAAATCTGCCTATAAATGCACGTAAAACAAGGTTCATAAGTCTCATAAAGTTGCTCGGAGCATTAGTCAAACCAAAAGGCATAACTAACCATTCATCTCCTTCTTTTATCCTAATTTGATGATAACCACTTTTTAAATCAATCTTAGAAAATATGCAAGAACCATGCAGCTCATCTAACATATCATCTAAGCGTGGGATAGGATGACGATACTTTACCGTTATGTTGTTGATGGCTCGGCAATCAACGCACATTTGCCACGTCCCATCCTTCTTAGGTACAAGTAAGACCGGAACCGCACATGGGCTCATGCTCTCCCTCACGTGCTCTTTCTCCAACAATTCACTTACCTGCCGTTGAAGCTCCTTTGTCTCCTCGGGATTGCTCCTATAAGCTGGTTGGTTTGGGATGGTTGCACCGGGAACTAAATCAATTTGATGTTCAATCCCTCGGATTGGAGGTAACCCATGTGGTGTTTCCTCGGGGAAGACTTCCTCGTACTCTTGCAAAAGAGAAACAATAGAACTATGCAAAGCAAGGTCAAGTTCGTTATTGTTTAAAAGTGCCTCTTTGTACAAAAGTACAATCATCGGCTGTTTTGAAAACATTGCCCGCTTGATCTCACTCACTTTTGCATAAAAATTCTTTTGTTTTCTCTCCGATTTTCTCTCAAGGGCCGACCTTTGATTTTCTTTCTCTCTCTCATTTTTCTCGGCCTCTCTCTGTTTTTCACTGTTTTTCTTTTGCTCACTCTCTTTCTTTTGATCACTCTCCTTTTGTAATCTCACTTGATCCTCGTATACTTGCTGCGGTGTCAATGGTACAAGAGTGATTGATCGTTGATTAAGTACAAAAGAGTACTTGTTCGTAAAGCCATCATGCTTCACTTGCCTATCGAATTGCCATGGACGCCCTAGCAATAAGTGTCCCGCCTGCATCGGTACTACATCACACAACACTTCATCTTCATGTTTACCGATTCGAAATGCAACTAACACTTGCTTGTTCACCCTTATCTCACCACTATCATTTAGCCATTGCAACTTGTACGGTCTAGGATGTTTTATCATGGGCAATCCCAATTTCTCCACCATAATTGTGCTTGCAACATTAGTACAACTACCACCATCAATAATCACACTACATACCTTGTCTTTAACATAGCACCTTGTGTGAAAGATGTTCTCCCGCTGTACTTCATCAACTCCTTTTGCTTGCAAGCTCAATGCTCTTCTCGCCACCAATGTCAATGCGTCAGGGGCTAAATACTCCTCATCGGAAACATGGTCCAATGGCGGCATGTTGTCGGTGTCGGAATCTTCATTATCGGTCACAATTTCTCCATTGGCTTGCAACACCATGGCTTGCTTGTTTGGACATTGACTTGCTATGTGGCCCCTGCCTTGACATCTAAAACACTTAATATCACGATTCCTAGAGGTAGAGGCTTCGGTTTTACCTTGAGGAACGTGGCTGGTGGTCACGGACTTGGGCTCGGGTTTGGGCGTTTGTGACTTGTCCAGCGGCTTGGCTTGACTCAATTTCCAAGAGGTAGAACTAGAGTTATGGCCTGCACGTGTCCCACTCCCTCTCTTGAGTTGTTGTTCCACTTTGATAGCCATATGCACCATATCTTCCAATTCCACATAATGCTGCATCTCTACCTTATCATGGATCTCCCGGTTTAAGCCAAGTAAAAATCTAGCCATTGTAGCCTCCCGATCTTCCTCTACATTAGCGCGGATCATAGCAATCTCCATCTCCTTGTAGTAATCCTCTACGCTTCGACTCCCTTGTCTAAGACCTTGTAGCCTTTTGTACAACTCTCGGTAGTAGTAACTTGGAACGAACCGTTTTCTCATCACTACTTTCATCTCCTCCCATGTGTCTATTGGGCGTTCTCTATTCCGCCTCCTGTTTATCACAAGCTAATCCCACCAAGTAATAGCATATTCAGAAAATTCAATCACAGCTAATTTTACCTTCTTTGTCTCGGAGTAGTTGTGACAATCAAACACGAACTCCATCTTCTTCTCCTATTCAAGATATGCCTCAGGATCAGATCTACCTTGAAAGGACGGAATCTTCATCTTAATACCACCCAAGTTGTTATCTTCACGATTCCTAGCTTCTCTAAATCTTCCTCCAGGTCTCCTATTGTTAACAATGGAACCCCGATCTTCTTCTTCATCAAAACCAGACCCATAACGCTCTTCATCCTCCTCCCTCGGTGGAACTCTTTCCCTTCTACGAAAATTACGACCGTTTTGTGGTTGCTCCTCACGTCTATTCTCCATCTGATCTATCCGTTCGTGAACTTGCTCCATCTCCATCTTCATCACTCGCCTCATCTCACTCATCATGGCCTCCATAAACATTTTCGGATCGGCCAATTTTGTATCACCTTCGACAATGCTCTTACCACTATCGTGAGACATGATTGTTGCAAAACAAAGGTTAGAAAGAAAAAAAAGATCCTCACGAATCACTCCCTTACGTGTTTACACTCAAGAAGGTGGATCATTCTCCACTCGTGTTTCACTCAAAATAATATGGCTTTTACCCTCTGATGTTCTCACCACTCTTGCCTTTTTCCACTCGATAATTCTCTCTTAGTTCTTTTGAAACTAAACAAACAACTCAAAATTTCCAGCAACAATTCTCCCAGAACTACTCAAGGAATTTCAGATTTGAACACAAGGAATATGGAAATTTTCAGATTAGAAATAGAAGGAATATGACAGTTTGGAATTTTGGAAGCAAACAATAATTTTTTTTTTTTTTTTGACTTTTTTTTTTTTTTTTTTTTTTTTTTTTTTTTTTTTCTAGTCACAAGCAGCAATAATAATTGTAATTGCCAAAAACGATTGATCAGATTTCAACAAGCACATGAAACTATACAAAGGACAATTGAAAGCGACGTGTAAATCAAATTTGGAAATTGTAGATATGGAAAGAAAAATCCAAATCTTGAAATTATTGATCAGATTTCAACAAGGACATGGAAATAGACAAAAGGACAATTGATAACGACATGTAATTCAAAGATGGAAGTTGCAGATATGGAAAGAAAATCCAAATCTTGAAATTATTGATCTGAAAATTAAAGCAAAGATTCGCGTAATCAATTAAGAATGGAATTCAAATCTGAAAATTTCAAATCTGAAAAATTAAAGCAAAGATTCGCGTAATCAATTAAGAATGGAATTCAAATCTGAAAAATTAAAGCAAAGATTCGCGAAAATCACAAATCTGAATTTTGACACGATTTTTTTTTTTTTTTTGATGATTAGCAACTGGCTTTTAAGAATAATGAAATAAAATTTCAAAATAGTGATGTGAAGGGATATGCAAACCTGAACTAGAAACTGAGCTCTGATACCAAATGATGTGAACCCCGTCAAGAATAACGAGACCCAACAACGAAAGGGAACCCAAGACCGTTCTAAGGACAGATTTCGAATGGAAAAACCTCGACCCGTTGTTTATGACAAACAAGAACCTCGGTATAAGGAAGACGCCACAAACGGTGGTGGAAATTCCGTTTGATAAGTCGAGATGAACGCCACGGGAAATCCCGATAAGTTCGAGTAGTTCTTCAAAGAACCAAAGAGAATAAAACCTCACAAGTTTTATGAATCATCAATGTCTCCCCTATTACATGGTAGGTACACCTATTTGTACAAGAAAATTACTTGCGGAGAAAGTAGTTCTAATCCTAATAAGTAAACAAATCAATTCCTAGCAAGGAAAGAAAATAAAGTCCAAATCAATTCCTAGCAAGGAAAGAAAATAAATAAAGATCTTAGGTAGGTAAAGAAAATAAGTCTTGCAATCCGATCCTTCTAAATTAACGAACAATCTCAGCAGTTCTTAGCCTTGACCGGATCCTTCTAGAACTTGAATCAAGGTGGCAATTCTTTGTTGCCCACGTGGATCATGCTCAATGGGCCTCCCCGAATTTGCTTGAGCCCATAACTCTTGGATGAGTCCATTGAGCACATCCTTGAACTTCTTTGCTCGTGCTCTCGTAACCGGCCCAATTGGTACTTAAACGAGATCCTTCAAAGCGGTGCCTTGATCTCCATCAAAGAGGAAGAGGAAGAAGAATATGAGAGAGACAGTCTGTATATAGAAATGTTGATTTTTGGGATGAGGTTCTAAGTAATGACTCCAATGCCTTTGAATTAGATGGTGAGGTATGATTAGGACCAGAAGTTAGTGTAGATGAAGAGGTGGGGGTAGAACCAAAAGTTGGTGTAGGTGAAGAGGTGGGATTAGAATAGGATTTTGGTGTAGATGAAGGAGGTGGGATTAGCAGTAAAAGATGGTGTAGATGTAAAGGTGGGATTAACAGCAGAAGATGGTGATGAAGAGGGTATACTGGATGATGCTGATTCAGAAATGTCACGAAGTGATATACTGATCTCTCCTCTTGCTAGTTATGAAAAGGATGAAGCTGATTCAGAACGTGTGTGTGTGTCACCAAGAGGGTGCCATTTAGTACATCCGATTTGGAAAATCCAGTTTTGCAGCGAGGGAACACTTTTCATGACGTGTATGAGTTGAGAAAAGCCATTAAGCAAGCCAATGTATTGAAGGGGAAGGACTTGCATTTCAAAAAAAAAAAATACAAGAAAGAAACTTATGGCAGTGTACTCAGACAAGAAATGTAAGTACAAAGTTTATGGAAAGTAGTTGAAAGAGGAGTCGACATTCATATTAATTTCACTTAGGCCCAGACATACATGCACTAGGAAATACAAGAATCACTTGATCAATTCGACCTAGATAACTGAGTGGTGAGTGGATTGTTTTAGGAATCAGCCGAATAGCCTATAGAAGACCTAAAGAAAAAGGTAAAAACAAAGTGGAAAGTTGATGTCCATTGTAGTTCCTTGTATAGGGCTAGGAAGAAGGCACAAGAGGTCATTTATGGAAAGTTAGGCGAGCAATACTATCGTTTATGGGACTATTGTCCAACAATTAGAAACACAAATGTTGAGAGTTGTGTCCTTTTGATGGTTGAGAGACTTATGCCCGAAGTGCCTTGTAAATTCCAAAGGATTTACATATCCTTGGCAGCCATGAAAAATGACTTCAAAGATGGGTGTAGGCCTGTGATAGGAATTGATGCTTGATTCGTGAAGAGGGTTTACAAAGGACAGCTAATGGCAGCCATTGGAAGGGATGTGTAGAGTCCCAAATGTTAAATAGCAATTTAAGAGTAAAATCTAGAGGATAAACGACTAAGATTAATTGGATGTCAGAAAAATGGTTTGAAACACTTAAAATGGTGTTTCTGGCCCTAGCGTCCGAACGGCATGGACTAGTGTTCGAACGGCCCTTGAACGCCCATTGAACGGGAGACCGAACACCAACCACAGAGAGCAAAATTTGCTATTTGGAGTAGGTGTCCAGATAGGGCACCGAACGCCCTTGCGAACAGCTGAGGCAAGGAGCATTGTTTTTGGACAAGCTTTTAGACGATCAAGACCATCGTCCGAACATGTTATCTCTGCTTAGCGATGGACGTGTTGCTACGTATGCGTGGGTCCGGACAGTTCACTTATTAAGTTCGGATGGCCCTGGACTTAAAAATCGGATCTAAGCTCTTTTGGCTCATTTCTCTGATTCTCTCCTTCACCCACACGATTTCCCTAAGGTTTTTCGCACAAAAACCATGATCCACGGAAATCCAAAGGTTCGACCTCAAATCCGACATTGGGAACGTGATCTACATGCTTGGATTTATGTTGTCACCGATCGTTTTGAGGTAAATCACTAAATTCATATTTTTTGGATTTTTAAGTAGATCTTGTGAATGTGAGTTTAATCTAGTGTTTTCTCTAGGCATTGGGTTACTTGGAACTTGTTTGAGGCTACCCAAACCTTGGGTATTGGTTTGGTGAACTTTTGGAAAGCTTTCCTCAAACCCTAACTTTTGGGTATTTTGTTTAAGTAGTGTTTTATGTGTTTAACCCTAAGTAAATACTCATGAGTTAACATTATTGTGGTGGGATTAGTAATTTATGATTATGGGTATGTGTTTAAAAACCTGAGAATTTTATGGGTAACTTAGTGACGTAACCTTTGAGTGATTCAAAGTGCTACTTAGTGTGGTTAATAGGTAGGAAACTAAATGGTGCAATGTGTTTTATTTTTAGCAGCTCTTTGCAGGCCAAACCTAAAGTTGTGTGGAGTTGGAGTACGAGTGGTAGTCAACTCGACTACGTGAATTTTAAATTTATAAGTTTTACCATTCGTAATAGTATGAATCAATTGTACTATAGTAAGGGTTATCGAACCACAGAGATTGGGGGTTGTTTTGCGTAATGGGATATTCAAAGGAACATATTTAATCTAACTTTGAAATAAAAATAAAAGTAATGGTTGTAGAATTGAAGCTACAATGAGTAAAGGAAAGGAAAGCGGAAAATGAAAACAAACTTAAAGGAAACTTAGGGTAATGATCGCATCTAATCCTAAACCAATGAAATGCTTAAAGTTTAAACGGATCTTCCTAATATGCATGATATGATTGCGTAATGGGCGTCAACCATTACGACGATCTCAACATGAAAACACTTTCGTTAAGACGTAATAATAAAACACCTAGTTTCACATCAATCACTTACCACGTAAAGATTTAAACTACAATGAAAAAGCAATTATACTACCAAAGGTGTGGGGAATTGATGCTCCCTAACTTATTACTTTATAAAACATCCTAATAAGCATACACAATATATGAACACCCTACTTAGACCACAATGATAAGGTATCTTAGTTTCACAGCAATCTATTCCATGAAAAGATTAAACTACAATGGAAAGACGTTTTACACTACCAAAGGTATGAAATGACCGGTGCTCCCTGGCATACCCTATAAGGTAACTCTAATAAGTGAACATGCATCATGTCAAATAGAACCATTGCACAAGACATCATTCTCTTTCAAAAATGTTGATTTTATTCATGAATCTAAGAAAACTCATAGACAAGCATAACTCTTTTTCATGAATAATTAGATTGGAATATTGATAACAAAACCTTTTAGCATGAGTTTTAATATCCTCTAGTCTTATACAATCATCAAACATATCAAGAAAAACTCAAGAACACTCCATAACTTTTGGAAAAGATTTGATCAAACCCTAAGATGAGATTTAGCTAGACATGAAGTAAACTAATTTAAGCATAAAAATAATAAAGAAACACGATCAAAATAAACTAAAAACAATATATTGAAAGTATGGAATTCGGATTACACAAGGAAATGAAAAGCACTAAAATTAACTAAGAAGATATACCTGAGAAAATTGAACCCCCAAAAGATGCATGATCTCTACCTCTCATGTTGCTCTCTATTTGTAGAGGAAGAGATTACAAAATAATATCTAAAGAAGAGATAAGATAAGATAGGATAGGATATGATAGGATAAGATAAGATAAGAGATATTTGGAAATATATGAAAATATCTAAAAATATCTAAGAAAATATCTAAAAATATCTAGGAAATATCTAAAAATATCTAGGAAGAGTGACATGTCAACATTGTTCCAGATTGTTCTGAAAATATCCAAATTCGATCAATCGATTATAAAGTCGATCGATCGCATTTCGCTCGATCGCATTCGTGTTTACCCTGTCTCAATCAATTGCATCTCGCACGATCGATTTTTCATCGACTGATGATTCGATCGATTGATTATAAAGTTGATCGATCGATTTGCCTTAGCTGAATCTTCACTTGGCAGGAGTAACTTTGAACTCTGGAAATGACCAAATCACCCTTGATGTATTTTCATGTCTAATTCGGGTGTTTTGAACTAGATTTCAATTAAGACCGAAAATAAGACAAAACACAAAACTACAACAAAACGTTATATTTACAACACAAAGTAGGCATAACAAATGTAAATTAAGGGGTCTTGAATAGAATATTTCAAGACTTATCAACGAGCAACCAAAGGTGAGTATTATATTCACTGAGAAACTATTATTTTATATATTATAGAATTGCTAAATATATATGTTGTTTTATAAATCTGAACCGATTGTATGTTGAATATATCTGTTTTGGATAATTTGAGTACTTTTGAGTATGTTAAACCTAGCAATGATATTTTAGAGAATTGAATATTGTATGTGGAGTGTGGAATGAATTGTGTGACTGTGTGCTGCGGTTGGGAATTTTAAATACTCTATTTGGTGTTTCAGAAATTGGTGTTGTTACATGATTGTGGATTTTGGGGGTGTTATCACAAATTGTTTTGGAGCATATTGCATTGGGGCATGGTTACACAATCTTGGGAGATACTTGAGCCAGGGGCTCTACAACTTGGGTCTGGGACTCGGTTACTTGAGCCAGGGGCTCTGGAGACTTGCATATGCATACATATATCGTGGTGTGTTTGTGTGTGCTGTTTTCATGATATGTATATTGTAGTTTTTGCTAGATGTATGTATGCATGACTCTTAATGCGTAAGAGCATACGTATATTTCTATTGGCTAGTTGTATGATTTAAATGCATTGAGTTTGAAAGTGCATAGATGATTGCATTGCCTAGAATTAGATATGATAATGTCTCTGTAATGCCATGCGAGTTGTTGTGCGAAGGCAATAAGCTGTTGGGTGTAAGCATTAGAATCAGAGATGCCAATGTCTATGTAAAACCATGCGAGTTGTCATTGTTCTTCAGCTAAGACGTGTTTGTATATTAGAGTCTAACTCTAGTACTCGTATGATCACACTGACATCCAAAGTCAATAAGCTGATGGGTGTAGACATCCATACCCCACAACCGTGCAGACATTGATACTTTGGTTGCAGGATCTGTAAATATAGATAATGACTCGTCCACCTTGCGTATGGGATGCTATGATTGGAGCACATCGTGACAGTCATAAGTCACTAACTCGTGGGTAGTCTACATTTTGGGTATTTTGATATGGCTCGTGTCCTACGTGACACATGTATTTTGCAGAGCCAGTATTTTGATATGTGATTATAGTATCATGTTTTAGAAGCTTCAAATAGATAGACATGTGTATGGCTCTTTTGTGATAAGTCTTGAAATATTCTATTCAAGACCCCTTAATTCACATATGTTATACATAGTTTGTGTTGTAAATATAATGTTTTGTTGTGTTTTTGTGTTTTGTCTTATTTACAGGTCTTAATTGAAAACTAGTTCAAAACATCCGACTTAGACCTGAAAATACATCAAGGATGATTTCCATCACTTCCAAAGTTCAAGTTTGCCCCTGCCATTTGGAAAATCGGCCAAGGGAAATCGATTGATCGACTTCATAATTGATCTATCAAAATTCATCAGTCGAAGAAAAATCGATCAAGCGACATTTGATTGAGCGACACAGGGCAATAGCAAAAATCGATCGAGTTACATTCGATCGAGCGAATTCAAGGGTCGATCGAGCGATTTCAAATTTTGCGGATAAAGTTGCAGATATCAACCCAATCTGCTTATGATTCAAAATTCAAAAGTTGGGCGATTGAAATGGGATATCGACGCTCTTCATTTGTGCGGCTGAGATGGATTGATGGAGGGATCTTGACACATCAAATTCTCTATTAATAGAGAAGAGTCAAGAGAACAAGGGGAATAGTAGTTTTTTTTTTAGATAGAATTAGTTTTCTTTTATTCTTAGTTGTAATCCTTTGATGCACCTGTTTATTTACATTTTCCAAAGAGCTTAGATTAGTTTATTTTAATTTTGTAAGTCATTTTAAATCTGTTTTTTTTTTTTTTTTTTTTTTTTTTTTTTTTTTTTTTATAAAGCTAGATTCACTTTGATGCAATTCGTTTCTCTATTTATTTTTCAGCAATGTTTTCTTCTTCCTCTAGTTTTTGTTTTCTTTTCTTTTTGAGGCAACTCTAGAATCTGAAAAATTCTAGAGAGCATAGCCTAGTATCATTCATGCTTTTCTTTAGTTTTTCTTATTGTTTTTCCATTTCTAGATTACATTTTTTATTTATTTATCTTCATGAATCCAAATATTATATTTTTAATCCAATATTTTTAATTCATTTCCAGCTTGTGTCTTTACTGTTTTTCTTAGATTGCATGTTTAGATTAGTTTTAATTATTCATAACTAACTCCGTTCTTAGGGTTTTGATCAATTCTTGTCCAAAAACCATGGTTTGATCTTGATGTTCTTAGGGTTTTCTTAATATGTATGATGATTGCATGGTCTTGAGATTTCAAAACTCTTGTTTTTACGATTGCAAAACGGTTTTGTTATTGCTTTTCAATCTATATTGATTCATGAAAAGTAGTCATTCTTGTCTATGAGAGTTCTTAAATTTCTTGGGTTAAACCAACGTTTCCGGTTTCTATGATTGAGGAAACGATGGCTACGCAATGGTACCGTTTGACATGAGTCGTGTTTTGCTTTTTAGGAGATCTTATAGGGCATGCCAAGGGTCATGATTTGTTCACAATAGATGTTAGGTGAACGGGTTATGCGTAAAATGCCTTATCATTATTTCTTAGTTGAAGTATTTCATGCATTGTGTACACTTATTAGGATGTTTTATAGGGCATGCTAGGGAACACCAATCATGACACACCTTTCGTAGTCTAAATGTTTTTCCATTGTAGTTAACTTTTTATGTGGTAGTGATTGGTGTGTAACTAATATGCCTTATTATTACATCTTAACCGAAGTAATATTTATGTCGATGTCGTCGTGTGGTTGACACCATCACTCGCTCATATCATGCATGTTAGGAAGATCCATGTTAGACTTTAAGCTTTCCATTGGTATGCGGATTTGATGTGATCATTACCTTAAGATTTTCTTTCTCTAAGTCTCTCTATTTTTATTGTTCTTAGCTTGTGTTAACTTAGTTTTTAAAATCAAAACAAAATATCTTTTTCAAGGTTAAGTTAGATACATCTTAGATATTCTGGTACGCAAAACAACCCTCCAATCCTTGTGGTTCGATAACCCTTACTATAGTACAACTGATTCGTACTATTGCGAGTGGTTCAATTATAAATTTTAAAATCCACGTAGTCGTTCAAAGCCGATTTAGTTTTCATCGGTGAAAACGCTACCAATTTTTGGCGCCGTTGAGATTATAATTATATCATTATGTTTTCTGCTGTTAGATATAACTCTAATTATCAGGTATATGTTATGGGGCATGTGCCATATGTTGGCTGAGTGATAAATAGTCGTGTCACTGTGATGTTCCATTTGTTCAAAAAAAAAGGGGGTCGTCCAAGCAGATGGTATCAGAGCAGTTAGCTCTAGGGGTTGTTAGGAAAAGTGGAAAGCGGAAACCTAAGGTTGTCTTAGCATGTAAGATTATAAAAAAGCCTTAAAATTCTAAAAGGTTTAACACAAATAAAAGAAAATTTCTAGGATTCTTGTGTGCATTGCATGTATATTGTGATGCGTTTATTGTTCATGGTGCTATGTTGTTTAAGTGACATTTCTATGTGTAGACAAGATTATGCCTCCTAAGCAATGTAGGGCTCCACGTCGCGTTAGGGAAGAGGAATCTGTGCATGGAGGTGGCGGTGCAGTGCCTCCACCTCCACCACCTCCTCCTCCGCCCCCTCCACCGTATATGCCTAACTTTAGGCAGTTCTGGGTAGCCTTAATGGCTGCTGCACCTAGGGAAGCAGAGCGTGTCGTGGCATTTGGTTGCTCATCTGCTCATTTCTTTAGGTATAACTCGCCTGAATTCCAAGGAAATGAAGGGCCTATAGCAACTGACAATTGGATTACCTCCCACGACGACTTAGCTGACTCATTACATTGCACTGAGGAATAGAAGGTAGATTACATAGGTCTGAAGTTCAGAGGTGAGGCCAAGAATTGGTGGAAGTCCAAAAAGCTGCACCTTACTAGGGAATATGGGCAGGGTGTTCCTATCCCATGGGAATGCTTTAAGCAAAAATTCAATGATTGCTTCTTTCCTCGTGCATAGAGACAACAATGTGCAAGGGATTTTCAAGAACTGAAACAGGGGTCAATGTTAGTTGAGCAATACTCAGCTGAGTTTCAAAGGCTATCAAGGTATGCCCCAAACCTCATTCCGGATGAAGAATCGAAGGCCGAGAGATTTCGTGATGGCTTAGCACCACGAATCCTTGAAAGGATCATCTTTGTCAAGGTGACCGATTACACTGAAATGGTGCATGCAGCCACCATGGCAGAAAAGGGGATCAAGACAGCGACTGCAGACTATATTAGTAGGAAGCGGTCAATGTTTGCTGGGACTTACTTTGCACCACCATCCAAGAAGCAACCTACAAGTAGTAGTGAGGGGTCGCAGGGAAGAAAGAACACTTATGCTAGCCAGGGTAGTGTCACTTACCCACGATGCAATAAGTGTGGGAAGCAGCATACTCCAGAGTGTGGTATGAGAACAAGCGTCTGCTTTTGTTGTGGCAAGCCAGGCCACTTTGCTAGGGAATGCACACAGGCGAGTGCAAATAGAGCTCAAGGGTCTTAGGCCAACATCAATCAGCCTAAGCCTATCACACCAACACGGGTGTATGCTATCACCCCTGAGAATGTTCTAGAGGAGGACAATGCTACTAACGTGGTTACAGGTACAATTCCATTGTTTGGTAGTATTGCTTGTGTGTTGTTTGATTTGGGTGCTACACACTTGTTTATCTCCTCATCATATGTGAAGTTGTGTAGAGTGAACACCGAACCATTAAAGCAGAATATATGCGTGGTCACCCCTGTTGGCGACGCTGTCACTTGTAGGAAGTACGTGGACAATTGTCCTATTGAGATTGAAAGGGGAGTCTTACCAGCAAAGCTAGCGGTATTTGGCATGCTAGGCTTCGATGTCATTCTGGGTATGGATTAGCTATCGAAGTATGAGGCTAACATCAATTCCGTAGGAAGGAAGTTACTTTCCGACCTCATGGCATGGAAGTTCACATTTTGCAGGTTTAATGTGTGGTCTACTCTGCCACTTCTCTTTGCCGTTCAAGCTCTCAAGAATGTTAAGAATGTTAGAGATGGAGCACAGGCTTACTTGGTGTATGTTCAAGCTAAGCCAGAAACTCAAGTGAAGTTGGAAGACATTCCGGTAGTGCGTCACTACTCGAATGTTTTCTCTGAAGTCACTGGTTTGCCTCTTGATCATGGAGTTGAGTTCTCCATTGACTTAGTACCAAGGACTCAGCCTATTCACAAGGCACCTTATCATATGGCACCGACAAAATTGAGAGAGTTGAAAGAGCAACTTCAAGAGTTGCTTGACCGGGGCTTCATTCGCCCAAGTGTATATCACCATGGGAGCATCGGTGTTGTTTGTGAAAAAGAAGGACGGGTCTATGCGGATGTGTATAGACTACCGCGAGTTGAACAGGGTTACTATCAAAAATAAGTATCCCTTACAAAGGATCGATGACTTGTTCGATCAACTCAATGGAGCTTCGGTATTCTCAAAGATAGAGCTTCTTTTGGGGTACTATCAGTTGAAAGTGCGAGAAGAAGATATTCCAAAGACAGCGATTCAAACGAGGTATGGCCATTATGAATTTTTGGTGATGCCTTTCGGATTGACTAATGCTTCGTTAGTGTTCATGGACTTGATGAATCAAGTATTCCATGAATACTTGGATTCCTTTGTGGTATTCATTAATGACATATTGGTCTACTCGGCCAATTATGCAAAACATGAAGAGCACTTGAAGATAGTGTTAGAAAAGTTGCGAGAGAAAAGATTGTTTGCCAAGTTTAAGAAGTGCAAGTTTTGGCTTGAAGAAATATCATTCTTAGGCCATGTTGTGAACAGGAATGGTCTTGCGGTAGATCCAGGCAAGGTACAAGTGGTAGTTGAATGGGAAAGGCCAACAAGTGTACAGGAGATCAGTAGCTTCTTGGGCTTAGCAGGGTATTATAGGAGATTCATTGAAGGGTTCTATTCATTGTCAAGGCCACTCACTGCTCTCACACGGAAGAATGCTCCATTTGTGTGGAGTGAAGGATGTGAAGCTAGCTTCCAAGAATTGAAGCGCAGATTAGTCACTACACCTATGTTGACATTCCTCATGAAGTTTGTTGGCTATGTTGTTTATATAGATGCATCGAATAAGGGATTGAGATCTGTACTTATGCAGCATGGTCGGGTTGTGGCCTATGCATCAAGACAACTGAAAGATCATGAGAAGAACTATTCTACTCATGACTTGGAGTTAGCAGAAGTTGTCTATGCATTGAAGATATGAAGACATTACCTCTATGGTGAGAAGTGTGAAATTCACTCTCTGGTTTCAAATTTTATACCCCACAGACTACGTGCTAGTGTGCTTGTGAGAATCAAATTAAAACAAGTAATATCTCATGTTGCCAAAGAAAATAACAAAAATTCTTAATTCCCTAGTCAAGTGATCATGTGTTCATCATGTTAAGCTCACCAATGAAATACAAATTAGAATTATAGTTCAACCAAATTCTTAGAAATAACATGATCAGGCAGTCACAATATCTATAACAGGACAACAAAATGTTTTTCCCACCCCCAAAACGATACATTGTCCTCAATGTATAGATAGAGATACAATACCGGGTGGAAGAAAAAAAAATGGGACTGGTTATACTTCCCCAAACTTCAACACAAGAATGCTTTTCCTGAAAAACAAAGCATTACTCTAGCTTTATAATAAGCATCAAGAAAATAAACAGGAGAAGTGTTAGTAAAGTTTAACTTCTTCAGCCAGACAAACTAGATCCACAAAGAAATCAAAAATAAAAAGGAGGAAGGGTAAGAAAAACACCTCTAGTCCAAGTAGATGGGATCCGTCAAGTGGATGGAAGCAGCATCTCCATTTTGTACAATGCCCTCTATGTAGGGCTTCAATCTTTGGCCGTTGACTTTGAACAAAGTGCCATCCTTTGGGTCCCATAATTCGACGGCACCATGTGGAGACATTGACGTGACTATGAAAGGGCCATCCCATCTGGAGCGAAGCTTCCTAGGAAAGAGGTGGAGTTTTGAATTGAAAAGCCATACCTTCTGTTTTGGCACAAAGGACTTGGGCAAAATATGTCGGTCATGAAATGCCTTTGTCTTTTCCTTGTAAATGCGGGCATTTTCATGTGCATCATTGCACTGCTCCTCCAATTCTGTCAACTAAAGTTTTCAGTAAGAGCTAGTTTCTTTCATGTCAAAATTGAACTGCTTGATTGACCACAGAGCTTTGTGCTCTAGTTCCACAGGAAGGTGGCATGCCTTGCCATAAACAATCTGGTATGGAGACATACCAATTGGTGTCTTGTAAGCTGTGTGATAGGCCCATAGTGCATCATGGAGGTGCAAGGACCAATCCTTGCAGTCTGACCTAACCGTCTTCTCTAGAATGTGCTTAATCTCCCTGTTGGAAACTTCCACTTGGCCACTAGTTTGAGGATGGTAGGGAGTGGCTACTTTGTGTGTGACGGAATATTTAAGGAGCAAGGTCTTGAGAAACCGATTAAAAAGTGCTTACCTCAGTCACTAATGATGGCCCGTGGGGCACCGAATCGGCTGAAAATGTTGGCTTGGATGAATTTTACCATAACCTTGTGATCATTAGTCTTGGTGGCCACAACCTTGACCCATTTAAAGACATAATCCACCCTTACAAGAATATACTCAAATCCAAAAGATGGCGGGAAGGGTCCCATGAAGTTGATACCCCAGACGTCAAAGATTTCAGCAATTAGGATGGGGTTTAGTGGCATCATGTCCCTCTGAGACATAGCTCCAAGGCGTTGGCACCTCTCACGAACCCGACAAAACCCATAGGCATCTTTGAACAAGGTAGGCCATGTGAATCCGCTCTGTAGAACCTTGGCTGTAGTTTTCTTGGCACTGAAGTGTCCTCCATATGCTAGTGAATGGCAGAATGTAAGAATACTGTGGAATTCACTCTCAAGGACACAATGGCGGATTATCTGATCAGCACAATACTTGAATAACTCCGGATCTTCCCAAAAATAAGATCGAACTTGCTTGAAGAAGTTGTCATTGTCTTATTTGGACCAATGAGAAAGGATCTGACCTGTGGGTAAATAGTTAACAATATCAGGATACCAAGGCGGCTCCCTCGAAGTAATCTCAAATAGTTGCTCATCCGAGAAGGAATCATTAATTGGAATAGGCTGAGGTTTCTCAAACATAATCCGTGACAGGTGGTCGGCGACAACATTCTTATTTCCCTTCTTGTCCCGTATTTTGATGTCGAATTCTTACAGAAGAAGTATCCATTGAATCAATTGGACCTTAGTTTCTTTCTTGGCCAGCAAATGGCACAGACCCGGATAATCAGAGTAGATGATTACCTTGGATCCCAGAAGATATGAGCGAAATTTATCCAAGGCAAAGACAATGGCTAGCAGCTCTTTTTCTGTTGTTGTGTAATTGACTTGAGCATCCATTAGAGTCTTGCTAGCATAGTAGATGACATGAGGAAGCTTGCCTTCATGTTGTCCCAGGACCGCACCCACAGCATAATCAGATGCATCACACATGATTTCAAACGGCAAAGACCAGTCGGGAGGCTTCATGATGGGAGCAGAAGATAGCATAGAACGAAGCTTATGGAATGCCTCTAGACATGCATCATCAAAGTGGAAAGTAGTATCCTTGGCAAGTAAATTACACAAAGGTCTTGAAATCTTACTGAAATCCTTGATGAAGCGGCGATAGAAGCCGGCATGCCCGAGGAAGGAACGAATCTGCTTCACTGAAGTAGGTGGCCGTAGATTTTCAAAAATTGATGTGGTCTTTTGTTTACAAAAATATACCAATAATAATTAACCACTCGCAATAGGACGAATCCTTGTAGGATAAGGCTATAGAGAGGGTGTCGAACATCAAGGACTGCAGGGATATTGTTATTAAGTTTAAGAAGATTAAAAATAACTAAAGAAAAGATTGTTGAATTTGTGATTAACTAAAGTGCATAAAATAAATGTAAAAGAGAATTGAAATATAAGAGAGAGAAAGAGTAGAGTATTGACTTCACCGCTATCCGCACATCAATGGTTTATCATATTTAATTAGATAAATTCATTCTATGCACGCTATAAACAAACAAGAATTTACCATATTAAAGAATAAGTATAATCCATCTTCGGTTGGCACGGACCGTCCACCTAACCACTAAGATGCGATACGACCCATCTTTCCTAGGTATGGATTAGCTACATCTTTAATAGGATACAGACAGTCAATGGAAAAGTATAACCCATCTTCGGTTGGTACGAATTGTCTACCAAAATTACACTAAACTAGGGTGTAGTACGATTCGTCTTCCCTAGGCATGGCCTATCTAATCCTCTTGATCATATGTCAATTAAACCCATTGTATAATCATCATTCTCGTAATCACAGAAAATAAGAATGATTTGAGTTTAATAAAGGTAAAAAAATTTCTAAGACAAGAGAAGAATTCTACCAATATTGATTATGAATTGAATAACAATTGCATTAAAAGATAAAGAACAATATCAAATTGTAGCAATTCTCATAATTATACAACCAACATGCATAAACTAAAATTCTCTAAATGAAAATACACTCAAACCATTGTGCTTGGATAGGGCTACATCAATACCCTACAAAGGTTTTTAGCCGCTCATAACGTTGCTGCAATGGCCTCCTGCCATGATTACTTCTCTTCAACTCTTCAAGCCTTCAAGAAGTTTTTCTCTGAATTTGCTCTAGGTAACACTGTTTCTTTCTTCAATGTTTAGAGGCCTATTTATAGAGATTAAGAGAGACCTAAAAGCCCTAGAAATTCAAGAAAAATAAGAACTTAGTCTCCTAGTCCAAATAGGAGTTTGAAAATTCAATCCAAATAGAAAAAGGATTCCAAATTCGTCCAGGTTTGTGATCTTTTATTGTGGGGAGATTTTGGCATGGTAAACATCCGAATTAGGAAAAAGCTATTTCTGACATTTTTTTTATTAGCTTTCCAACGCCACTAATTTCATTGCAATACAAGATCTGATCTGAAAGTTATGATCAAAACACTGAGACATGTGCAGAATCCAAATTTGAATCCAATCTGATTTTGATTCTTATTGGAGAAATTCTGATTTAATCCTTCCCTTGATTTGATTAAACTTAACCACATCATATAGGTCTTCTATTATGATTGGTTAAGCTTAAACATATCTTCTAGGTCTTTTCAAAGTGTGCTTTAAGCCCAAAATCAATGGAATTAATTGCATATTTATTTAAAACCTGAAAACAATAAAACAACACAAAATCAAACAAATAACAATGCTAAGAAATTAACATATGCAAGTTAAGAGGCTTGAATGTGCAACATTCAACGCTTATCAGTCTCAAATACATTTTCACACAGAGAGACTTAAACATGAGGCAAAGGAGATGACTTGAGGTCTTGAAAGACTATGATGGCAAGATGTTTATCATCCTGCTAAAGCCAATGTAGTAGCTAATGCATTGAGTTGAAAGTATCGTGAAGATGAGACAGATCCAAAAGAAGTTATGGGCCAACTATCTTAGTAGTTTGCCATTGTCCAGACAGAAGGTCCTCGAATTATGGAAGCACTTGTGGTTGAACCTATGAGTGTTGACAGAATCAGAGTGGCAGAGGAAGATGATCTTGAGTTGCGAGATCTCAGGGATAGGGCCAGACAAGGAGAAGTAGATGGGTTCTATCTCACAGAGGGTGGGGACTTTGAAGACAAGCAGTGGAAAAACAGTTATCCCTAATGATGCTGAGTTGAGGAGGGATATCCTTGACGAAGCTCACCAGACACGATACACTGTTCACTCAAGCAATAACAAGATGTATCAAGATATGAAGAAGAAATTTTGGTGGCGCGGCATGAAGAATGATATTGCAAAGTATGTAGCACAATGTCCTTCTTGCCAGCTTGTGAAAGATGAACATCAGATACCTGCAGGGCTACTTAAGCCACTTGAAGTGCCTATGTGGAAGTGGGATCAAATTGCTATGGATTATGTCGTCGGTCTTCCAAAAGCATAGAGCGGACAATATGCCATATGGGTTATTGTTGATTGGTTGACGAAGCGTGCCCATTTTTTGCCCATCAAGATCACTGACTCGATGGAAAAGCTAGCTAATTTGTATGTGCGGGAGATTGTGAGACTACATGGAGTACCTATCTCCATTGTGTTGGACCGTGACCCATGGTTCACTTCAAGGTTTTGTGAGGAGCTGCAGAGTGCTATGGGTACGAAGTTGAACTTTAGCATAGCTTACCATCTGCAAACCAACGGCCAATTCGAGAGAACCATTCAAACTCTCAAGGATATGTTTAGGTTGTGTGTGTTGGATTTCAAAGGGAGTTGGATACGTCATTTGCCTTTAGTTGAATTTGCCTATAACAACAGTTTTCAAGCAACTATTAGTATGGCACCGTATGAGGTGTTGTATGGGCACAAATGTTGATCGCCTTTGTATTGGGATAAAGTAGGTGAGAGACAGTTACTGAGACCAGAATTAGTGCATGTGATGAAGGAAAAGATTGCATTGATCCGAATGCGCATGCTTACCGCACAGTGTCGACAGAAAAGCTATGCGGCTAAGCATTGTCACGAGTTAGAGTTTTCAAATGGAAATCTTGTGTATCTCAAGGTGTCGCGAATGCAGAATGTGTGTTGTTTTGGCAACAAGGGCAAGCTTAGTCCAAGATATGTTGGACCGTTCAAAGTGTTGAAACAAGTGAGCTCTTTAGCATACAAAATCGAGATGCCTGCTAATTTGGCGGGCGTTCATGACGTTTTTCATGTCTCTCAGCTACGAAAGTGTATTCACGATCCATCTCAGGTGATTAATCACGAGCCTCTTGATATTCAACCCAATTTGACATATGAAGAGCTGCCCGTGCAAATCGTGGATCGCAAGGAGCAACATTGAGAACCAAGTCTGTAACGACCCGCTTTTTACAAAAAAACGTAAGTAATTATATCTGGATAATTACGTGTCATTAACCATTTAGAGACGATAAATCTGGCAGCGGAAAATACGAATATCTTTTTTTTTTCTTTACAACCATCAGGGACAACTCCCTTACAATACATTTAGAGCTTTAACTAACATCCACTAGAAATACATTAAAAGTCTTTCACACTAATTACAAAGAAACATGTGTCACACATGACACGAAAGCATACATGGAAACTTACTACATACAAATGAATTCCTAAACATGTTACATACAGAACAGTACAAACATTTACAAGTACCAAGCACTAAAATCCTAACTACAATAGCTTTAAATCTCTTAAGCTAGCATTTAATCCATTCCATAATCTTCAGAACCTGCGCAAACATCTATGAGACGGTGGTTATAACCACAACCCCATAGTTCCATAAGTGAGCTAACTGTCATTCAACAACATCATGATTTATGCGTTATTTAAGGAACAAAGATAACATAATGATTAGGTGACAGTTTTATATGCAAAGTTTAACAGTTCAATTTAGTCATTGCACTCCTCTCATATAAGGGCCGTACCCTCGGTCAGCGTATTCGAGATGTTCGACGACGTGTCCCCTACATTACATTTTATTAGCATGGTTTCCGCACTAGCAGAGTACGTCCCACGTCACTCCACTAGCACTTTGAGAGACAGTAGCAATCAATATGAATTATTGGGTTTTCGGTTCCAGGCACATTCCCATCCTGAACTTTTGGGAGATGTAACGCCCAATATTAATAGGTTGATTATTAACAGTATGAAATAATCAGTCACACGCATCCAATTAAAATAAAACATAAACACAATACTATTGAAATCCAGTACTACCCTCAGTAAGTAATTTATACTTACAGCCTTTTTATGTTGTCACAGTTCATCATCTGCATCAAATACATATACATGTGCATACAAGGTCAATATCGTTACTTTTTATAAACCCGTGCCTAAACATGAATTCTATTTCACATATATGCATACATAGAAGCAATCATCTTTTTTAATTAGAAAATCATTTACATTTGTTAACACTTAACATGGTTAAGTCTTAATATTTACATAATCAATTAGCAAATCAATACCTTAGAATAATATCTAATCTAGGTCTCAAGTAGCACTTGAGTATAATCTAACATTCTTAATATCATCTTCTATAGCATAGATAAATCAGCCAACAAGAAACCTATGCATATTTCTAGCAAGATATCCATATCACACTGTCAATTTTGAAAGCTTTAAACCATAATACTCAAGTTCTAAAACAATGTATTACATGATTAAACTCATAAAATCATTCTTTAATTCTAGAGCTTTACAACTAATTAAGTACTTAGTTTAAACATTACATATACATTATCAATAATCAAACATTATCTACAACATGGATAGAATATAGTAATTCTCTAGCCCTTTGTCAATTAAAACATATTAGTTTATCATCAATAACCAAAATTGAGGAATAACCTCCAATTAACATTCCAATATCTATTCATTTGAAACAACCTAAAACAAATCTCCAAAACACCATATGGCCAACATAGGAAATCTATTCTTTAAAATTCATCACTGCTCCGGTTACTAAAATACCAATACACTCAAATATCCATTCAACAATAATTCTAGCTTCTAAAATTATCACAAGCCATCTAACCAAAACACTGCCAACAGGGAACAATCCCCCAACATCAATACACCCCAAACTAGCTAGCAAGACCTAATCCCAAAATAATTCCAACAACTAAAATCAACATAAAATATCACAAGGCCAAACCTAGCACAGCCTACACCAAATCAGAACATCAATTATCATTAATAATAACCAAAACTCAAATCCACAACACCTAATTCAATACCCATAGCCACTGCTGACACATAACCGGCCAGAACAGGAACACAAGACAGGGAAATCAACATCCAAAAATACCCCATCATTAATCCATAAAAATCCCTTAACTAATCAATAGAAAACCCCAAAAAATCATCAAATCCTAATTCAACAATAATCAAATCAATCCCCAAAATAAATCATCATAGGTTATAAGAAATTACCCTAAGGATTTTCATAGCAAATCCACCGGAAAAGCCACTGATTTCACCGGAAAAGTCGCCGGAAAACGTACATGGAGGATCGGGTTTTTGGGTTTTCGGGTCTCGGGTCTCACGGCTGCATCGGGTTACTGGGCACCGACAGAAACCACCGAAGAACAGCCTCCAACTGCAAGAAATCGCATCTCAGGCCGCCGGATCGTCTCTGGTTCGGTGGGTCGTTCAGGTTTCACACAAACGGGTCACGGGTTCTCGAACCATCCGGGTTCTCTCTCTTGGGTCTAGCGGGTTGTGGGTCACGGCCTCGCCAGAATCACCACTGGAACCGCTGGATTTCGGTTCTGGCCACCGTCCACAGAGGATCGGGTCCTCTAGGTTCCGGGTTCAGCTCCCTATCTCCCAATCTCTGACTCTCCCTCTCTCGATCTCTCGGTCTCATCTTTGTCTCTCTCTGTTTCTCTCCTCTCTCAATCTCTCGATGTCACTCTCTCTCTCGGTGGGTCTGGCGAGAAGAAGAACAGAAGAGGAAGGAAGAAAGAAGAATAAGAAGATAAGAAAGAAAGAAGAGTGGTGCGTGTGTTTTAGAGAAGAGAGGGTTTGATTTTTATAAACCAATTAGGATATTATTTCTTCTTAATCATTAAGTTTATAAAATATCTCTTTCATAATAATATCTCTTATAAAAATATCTCTTATAAAAATATCTCTAGATATTTTATCGGTTGATATTTTTACATTGGTCTTTACCATTATGCATAATTCATTAAAATTATACTCTACATCCGTTTTGAGTTTAGTTCGTTTCATTGTCAATATTATTATCTCAATAATATTTTAACACTATAAATATGTACCAAATATATATTGCACAATAATATTACACGCAGTGAATATTACACATTAATATTATTCTTTATTTATAAAATCATGGTTTATAAATAATAAGACCAATGAATATTTATTTTCATAAATATCCATGTATTCCTCATTATTTATCGGGGATTAAAATACCGTGTTTAAAGCCATGTATTTTATTAACCGATGGATGTGAATATTGTTTCCAACAATATTAAGCCGTTCGAGGGTCGAGTCTTGAGAATCGAACGTCAATTCCAGACTTGTCTATTTTATTCAGTCTTAGATTCTAATTTAAGACATTTATTTTATTTCTTAAAATATGGGGCGCTACAAAGTCCATCCCTCTTGTGAAAGTTTTATGGCGGAATCAGGGAGTTGAGGAAGCCTCATGGGAGCTTAAGCAGCAGATGCGGGATAGATATCCCCACTTGTTCGAGTGAACTAAGGTATGTTTCTTGGATTCATGCCAAATTTTGTGTTTAGTTTCATGTAAATTGCATGTTTGCATGATTGTATAGTAGTTTAATGTCCAAATTTTGAGGACAAAGTTCTTATAAGGGGGGAGGGATGTAGAGTCCCGAATGTTAAATAGCATTTTAAGAAAAATCTAGAGGATAAACGACTAAGATTAATTGGAAGTCAAAAAAATAGTTTAAAACACTTAAAATGGTGTTTCTGTCACTAACGTCCGGACGGCCACCAGATGCCCATCAAACAGGAGAGCGAACACCAACCACAAAGAGAAAATTTGCTCTCTGGAGTAGGTGTCCAGACAAGGCACCGAACGCCCTTGCAACAACTGAGGCAGGAGTATTGTTTTTGGACGTGTGTCCGGATGGTCAAGACCACCGTCCGAACGTGTTATCTCTGCTCAACGATGGATGTGTTTCCACGTATGCATGCATCCGAACAGTTCACTTATTAAGTCTGGATGTCCCTGGACTTAAAAACCAGATCTGAGCTCTTTTGGCTCATTTCTCTAATTCTCTCCTTCACCCATACGATTTCCCTAAGGTTTTTCGTACAAAAACTTTGATGCACGGAAATCCAAAGGTTGGATCTCAAATCCGACTTCGGAAACGTGATCTACATGCTTGGATCTACGTTGTCACTGATCGTTTTGAGGTAAATCACTAAATTCATATTTTTGAGATTTTTGAGTAAATCTTGTGAATGTGAGTTTAATCTAGTGTTTTATCTAGGTATTGGGTTACTTGGAACTTGCTTGAGGCTACCCAAACCTTGGGTATTAGTTTGGTGAACTTTTGAAAAGTTTTCCTCAAACCCTAACTTTTGGGTATTTTGTTTAAGTGGTGTTTTGTATGTTTAACCTTAAGTAAATACTCATGGGTTAACATTATTGTGGTTGGATTAGTGTTTTATGATTATGGGTATGTGTTTTAAAACCCGAGAATTTTATAGGTAACTTAGTGACGTAGCCTTTGAGCGATTCAAAGTGCTACTTAGTGTGTTTAATAGCTAGGAAACTAAATGGTGCAATGTGTTGTGTTTTTAGCGGCACTTTGCGGGCTGAACCTAAAGTTGTGTGGAGTTGGAGTATGAGCAACCAAAGGTGAGTATTTAACTCACTGAGAAACTATTATCTTATATATTATAGAATTGCTAAATATTTATGTTGTTTTATAAATCCGAACCGACTGTATGTTGAATATATTTGTTGTGGATGATTTGCGTACTTTCAAGTATGTTGAACCTATCAATGATATTTTGGAGAATGGAATATTATATGTGGAGTGTGGAATGAATTGTGTGACTGTGTGCTGCGGTTGGGAATTTTAAATACTATATTTGGTGTTTGAGAAATTGGTGTTGTGACATGTTTGTGGTTTCGGGGTGTTATCACAATTTGTTTTGGAGCATATTGCATTGGGGCATGGTTACATAATCTTCGGAGATACTCGAGCCAGGGGCTCTACAACTTGAGTCTGGGACTTGGCTACTTGAGTTTTGGACTCGATTACTTGAGCCAAGGGCTCTGGAGACTTGCATATGCATACATATATTGTGGTGTGTTTGTGTGTGCTATTTTCATGATATGTATATTGTAGTTTTTACTAGACGTATTAGTATGCATTGAGTTTGAAAGTGCGTAGATGGTTGCATTGCCTAGAATTAGAGATGATAATGTCTATGTAATACCACGCGAGTTGTGCAAAGGCAATAAGCTATTGGGTGTAGGCATTAGAATCAGAGATGCCAATGTCTATGTAAAACCATGCGAGTTGTTGTTGTTTTTCAGCTAAGACGTGCTTGTATATTAGAGTCTAACTCTAGTACTCGCATGATCACACTGAAGTCCAAAGGCAATAAGATGTAGGCATGGGGTCATCTATTTCAGGAAATATGGATGTCTTAGTACAGCTAAACTAGATGACATTGTTTTCCAGCTTAAGGTCTACGTGCATACGAATGCCCTCGTGTGTATGTATGCCTAAGCTACTGAATCACAAAAGTATTATAGTAGGTTAGAATGTATGTAGTTGTTTCCAACAACATAACTTTTATATATAATCTCAGCTACATAGTATGCTTTAAATGTTTTCAAATAGTCGGTGTTTGCTGTATTAGCTATAGGTGTTTTCAAAGACAAAAGTTTATAAAATTGGTAGCTGGTATAGTGTACGTGAGACTAAAAAGGAAAAGTTGGTTCTTTGCGAAAACTCGGTGATTTTTATACTACTGAGGTCTCGTTATGCTTTATATTGAGACAGTGAACACAATATTTCACTTGTGCGGATGTGGTTAACCCCACAACTGTGTAGACATTGATGCTTTGGTAGCAGGATTTATGGATACAGATAATGACTCATCCACCTAGCGTATAGGATGCTATGATTGGAGCACATCACGACAGTCATAAGTCACTAACTCGTGGGTAGTCCGCATTTTGGGTATTTTGATATGTCTCATGTCCTACATGACACATGTATTTTGCAAAGCCAATATTTTGATATGTAATTATAGTATCATGTTTTAAAAGCCTTAAACAGATAGACGTGTATGGATCTTTTGGTATAAACAACAGGTTTTATTATAGACATGCTTTTCCGCTGAGATTATAATTGTATCATTATGTTTTCTGCTGTTAGATGGAACTCTGATTATCAAGTATATGTTATGGGGAATGTGCCATATGTTGGCTGAGCGACAAATAGTCGTGCCACTATAATGTTCTGTTCGTTCAAAAAAAAAAAAAAAAGGGTCATCACAAGATGTCAATAATAACCTGTACCCAATATCTATGGCGGTGGTAGAGGCAGAGACTAAGTATAGCTGGACATGGTTTCTTGAGGCATTATTTGTAGATCTTGGCCCTAGTGGTCCACATAGGTGGACTTTCATTTCAGATAGACAAAATGTTAGTTTGTTATCGGCTGTATTCTGGTTGACAAAATCACTTTTATGTAACATTGCTATTTGATTAGGGATACCGTTTATTTCAAAGTCTTCATTTCAAAAATGTGATTCTCAAAGTTCAAAGAAGATTCTGTGTAGTTTCCAAGTTAGAAGAAATCGGATCCCAAGCTTTTGTCTAGACAGCCCAGTCATGCGTTCGGACGCCTATTAGTATCTACTATTCAAGTTTGCATCCGTCCGGACGTTTCAGCAACACATCTGGACGCTCTTCAGAGTTCCAGAAGAATCCAGCATTCAAGGGCATCCGTCCGGACGACGTGGCAATACTGTCTGAACGCTAGTCAGTGTTCGACAAGAAAAAGATTTCCTTCGCAGACACAGATATGGGAAGTCAATTGCAATCGTCCGGACGGCTGCTCTACACCGTCCTGACACTATCCTTAATAAGGCAAGACTTGGAGAAGAAGTGCAACCATTCGGGTGTCAGGGCAACACCATCCGAACGCTAGTCCTTATTATGGAAATTGCGTGCAGCTGAAGTGCAACCGTCCGGACGCTAGGGCAACACTGTCTGGACGCGTCCTTATTCAAGAAAGAAAATCAGTGCTTTTTGGAAAGCTGGTTGCACAGTTCACTGCCCGAACGGCCTCAACTTGCTTCCAAACACTGCCTAGAGAAAATTGTTTTAGATTTGATTTAGGTCTTCTATAGCCTATAAATAAAAGCCTCTAGGCATGCATTATTTATAGAATTTGGTATTGAATTCTTTAGAGCTTAGAGAGTATATTTTAGGAGTTATTGTGCTGATTTGCTTACTCTCAAGCCATTGTCGTTGTGCTGTTGCTATGCTCGTGTTGAAGTCTATCTTAGGGAGGGGCCCTAAGGTAAAGGAATCCATAGAAAACCCCTTCAAGTAGGAGATTTGGTTGGGAGGCGTTCTGTTAGTTTGTAATTGGCCACATTCTGTTGAACAAAATCACTTCTTTGTAATGATGCTTTTAAACAGGGATTCCGCTATTCAGAGTGCTTCTAGAAGAAGATTCTGCACAGTCTACAAGTCAGAAAAATCGGAACCTTTGCAGCTGTCCGGACGACGTGATATACCGTCCGGAAGCCCAACTGTCCAAAGCATCATCCGTCCTGACCACGAGAACTTTCCCTTCAGACCTTCCTTTGTGTCGAGAAGCTCCAAACTGCTCCAGCTTGCATCCGTCCGGACGTTTCAACAGCATGTTTGAATGACACTCAGTGTTCTACCAGTTATGGGATTTCCTTCCAAAACACAAATATGAGAAGATTGCTGCTACCATCCGGACGATGTGGATTCCCGTCTAGATGCGCTCATTCATAAGGCAAGTATCGCATTCAAAATCTAGACGTCTGGACGCCAATCTTCATGGTCCGGACGTGCGAGCATCAGATATGGAAATTGCATGCATCAGATCAACCGTCCGAACGACCATTTCTTTGGTCCGGACGCGTGAAGCCTTAATATGGAAATTGCGTGCAGTGGAAGTGCAACCGTCCGGATGACAGGGGACCACTGTCCGGACGCGGCTCAAATCAGGAAAGAATTTCAGTGAAATTTTGGAAAGCCGATCGCACAGTTGTTCGTCGAAAACGCCCTATGACTACCATCCGGACGGCGCCTAGGTTTTATCAAGCCAAATGCTCATTTGAACCTGCAGCCTATTGATAAGCGTTGAATGTTGCACATTCAAGCCCCTTAACTTATATATGTTAATTCCTTAGCATTGTTATTTGTTTAATTTTGTGTTGTTTTATTGTTTTCAAGTTTTAAATAAAGATGCAATTAATTCCATTGATTTTGGGCTTAAAGCACACTTTGAGAAGACTTAGAAGATATGTTTAAGCTTAACCAATCATAATAGAAGACCTATATGATGTGGTTAATTTTAATCAAATCAAGAGAAGGATTAAATCGGAATTTCTCCAACAAGAGTCAAAATCGGATTGGATTCAAATTTGGATTCTGCATATGTCTCAGTGTATGGATCATAACTCTTGCGTCAGATATTGGATTGAAATAAAATTGGTGGCGTTAGAAAGCTAATAAAACATGAAACAAATATGTAAGAAATATATTTTCCCTAATTCGGATGTTTACTATGTCAAAATCACCCCGTAATAAAAGACCACAATTTTGGACGAATTTGGAATCCTTTTCCTACTTGGATTGAAGTTTCAATCTCCTACTTTGACAAGAAGACTCAAGAGATTTTTTTCTGGAATTCCAAGAGCTTCTAGGCCTCTCCTAGTCCCTATAAATAGACCCCTAAGCTTCAAGAGAATTGTGCTTGTACTTGTGCTTAGTTTTAGATAGAAAATTCTTCTTGGAGGCTTGACAAGTTGAAGAGGAGAAGAACATGGCAGGAAGCCATCCCAGCACCACGATGAGTGACTAAATTCGTACTAGGGTGTTGATGTAGCCCTTTCCAAGTAACGATGGTTTAATTGTATTTTAATTTGGGATTTTCTATATGCATGATGGTTGTATAACTGTGAGAATTGATCTTAATGTTTATATTCAATCATTATGAATTTCTTATCTTGTCTTAGAAAGTCTTTTATATTGATTGAACTCAATCCTTCCTATTTTTTGTGATTATGTGAATGATTGTTATACAACAGTTTTAATTGACATATGATCAAGAGGGTTAGATAGGCCATGCCTAGGGAAGACGGATTGTACTACACCCTAGTTTAGTGTAATTTAGGTAGACAGTTCGTACCAACCGAAGATGGGTTATACTATTCCATTGATTATGTGTATCCTATTAAAGACGAAGCTAATCCATACCTAGGGAAGACGGGTCGTACCGCATCTTAGTGGTTAGGTGGACGGTTCGTGCCAACCAAAGATGGATTATACTTATTCTTTAGAGGTAATTTCTTGACTACTCGAGTGAGACGAGCCCTATATCATGCATAGTATGAATTTTCCTTGTTAATTTATGATTGACCATTGTTATGCGGTAAGTGTTGAAATCAATCCCCTATTCTTTATCTCATCCCTATTCTATTTACATTTATGTCTTTTACTTTTATGCATTTATTTATAGAAAATGAAAATCAAATATCTTTTTAATTAAGTTATATTTAATCTTGAAAAACTTGATAGTATTTCCTACGCAGTCCTTGAGGTTCGACACCCAACAAGGATTCGTACTATTGCGAGTGGTAATTTTATTATTGATATATTTTGGTAAACAAAAGACCACATCACCTATAAATAAAGGTCCTGAGGCTTGAGAACTGTAAGAATTCGGTATTGAATTCCTTAGTGCTTAGAGAGTTAAATTGTAAGGTTATTGTGCTGAGTTAGTCTCTCTGAAGTCATTGTTGTGTGTGCTATTGATGCGCTGATCTGAAGTCTATCTTAGGGGTTAGCCCTAAGGTAAAGGATTCCATTGAAGACCCATTCAGGTAGGAGACCTGGTTGGGAGGCGTTTGTGTTAGGTGACACCTTAGAGTGCAAGGTACGACCACTGCATCAGGGGTATGTGAGTGCTACTACCTTGTAACTAGTCTTGTCTTCTGAATAGTGGATATCCTGAGTTTGGCTACCCCAGAGTGGTTTTTCTCATATTGAGTTTCCACTTCGTTAACAAAATTCTTGTGTCTTTTAAATTCCGCATTGATACTGTTTTGTTGACACTTTGTGCACACACACACACACACTTGCTGATATTAGAAGTCAATTTAAATTTTTTTAATTGGTATCAGAGCTTGGTACACTCTGTTGAAGATTCAATTCTTGAGTGTTATTCTTCTTGACTTCTATTCATAATGTCTCAAAGTCTTAATATTGTTCCTGCCTTTGATGGTATGAACTATGGCTATTGGAAAGCTCGTATGCGGTTCTTTTTGAAATCCATTGACTATTGGAGTTTTGTTGAAACTGGTTGGACTAAGCCAGTGGATACAACTCTCAAACTAGTTCATGAGAAAAACGCATTACTTTCAATGATAAAGCCCTCTATGCTCTGTGTCAAGCGCTTTCACCATCTGAGTTCGCAAGAATCTCAAATAGTGAATTTGCTAAAGAAGCGTGGCAAATTTTGGAAACAACATATGAAGGTCCCAAACTTGTTAAATCTGCCCAACTTCAAATGTTGATTTCCAAATTTGAAGAAATTAAGATGTTGGAGGACGAGACATTTGGAAAGTTTTACTCCAAGATGAGCGACCTAAGAAACCAAATGGTGAGTCTTGGGAAAACCGTCTCGGATGTAAAACTCATCCGCATGATTCTAAGATCTTTGCCTGAGCGTTTTAGGATCAATGTAACTACAATTGAAGAGAGCAAAGATCTGGAAGAAATGAAGATTGAAGAGTTGGTGGGATCTGTTCAAAGTTATGAGATGTCCTTGCCCCCAGTTAAGAAGCTGAAAACCATTGCTCTGAAAGCTGCCAGGAAGAAGGTCGAAGTCTCATTTGGAGATGACTCTGAAGATGAAGAAAAAGCTGTGGCCATGCTAGCCAAGAACTTCAGAAAATTAATGAGAAATGAGTGGTTCAAAAAGAAATTTTCCAAAAAAAATGAAGAAGGTCCCCAGAGAAGCTGAACTTGAGGAAGCCGAGAAGAAAGATCCCAGGGGCCCAAGATGTTATGAATGCTCAAGGTTTGGGCATATCCGGGCCGATTGTGGGAATCTCAAGCAAGGTAAGGGGAAGGCTTATAACGCGACTCTCAGTGATGAGTCCGAAGAAGAAGAAGAAGCTCCTGAGCAAGAGAAATTTCTAGCCTTTGTGGCTCCACATGTCGAAGAAGAAGATTCTTACTTAGAGCATAGTGATGATGGGGAAGAACTCAAGGAGGCCTATAAAACCCTCTATATAGAGTTCAAAAAGCTGAGGGAAGGTCGCAAGCAGCACATTCATGACCTTAACAGTTTGCAGATTGAGAAGAGTTCATTGCTGCGCAAAATATAAGAGCTAGAAGAGAAGCTACTAGAGACACAACTCCAATTAGAGAGAGTCACTAATGAAAAGCTGACTCACATGCTATCAATCCAAAAGAGCCCAACCGACAAGACTGGTCTCGAGCTCCTCCCTTTGATACTCCCTCTACCTCCAGGAGGACTGTCTTTGTTAAACATGCAGTCCCAGAGCCTCCCCCCATTGTTGAAGATAAAGGGAAGGACAAAATTAATGGAGATGTTCTAGGCACTCAGAAGCCTCCTTCCATCAGAAAATATCCTATATGCCATCACTGCGGTCTAAGTGGGCATGTTCGACCCCAGTGCTCCCTTCTTAAAGCACAAAAAGCAAAGGTCAAGAAAGAAGTGCCCAGACAAGCAAATTATGGCACAAGTACTCTGGCCCAACATCAGACTCCATGGTATCAGGCTCCTTATCATGCTCCATGGAATCAAGCACCAAGGCATTAGGCTTCTCACTATCAAGACCCTTGGTCTCATGCACCATAGCACCAGGCATCTCAGCATCAGTGGCCTCAGTAGCGATTTGTACCTGCCAATCATAGTGGCAAACCCAAGATCAAATCCAACCACTTTAAATGGCCGCAGAAGGTGGAAGATGATCAATACTCCATGGAGCCACCTATTTGGATGCAAAGCATGATGGAGTGGATGGGTCAACAGATGAAGTCCTGCCAGCAACCACCCACAGGAAGGCAAGCTTGGGTCAGAAAGAAGGAAGACGTTCACCCCATGAGGGGGAATAAACTCACCTAGTTGGTGAAGGTACTCATCCCTAGGATTTGGTTCCCAATCCTAAGGCATCAGGTTAGATTGCTTGATTCTTACTTGATATATTATGTGTTTACTGTGCAATCTGAGAACCATCTTTTTGCCCCTATTTCTCTTGAGAGAATATTGCAGGTACTATCTAGGGAAGACAGAAAAAGCAGGTTGAGCGACTGTTATATGATTTCATTTCCATATAGCATTTTGATTAAAAAAAAAAAAAAAAAATCTGCAAATTTTCCCTCAGTTTCTGTCTTTTTAGTGTGAAGCATCCGGACGGTCTCTCTTTGCGTCCGGATCAGAGTGGCTCAGATGTCCAGACAGTAATGTTATACATCCGGATGCGCGCGGCTCCAACGACCGGACAGTAAGGTTACATGTCTGGACGCGCGCGGCTTGTCACATGTTTACAAGGCAACGCGCGTCCGGACGGGTTAATGAGCTGTCCGGACGGGGACCCCACTAGTTTTAAAAACCCTTGCAGCCGCATTTTTCAGCTACCCCACTCAGTTTCTCACTTTCTTTTGGCTTCTAGTGAGTGATTTCTCGAGATTTTTGCATTATCTCTCCCTTTTTTGTCCTTTTGTGCATTACTTTCCTCATTCCAGGTACTTTTTCTAGTTAACTTTATTCTTTTCAGTTTTTTTTTTAAAAACTGTTAGAATATTGATTATTTTGGGAATGTTGTTGAGATTATAAAATGCATATTTGTGATATCTATTGTGTTGGGATTATCTGTTTCGGTATTATTGTGGATTGTAATGTGATATTTCCTGTTTGTACTTTTTGAAAAGTCCATTTTATTGCCGTTATAATGCCAGATTTTTTTTTTGAGAACTAACAAGAATATTTCTTTTGGATTATTATTGGCAAATCTTGTTGGTTTCTTTTGCAGAACCATGTCTGCAAGTAGTCCACAGCGCAAAGTTCGACAGAGGACAAAGGGAGATAGGGCAGCCCTTAGAGCTAAAATTATGGACCGACCAGTCATTGCTAAGAGAAATGTAGTTCGGTTAGACATCATGGTGGCTCCTCTGGACAGTATCCATGACACTATCCAGACCTACTGAAAATTGAAATGACTTCTAATTTAAACAACAAGTGTGTGCATAAGTGTCAACAAAAATTAAAGCACAGCGGAAAGTAAATGACACACAGATTTTTGTTGACGAAGTGGAAACTCAGTTAAGAGAAAAACCAATCCGGGGTAGCCAAACCCAGGAATTCCACTATTTAGAAGACATAGCTAGATACAAGACAGTAACACTCACATGTACCGATGCAGTGGTCGTACCATGATCTCTGACGTGTAACCCAACACGAACGCTTCCCAACTAGGTTCACCTACCTGAAGGGGCCTTTAATGGAACTCCTTACCTTAGAGCCGACCTCTGAGCTCTAATGGAATTCACACTGAATTCTTGCAGTTCTCAGTGCCCAGGGGCCTCTATTTATAGGCTAGGGGCCCAAATGAGCGTTAGGCAAAATATACCTGGGCACCGTCCGGTCAGTGGACATGGGCCGTCCGGACGGACAACTGTGCGACAAGATTTTCCAAAAATTTCGTAGGGAAATCTTTCCTATTTAAGGACATCGTCCGGACGGGATGGCACATCGTCCGGACGGTCGCACGTCCGCTGCAAGTAATTTCCTTATAAGGCACTCCAGCGTCCGGACCATGGGGAATGAGCGTCCGGACGGTTGAAGTCGAATCGACAATTTCCTTCTTTGATGCACGCGCGTCCGGACCACAGCTGTCAGACGTCCGGACGGTCATATTGGAATTGTGATTCTTACCTTACAGAGACGCGCGTCCGAACGGGATACCACATCGTCCGGACGGTTGACTGATCTTCCCTTTCTTGGAACTTGGAAAGAAATCAGAAGCTGATCGAGTACTGGGAGGCGTCCGGATATGCTGCTGAAACGTCCAGATGGATGCAAGCTGGCACAGAAACTTCTCAATACAGTATGGGGTCCGGACGGAATGAACACTTCGTCCAGACGGTTGATGTTGGTCTGTCTAGCGTCTAGACGGTATGACACGTCATCCGGACGGATGGAACAGTGGATAGATGGGCGTCCGGACGGGATGGCTCGATCGTCCGGACGGCTGACAGGGAACTTGAATTCTTCTGACTTGTAGACTCTGAATAGTGGAATCCCTATTTACAACATCTTTACACTTAAGTGATTTTGTCCAAACACAGAATGAGGCCAAAATACTAACAAACTCCCCATTTGGCCATTCTGGGACAAAAATCACTTGACCGGTTTGGAAATACATTCCCGGTCCAAAAATAAAAATTACTCCCCCTTTTTGTCACAAAGGGACAAAGGGTAAAACAGAGTAATAAAAACTAACTGTCATAAAAATACTCCCCCTAACGGTCTCAGAAGGACCCGGGAAACAGAGTAATATATATCCAAAAAGTTTTAACAAAGCAGAAATTGTCTCAAAATATCAAAAGACAATAAAAAGTCTAAAGACATAAAAGGGAATCAAACATCCTCAGGCATGCGTAAAATCCCATCTGCAACATCCTCATCATCACTACTGCTAGGATGATGATACTTCAGGCACTCCTGAAGGTCCAGCTGGTTCTGCTCCACTCGCTTGTCGATGGAGTGTACAGCTAACTGCATGGATGAGAAGGACTGCTGTATGGAACACATAGACTGCTACATGGAGGACATAGACACCTGCATGCTGCTCATCCCTCCCTGAAGTGCAGCAAGAGCCTTCATAATCTGAGCATAATTGACCTCTGGCTCAGATGGCGACACAGTATGTGAGGATGAAGCCATATCTAGAAAGCCGACTGGCATAGCAGCAGGTGGAGGCACCTCATCATCGGAGTCATCTCTCCGTAGCTGCACAATAGACTTCATCAATGTCTGCTTGCTGATGGGCTATTGGATTTTCATCTTCGGTAAGCCATTGACATTGATGCCTGACTGAAGAATAATCTGAGTAAGGAGGCAGCCAAAAGGAAGACCAGCAGTGCTCTCATCACGGGCCTCTAATATAACTCCCAAAATGTGTTTGCACAGGCAGAAAGGCAAGCGGAGGTGGATTGCATAGACAAACTGGGCCCGTTTCAGAATTAGATCACTGCGCCGGGCAACAGGCCAGATGTTCTACTGAACGATCTTGGCCAACATGCGGTGGGTGGATGACAGGGCACCAATCTGGATGGCAGTAGAGCGCTCCTCACCTTAGGGAACGTCACGGAAGAATTCCCTGAGATCATCCAGGGATGGAGGAAGCACCACCTCATTGTATAGGTTGGCCGAAATCTCGAGCACTGGGACTTGGATGATGTGACTGATGACCTGAGGATCAACAGTGATGAGATGGCCTGCAACTGAGGACTGAAGCACCACTCCACGATCATCATTCTGAACAACCTCCAGGTTGGCGTAGAACAGCTTGACTAATCTGGTGTATACCATACAAGCACAGCTGTGGAGATATCCAGTTGTACATCTGGATGATGTCAAGTATGTTGTCCAGCGGTGGCACCATGATATCAGCCCGAAGAACGTTCTGCTCAGCAATGACGGAGCGGTCCATAATTTTGGCCTGAATTGCAGCCCTATCTTCCACAAGCCTCTGGCGGAACTTGTGGGGTGTACTGCTGGCAGACATGATTCTGCAAAAGATCCAACAAGAATTTTCCAAGGAAAATATTCCAAAAATATTCTTGTTAGGATAACAAAAATTTGGCAGAATAATAGCAGTAAAAAGGACTTGTAAAAAAATAAATACAAAATAATATCACAACTATGTCCAAGAAATTTCAACATGGCAGATATATGCATCTCATATTCCAAAATAAATAACATTCTAACAGTTTTTTTCTTTAAAAAAAAAAAAATGAAGAGAAAAAGATTAGAAAAATACCTGGAATATGAAAGGAATATGCAACAAGCCAAAAACTTAAAGCCAACTTAACTCACAAACAGCCAAAAACAACGATTTTGTGGGGTAAGGAGTGAATGTGGCGAGTAGGGGTTTTTATAGCCACTGTGGGGTCCTCGTCCGGACGCTCGCTGCCTCGGAAAGGAGCAGACTAGTCGTGCGCGTCCGGACGATATAAAGAGACCGTTCGGACAATGATGACAGCGCGGTCCGGACTCCATCAGGTCCTGTCCGAACATGTGGGCTCCATTCCCGTCCGGACTTCAAGAGAGTGCCGTCCGGACCACCAGTCCATCCGGACGTCAATATAGACCGTCCGGACGCTCCACACTGAAACACAAAAAAAATTGAGGAAAATTTTACAGAGATCAATTTTCCTCAAGTCAGTGTCAGAACACGCATGTATAATCAACTGATAAGACAATCAGAGAGCATCTCAAAAACTAAACAGAGATAAAAATGAAAGTTTGAGATTTCAAATAGCACAAATAATTCCTGATCATAGAAAATTCAAATAGGCAACTCAACTCAAGCAATGCGTGTCTGTGTGGAGACTTAACCGACAAGGTTTGAAAAATCATGACAAAAGCAACCGAATTTCCTAAAGAAGAGAGAGAATCCGTGACAGATTAGCCAAAAGTCAAACCTTACTCTTACTAGGGCCTAGCCATCTTCATCTGATACACTCCTTCTGAGATACAACACCGAATTGTTTTTACTTGTACCATGAAGGACAAGATAAATTTTTACTTGCTCATAGTGGGCAAGGTATATTGCAAATTCAGTACAGAAGCAGTGAATAGACAATTTTAAAGCACAAAATTCATACGAATAACTGCTCAATTCTTATGGTTCTGTAAGCTAGAGGAAATGCCAGAATTTTTAGATCCTAGGTTCAACTAGCCTGTGGTCAATTTGACCATCTTATCACAAACCTCTTCTCTTATTCAGAAATTCTAGAAGCAAATAGTCAGAGAAGGAATGATGTACCTTTAAGGAGTCTCGGATAGTGCACTTTTTCATCGCATGAGGAAAGGAGCTATCCTACTTTTGCAAAACCAGGAAAAAATAACTTGGCCAAAATAATCATATACTCTCAAATGTATCTAAGCAAAGTAAATTAATGCTCATAGAATTGAGATATCAGGTAAAGATACATACAATATCTAATAAGCCAAGGAAAAAATCCTGCAAATTCTCCCAAATTTTTATTTTATTTTATTATTATTATAAAAAAAAACAAACAAAACATGCAATATGGAAATGACATCATATGCAAAGGTAAGATCACACCTGTAACGCTCAAAGATGTCAGTACAGAGAAACAGTTGCTCAACCTATTTTTTCTGTCTTCCCCAATAGATACCTGCAAAGTTCTGTCAAGAGAAACAGGGGGCACAACAAACTAGTTCTTAGATTGCATAACAAGCACATACATATAACACGAAAGGTGCAAGCAATCAAACCTGATGCCCTAGGATTAGGAACCAAATCCTAGGCATGAACACCCAAACCTGCTAGGTGCGTCGGTTCCCCTTCCTGGGGTAACTGCCCTTCTCAGCCCAAGTCTGCCTTCCAGTGGGTGGTTGCTGACAAGACTGCATCATCAATTCCATCATGTTTTGCATCCAGACAGGAGGCTCACCAGAGTATTGCTCTTGAGGCCTTCTCAAATGCTTGGGTTTGCTTTTGTAAGTGCCACTGTAATTGGCTGGTACAAACCACTGCTGAGGCCGCTGATGCTGAGAAGCATGAGACCAAAGGGCTTGATACTGATGCCTTGATGCTTGTCCCCATGGTACTTGATAGGATGCCTGATGCCAAGGAGTCTGATGCTGAGCCACAGGTCTAGCGCCATAATGAGCTTGTCTGGGCGCTTCTTTCTTGGCTTTGGCCTTTTGAGCTTTCAGGAGGGAGCACTAAGGTCGAACATGCCCATTGAGACCGCAGTGATGGCAAATAGGAGGTCTTCTGATGGAATGAGGCTGCTGAATGCCTGGAACATCATCATTAACCTTTTCCTTCTGTTTATCTTCAACAACGGGAGGAAGCTCTAGGACTGTAGGCTTTACAAATACAGTCTTTGAGGTAGAAGGAACATCAGAAGAGGAAGCTACATACCCGAGACCAGTCTTGTCATTAGGGCTCTTCTGGATGGACAACATGTGAGTCAACTTCTCATCAGTGACTCTCTCTAGCTGGAGCTATGTCTCAAGTAGCTTTTCCTCGAGCTCTTGCACTTTTAGCAGCAATGAACTTTTCTTGGTCTGCAAACTGTTCAGATCATTCAGGTGCTGCTTTCGGCCTTCCCTCAGTTTCTCAAACTCTTTGTAGAGTGTCTTGTAGGCCTCTTTGAGCTCTTCCTCATTTTCACTATGCTCCGAGTAATATGAGTCTTCTTCTTCAACATGTGGGGCTACGAAGGCCAGAAATTTTTCAGACTCTGGAGCTTCTTCTTCTGACTCATCACTGAGAGTCACATTGTATGCCTTCCCCTTGCCCTTTTTGAGCCACAATCCGCCCGGATATGCCCAAAGCCTGAGCATTCAAAACATCAGGGTCCTCTGGGATCTTTCTTCTCCTCTTCCTCTGGTTCAGCTTCTCTGAGAGGTTTCTTCATTTTATCAGAAAACTTCTTCTTGAACCGATCATCTTTCATCAGTCTTTTGAAATTTTTGGCTAACATAGCCACAACTTTGTCTTCATCCTCAGAGTCATCTTCAGAGGGGGCTTCTACCTTCTTCTTGGAAGCCTTTAGGGCAATGGTCTTCAATTTCTTGATCGGGGGCAGAGACAGCTCATATGTTTGAAGAGATCCAACTAGCTCTTCAATCTTCATCTCTTCAAGATCCTTGCTTTCTTCGATCGGCGTTGCCTTGATCCTAAAATGCTCGGGCAAAGATCTTAGAATTTTTCGGATGAGTTTTACATCCGAGATAGATTTCCCAAGACTCACCGTGGAGTTTCTAAGGTCACTTATCTTGGAGTAAAACTCTCCAAAAGTCTCTTCTTCCAACATCTTAATTTCTTCAAATCTTGAAGTCAACATTTGAAGTTTGGCAGATTTAACTAATTTCGTGCCTTCATATGTTGTTTCCAAGATTTACCATGCTTCTTTGGCTGATTCACAGTTTGAAATTTTGGCGAATTCAGAGGGAGAAAGTGCTTGGCACAGAGCATGGAGGGCTTTATCATTGGAAAGTCGGGCGTTTTTCAAAGGGACTGTTTCAGGAGTTGTATCCTCTGGTTTAGTCCAACCAAATTCAACAATACTCCAACAGTCAATAGATTTTAAAAAGAATCGCATCCGAGCTTTCCAATAGCCATAGTTCGTTCCATCAAAGGTAGGAACAAAATTAAGAGTTTGAGACATATCAAGATATAGAAGTCAAATATAATAACACTCAAGAAATTAATCTTCTCAGAGTGTACCAAGCTCTGATACCAATTGAAAATTGAAATGACTTCTAATTTAAACAACAAGTGTGTGCATAAGTGTCAACAAAAATTAAAGCACAACGGAAAGTAAATGACACAGATTTTTGTTGACGAAGTGGAAACTCAGTTAAGAGAAAAACCACTCCGGGGCCGCCAAACCCAAGAATTCCACTATTCAGAAGACATAGATAGATACAAGACAGTAACACTCACATGTACCGATGCAGTGTTCGTACCTTGATCTCTGACGTGTAACCCAACACGAATGCTTCGTAACCAGGTTCACCTACTTGAAGAGGTCTTCAATGGAACTCCTTACCTTAGAGCCGACCTCTAAGATAGACTTCGATTTATAGCATAGCACACTTGTAAAATGGCTTTAGAGGGATTGATGACTTCTCTGAGCTCTAATGGAATTCACACTGAATTCTTGCAGTTCTCAGTGCCCAGGGGCCTCTATTTATAGGCTAAGGGCTCAAATGAGAGTCAGGCAAAATATACCTGGGCACCGTTCGGACGGTGGACATGGGCAGTCCGGACGGACAACTGTGCGACAAGATTTTCTAAAAATTTCATGGGGAAATCTTTCATGTTTAAGGACATCGTCTGGACGGGATGGCACATCATCCGGACGGTCACACGTCCGCTGCAAGTAATTTCCTTTTGAGGCACTCCAGATGGTTGACTGATACTCCCTTTCTTGGAACTTGGAAAGAAATCAGAAGCTGATCGAGTACTAGGAGGCGTCTGGACATGCTGCTGAAACGTCCGGACGGATGCAAGTTGGCACAGAAACTTCTCGATATAGTATGGGGTCCGGACGGAATGAACACTTTGTCCGGATGGTTGATGCTGGTCCGTCTAGCGTCCGGACGGTATGACACGTCGTTCGGATGGATGGAACAGTGGACAGATGGGCGTCTGGACGGGATGGCTCGATCGTCCAGACGGCTGACAGGGAACTTGAATTCTTCTGACTTGCAGACTCTGAATATTGGAATCCCTGTTTACAGCATCTTTACACTTGAGTGATTTTGTCCAAACACAGAATGAGGCCAAAATACTAACACCTACCATTGGGGGTATCTGCACAACTGTGCCTGTGTTGTGTACACCAGGTTGGTAGACTATTCTATGCCTTCCTCGAGGTGATTCAGGATGATGATCGCGGGGTGGTGCTTCAGTCCACTGTAGATGGACATACTATCCCTGTTGAACCCCAGATCATTAGTCAGTTCATAGGAGTGTCTATTCTCTAGATTTCTGGTTGCCCATACAATGAGGTTGTCATACCTTCTTCTCTGGATGATCTCAGAGAATTTTTTCATGCCATTCCCCAAGGAGAGGAGCGTGCCACCACCATCAGGATAGGTGCCCTATCTGCCCCACACCGCATGCTAGCCAAGATTGTCCAGCACAACCTCTGGCCCGTTGTTAGGCACAGTGACCTAATATTGAAGAGGGCCCAGTTCGTGTATGCCATCAGTCTTCGCTTGCCTTTCTGCCTATGCAAGCATATCTTGGGCGTTATTCTGGAGGCCCATGATGAGGGCAATATCGATCTCCCGTTTGGCTGCCTGCTCACTCAGATTATTCTATAGTTAGGCATCAGTATTGCTGGCAAGCCAAAGATGAAGATCCAAGATCCTATCAGCAAGCAGACTCTGATGAAGTCCAATGATTAGCTGCGGCGAGATGATCAGGATGATGATGTGCCCCCGCCTCCTCATATTCCTGTAGGAGTACCAAATGTGGCGTCCTCTTCGCAGACTGCTCCACCACCTCAGCAGGATGCCAGTTATTCCCGGATTTTGGAGGCATTGGCAGCTATACAAAGGGGCATGAGTTCCATGCAGCTATCCATGTCATCCATGCAGCAGTCCATCTCTGTCATATCCATGTCATGTCATGAGGTTCACTCCATTAACCTCTGTGTAGAGCAGAACCAGATTGACCTCCGAGAGTGTCTCTAGTTCCATCATCCATCCAGCAGTGATGATGAGGATGATGCGCCTATGGCAGAGGCTGGTTAAGCTTATTTTGTTCATTGTTGTTTACCTATTTGAGACATTTTTGTTATCTTTTTGATAATTTGCTACATTTTTTTAAACTCCTGGATATTTTTATTACTCTGTTTACCCTAGTCCTTCTGAGACCTTTAAGGGGAGTAATTTTTGTGTGTTTGCTTCTTATTACTTTGTTTTACCCTTTGTCCCTTTTGTGACAAAAAGGGGGAGTAATTTTTATTTGGACCGGGATTGTATTTTTAACCGGTCAAGTGATTTTTGTCCCAAAATGGCCAAATGGGGAGTTCGTTAGTTTTGTAATTGGCCACATTCTGTTGGACAAAATCACTTCTTTGTAATGATGCTTTTAAACAGTGATTCCGCTATTCAGAGAGCTTCCAGAAGAAGATTCTGTACAGTCTACAAGTAAGAAAAATTGGATCCCTTGAAGCCGTCCAGACGACGTGATATACCGTCCAGACGCCCAACTGTCCAAAGCATCATCCGTCCGGGCGACGAGAACTTTCCGTCCAGACCTTCCTTTCCGTCGAGAAGCTTTGAACTGCTCCAGCTTGTATCCGTCCAGGCGTTTCAGCAACACGTCTGGACTACACTCAGTGTTCGACCAGCTATGGGATTTCCTTCCAAAACACAAATATGAGAAGATCTCTGCAACCGTCCAGACAATGTGGATTTCCGTCCGGAAACGCTCATTCATAAGGCAAGTATCGTATTCAAAATCCAGACGTCCGGACGCCAGTCTTCATGGTCCGAACACGCTAGCACCAGATATGGAAATTGCGTGCATCAGATCAACCGTCCAGATGACCATTCCTTTGGTCCTGACACTTGAAGCCTTAATATGGAAATTACGTGCAGCAGAAGTGCGACTGTCCCGACGATAGGGCACCACCTTCTGGACACGGCTCAAATTAGGAAAGAATTTCAGCGAAATTTTGGAAAACCGATCGCACAGTTGTCCGTCCAAACGCCCTATGACTACCGTCTGGATGGCGCCTAGGTTTTATCAAGCCAGACACTCATTTAAACCTGTAACCTATAAATAGGGGTCCCTAGGCTTGAGAACTGCAAGAATTCGGTATTGAATTCCTTAGTGCTTAGAGAGTTAAATTGTAAGGTTATTGTGCTGAGTTTGTCTCTTTAAAGCCATTGTTGTGTGTGCTGTTGCTGCGCTGATTTGAAATCTATCTTAGGGGTTGGCCCTAAGGTAAAGGATTCCATTGAAGAGCCTTCAGGTAAGAGACTTGGTTGGGAGGCGTTCATGCATTAGAGTGCAAGGTACGACCACTGCATCAGGGGTATGTGAGTGCTACTACTTTGTAACTAGTCTTGTCTTCTGAATAGTGGATATCCTGGGTTTGGCTGCCCCGGAATGGTTTTTCTCATATTGAGTTTCCACTTCGTTAACAAAATTCTTGTGTCTTTTAAATTCCGCATTGATACTATTTAGTTGACACTTTGTGCACACACACACTTGTTGATATTAGAATTCAATTTAAACTTTTTCACGTTCACGTTGGGTTACGTGTTAAAGTGCTAGATACGATCGCTACATCGAGTATGTGAGTGTTACTGTCTATGTACTAACTTTGTCTTTTGATAGTGGATTTCCTGGGTTTGGCTACCCCGAAATGGTTTTTGTCTTATCTGAGTTTCCACTTTGTTAACAAAATAATTGTGTTATTTAAATTTCGCATTTACATTATTTTGTTACACGTTGCACACACACACGGTTATATTAGAAGTGATATATTTTTCACAAAAGGTAAGTATCTCCCCATTGTTCTTGTTTATGCTAGACATGTCTTGTAGATGATTTGGTAGGTTAATGAAATGTCATTAATCATGTATTTGTTTTTCATGTGCGCAAGGCCTCGAACCAAGCCTCCAACAGGTGTGTCTTACTGCTGAGCATCGTATATGTGTGCGACATTTGTATGCCAATTTTAGAAACGATGGTAACTGGGGGGTGTTACTAAAAGACCTGCTGTGGACAACTATTGTATCTTACACTAATAATTACTTGTATGCTGCAATGGAGAAGCTTAAAGGCATTAGTAGGAAGGCATATGAGTATCTTGAAAAGGTTGACCCTAGCACTTCATGTAGGGGATGGTTCAACACACATGCAAAGTGTGACCTCCTACACAAAAATTTGGCTGAATGTTTCAATGCTTGGATCAATAGGTTTTGGGATAAGATCATCTTCACAATGTTGGAAGGAATTAGGACAAATTTAATGAGAAGGTGCTAGGGAAAAAGAGAGGTTATAAAGGCAATGGAGGAGAACTGGGGGCCAAAAATTATGGAGAAGTTGGAGGTAGAACAAGATGAGGCCAGCCATTGTTGGTGTACATATGCTGGTGAAGGGTTATTTGAGTTAGAGTACAAGAGCAGAAGGTATGTGGTAAATTTAGAGACCAAGACATGTGGATGTAGAAAGTGAGATATATTTGGTATCCCATGTGCTCATGCCATCTCAGCAATTTGGCATGATGGAGGCAACCCTTTGGATTATTTGAGTGAATACTTTGGTAGAGAAATGTACTTAAAATCATACACACCCATCATCTACCTTGTACCAAGTGAAGAGCAATGGGTTAGGACAAATCAACTCATCATTGAACCACCTAAGGCAAAAGCAACTATAGGGAGACCTAAAAAAAATGTAGAAGAAGAAAGGTTGAGGGGACAACAAATCCCTACACAATGAGGAAGGAGGGTAAGAAGAATCAATGTGGAAAGTGAAAGTAATATGGTCACAATATAAGAACATGCACTTTAAAGAAGAGGCATGATGAAATACAAGAATGTAGGAGATCTTTCTATAGAGAACATGCAACAGCTACTAAGTGCAATCTGGATATGGTAAGTTGTGCATTTTTGCCTATTTTTAACTGTTTTGTAAAATATTTGTTATTATATTTTGTTGTTTATTATATTATTTATTTGTTTTTGTAGTTGGGTGGCTCCTCGAGTGCCCCATCTGTGGATCATTCTACTACATCAATAATGAGAAGGGGTGGAAAGATGGCAAGAGGAGTTTCAAACATTGTACTTACTACATCAACTAGGGGTGAAAAGAGAGCAAAAAGAGGTTCAACCACTATAGTATCTGTTAGTTTTTGTGTTGGCTGCATTCTGTTGGACAAAATCACAAGGATGTTGTTTTATTCAGAGTCTACACTTCAGTTATGAGCTTTAAGAAGACTCTGTGTAGAATTCAAATCAGTCAGTTCAGTTCCCTTGCATCCGTCCGGACGACGTGGTATTCCGTCTAGATGCTCATCAGTCAGCAACATCCATCCAGACGATGAGAACTTTCTATTTGGAAGCCCATCAGTGCCTAGAAGCTTCGAACAGTTCAAGTTTGCATCTGTCCGGAAGTAATGGCAAATCATCTAGATGCTCTTTAGAGTTTGAGAAGATCCCAGTGTTCAAGTGAATCTGTCCGGACGACGTGGCTATACTATCCGGACGCCATTCAATGTTTGACAAGCATTAGGGTTTCTGCCTCAAGACACAGTTATGGGAAGACGGGTGCAACCGTCCGGACGATGTCCTCTGTAAGGCAAGTCGTGCATACAAAGTTCAACCGTCTGGACATCAGTCTTCATGGTCCAGATGATCAAGCATCATATATGGAAATTGCGTGCACCAGTTCAATCGTCAGGACATCAACCTTCAAGGTCCAGACGCTCAAAGCCTTATTATGTTAATTACGTGTAGCCGAAGTGCAACCGTCCGGACGATAGGGCAACACCTTCTGGTCGCGGCCTTGTTATGGAAGCTTTCAACGCTATTTTGGAAAGGTGGTTGCAGTTGACCATCCGGATGCTCGGTCAAGCGGTCCGGACACCCTCGAGTATTTTGATCATAACTTTTTGGTCAAATATTGGATTGGGACGAAATTGGCATCATTGGAAAGCTAACGAAAAATGATGCAATTTGATGGTTCAAACGGCAAATAGAATCGTCCAAACGGGCCACTGTCTGGATGGAAACATCAAGTGTCTGGACTACCATGCCAAAATTCAAGAAGTTTTCAGAATTGCTTTTTAGACACAGAAACAGTTGCCCGTCCAGACACCCAACGCTGCCGTCTGGACGCGCGTGCTAGAGACTCTGATTTTGACTAGAATTAGGGCTTCTAAAGCCTATAAATAAGAGGCTCTAGGCATGCACTTTGTACAGAATTCAGTAGTGAATTCCTTATAGCTTAGAGAGGGTGTTTAGGGAGATATTGAAGATTTGCTAGTGCCCTAGCTTTTGCCAATATGTGATTTCATCAGCTGTGAAGTCTATCTTAGGTGTTGGCTCTAAGGTAAAGGATTCCATTGTAGAACCCTTCAGGTAGGAGACCTGGTTGGGAGGCGTTCGTGTTGGGTTACATGTTAGAGTTCAAGGTACGACCACTGCATCAGGGGTATGTGAGTGATATTACTTTGTAACTAGCTTTGTCTCATGAATAGTGGATATCCTGGGTTTGGCTGCCCCGAAGTGGTTTTTCTCTTAATTGAGTTTCCACTTCATCAACAAAATATTTGTATCCTTTAAATTCCGCATTTAATATTTTGTTGCACACTATTCACACACACAGTTAATTAGAAGTCCAATAATTTTTAGTATCTACACCAAGTAGGGGTGGAAAAAGAGAGAAAAGAGGTTCAAAAAATAGTATGCCTACTACACCAATTAGGGGAGGAAAGAGAATAACAGGGGGTGCAAACACTGTCTATAACGATCTAGGGAAAAGCGCTAGCCACATCTGCACTATCACACCAAAAGGACTAGTCAATTTGGTGCTTTTATAGAATCCATTATAAATCCAAGTTTCACCTAGAAACTAGGCAATGTGGGACTTAGCATTCATGACTATTTCTTATAAACCACTCAGCCTATGTGAACTATTTATCTCTTCCCAATATGGGACCAAAATGTTCCAAATTCCCCCATTTAAACCCATAATGTCCTCGTCAGGGCAACGGCATGCGGTGCTCCAGTACCACATGATCTAGCATTACTAGGTGGTTCTGATACCATTTGTAATGACCTATGGAAAAGCACTAGCCATATCTACGCTATCACTCCAAAAGGACTAGTCAATTTGGAGCTTTTATAGAGTCCATTATAAAGCTGAGTTTCACCTTATAACTAGATAATGTGGGACTTAGCACTCATGACTATTTCTTATAAACCAATCACTCTATGTGAGCTATTTATCTCTACCCAATATGGGATCCGAATGTTACACTGTTACTACCATATCAAGTAGGAGGGAGAATAATGCTAAGGGAGATTCTGTTACACCCTATAGTAGGAAGAAGGGCACTCTCAGATTAGCCACTAGAACAAGACTATCTGATAAATTGAGGTCAGGAGTTTCACATGCTAGGAACCCAAACAGCAAAGGAAAACTTCTTGTTGATCACACTAGTGACCCTGCTGGACCACCCAAAATTCTAGGAAGTAGACTAGCATGCTCATGGGGTCTGGCTCTCGTCTGGCTCTCAACCCACGTGGCAAGTTTTTAATCCTTTTTTTATTAAAAAAAAAAAATCCAAAAACAAGCTGACCAGTGTAAAACACACGATTTCCCCAAAATTTTCAAAAACGCTTTCTTCCCCAAAACTTTCACCCAATTTTTCCCTCCTCCCTCACCCCACCGACAGCCATCGCCCACCACCCATCGGAGAACCGCCCACTGCAATTCGCCTTCCCACCTCTGACCATGAGTGTCGACCACCGTATTCTCTCTCTCCACGGTCGGCCACTGTAGATTTTTGTTATTTTTTTTTCTCTCTACACCGCGTCACTATTGATGGCCGAAGGGGTGGTGGTGTTTGATTGTGTGATTTTAGGTTGTTTTGGGGCTTTCGGCTGGGAGGATGGCCGAATGGACGGATGATATATTTTTTTTGAGAGAAATTGTGTTATAAATATTTTAGATGGCCGAGGCTTTGTCTCCAAATGGTTTTCCCTCTATCTATATGCATATATATGGATGTTGTGCTTTAATTTTGCGCGTTAATGTTTTGTTTTGTGTGTGGTTGTAGTAAGTCGTTCATTAAATCAATGAAGACTCACATTGATGTGATTCGGAGGAAAAGAAAGAGGACTGAGAAGTACTTGAAGAAAGATATCGCTGATTTGCTTGTGAATGGACTCAATATCAATGCTTATGGAAGGGTAATCTAATAATCTTTGTATTTTTTGGATTTTCTTTTGGTTTCGTTGTGTTTAGTGGATTAGATCTTTGAGTTGAGTGTTTTCGTTGGAATATTAAAAGCTGTCATTTTTTTTTTGTTCTTCAAGATGCTTGCGGGGTGTTCGACAAAATGTCTGAAACGAATATGCATGCTTTGTCTTGGTCCATTTCATCACCGTTGAGAATGGGTGTTTGGGGAGTGTCAGTTTTTCCTTTTGATTTAGTGGGGTTCGCATTCTGATCAAGATTCTTATGCTCAGACATGACAAACAATTAAGACTAGGCTTACGTTAATCTCTATAAACATAAACAACCATTTGGATTGAAAGAATAATTCTTCAAACTAGTGTAGAGCAAACAAAAGTGGCTTCAGTTACTATCAATATGTCTCATTGCTCTGCCGATGTAGCAAATTCGAAGACACAACTTGAATTTTTCTGCAAAAGTTATGCTAGTTATGTTTGTGCCTTAATTAGTTTTTGCGGAAAAATGCTTAGAAACATTTTTTGTCTTAGCCCTACTTGAGTTGTGTAAAATTTCAATTACTTGGGGGAAAAGATCCTGCTAAAAACCATATGAATGGAAACTTGAACCAATTTAAATGATCATAAAAGGTTATTTGCTTTCATTACAAGATCCATAAGTTGTGAGTATTAGTTGTGGCATGAGCCTCAAGGCGCTGTTCCTCAGCCTCCACCAGATCTCCCCACAGCAGCTGCATCATCATCTCAGGCTGTGCCTCCCACTTTTGACATTGAAGTTGCTTTTGCACAGCTTATGACTTATATGCCAACTCTCCAGCGGGAAGTCAATCTAATAGGAGAGCGTGTCGAGCAAAGCCATATCAACATAAGGGAGTGCCTGAAATATCATCATCCAAAGTCGCATGATGATGATGATTGAGTTTTTTTTTATGTTATGTTTAGTCTTGTTTTGGTTATCGAACAATTTTAAATTTGTGCTGACATTTTGGTGTAATTATTCAAACACTTATGGTTTTTAATTAATACTCTGTTTACCCTTTGTCATTGTCTGAACAAAAGGGGAAGTATTTTTTGGTATTTAGACCAGGAATGTGTTTCCAAATCGGTCAAGTGTTTTTGTCCCAGAATGGCCAGATAGGGATTTTGTTAGTATTTTAATTGGCTACATTCTGGATAAACAAAAATACTTTATGTAATGGTTGCAACTCAATAGGATGGTTGGTTTCAATTCAGAATCTTCATGTATTCAGACAATGTTCAAATCAAAGAAAGTATCTGATCACAAGCTGAAATTCGAAATTGACTTCTAAAATAAGACAAGTGCGTGTGAACAGCATGCAACAAAATATTAAATGCAGAATTTAAAGGAAACAAATATTTTGTTGACGAAGTGGAAACTCAATTAAGAGAAAAACCACTCCGGGGCAGCCAAACCCAGGATATCCACTATTCAGAAGACAAGACTAGATACAAGAAAGTAACACTCACATACCCCTGATGCAGTGGTCGTACCTTGCCCACTAACGTGTAACCCAACACGAACGCCTCCCAACCAGGTCTCCTACCTGAAGGGGTCTTCAATGGAATCCTTTACCTTAGGGCCAACCCCTAAAATAGACTTCAGATGTAGCACAGCACACTTGTGATGGCTTCAGAGGGATCTTGAACTTCTTTGAGCTCTTGTGGAATTCAATACCGAATTCTTGCAGTTTTCAATGCCCAGGGGCCTCTATTTATAGGCTGAGGTGCAGAATGGGCGACTGCTGTAATATGTACAGATGCCGTCCGGACGGACAACTATGCGACAGGATTTTTTGAAAATTTTGCTGAAAATCTTTCCTGTTTAAGAGCCGAGTCCGGACGGTGAGACACTGACGTCCGGACGGTCGTACGTCCGCTGCAAGTAATTTCCATATAAGGCTTCGCGCGTCCGGACCAAGGGGGATGAACTTCCGGATGGCTGAACTTCAACACGCAATTTCCATATCAGTTATGTACGCGTCCGGACGGTTGAAGTCGAATCGGCAATTTCCATATTAGTTGCACGCGCGTTCAGACCAAGGCTGACTGACGTCCGGACCGTGATATTTGATTTGCAATTCTTGCCTTATGGAGAAGCGCGTTGGACAGGACACCTACATCGTCCGGACGGATGTATCGATCTTCCCTTATTCTGAACTTGGAAAGAATTCTGAAGCTGGTGGATCACTGAAGGTCGTCCGGACGTATGCAAACTAGTACAGACGGTATGGCACGTCGTCCGGACGGCAGGAAAAGGTTGACAGATGGGCGTCCGAACGGGATGGCTCGATCGTCCGTACGGCTGACAGGGAACTTTAATTCTTCTGACTTGCAGGCAGAATCTTCTGACATCACTCTGAATAGTGGAATCCTTGTTTACAGCATATTTTACATACCAGTGTTTTTGTCCATACACAGAATAAGGCCAATAAAACTAACACAAGCTTCTAAGAAGATGTCCATGAAGAGTCCTTGCAAAATCCAAGACAAAACAGCCGGTTCCTGTGCAACCGTCCGGACGGGCCTTTGAAGGCGTTCGAACTCCCCTCAGTGTCTAGCAGATAACGATGAAGACGCCCGGACGTTAGAGCAACACCATCCGGATGCTAGGTCAATCAGTATTCAACAAGGAGTTGGATTTCAGAAGTCAACATTGTTTGGGAAGTCTCTGCAAGCCGTCCGGATGATGTCCAGTATTTCAAAATATTCCAGAGTTCCATTCGAACACGGAAAGGATTTTAGCGAAGACCGTCCGGACGCTCGGTCAAGCTGTCCGAACGTGAACCTGATAAAGATAGAATTGCATTGTTTCTGAAAGGATATCGCAGAAAGCCATCCGGACGAGGCTAACTTTCTGCCTGGACGCTCGCCAGCCAGAGCCCGAATCTCAGTAGTTTTAGGTTCCCTGTAAGCCTATAAATAGAGGGCCCTAGGCTTGTGTTTTGTATAGAATTTGATAGTGAATTCCATAGTGCTTAGAGAGGGTGTTTAAGGAGAATCGAAGATCTGCTAGCTCTTAAGCTATTAGCAGTGTGTGCTCAACTGTTCGTGTGAAATCTATCTTAGGGGTTGGCCCTAAGGTAAAGGAATCCATCAAAAACCCCTTCAGGTGGAAGATCCGGTTGGGAAACGTTCACGATAGGCTTCATGTTAGAGTTAAAGGTATGACTACTGCATAGGGTTATGTGAGTACGAGTGTCTTGCAACTAGCTTTGTTTTTAGATAGTGGATTTCCTGGGTTTGGCTGCCCCAGAGTGGTTTTTCTCTTCACAGAGTTTCCACTTCGTAACAAATATCTTGTCTTATTTTAACTTCCGCATTTAAGATAATTGTTTGCACACAAACACACTCACTTGGTTAAAATTAGAAGTCAATAATTATTTTCAATTGGTATCAGAGCCTGGTACGCTCTATTTTAGATTTATTTCTTGAGTGTATCCTTTTGACTTCTGTTTCTGATTATTATGTCTCAAAATCTTAATTTTGTTCCACCCTTTGATGGGATAAACTATGGCTATTGGAAAGCACGAATGCGCTTCTTTTTAAAATCTATTGACGTCTGGAAAATTGTTGAAACTGGTTGGTTTAAACCAGAAGAAACAGACGAAATTACTGTTATTCAAACAAGCGCAAGACTTTCCGATGATAAAGTCCTTCATGCACTATGTCAAGCACTTTCACCATCTGAATTAGCAAGAATTTCAAATTGTGAAATTGCTAAAGATGCATGGCAAATTTTAGAAACAACATATAAAGGCACAAAACTGGTGAAATCTGCCAAGCTTTAAATGTTGATTTCTAAATTTGAAGAAATTAAGATGCTAGAAGAAAAGACATTCAGAGAGTTCTACACTAAGATTAACGACCTAAGAAACTCGATGGTGAGTCTTGGAAAGCAAATCTCGGATGTAAAACTTATCCGAAAGATACTAAGATCTTTGCCTGAACGTTTCAAGATTAAGGTGACAACTATAGAAGAAAGCAAAGATCTGGAGGAGATGAAGATTGAAGTGCTGGTAGGATCTCTTCAGACATATGAATACTCCTTACCCCCAGTTCGAAAGGCAAAGACAATTGCCCTCAAAGCATCTAAGGCATCCAAGAAGAAATAAAGATTATCATCTGACGAAGACTCCGATATTGATGAAGATGCAGTGGCAATGTTAGCCAAGAACTTCGAGTATTTTATGAGGAATAATAAATTCAAGAAGAAGTTCTCTGACAGACTAAGAAAGGCTCCCCACACAACTGATACAGAAGAAGCAGAGAAGAAAGATCCGATGGGTCCCCAGTGCTTCGAATGTTCTGGCTTTGAGCACATCAGGACTGAATGTGCACATCTGAAGAAACAAAGAGGGAAAGCCTTTAATGCAACTCTCAATGATGAGTCTGAGAAGGAAGAAGAAACTCCTGAGGAAGAAAAATTCCTGGCCTTCATAGCCCCACATGAAGATAAGGAGGATTCTCAGCCCTACTACTCTGAGAATAGTGAAGAAGAAGATATGCAATTAGCCTATCAACTTCAATATGTTGAATTTCTAAAGTTGAGGGAGAAATACAAACAACAGGTACTAGAGCTTAACAGCCTCAGGACAGAGAAGACCTCTATGCTCATAAAGATCAATGATTTAGAAGATAGGCTACTGGAGACACAGTTGCAACTAGAGAGAGTTTTAGACGAGAACCTCACTCACATGCTCTCCATTCAGAAGTGCCCAACTAACATGACCGGACTCGGGTATGTTCCTCCTTCTATTTCTGATACTTCTTCTACCTCCAAGACCATTTTCGTGAAGCCAGTTATTCCCGAATCTCCACCCCCAAGAGTGGATAAGGGAAAAGTTGTTATGGAAGTGGAAGTTCCTATCATACCTCAACCTCCAGTCAAGCTTCCTATCAGAAGAAAGCCTCTCACATGCCATCATTGTGGCAAGGCAGGGCATATCAGACCTAATTACCCACATTGGCAAGTTCAAAGGAAGAAAAAGTGGCAGGCTTCTAAAACTCCCATGTGCCACCAATGTGGAGTTAGCAATCATATAAGACCTAAGTGTCCTCAACCTAAGTCTCTCAGGCAGCATAGATCTCCGTCCAGAATTCATGTTCCAAAGCATCAGCAGCTGCAGAAGCCTACTCATGCAAAAAAGACTGGGGTCCCCAAGAAGTTGTATATGGAAGAACAGAAGACTGCAGAAAGGGAAATCTCCTATGAATGAACATCTTCCGTCAGTTCTTTCATGTAAAATCTGGTCAGATTTCTGGCACTACAACTTAAGAAGGAAGGACAGGAGAAGGACGAGGACACCCACTCCCTGAGGGGGAGCAGACCTACCTAGTAGGTAAGGTAACACATGCCTAGGATTTTGGTTCCTAAATCCTAGAGCATGACAGGTACACTTGCATAATTTATTTTATCTTATCATCTTATAAAAACTTTGCATGTTGTTTTGGAACCATTGTTTCTATCCTTATATTCCCTCTTGGGTTGTCTTGAGGAAATTCTACAAGTATTAAATAGGGATGATAGTAAAAGTAGGTCGAGTGGCTGTTTTTCTATCTTGGTACTATCAAACCTCTCTCCCTGAGGACAGTTTTGTTTTTACCTTACATGCTAGGTCTATATTATCCTCTATGTTGTGTAGCATGGTTGTTGTTTTAAAAAATGTAATAAAAAAAAAGGGGGTTAAAGGATGTAGAGTTTTATTGTCCCATTATACCCCCTAAAAAATTGAAATGACTTCTAAAAACAAAGTGTGTGCATAAGTATCAACAAAAATTAAAGCACAGCGGAAAGTAAATGACACAGATATTTTTGTTGACGAAGTGGAAACTCAGTTAAGAGAAAAACCACTCTGGGGCAGCCAAACCCAGGAATTCCACTATTCATAAGACGAAGCTAGATACAAGACAGTAACACTCACATGTACCGATGCAGTGGTCGTACCTTGATCTCTGATGTGTAACCCAACACGAACGCTTCCCAACCAGGTTCACCTACCTGAAGGGGTCTTCAATGAAATTCCTTATCTTAGAGCTGACCTCTAAGATAGACTTCGGTTTGCAGCACAGCACACTTGAAAAACGGCTTCAGAGGAGATATCACATCTCTGAGCTCTAATGGAATTCACACCGAATTCTTGCAGCTCTAAGTGCCCAAGGACCCCTATTTATAGGCTGGGGGTCAGAATGGGCGTCAGGCAAATTTTACCTGGGAGCTGTCCGGACGGTGGACCATGGCCTTCCAGACGGACAACTGTGCGACAGGATTTTCCGAGATTTTTGCGGAGAAATCTTTCCTGTATAAGAACATCGTCCGGACGGGATGGCTCGATCATCCGGACGGACGCACGTCCGCTGTAAGTAATTTCCATAATAGGCTTCGCATGTCCGGACCATGGGACAGGAGTGTCCGAACGGCTAAACTTCAACACGCAATTTCCATATC